>NC_135509.1:6455000-7095454 GCF_051989575.1 Stigmatopora nigra | reverse complement strand
TAATGTGGTTAACAAATTACTCCATTTTTTTATAAGTGGAATAAAATCTGATCACATGACTGCTTTTGGTTAACGTTGATGTTAGTTTAATGAGATTTTTTGGATCGTACATGTTTTTAAATGTATAAAAATCATTGTTTGTGAATAAATCCGAATTTAAAAAGAAATAAAAAGGTTGTGAGACTCCAAAAATATCCTTAAATTGCTAAAAAAAATTAATGGGTACGCTTTTTAATTTTAGAAAAATCAACATTAACATTTTAGATAAAAACATCAGTTATTCTATTTTTCATTTGGGCATTAAAAGAAAAACCTTTCAGATAAAATTGAGTACATTTGAGGACATTTGTTTTAATAAATAAAGAGACTGAGCTTCAATTACATTGAAATAAAAAGTATTTAAGGTAATTGTGACATATGTCCAATTCTTTTAAATGAAGAAAATTAGCTGGAAAAGCATGAATTTATCAGTCAAAGGCATTCAAATATGATTTTGTTGTTGTCAATGTGCACATCTTTTGTCCCCAAGAAATTCCAGGAAATGAAAGGAACGATTAGCACTTGAGGCTAATTTAGAAGCAGACAAACTGGTTGGTTGCAAAATCCGCAAGTGAGTGAGATTACTCACAAACCGGCAGATCTACAAAAAGAATCTGAATTACCTAACTATTTATCTTCATTGAATTTTGCACGCTGAAATTAAAATCACGCATTGTTAAAAAGTCGAACAATCGGTCGACCTCAATTCAAACAAAGCTAAAAACTGTTTATTGTCATTTTAATACATTCCTGTTCTGTGCTAGACAGATTAAAAACAAAAGAGCAAACATTTAAGGTGCATGTAGGAAAGTAAATTGATCATGAATAGAAAAATAAAAGGATAAACTAGACGGAATGCGTAAAAGTTATTGTGTGTTTAATTTAGTGTTAAAAGCAAAAGTGTGGACGCTCACTCTTGATAATTTGCTGTCATTATTGGCAAATCTGGCTCTGGTTTACATTTTGGAGTCAAAGACAACATGCCACATGCTTTTTTCCAGTTGGAAATTTGTCAGCAACGACAAACCAGAAAAGCATGCGTCCATTATGTGATCACGGAAAAATGTCAAAGTTATTTTTAACCTTCATCTGACACTGCATTTGCTCAATTAAAATGTTTGAGTGCCTTTCACAAAAATCCAATTGACCTTGAAAAAAATGTGGTAGTGCAAACACAAATGTAATAGTTTGTGATCAAATCTCAACTTTTTAAGCATTGATAAAAAAAACTTACCAGTAATAGTCGGTCCACAGTGACCTGCATGTCTGCAATGCGATTTTCGTGTTTCAACTGCATGTTACACATCCTTTCTTCCATTTTCTTGCGCTCCTTTGAACACAAAAAGACACAAAAAGTCAGAGGACAGAAAGCTGAAGAAGAATCTTAAGGCAATGCATCACAAAAGCAATAATGGTTCATCATTGGGTAATAATTCCCTTTAGCACAGCTCCATCTAGTTGATGTATAACACAAGCCCTAACCAATACTACTACTACTACTACAGCTCTATCTAGTGCAGGGGTGGGCAATTTTTTGTGCCCGGGGGGCAGCACATTGACTTTAAAAATTTGACACTTGGCCTGGGTCCGCACATGATACGATACACATAAAAAAGTGCCTCCGTTAACAGTACATATGAAACATAAACAGAAAAAAGGGACTAAAGTATTAACATACTTATCACTCATCATTAAAGTAAAAAGTCTAAAGTACAAAGTAAAGTAAAAAGGAATGTATTAGGAAATATTAAAATGTGATTTAAAAAAAGAAAACTGCATTTTTACACATCTTATTGGATTTTTTTTTTTAAATTTCACTTTTTTGGGCCCCCACTGTATTTATTCGAGGGAGATGCTGACCTCAGTTCTCGCTCTTTCCTCTGCGGCTGCAAGTTGCGTCTGCATGTCGTCTTCCAGCTCGGACAATTGGCTGCTGTTCATGTCTTCCAACCTGCTCCGGCGAAAAAAACAAACAAAATAAAAGTGAGGAAAAAGCAGCACGGCCTCAAAAGGAAAAGTCCAAATGAGGAAACGTATGTGTTAAATTCTAAGCGGACAAGATGACAAAATACAAAAACAGGTAGGACGGCACTGACGTCCTCGAGGAAGGAATTTCACTTTGGCCCCGCCTCGTCCCCAGAAAAAAAAGGTGCCTTTTTGTGGTGTCCGTCAAAATTGAGATTAATCGAGGCTGATTTGTTCAATTGAAAAAGAGTTGTTCACATGCTTCTAATTACGCAATTGACAAGAATTTTTGTTGTCAATTATGTAACTAATCCGAGTTCCAGGAAACAATTTTTATTTTTCTACAAGTGTTTTTGTTAGTCAGTCATTCTCACCGTGTAATTAAATTGAGATTAAAAATGGAAAAACAAATGAGGAAGACGTCTTTGCAATTCATATTTATGAATAAAATTATGCGATGATTATTGGGTCCTAAAAAAATAATAATAATAATTAATAGCGGGAAAAAAATGACAAAGTAGCGAATTTGCGATAAGTGAATTCGCGATAATCGAGGGATAACTGTACTGTAAAAGACACTAAACTATTTGGAAGTGGTAAAAAAAAAACACCCAAAGATGGCGGCATCCCCTCAGTGCACCTGCACAACGAGTTGCTTAAAAAGAAAATAATGTATTTTTTAATAATTTTCCTCCTTTTAAATCAATAATTGTCATTTTTTAATCCATTTTCTCTGCTTTTTTAGTTCAAAAGTAACTTTGTGAAATCTAAAAATATATTTAAAAACAGCTAAAATAAACATTGTTTTAGATCTATTAAAAAAACTGAATATTCAGGGATTTTAATCCAGTTCTTTTAATCAATTATTATTAAAAAAATCTAAATATTATATCTAAAATGGTCCGGCCCACATGAAATCAAGTTGAAGTTAAAGCGGCCTGCGAAAAAAAACCTAGTCTGACACCCTTGATGTAGATGTACATGACAATTTCTTACCGCCTCAAACTGGCCTCTAGTTGGAAGCATTCCAGTCTGTAGTCCAGGCTTTGGCTGACCAGAGAGCGGACGACTTCCTCGTACTGCTGCAGCAGTCCGGTGTTGGCACGGGTCTGAAGAATCTGGTGAAGGTCGGCAAGCTGTTCCCTCAGACTGCACCACACAAAGAAGACATGTAGACGTTAAAGGCCACTTGGAGCTCAAACAGTAGCACATAATTTCATAATAATGATCAATGCTAGCAAGATATCGTCCGAATAGCCTTTGTTCCTTTCAAAACATATTGTGCAATATCATAACATTGACGCATGACGACAAAAATAGGACTAAGAACTACAGTAATTAATTTTCCTCATCCAATTAGAATTTAAAAACACACAAAAATGATTAAAAATTACAATTATGGTTTTTAAAAAGGGGGAAAATCAGGAAATTTAATATACATCTATACTCTTCATTTAAATTTGATCCTAAAACAGAAAGTCGGCAGTCATTATTTACTTTCTCGGGCCACACAAAATGATGCGGCGGGCCACATTTGGCCCACGTGCCGCCTCTTTGACACTGTACATTCAGTGTTTTTGACGGTGTTTGATATCCAATTCTTTTTGGCTCAATGTTCGAGCGCTGTAAAAGTATTTCAGAACTAATTTAAAGTTAAAAAAAAGTTTTAAAAAAACACCAATTTGAATGCAAGTACCTTTAACTATGTTCGGTTTTCACGCAAATTAGCGTTTAACAAGATGCCGACCACTTGACTGGAACACAGCTCACCTTTCGGACAGCACTCCGTCGTTATCGAACCGAGCCGCAAACGCCATTCCCGTCCCGGCCGTGGAGGTGTCCGTCCCCAAAGGCTGCAAAAACTCGTGAAACCTGCCCGAGAATCTTCCGAAGTCGATGCAGCCGTCGTCGTCCACGCCGAACTTGCCGAACAATGTTTGGACCTCAGAGTCAGGCACGTTGAGCTCCCGGCACACCACCGCAAAGTCCTCGAATTCAATTTTCCCGGACTGGTTAATGTCACATGCGTAAAAGAGATTTTGGAGGTGTTTAGGTTCCATTTTTTAACGCAATGGACACTTTAAAAACGCCAAATGGCGACTTCATTTGGAATGGAAAAAAGTTTACCGGAGGCGAATGTGCACCTGTGTCGATGAAGAGACGTCACATGGGCGGAGCTTCCAGGGATTAAAGGGACCGTACTTCCGTTTCCGGAAAAAAAAAGTATTTTGAATGTAAACGTGGCCACCTGATTCGCCTAAAAACGTCACGTGGTCAGGCCTGCCACAGAAGGAAAGGGACAACACTTCTGCTTCCGGCTAAAATGTGACGTCAGCTGTTTGTTTTCCTTCACCACTACAATATCGCTTAGTATTTATTATTATTAATATTAATATTATTATTATTATTATTTTCCACGCCCAATGAATCGTTTTGAACTTTATTTGGAAAATGAAAATAAAGTGCCTTTTTTTCATATGCAATACAAAAACTGAAAAAAACAACAGTTATAATACAAAAAATACATTTGTACCATTTCCTTTTTTTTTTGCTTTACACTGGCTGTACAAAACATTTTGAACATTTCATAATTACATTAAATGTCATATTTAAAGGCCTGACAATAGTGTTTAATTTAAAGAAGTGACTTGAAATGTAAATGATCTAATAACCACTTAATTGGTCCCCAAATTATTAAAACTAATGTATAATGTGTACCTCTTCCTCTCTCCATGCGGATAATACAAAGCGAAAGTCAGTACAAACAAATTATTCGAAAAATTGTGCCACAATTATATTTTTTTGTTATGATGACCAGTTGTGTGGCTTCCAATTCTCCTTCTACTGTGAAATAATTGTTTTTTTCACTTGTAGAAGTACCAAAAAAAAGCAAGGAAAATATGTATTTTTAAATTCTATTATCATTTTGAGAAGGGCAACAAATGTTCCCTTTACTATGGTGGCCATTTTGTTTTTTGTAGTACTCCCCTCTACTAATGGCGTTATCAGTATGTGGGAAACTATCGTATAATACCGTGGTTAATTGTATTTAACATATGAAAATCAGCAAGTGGTTATTTTTTTGCTACAAATATTGAAAAAAAACAACCTGACGAGATAATTTATAGAATTCTAGAACATTATTCTCGTCTTTTGATTGCAGTCATGAAAAGGCATTCAAAAATGAAAATAGCCATGACTGGCTATGTCTTTTTTTTTAAACATATTGTGTAAAATACTCTTTACATCTCTCTTTCACTTAAAAATAAAAACATCTTTCAGTGTCCGTGCACAAGTAAAATGTCAAATAGTTTCTCGACAGTGGTGAAATGCTAAAAGTGTACATGAATAGAATGACCAAATAGAGTGTAAAAAAAACATAATAAAAATGTATACTATCCCTTTAAGAACATGGCAATACATCCATTTGGCCACGTGGAAATTTCTAGGCTGAGACTTAGATTGATTGTATTGGACTTTGGGGAATGGTGTCACCTGCATTTGGTAAATATTACAGTCATGGTTGGTGAGTATTGCAGTGCCATTGTTTCTTTTTTAAGGTGACGGTGATGCTATTATATTTGTGCTTACACACCAGGAGAGATCATTCCTAAACAACTTGCATAGAGTGCCTGTTGATACCTGAATAAGCTTTTAATCCCTCGTAATATTTGATGGAAAAAATATGGACAAAGTGATTTGTTAGCTCGCCATTTTCAGATTTAAAAGGGAGAGACAACAACACCGACATTTTATAGATGATATATGGGTTTAAATGTTATGTTTACTGTTTGAGAGATTTTTTAACGATATATCGACCCATTTATGAATTAATTTTTTTAAAGAATATCAGCCGGTATATAGCCAGTAGAAAAGGATAAGTTATGTTCATATTTTGATTTTTGCCTGACATGTGCCCAAAGTTATTGAAATAGCATAAAAAATTGTAAATGTGTTGCAAAAATTGGCTTTTTTAACCAATAATCAATGTAAAAAAATATGAAATATCATTAAGACTATTGAAAAGACGAACAATTTTGGATGTTGTTTGATTGGCTAAAATAGCAAATGGCATTATAAAACATTATGTAACAAAAAAATGAAATCCTGTTTTTCAACAATTTAAATAAGAATTTTTCCAGTGATAAACCGGTTTTACCATAAAAGATTCCATCTCGCTACCATACCATGAAAAGCAAAACAGGTATTTAACTTTTCAAGACTTTTCAAGACTTTTCAAGACTTTTCAAGACTTTTCAAGACTTTTCAAGACTTTTCAAGACTTTTCAAGACTTTTCAAGACTTTTCCGGACTTTTCAAGGCTATTTAACAGCATATTTTGTTGTGTGAAATCAAATCTGTTTTATAGTGATTTGAAGTATTTGTTTGGTTACCGTATTTTCAGGACTATAAGGTGCACTCAAAAGTCTTAAAATCTCTCCAAAATAACACAAGGCGCCTAATAATCCAGTGTACTTTATATATGGAAAATAAATGTGTCATTCATTAAGGGTGCGCCTTATAGTCGTGAAAACACGGTAATTTAAATTTATTACGGCAATATTTTAGCTCTAATAAATGAATATCGTTCTGGAAAAAATATATATAATTATTTCCGAGGTGTTGTCTCGCCCTTTAAACATATTTTAGCGATAGACCTCCAATTCACCTGAAGTCGGAGGGTTGGCAGCGAAGGATGGCTTTTAGTAAATAGTTTGTGAGTTGACCTTTGACCTTGCGACAGTACAGCAGATAAGTGCATAGCCTCAGTGAATGCTTCAAGCGTGAATGGCAGATCATAAAAATAAAGGATGAATTGTTTCATATGTGTGAAAAATGGGTAGAAAATCTCTCTTCAATGTGAAATGATTAAGGACGGACTGAGAGGTAACAATATATAGTCAACATGTGCTTTTGTTGGAATCCTCTTGGGCGTGGCAAGTATTTTTTGTAGGTTTTTTTTTTAATCAAGGAGTGTCTTTTTTTAATTATTTTTTTGTACTTCCTTAATTTTTTTCCTTGGCGGAGGTCCTGGTGCACAATTTACATTCCATTTTTTTTTTTTTTGTAGCTGTACGCCAAAGCACCAAAAATGTCTGAAGGCGGTCAGAATGCGCAAAAACAAAGTTCATAGACCACAAAAAAAGGACGGAAGCGTATTAATGCCACGCAAAAATAAGACTAATGTCATGTCTTTACATTATTGTAATGATTTTTTTGTCATTTTTGCATGATAGTATCGGGCAAAAAACTGAATGGTCAGGTTTTTATGTGATTATTTTGTGTGAAAACATGATCAATATCATGTAATCATGTGATAACTAAGCGGTAAAACCATCATTTTAATATAAAAAAGTAACTATTGAGTAAAAAAGATGGTGGTTATCATGTAAAAAAACATTTTTGGATGCTGGCGTCGGCTAAATTAATAATAATATTCAGGATTTACATGATAGTATCATAAAGACGTGATAATTGTCATGTGAATACATGATAATTATTATGTAAGTGTGATAACTATAATGTCAAAATGTGATAACCTATAAAACTGTAATTATCATTCAGCAAGATAAGTATCATAAAAAAATGTGAAAACCTGATTTTTATCATTTAAGACCGTGACTTTTGGCTATAATTATCACAATACTTGAAATGGTGAGTTTTATATGAAAATGTTATCGCTATAAAAAAAAATGTGTGACCGCTATTGTGTAAAAAAAACAACAACTAATTATTATCACAATACTGGAAATGGTCGCAGTATCACTTAATGGTCATTTGTAAAAATCATATTTTGACATAATACTATGATGTGAAAATATTCTAAACGTGACTTTTGCTTATAATTATCACTATACTCTGGTTAACATTTGACCTGACAGCATCATGTAAAAAAGTGATTTTATCCTGTTTTTTTTTATGGTAAAATGTAGTGAAAAAGTTCTAACTCTCACGTGAAAGAGCGTGACCGGACGTTTGGTCGCCGGCGTGTTTGGTCGCCGGTCAAATGGTGACAGAGAGTTTACTGTTGAAACCAGCTCTCAAAATTATGTTCATGAGAGTTTCATATCTAAGAGAGAGAGAGTTTAATGTCTAAGTACTGTTTAATATCTAAGTACTGTTTAATATCCAAGTCCTGTTTAATATCTAAGTACTGTTTAATATCTAAGTATGGTTTAATATCTAAGTACTGTTTAATATCCAAGCACTGTTTAATATCCAAGTACGGTTGAAAACAGTAGATATTTAGATATTAAACTCTCTTGAATATAATTTTGAGAACTGGTTTCAACAGTACGTAGATATTAAACCGTACTTAGATATTAAACAGAACTTAGATATTAAACAGTACTTAGATATTAAACAGTACTTAGTATTAAACAGTACTTAGATATTAAACAGTACTTAGATATTAAACAGTACTTAGACATTAAACTCTCTCTTCCTTAGATATTAAACTCTCTCTCATGACTATAATTTTGAGAGCTGGCTTCAACAGTAAGATCTCGGTCACCATCTGACCGGCGACCAAAAGTCCGGCGACCAAACGTCCGAGCACCGTGAAAGAGTGATACTGTACTTTTTTTTCTTTCATATATATATATATTGTGGCCTCAATACGTTTCCGCGGAAACAGGACAAAAGTGCAAAATGTGTTCAAACGTTTCCCCTCGTAGCTCCTCCTCCTGGTCTTTACACCACCGAGTCTTTAATCTCCGATCCCAGTCGTACTCTCGGTCGCGGACTGGCTGACGAGATCTCTACGCGGCTTTCCCTCGGATCCCGCCGCCTCCCGTCCGACTCCTTGCCGTCGTCCGGCGACGAGCACTCTCGCGTTGGCGTGGTCGCCGCCGTCCCACCCGCGTAGACGTCATGTAACGTCTGGTAGCCCTTGTGCTCGGCCACCGAAACAACCGGCGCGTTTCCGTTAAGCGGCAGGCTCTCAACGGATTTGGGCTTCCTCTGTTGCCCGTTAGGACGCTCGCCTTCTTTCAAAACCGCCTTGACGTGATCGCGGTTCCTATACACGGCGAACAAGGAGAAGACCAACAAGGAGAACGCCAGGAGTGCGCAGACCACGATGAGTTCGTTCCAGTAGGTCTTGGCGTCGATACGTGGCGAACCGGCCTCGCCGGGGACCAGGACGAAGCGGTCTCGTGAGGCCGGGGGAGAGCGGGTGGGGCCTCTCCGGGCGCCACCTTGCCTTTGGCGTCCAGACTCGGCTAGGACGCAGTAGTTGGCGAGGAGCTGGTGGAAACCCTCCTCCACCGACCAGCATTCGTAGGTAGCTCGGTGGTCCGCTTGGGCTACTACGACGAGACCCCCATCCGGGCCGGGGTAGTGAAAGTGAGCGGAATTTTCGCTGAATGCCCATGAGCGTTCGGCAAGGTTGGAGCGAGTTTGGCAGGGGAGGACTTGGAAGGTGTTGGCGGGGATGATGATGGTCTGGCAGGATGGTGTTCCTAAGGGAAGATGCATTTTTTATTTGGGTTGTTTTTTTAAATAGGTGGGGAAATGATGATTAAAAAACTGTTGGGGTTTGGATTTGGGTTGTTGATATTCTGGGAAGGGTGGGTTTGTTTTTGTCAGTTTTTTTAAATTTTTTATGAAAAGGAAGTTTGGTAAGTTTGAAATTGCTATTAATATTTTTAAAGAGTTTTTTTTGGGGGGGGAGGATAAATGAGGGGAAACACAAAAGGTGATGTAAAAAATGAATGATGTGGATTTTTGTTGTCAATGGCAGGTAAGGAATAAAAAATATAACTATTAATAAGATAATTCTGTTTTAAAAGAATAATAACTTCATAAAATAAAGTATATTTTTGTTTTGAACCTTTTCAGAGAGTAAACAATGGGAGTTGTCGTATTTTCTGGAGTATAAAGCACACTTTTTTTATAATTTGGCTGCGACTTTAAAACATTTTTTTCTTTATTCCAGTCAAAATGAATCCGTGTTGTTGACTTCTTATTTATGGATTGATTATTTTTTTTGTTCTTGTTGTTATTCATGCACTTCATGATGAAACTTTAAATCTCATAGTTGCAAAATGACAACAAAACTTACGTTCACGTGCAGACTTGGCAAAGCGTGCGTTGGCCACCGTTTTGTTGCAAATGGCCGAAGCGTCCGCGTTGTCCACATCCTGCTGAAGTACACTAAAAAACCATACACAATTTTTCCTGTTATTGTCATGCAAATGAAACATTTTGGTGGATTTTTTTTTTTTTTTTTAAACAGGAGGGCACGTACTTGGTGGACGTAGCTCGTCTAACATCCACGCACTGTCTTCCGTTCCAGGCGCAGTACGGGTCCCTGGAGAGGATACAATCCCCACAACTCTGGTAATTGGAGCAGTTAGCGAGTGGGACCTCCACCACTTGCGAGAAAGTGGAAACGTACAGAAGACCCTGCCAAAGAAAAGCCACACAAGCAAAGGGCATCATTTTCAATTCAAAATACAATAATTCACAGGCTTATATAAGAGAATATCTAAGAGAGAGAGTTGAATATCCAAGTACTGTTTAATATCCAAGTACTGTTTAATATCCAAGTACTGTTTAATATCTAAGTACTGTTTAATATCTAAGTACATTTGACCGGCGACCAAAAGACCAGCGACCAAAAGACCGGCGACCAAACGTCCGAGCACGCTAAATATAAGCATAAATATAATTATACATATTATATATAATTATAATTATACATTTCAAATGACAATAATTTATTATGAATACTATTTGGGTTGAAAAATGAATACTTTTTAGAGTTTAAACGTTTCTAGCCTGTTTGTAATATTAAAGGTAAAGTGACATTGTTAGTATTATTGTTTTCATTCAAATTAGACATTGACAAACAGGCTTTATTTTGTTAAACAATAAACATTTTTGCCATTTTTTTAAGCCGTTATTAAAATAATTCGTGGTACCAGCTCTAATTTGAATATGATGGGTTACTGTACTTGATGGACTATAAGTTGCATCTAAACATAAAGTATAAATTGCATTTTTCAGAGTGTAAAAAGTCAGCCAACCAATGAAAATAAATGACTTATGGCCCAGAAAATAGGATATTTTTGAACACAACCTTAATACAAGAGAATATGAAACTATATATGATTCCTGTTTAAATTTCCCTTTGCTCAATTGACCTGTACAGGTCATATGAATTTACGACACTACAAATATCTCCTATTTTTTTCTGTCTGAGTTGTATGCGAAGGCAGCCGACTCCAGCTGTTGCACGCACAGCTGTTTACGCTTCCTCCCCCCGAGAGAGCGGCGGCGGCGGCGCGTATAATGGGCTGACGGAACACCAGGTCTCTTTTCGTCTCCCGCCCGTCACGCTTGGTGGAGCAGCCAAAATGCCGTTTAATGCCTTCGTCGCGCTTGTTACGGCGCCCCCGCGAGCGTTACCTTTTCCGCGTCCAGTTCCATGTGCTGCACCGGCTGCGAATCACGGAAGAGGACCAGCTCCTCGATGATGCGCATCTTATTTTTCACGCTCATGGCTTTATGGAGTCGGCCGTCATCTAAGAAAAGAAATGTGAAATCTATATTTTATAATGTACACATTGTATATATTTAACAATAATTATCCTGAATGTTGAAATGAAGCTGGAGAACAGTTAGCAGAACCCAAAACTGATGACACTTTTTTCCTATTACGTCATATTTATATGACTCACTTTTTTAAAGAAGATAAACACTGCTTGTTTTAAACCAATGTTCAAATAATGACACAAGGTTAAATACGAGCGCAACAAGTGTGACTGCATGTTTATTTAACACATTCCCATACATATACATGTATTTATTTACATGTATATATATCTATATATGTACATGTATATATATCTATATATGTGTGTGTATATATATATATATATATATATATACACACACATACATACATCTACATTTTTATTTGTTCTAATTCGCCATCTATTAAGAATGTAACGAATAACTAGTGCTTTAATAATAATAAAATGTGTATATTATTACAAAAATGTGTTTAATAGTACTAAAAATATGTTTTATAGTACAAAAATGTGTTTAATAGTACAAAAATGTGTTTAATAGTACAAAAATGTGTTTAATAGTACAAAAATGTGTCTAATAGTACCAAAATGTGTCTAATAGTACCAAAATGTGTTTAATAGTACCAAAATGTGTTTAATAGTACTAAAACGTGTTTAATAGTACAAAAACGTGTTTAATAGTACAAAAATGTGTTTAATAGTACAAAAATGTGTTTAATAGTACAAAAATGTGTTTAATAGTACCAAAATGTGTTTAATAGTACCAAAATATGTTTAATAGTACCAAAATATGTTTAATAGTACTAAAATGTTTTTAATAGTACCAAAATGTGTTTATTAGTAAAATTTGCCTCGCATCTCAAGATAAATATCTGCCCGAAATTTTACTCGTGTCTCAAATTACTCTTATGTCGAGGCACTCGTATGTCGAGGTACCACTGTATCTATCTACACTTTTTTTAAACTTATTTTTTATATTGGTTGCCTAGTGTCAATCATTTGAGAAGCTCTACAGCAATAATTCAAGCTTTTAACAGTACGTTGATGAAGAATGTGTGTGTGTGTGTGTGTGTGTGTGTGTGTGTGGGGGGGGGTACCTGTCCCAATGAAGAGTACGTGGTAGGCCTTGCCCCCCGCCACCACTTGATGGACGGCGATCTGCGTGTAGCGAGCGTGGCGTTTCAGGAGCAGTGGCTGACTGCGGAGAACGTTGTCCATGAGGAAGTGGTCTTTCACAAAATTCAGAACCTTGTCGGGCATGTGCAGCGAGGACTGGACGCCTTGTTTGCGGGCCGCATTGGTGATACACTATGGTGGAAAAGTAATATATCTTCATATTAGTGCTGTACCATGATTTAAAACTCAAAACCACTATTCACAATAAATACTGGATAATTAGTTATTGTTACATTTAAGCAGAAATATCATTCTGCTTCTGTTTACACTCTTTTATCCATTTAATATTTATAGTAGACCAGTTTAATGCCTGTTAAAAAATAAAGTGCAAAATAACTCAAAATAGATTCATTGTATTGAATTAAATAAATACATAGGCTATATAAGACATTAAAAAGTACACAATAAAATATCGAAGAAAAAAAATCGTGATAATCCATGACTTTATATTGTCTTATTTAGGAAAATTTTGACTTATGCGAAGGAAAGTTGCACACAAGAAACAAAAGTTGTTTTACTCGTAAGTGGGAAAAAACAACATGTGATCAAAACAAAAGTGACAAATTGTAAGCATGCCACACCTGTTTATTTTTAACCTGACGTCTTTGAGGAAGCAAACATAATTAATACGCATGATAATGGCTTTAGGATGAATAAAAAGGGGCGTGACCCACCTAGTTTGAGCTATTATGTTCCTATTAAAGGATGCAATTACATTAATAATAATCATAAGTGAAAGTAAGTGATACAGGAGTCACTGATATTGAACAGAAATTTAAAAAATATTTATTTTCTTAATTCAAGAGCACTACAAAACTAAAAGTTGCTGAAAATCTACAAATATGTTTTAATTTTTTAAATTTAAACAATGTTTGAGGGTGTTAGATTTATGTCACGATTCCATAAGCGTAATGTAAAATGTACAAAAAATGTGCTTGAATCTGACCCAAAAAAAAGTTTTCTATGTACAAATTGTGTTTTTGATATATATATTCATAATCATCTTGTCCTTATTTCGCTTTTCTCACACGCAGTTTTATTTAGATTTATTTTAAATTCAAAGTCCGCCACTATTCTCAACTAATCAGGAGTCAAATTCTGATTGGGTGCTAAGTGTCTAATCATTTTACATACATTTTTTCATATGACCCTAATGTAATTGTGGCATGGTTCAAAACGCCAAACAGATTACTGCGAGTATGCTGTACACCAGTTAGCCAGCAGGGGGACTCACCGCTCCAGGCCGTGGTTCTGGGACTGGATGGTTGTACGTGTACCACTGTTGGGTTTCTCTGTTGACCTCCCGGTAGCGTCCGCTGAAAGCTTTTTCCACCTGCTCCATGGTGAAGGAACACACGGCGGATGTCCCCGAGGCGCCATTGTACCTGTCCACAAACGCCATGAATTACTCAATTTGGGTCGCGGGCCACATTCTTGTTGTCAATGTCAGGCAGTGAGGCCATTTTGTGTCACTTTTTTGCTATTTTAAGATACTTAGTGTAAACATTCGATGATTTCCTATTGATTTGGGGGGCATTTCCGAGCTAGTTCTTGTTTTTTCGTCACTTTTCTGCTGATTTCTGGCCAGTTTCAGGTGACCTAATGTTGCTTTTGGGGTCTTTTAAGATTCCTCATTAACTGAACGAATATAATTTATGGGTAGGAAATTGAGCAAAGTGCAATAGTGCATGCACTCCATCACAGAAATCACAAAATTCAAGTATAAAAAATAGTAATAATCCAACAGATTTCAAGACCAATCTTCCTTCTAAGCAGCGCTTCTCTGCGCAGCAGCAATCATATGGCGCGCAGTAAATAAAATCCAAACTTTTTTTAATGTATTTTTACCCCTTTCCCCATGATGGCGCTGTTTACGTGGCAGCCAGTGGCAGTAGCTCTGTCCACTCTTATGTTTTTTGTGTTTTACAGCATGTTTTACATGAAAAATTAGAGAAAACATTGACATTGCTTATGGCAGATGTGATACTGGTCGAGCAATGATGATGTCACTCACACTGGTACTCAGTGCGCTCAGGGACGTTGTCTTTCTGCCCAAACCAATGAAAAATTAAAGGGAACATTGCTCAAGCCCCAATAGAATGGCGAAAAACCCTATTATAATCCCCAATGGTTTTCAATCAGTTCATTATAGTCGTACATTAAATAAACGTCTTACCACTGCGACGTGAAGACACCGTAAAATACAGTTTTCTTCCAGTTATGCGGACTAGGAGTCAGTACGAACATATCCTGGATGATGTTGAAGGGAAAGCCATCATCGGGCAATGAGCACAAGAGTTGCGCCTTGAGGAAGGTGGTCCACTTTTTCTGGAGGACCCTCTCCCCTCCCAGGTCTCCCTAAAACACAAAGTTCAAACATCTTTCATTCCAATTAAAGTGTCAGTGGATGATCTATAGTTTAGGGACCCACAATCTTCCTAAATACCCCCCTGCCTGATAAGATGGCTGTCTGGGAGACCCCTCCCCTTGTCACCCGTTGGGGAAAAAAGGCCCTTTATTTTTGTGAATTGCCTTGGAGCGTAACTCACCTTACACACGCGAGCGATACGTGACACCACCGTGTTGTCAAAGAAATCAAACTCCTTTCCCGCCTCACTGAAGAAGAAGTAAATCTTATCATCGTCGCCCACCGGGTTGCCCTCGGGCAGGCTTTCCTGGATGTAGGCGGAGCCTACGAAGGCCGGATCTGAAAACAAAACAAAATATTATTCTCAAAAGGGGCTAATTATAAACTTAATTGAGCTATTTTTTATTGATATCATGTCTAGGGTGCTATACAGTATTTTTCTGTATAAAAAAGAACAAGTGGTTAGAGCATAGGTGTCAATGTGGCGGCCCGGGGGCCAAATCTGGCCCGCCGCATCATTTTGTGCGGCCCGATAAAGTAAATCATGAGTGGTGACTTTCTGATTCAGGATCAATTTCAAAGGATTATATTATTATTACATTACCTGATTTTCCCCTTTTTAGAATCAATCATTGCAATTTTTTAATAAATTTTTTAACTTTTTAGTTTTAGTTCAAAAAGCATTTTGTAAAATCTAAAAATAAATATGTAGATATTTCCCATTTCCACTTTAATATTTAACATACTTTAAAAAAATACTTAGCATGATTAAACTACATTTACCATTACTAAGAAAAAAAAGCTCAAATAAATATTGCACCCCCCGCAAGCCTTGTAAGGATAGGCGGTCCCAAAAATGAATTAGAAAAATCTGAAAAATATCCTAAAAAGCATAAATAGGAATCCCTCCTCCCACCTTGAAGCCAGTTGAGAGAATTTTCCGTTTTGAGAGCGCTTCCTTGGCTGAGACTCTTGTAAATGATGGGCTCATTTCCCTGGAAATTGCTGACGGTGCCGGCGTACAACTCGCCATCTGCACAGCACAAAACCAGAAACAGGAGCGCCTGAAAAAACATCTGTCTTGCGGCTGGATAAATCTTCGGGCGAATCCTTTCAAAAGTAAAACAAAACCCTTTTTCCTCACCAGCCATAATTGCAGTGGACTTATACTCCGGGTTATAAGGACAACGACTTCGTCCATCCTCGGTTACAATCTGTCCGGAGTCATCTGTGACCAGTGAAAAGTTGGCGGTGTTCTGGAAACGACACACGAAAATATAATCAAATAGTTGCCGTTTACAGTGTTCCCTCGGTTATCGCGGTTAATGGGGACCGGGACCCCCCCGCGCAATAAGTGCATTTCCGCAAAGTAGGCGTGCCCCTTTTAAAAATGCTTAAAGAAACGTATAACACGTGCACAAAAGCAGCACCAAGCAAAAACATCATAGTAGTCCGGATGGAGGATCTTCTGCAGTTTTTTTGCATGTAAGAAACATCGTTATTGGGAGTTGTGAACATTGTTTTTTTTGAAGATGCGCCTGTAAACAGCCATGACGTCATCAATCCGATTCCTCAACTCTCACCAAGTTATTGACCATTTCTTTGCCGTTTTTTTTATGCAATTACTAATTCTTATTGAATAGTTTGTTTCCACCTCTTGTAAAATGATGTAATTCATAATTTTTAACTTAATATCTTTAAATTTGTTATTATTTTTTTTCTTGAAAAAAATCTGCAAAGCTCTGAGTCCGCGATAGCTGAAGCGCGAAGTAGCGAGGGAACACTGTAAAGCGCAATGGTTATTACTATGTCATTTTTAATAGAATACAATTGTGTGAATCGTTAAGGGCGCTTGATACATTCCAAGGCCTTACTTCATGTAATAATAGTGTGTCTCTTTAATATTATTTGGTCTTTTCAAAATCTATTTGTACTATTATTTAACTCCAGAAGGTAGAGCCTGCCCCCTAGTGGCCAGTGAAATACTCTTACAACTGCGACTTGCCTTATTTACAACGCACGACTGTTTATTTCTTATTTTTTATGTTTTTGACGCATGTTCCTTTCTGGTATCTTCTCATTTTAGTTAACGATATAATTGTGATGCCACGGATGGAAAACTCCTCAGTGAGTTGTCCCGTTGTCTCTGAACTCTCACCATGTTATTGACCATTTCTTTGCCCTTTTTTTGATGCAATTACTACTTCTTATTGAATATTTTGTTTCCACCTCTTGTAAAATGATGTAATTTATAATTTTAACTTAATATCTTTAAATTTTTTATTTTTTTTTCCTAAAAAATAATCCGCGAAGCTCTGAGTCCGCAATAGCTGAAGCGCGAAGTAGCGAGGGAACACTGTATATATATATTTTTTGTATTGAGGATCATTTTGCAGGAAAACCTGCTTAAAACTCACAATGTAAGCACAAGTGGGGCTAAAGGCGTATGTTCCACATGCATATAGATGACTGGCGTTCACTGGAAGTAAGATCTTGATATAGTTGAAGCAATCCGTCTGGAAAAAAAGCAGCCAAATTTTGAATGAATACAGTCCTCAATTATCCCACAAAAGGCCACACAGAACCCCCATAACATCCCATAACACATTTTCCAGCACATGAATGATTCATTGGCGTTATTTAACAAAGTTCAAGGAGGCTAGTTAATATTGTGCAGATGGTGGATTAAAAAAAAAAAACAACAACAATAGATCAAAGCTAATAGTTTGTGTTTTATAAAAAAAAAAAATCAAATGCTGGGCCTAATTATAAAACGGGGATGCTAATCCGTGCTAATGTTAGCATTTTCTTAAGAGCAGATGCTAGTATTTAGGAAATTGTTATTACTACTCAAAGAATAACTTGTGTAAATAAGTATAGGATGAAAATAGATTATTTTAGTGGCAAATCCTGCAATTCTACCCAAAAAAAACATTCTTGCCAATGTATATATATATACAGGGTGTCTAAAAAAAAAGTACTCACATTTAGAATGACCAGAAAGCCTTTAGTGAGTACATTTTATTCTAAAAGTGAGTACATTTTTTGAGACACCCATATATTTCATGCAACACACTTGTTTATTTATTTATTACCTAATTATTTATGTGTAAAATGTATTTTTCTGTGTCTGTATTCTCACCCTCTTGCTATTGTGACAGTATAATTTCCCAAATACAGGCAGAATAAAGTTATCTAATCTAATCTGATGAAGTTAGTGTTGAGTAACTCACTTGCAAGTCTTTTCCTTTGAAACTGCACTCGCCTCGCTTTTTGTCTGGAGTCGTCCACGTGAGCTGGAAAGAAAAAAAACATGACTCACTGGCTGCCATTGACAGATATAGAGGTCTGGGACAGTTCGACAGAAGTGCCAAGACACTCACAGTGGGCATATACAGTACGTAATCCATTAATTTGAGATCGAGCGGGCCGGACCAGTAAACTCATTGCAAAATTACATAGAACTAACAATAAGCTCACTTTTCCTTTGTATTAGTCACTAATACTAATAATTAGTGCAAAGAATGAGTACATTATCAAAATGTTTATTAAAAGAATTTTCCTTTTACATTATGAACAATATATTATGAACAAGAGAATAACATAAGAACATAAAGAAATGTCAATTCATGTTGTTTGCACGTACTGAAACACTGCGCCCCTAGCGGATAATACAAGAACTACAAATTTTAAAGAAAAATCATATTTTTTTTATAAAATGCAGCTTTCTTCCTCCCCGGGCCGTACCAAACCACCAAACGGGCCGGATCCGGCCCGCGGGCCGCATGTTTGACACCCCCGGTGTAGACCATTGAGACCGCAACAATTAACAAATCATTTGAGACCGCAATAATTAACAAATCATATATCAAGTAGGGTTACCTCTATTAAAAATAAATAAATAAATATTTTTTTAAGATCTTCAGTGCTGAGTCCTAGTAGCAAGAGTGCTATTTTCACATTTTTATGAACTTTAAATTTTTTTTTTAAATACTTAATAGCAATAGCAGAAAAAAATCGCATTGTAGTGAATTCATGATAATCGGGGGATTACTGTATGTGTAGTATTTGCACAATATGGGATATGGTAATGAGTACATGGTTCAAAAAACTAAACTTACGTTTCGTTGCATCTTGGCGGCGCCGATATCCGAAATGTTGAGAGCAAAGAGAATCTCGCGAGCGCCGACGTACAATGTGTCGTCTTCTCTGTTGAGCAGGAGTGACGTGAAATTGAGGGCGCCTTGCGACGAGAAACGTCTGCACGTTCGTTCGCCTGCATCTGTAGACCATCAAAAGTACGTTATAGGTGATTAGACCCAAAAAATATATATATCAATACATACCGATAAAGCCACGTCGACTCTATTAATCCAAGCCACAAAAAAAGTCAATTATTAGTCAGCCTCTCTTATGATGATGTTAAGCATGTGCAAATTTCCAGTAAGGAAAATGTTTACTGTATTTGAACTTCCTTGAACTTCATATGACGTCATGGAGAAGAAGTTATTTTAGAAATAAAGTGACCTTAAAGACATTTTCATGTGTTTGAGAACTATTTTATACTTTTTTTCTTCATTTTTTCCATCTTGAAGGACATTTTCCTTACCCCATTCATTACCAAAAATATATTTTATGATGTACAACTGCTTATAAATATAGAAGAAGCTTTTTTTTCCTGGTAAAAGATGGTAAATATCATGTTTTTGAAAGTTTGACGTTGATTTAGTCATAGAAAACTACATTCTAAACTTTAAAGAGTCTGGTAACATCATGTTTGGTACTTAATGAGTTGATTACATGCCAAGATAAATAAAAAAAATAAAAAAATTGGTTGTCTTTTACTAAAGTGTAATACTGTACACAATAAGTGTCAAACTCAAAGAAACACCAATAAAAAACCAGGAAAGTCGATATAATTTTTCACAATTTTTATGTATTTCTAGTCAATTTATACTCAAAAGAAGGGAATTAAATGACCGTATTTTCCACACTATAATGCGCACCATCAACAAATGACCAACCTTTAAGTTAGTTTCCTATATAAGGCGCACAATAATAAACCCATATTGATTCACATATAAGCCACATTAGATGCAAAATGGTGTGTTTAGGGGTGGACAAAAAAATAAAAATAATAAAAATATGGGGAAAAAAAACTAAAACAAATGTGTGAAAAAAACCAAAACAAATGTGTAAAAAAAACAAAAACAAATGTGTAAAAAAACAAAAACACGTGTAAAAAAAAACAAAAACAAATGTGAAAAAAAACAAATACAAGATCTTGAGAAAAAGTATTTGTTGTTGTTGCGCCTTATAGTGCAGAAAATACGGTAGTTCAAAGCAGGTGTTTTTTCACAATGTAGGTACAAAAGGGTGAGCAACTCCCGGGGAAAGAGATAACACGTAAATTATAGTCCATCGCCACGGAAACCTTATCGCAGTTCCCTAAAAGCTGAAGAGGCTCCACTCATAGGCACGTAAATGCAGTTCCGCTAACGCTAAGCGATAGCGCTGACAACAATGGAGGGGCCGCTAATTGAGGATGGTGAAAGAAAAGGTCTTGTAGTCTCCCATTTATTGTGTCTGGAAACAAATGATGAGCCTGTGTGGACACACTGGTCAATATATTTGTCTTTTGAGGGCTCATTAAGTACTTAATGGGATTCTAACACAGTACTCAACATTTAAACAAGTGACAGCTCCATAAAATCAGTTGAGACAAAAGTACCGTATTTTCATGACTATAAGGCGCACTTAAAAGTCTTAAATTTTCTCCAAAATAGACAGTGCGCCTTATAATCCAGTGCACCTTATATACGGAAAAAAATAGAAAGCGAAAAACCACCACTGTCGGATATTAAAAAAACAAAAACGCCTGAACTGAAACAATACTGTTAAATATGCAGATGCCATCTTAGTTTACAACTTCTTCCATCATATAGCTCCTCCCCCAATGCAAGATTTCATACAAAAAAAATCCAAAACATCAACAATGGCTGGCTCTAGAGGTGACTGTGTAGTGAATGAGTGCTTCATACCTGGAAGTCAATAGCAATGACCGTATTTTCATGACTATAAGGCGCACTTAAAAGTCTTACATTTTCTCCTAAATAGACAGTGCGCCTTATAATACAGTGCGTCTTATATATGGAAAAAAAAGTCATTCATTGAGGGTGCGCCTTATAATGCAGTGCGCCTTATAGTCGTGAAAATACGGTAGAGCTTTTTGTCTTGTATTTACAGAAGACTAAAGGTCACATGCTCAAAAAGAAACGAGCTGATTGGCCGAGAGGAGATAGCCAAACAGTCCTTATCAAATATAGCAAGTTAAACATAAGCTAACAAGTTGTTGACAGTTTGGCACTTGAACTGGCCCTAACCTTTCTTCTCAAGTCCTCTGGGATGGACTTCCTTGAAAATATACATCCCATAAATGATGTCGCAAGCAAAGAATGGACAGGCAATGGCACTTGAGAGGGTCTTTTTTTTTTTTTTTTACAGCTTCCAGAACAGTAAAAATAGAATAACCCCATAAGTCAAGCAAATAGTACATAGTAGGGTTGTGAGAATATATCAAAATGGTGATATATCGTAATATTTTTGTCCCAAAAGGCGGTTGGAATGATTGCATTCCGATTCTCTTAAGGGACAGGTGTCAAAGTGGCGGCCCCGGGGCCAAATTTGGCCCGCCACATCATTTTGTGCGGCCCGAGAAAGTAAATAATGACTGCCGATTTTCTGTTTTAGGATTAAAAATTAAAAATAAAAAAGCATTTCATCTAAAAAATAAATATATAAAATATTTTCTGTTTTCCATTTTAATATTGAACATAAGTTTTAAAAGATTTGTTCCCAAATTAAGGAATAAAAAAACAAATAGGCATTGTTCTAGATCTATGAAAAAAAATGAAGATTTAGGGTTTTTGATCTAGTTCCAATTATTATCATCATTTTGTAAAATCTAAAAATATATCTAAAAAAAAAGCTAAAATAAACATTGTTCATAAATCATGAGTGCCGACTTTCTGTTTTAGGATCAAATTAAAATGTAAAGTATAGATGTATATTATATTTCCTGGTCATTTTTAATCCATTTTTTCTGTTTTTAGTTCAAAAATCATTTTGTAAAATCTAAAAATATATCTGAAAAAAAGCTAAAATAAACATTGTTTTAGATCTATAAAAAATTGAATATTCAGGGCTTTTAATCCAGTTCTTTTAATCCATTTATAAAAAAAAAATCTAAATATTATATCTAAAATGGTCCGGCCCACATAAAACTGAGTTGACCTTAACGCGGCCCACGAACCAAGTCTGACACCCTTGCCCTAATAGTTGTGTTCTTACTGCAAAACAGAAAATAACCAACAAATAGTAAATCTTACTTTTCCAACATCTGATGATTATAAAAATATTTCCTAGTATGAATTTCCATTGACAACCATCTCAAATTAGCATCTTATACAAAGTCACTTTCCTGAAGTCCCCCCCCCCCCCTTCCGCCAATATGTTTTCCTACTAACAAAATTACCCCCACTAACAGACCCCGCCCCCCCTTTAACAGGCACCATAAATTTCCCAGTGGCGTGACCTTCTCACTTTGTAGTTTTGATGCATCCCAGACGCTCTAACAGCTCAGCTTTCCTTTCTTCTGTTTTGTGTCTTACCATCACCAGATTTTAAAAAAAAAACCTCCACCTGTGACCTATTGACCTCATTTTCAGCACATATGACATCACTCGTTCCCACGTTTTTTTCACGCCAACTCATCTTTCCCGCAATGTGTTGATTCATAAGTAAACCTAAGAATATGATAGTAGGCATACATATGATATTCTACCTAATATTAGCACATGCTATGCTACCTAACTATAACTATCTTTGCAAAACAATGGGTTCAAATCCAGGTCGGTCCTCCTATGTGGAGTTTGCATATTCTCCCCAGGGCTGCGTGGGTTTTCTCCAGGTATTCCAGTTTCCTCCTACATTCCAAAGGCATGCATGGTAGGCTGATTGGACACTCTAAATGGCGCCTAGGTCACAGGTGTCAAAGTGGCGGCCCGGGGGCCAAATCTGGGCCGCCGAAGGATTTTGTGCGGCCCGGGAAAGTAAATGATGAGTGCCGACTTTCTGTTTTAGTATCAAATTAAAATGAAGAGTATAGATGTATATTAAATTTCCTGATTTTCCCCCTTTTAAATCAATAATTGTCATTTTTTAATCATTTTTTTGTGTTTTTAATTCAAGAATCATTTAGTAAAATCTAAAAATATATTTTAAAAAAGCTAAAATAAACATTGTTTTAAATCTATAAAAAATGACATATTCAGGGCTTTTAATCCAGTTCTTTTAATCCATTTGTATAAAAAAAATCTAAATATTATATCTAAAATGGTCCACACGAGTCTGACACCATTGCTCTAACCCGATATATTAATGATTAATTCACGTATGTCTGCCCTCGGGTCATAATTTTACACAAACAATTATTATTATTCTTGGCTAATATGTGTATAGTACTTGTAATGATCCGTTTCTAAGGGGTTAGCTACACCATGTAGTGACATTTAAATGTGTTAATGTGTTTTAGCTCGTCAAAGAATCAACACCTCGGTTCCCGGCATGATTTTTTTTCCCATGAAAAAGGCTGAAATGTGCTGCTGAGGAAGCAAACAAGGGCCGACCTCGGATGGAGCGCAATAATGGAAAGCAGCTGCTCGCTCTGGCGGAACTCGCCGTGACCCTTCTTTGCCCGCCTGTGAGCACGGCGAGAATGTACATCGGGTGATGACCTGCGTCTAACGGTAGTGCCACGATGGTATGGACGTGCGTTAGTAAAAAAGGCAAATTGTTGATTGCATATGTGAAACGCCATCTTCTGAATGTGCGTAATGTGGGATTAATGGTGTGCAAAGATATCATAAAATTTTGACAAAAAAAAATGTTATCTTAACATAGATATCATTAGATTAGTATCACGTGGCTCGATTTTTCATGAAAAAACTGCGAATGTAGTTTTGATGCGTAAAAACTGACTATTTTTAACAATGTCCAACTATTGGACATTTAAAAAAAATACAAGAAATTACTGTAATTGTTTTCTATTGTCATGAATAGACATTAGAGACCTTTTGAAAAGACATTTTAACCCCTTAAGTTGCCATTGAAATGTTTCAAAATGAGACTTTTACACAGTAATTGTTTAAGAAAAGGATATTTTAAAATCCATTAAAGTAAAATTTAGCTTCAACCCAAAATAAAACATTCATATGACTAAATTTGCCATCAATCTTACAATTTAAAATACATTTTTTTAAATAAGTCATTTTTTTGGCTTGACAACTTTTATAGTAATATTTTGATGTACTGTTACTATCTGTCCAAAAAACTGTGTACTATTTGTATATTTCCACAAGTTTTACAAAGCTGTCTCACCTGAACTGAATTTCTCAGAGGTTGTAAGAACAATATGGAAATTGATATTAAAGTGGCAAACCAATAAGATTTGAGAATTGCAACCCTCTACACCAGTGGTGTCAAACATACGGCCTGCGGGCCGGATCCGGCCCGTCTGGTGGTTTGGTACGGCCCGGGGAAGAAAGCTGCATTGTATAAAAAAAGGATTTTTTTTTAAAAATGTGTAGTTCTTGTATTATCCGCTAGGGGCGCAGGGTTTTAGTACGTACAGACAACATGAATTGACATTTATTTCTGTTCTTATATTATTCTCTTGTTCATAATATATTGTTCATAATGTAAAAGGAAAATTATTTTAATGAATATTTTGATAATGTACTCATTCTTTGCACTAATTATTAGTATTAGTGACTAATACAAAGGAAAAAAGTGGGCTTATTGTTAGTTCTATGTAACTTTGCAATGAATTTACCGCATGATCTCAAATTAAGCTGGATTTAGCCCGCAGACCAAAGGGAGTTTGACACCCCTGATCTACATATTATACATTTAAACGCTCTTAACATTTAAGGGGCGCGTTCCAGTGTAGCTTGTATTCAAGCCCACAACTGAGGTGGTAGAAACGCAGATGCGAGTCTTTCATTGACTTGAACATCCGCCCGCCATCTGCTTAATGAGAAGCAGACAAGCGTTGAAAGCATAACACACAAATCTCCATTCATTATTAACGTCAGATTATCCTCCTTATTAACACTGAAGACAGAAAAAGGGGAGTTTAAGGGCTATAAAAAATGTTACCAGATGACAAGTAACCCGCTACATTATCCAGGCTGTCAAACTAACCGACTAAAGGCAACCAGAAGCTGTTTAAAGTTAAAGTCTCTTTGATACTGTAAACACAAATGGGGGGGAAAAAAAGTGCTCATTTTTTAAAGGCAGGATGGGAAATGTCTGCAAACTTTGTGTGGTTTATGTTTCTTATTATTTAAATACAATTGACAAGCGTTTTTTTATTCTAAACACATCAGGGGGCGATAAATCCCTCGCCATGTTACGATAGCGTGTAATAAAAGAGGGTAAGTCGGGTTTTATGCAAAAATTGAAACAGATAAGGATTACATACTGACTCACTGTGTGGCAGTAGTAGGTACATTTTTCACAGAGGATGAAGAATATTCCGTATTTTCACGACTATAAACCTTCTCTGTACTATTATCAGCTGAATTTCTTTTTTAAATCAATATCGCCATAGGCCTTTAAAAATCCCCTTTTGGTGTCTCTCTAATCCACAGGTGTCAAAGTGGCGGCCCGGGGGCCGAATCTGGCCCGCCTCATCATTTTGTGTGGCCCAGGAAAGTAACAACTTTCTGTTTTAGGATCAAATTCAAATGAAGAGTATAGATGTATATTAAATTTCCTGATTTTTCCCATTTTAAATCAATAATTGTCCTTTTTTAATCCATTTTTTCGGTGTTTTTAGTTCAAAAATCATTTTGGAAAATCTAAAAATATATTAAAAAAACTGAAATAAACATTGTTTTAAATCTATAAAAAACGGAATATTCAGGGCTTTTAATCCAGTTCTTTTAATCCATTTATAAAAATTTAAAAAATCTAAATACACCAACATGTGTCAAAGTGGTGGCCCGGGGGCCAAATCTGGCCTGCCGCATCATTTTGTGTGGCCCGGGAAAGTGAATCATGAGTGCCGACTTTCTGTTTTAGGATCAAATTAAAATGAAGAGTATAGATGTATATTAAATTTCCTGATTTTTCCCCTTTTAAATCAATAATTGTCTTTTTTTTAATCCATTTTTCGGTGTTTTTAGTTCAAAAATCATTTTGTAAAATCTAAAAATAAATATACAAAAATTTTCCGTTTTCCACTAAAAAAATATATTTTGTTTCCATTTGAAATAAGAAAAAACATGATTAAAAGACATTTTCCAACACTAAGAAAAAAAATCTCAAATAAACATTGTTTTAGATCTATAAAAACTGACTATTTATGACTTTTAATCCACTTCTTTTAATCAAATTTTTAAAAAAAACCTAGATATTATATCTAAAATGGTCCAGCCCACATGAAATGAAGTTGACATTAACGCAACCCGCGAACCAACCCGAGTTTGACACCCTTGCTCTAATCCCTTTTAAAAAACCACAGCGCCTAAAAACAGCAAAACAAAGATAACTGACTTACCGTAAGAGAAGGTGAGTCGAGGAGTGACGTCATGCTCCCCTCCGGCCGAACCCAACGTAGCCACAAGTAGAAGAGTGCAGACTGGCACGCAGCGTGGAGCCATGCTCATTTTCCACGTGTCTTTGCAGGATTTTTCCTTTCACGCATTGGCGGAATGCAACAAATGTTTCTTTTTTTTCTTTCTTCCTCCAAACCTTGGATATTTTCTTTCTTCCTGTAGGATTTAGGCGCCGTGAAAAGAAGCTTTATGTTGTTGGGGGCACACCCTGGGCTTGGCAGGTGATGCTGCTTCCCACCGCAACTTTGGCCGAGCATACGTCTCCATACGGACACAACCGGGAAGGCTCTCTTTGATTTCTGTGAGGAAAACAAAGCAAAGATTTTAATTTGTCTTTTATTTTCTCTTTTCTCTTTTTTTTCTCTTTCATCCACCAGCGAATCAACGATGCCACCCTCTTACGTCTCTTAGATGCAAAGAGAAACACAAAATGCAAAACATCAAAGACACGCCCCCAAAAAAACGTATCTTGCTCATAATTTACTACAGTAATCCCTCAATTATCGCGGTTAATGTAGACCAGACAGGGCCGCAATAAACAAAAAAATGATAAGTAGGGTCACCCCTATTTGAATTTTATTTTAATAATTAATTTATTACTTCGGTGCGGAATTCTAGTAGAAAGTGGAGGAAAGGGGTGTGGCTTCTGCTTGCGAGTTTCGGCATTTTTAAATTTTAATGAATTTACCCAAAAAATAATAATTATAAAAAAAAATCCCCAGAAAAAAAATGCAATGCAGTAAAAAAAACGCAATGTAGTAAAAAAAATGCAATGTAGTAAAAAGAAATGCAATGTAGTAAAAAAAACACAATGTAGTAAAAAAAACGCGATATTTGAGGGATTACTGTAACTTACTAAAGTCGGATAACTTTTTGCTAGCAAAAAATCCAAAACAGTATTATTATTAGTAACAGTATTTTATTGTACTGTTAGCCAAAATGCTAACTAGAGCAACACAAATTATCTTAATTTTAAGTACAAAACAATCCATAGACTGTTTATTTCTTCTCTTTTTGCTTTTAGTTTTAGCTAGTTTTCACATCAACTTTTCACTTCAATGCCAGGTAATGGTTAAAAAAAACAGTTAAATGGGGATAAATGATTTTAGCTGCTAGTATGGTCAAAGAGCTAGCTCGTACATCAACATAGCACGGCATATTATCATCATAGCTCCAGTTTGTCCAACTGCTAAAGCGGTGATGGAGTTACAAAGCAATTGGCACATGTTGATTAACCCACGGTGGTCGCGTGTGGAAGGAAATTCAATAGCGACATCCCAGTTACAAGTGCGCACCCTCCATTAGCGCTGCCTCGGGGAGGCTAATTAAATGCAACCGACAGGAGATTTGCTTTATGAGAGAGACGTGGCTATCGATCGTCAAAGGCTGGCCAGAGGAGGAGGAGGAAGAGGCTTTTACAATTGGAAAGAATATCATTCATATCTTTAACAATTAAAAACATCAAGCTGAGGAGCATTGAGAGTACTTTCAAAGAGCATGAATTTTAACTGCCATATTTTTGGGAGGAAGCAGCCAAAAAATGAACGCAAACGCGAAAAAATAAACAATTAAAAAACGGGGACTGGATTTTAAGTGGCATTTTTGGTCGGGCAACATTTTATTTGATCACAAACCAAGAACAAACATACGGTAAAGTTCATTCATTCATCTTCTGAACTGCTTATCCTCAGAGGGGGTGCTGGAGACTATCCCGGCCAACTATGGGCACTGAATCAGTGAACAGCCAATCACAGGCTACTAAGAGACGGACAACCAATCATAGCTAGGAGCAATTTTAGCTACTCAATCAGCTAGCCTGGCATGTATGTACCCAGAGAAAACCCACACAAGCCCAAAGAGAACATACAAACTCTTCACAGGGAGGACCAACCTGTAATCAAACCCTCGACCTTAGAACTGCGAGGCCAATGTGCAAACCACTTAATCACCTGGTCACCTAAGTTCAAATAACAACAGCAAAATTGAGTTATCTGTTATCATCACAATTTTTAAGATAACTACAGCCTACCAAAATAACCAAAAAAATATATATATATCTAAGTCGCACTGGAGTATTAGTTATACTTAGCCAAACCCTGAAAAGAAAAGGAGGAAGCACTTCTACAGGGGGATGAGAGCAAGAGTCGAGCAAAAAGAGCAAACAAGGGTGCCTCTGACAGTCATAACAATCTATATGCAACTCTGCACTTCGCTGCACTCTCCCGAATCACCCAAAAACTCAATCGTCTCTTTCACTGGCAACACAAACCCAACAGTGTGCTCGGTCGTGGATGGCACTCGGTCGTCTTAGATCCCACTTTACCGCCCCGCCGACAGCGACACTGAACCGCTTCCACGTCGGGTTTTGATCATTTAGGGTAGTCTTAAAATGTATGGGCTAAAATACATTGAATTTTCTTATACCTACCAATGGGGATGTCACCTGGAAAAAAATGCTATAGCCAAGTGTCTTTTTTTCCCACCCAATTTGAATAAGGTTATCGTAAAATTTGAATCATATAATGATTTTAAAAAAAACGAAAAACTAAAAAATCATGAATGCCTTTTGCAGTAGCAAAATTAGGTTGTGAACAATGTACACAAAGTATTGTACTTAAACATTTACAGTGACTAAGCAATGCCATAAATTGAGCTATTTACTATTTTAATGCAAGGTTTGTTTCAATAGCATCAATATGAAAATAGAAATGTTACAAAATAAGTGGTTGATCCTTTCTAATTCAATTAAACCTTCATAATATGAGAAAATCAAAAGGGAAAACATAACCACTCCAACTTAGTTCCTCTTAAAACCATTAACGACAACCTCAGTCAATCACAATCAATTCCATTGGACAATCCATGCATAGAAATATGAATTCTATAAATAAAAGTCATAGTAGCGCTTCCCCAAGTAGCACACATTTGATTCATTAGCACATTTGGCCATGATAACGAAAACATTTGGCAGCTGTCAACCGAAAACACTCAAAACAACGACCGTATTTGAACCTCCCACTCCAACATTTTTCATGGAAAATAATGTCACCATCAAATATTTTCACATTATCTTTCCTACATGCTAACAATAGCGAAATAAACATTAGATTAGCCAAAAATGCTAACTCCCAATGCTAACAGCTGCCGTCGAAAAACGATCAGCGTGGCGAGGACGGATCAATGACAGTCCGACTTATGTCGAGTGTTAAAAAAAGCGGTGTTAAAAACAGGCGGCGTTATTATTAGGGTCGTCTAGGCCAGCTGGAAAAAGCCTGGTGGATGATTTGCAAATTTTTGGACAGTCTCGCCAGTCGTTGGCCCGCAGATGTGGCCTTCATTGGCCCCGCCCACCAAATGTCCCATGTGGAAAATGAGCAGATGTGAAATAGTGGAGGGCATCATCTGGCAGTCGGGGAAGAAATTTAACACGCCTCCTGCCATTGATGTTGAGAGAGGAATGATAATTTGATGTAAAAATGAGAAAATGCCAATTCAGGTGAGAGCGGTTTGGTTTCTAGGTCAGCAATTGTTGATTTTGGTGCATTTCCAGGTCATTTAGTGTAGATTTTCACCGTTCTGGTACCCGGGATCGGTTTCAGGGACCGCTACGAGTATTTATGTAGTATCAGTTGATCAATTGGAGAAAGTTTGAACCTATACAGTAATCCCTCGAATATCGCGGATTCAACTTTCACGGTTTCACTACATGTTTTTTTTTTATATATTTTTTTTTGGGTTAATTAAAAAAAATTGTAAGTACATGAAAATGTGAAAGTCTCATGACCGGACGTTTGGTCACCGGTCTTTTGGTCTCCGGTCAAATGTACTTAGATATTAAACAGTACTTAGATATTAAACTCTCTCTCTCTTAGATATTAAAGTCTCTCTCTCATGAATATAATTTTGAGAGCTGGTTTCAACAGTAAACTCATTTGACCGGTGACTAAAATGGACCAAAAGACTGGAGACCAAATGTCCGAGCACCGAAAATCTATGATGAAACTCGAGCAAAAGCCACTCCCCCGTCCTCTGCTTGCTACTAGAACTCAGCACTGAAGTAAAAAAAAAATATATATATATACATGTTATTATTATTTTTTATATGTATAAATGGGGGGACCAAACTGCATTTTTTTTGTTTATTGTGACCATGTCTGGTCTACATTAACCGCGATAACCGAGGGATTACTGTATTTGCATTTTACCCATAATACTTCAACATTCTATATTTTGCATCATTCTCTAACATCACAGAAACCAATACCTGTCTAAAAATACCAATATTAGCTCTCACAGATCATCTATATATTTATTTGGAATATTTTTTCTTGAAAAACGTAAACTTTTCCAGGTTAAAAACGGACAAAATTCCAGTAAAACGTTGTTTTTTTTTGTTTACATTGAAACAGATTCCAATTCTTTTAAAAATCCGCATTGTCAATAAAGGAAGGCATCTTCCTTCCTTCCATTTTCCACGACCTGTTTTAAGTCCAATCCCCAGACCGGGCCGGCTAAGATTAATTAACGGCTTGTTTTCCCCCCGAACGAAGCGTGCGTCGCTAATTATAACCATATGCTATTCCAAAGACTTTTAATTGGCTCATTAAAATCTTATTTAACTCCACAACAGAGACGGCGGACATTTTGAACCGAAGGTTCAGGGGAGTTAACTTCATCAAGCTGGCTTCTCCGCGGGGAAACGTGACACGCCAACGGCCTCACAGTCGGTCGGCCAAGACCGCAGAAGGTGCAACACCCTGAATTTCCATCGGAATTGTCGGGTCAAACGTGACCATTTTATCAACTCGGTGTCCGAAAAGCACACAGCAACATAAAAGTTACCATATTTTCACGACTATAAGGCGCACCCTCAATGAAGGACATTTTTCCCATATATAAGGCGCACTGCACTATAAGGCGCACCCTCAATGAATGGCACATTTTATTTTTTCCATATATAAGGCGCACTGGATTATAAGGCGCCCTGTCTATTTTGGAGAAAAATCTAAGACTTTTAAGTGCGCCTTATAGTCGTGAAAATGCAGTACGTTTTTTTCTTTTTTAGGATTTTTTGTTTTTATTTTGCGTTGAGGCCACTATTGGTTGAAGTACTATTGTTTATTCAATATATTTTTTTGCATTTATCAGTGTCAGTACAGATTTTGTTGTTTTCCAGCCTTATTCTATTTCAAACTTGACTGTAGAAGCTAAATACTGTATTTTCCATATATAAGGCGCACCACATTATAAGGCGCATCGCATTATAAGGCGCACCCTCAATGAATGGCACTTTTTTTCCATATATAAGGCGCCCTGTCTATTTTGGAGAGAATTTAAGACTTTTAAGTGCGCCTTATAGTCGTGAAAATACGGTAGTTTATGAATCGGCTGATATAAAGTCAATATTTCAGCCTAATATATGTCCATCTTCATAAGAAAGCTTATCACCCAAAGAGCTCACAAATGATTCTAACATATTGACTATATATCAGTCGATGGTCTATCGTGGAAAAAAAATGATGAGTATATATCGGTTGACCTTTATTTTGTTCATCATGACTTGCAGCCCGTTCAATGCATCGTCATTGATGAATTAATATAATTTGAGATTTTTTTGTGTTGTTGTTAGGAAGCGACACGTGTGAGTGTCCCACAGAGACGAACGTAGAGAGGGCGGTGATGAGATGCACAGATGAGCTTCTCCTAAGAGTCTTTTTTTCCATTTGCCATTTCCAAAAGCCAAATGGAGAAAAAACACGCTGGCAATCTAGAAGTCTTTTCGCTTTATGGTTGCCTCTGGAAAATATTTCTAAGATTGCAAGTAATGGCACTTTTTGAATAATAATCCTTTCCATTTTGACATTTAAACCCCAACACAAATGGATTGGATGGCTAAGTTAAATACAATATTGCAATCTTTATTAATTATGATTATACTTCAAGGTTTTTTAAAAACTATTTTTAAAGTCTAAAATTCAAAAAAAAAAAGAATAAAAACTTGTATATTTCAACATTAATAAATTCTGTGCATTTTTGTATTAAAAATAATATTTTCTATTTTGCCTTATTTTATAAAAGATATCTAAATAAACTTTAAAAAATAAACAATGACAACGAGTATTTCCAATTAAAAGTCAATCTAAAAATGATCTCAAATTTATCATAAAAGCTGTCAATTCATGAACCGATGACCGTATTTTCCGCACTATAATCCGCAATTAAAAGACTTCAATTCTCTCAAAATCAGGCACAACTGCCCCCAGCATTACTACTAGTACAGATCCATCTAATATTTATGTAGCTATAACACAATCCCCTACTAAAATCCACCAATTTATAAAGTGGTACACATTATATAACAAATTTGACGATAGGGATTGATTTCAAGTGCGCCTTATAGTGCAGAAAATACGGAAATTGTAATGGTGACGACGACATGACCCTCAAACACAAAATGAGTATGACATTTTGATCTGAAGTCCAATTTAAAGCAATGAATGTATTTTGCGATCCTCATTTGCAAAGAATCACCTACTTAGCTCTCCATTTTGCTCTCCAGTTGAAAAAGGTAAACAAGTGGAGAGACGTTTGAAGCGGGAGTGTTTAAACAAGCCTGACCTACTTCTAGTCATACCTGGCAGACACGTGACCCCTCGCAAAAACAAAGACCCCTGATATTTCAAAACACCATACTGCGGAATAAAAACTAAAAAGTATCTTTTTCTTTCTGGCCAAAGATCCTCCAAATCAACCATCAAAATTGGAAACTTTTCATGAAAACACAAAATGATCCTTCATTCCCAGCCACAAAGTTTGAGTTGTAGTAGTTAGTAAAACAACGAAATTGCTACAAAAAACATCAACAAACGTCGAATCCATTTAAACTGGGATGGACTCATTAATTTAAGATAAAAAATAAGATGACTTTTGTGAGGAATTGAAAAGTCCTTTTAGTATTATTTGCAGTCACGCTAAAGTTGTGGTCCAGTCAATCAGTAACAAGTCTTTGAATGTTGGTTTCTACTTGAAATGGATTAGACGGGTGTCCGTGAAGGCGCTAAACAAAGCAAGCAGCGTCACTCACTCACTTCTTGATGTCCCCAACCAGAAGCTGCACGCACGCATTCCAACGGCTTACGGGCCCAGACACGAGCTCATCCTATAGGCCGCTGGGTGAGGCGCCTATAGGCTGATGCATTTATCACTGCGCCAGGCTGAGGTTGTCAATTTTGCAATACTTGGACGTTTGGTCGCCAGTCTTTTGGTCCCTTTTGGTCGCCGGTCAAATGGTGACAGAGAGTTTACTGTTGAAGCCAGCTCTCAAAATTATATTCATGAGAGAGAGTTTAATATCTACGAGAGAGAGTTTAATATCTAAGTACTGTTTAATATCTAAGTACTGTTTAAAATCTAAGTATTGTTTAATATCTAAGTACTGTTTAATATCTAAGTACTGTTTAATATCTAAGTACTATTTAATATCTAAGTACTGTTTAATATCTAAGTACTGTTTCTTATCTAAGTACTGTTTCATATCTAAGTACTGTTTAAAATCTAAGTACTGTTTAATATCTAAGTACTGTTTAATATCCAAGTACTGTTTAATATCCAAGTACTGTTTAATATCTAAGTACTGTTTAATATCTAAGTACTATTTAATATCTAAGTACTGTTTCATATCTAAGTACTGTTTCATATCTAAGTACAGTTTAATATCTAAGTACTGTTTAATATATAAGTACTATTTAATATCTAAATACATTTGACCCACGACCAAAAGACTGGCAACCAAAAGTGACCAAAAGACCGGCGACCAAACGTCCGGTCACCCAATTTCGCCATCAAATGAAGCCAACCGCTACGACTTGGGCCACTTAAAGTGTAAAAAAAAAAAGCAGTAAGTATCGTGAATTATTATTTTCAGGGCCCCACAAAATGACAAATCAAAATTACAAATGAAGACTAAGACAAAAATCCTTCAAAAACAACAAACATCAAACCAAGTTGCAATGACTACGACTCCATTAGCTACTACGCTTTCCCCACTTTCTCCGATTCCAACATCCTCACAATACCAAAATCAAAAGTGAAGTCCTTCCACAATGCCACAACAATGCGAGAAGAGCCACCTTTTAATATGGGGTCCTCAAAGCAAGCCCCCCACCTCCCACATTGACTGACCTCACTTAGTAAGGATCAATAGCGGCAACCCGCATTCCACCGTCTTCGGCAGTGGCGTTCGGCATCCCCGGTTTTCGCGGCTCTCGTGTGAATTTTTTGAGCTGGCGGATTCCAATCATTGATATCCCGAATCCAAGACGACCAGACGTGACCCGTGAGGCCACCGTATCGGGGAAAACCATGCGGGGCAGATGACTTTCTGTCACTCAAGACAAACCCTCAATTGGTAAGAACATTGCAGTCAGGCTAATGTTGTCAGTCAAGGGCAACAAAAATAATCATTGCTCATTTTGAAGGCTGAAATAATTGAAGTACTTTGTTTTTTGGGGGATTTTAGAAATACTTTTTAAATTCTGTGTTTTGGAGAAGTGACATGGCAAGGTTTTATCACAGTGCATAATAAACCTGGTGGGCTGCCAGCCTAAAACTGCGATAGATGATGAAGTATTATAAAAAGTATTCACATTTTAACGCTCCTGATACCAGAATCCCTACCATTATATTGAAAAATATTTTTGGTTGTTAAAACTGTTTTTTTTTAAGAGTCCACATTTAAATATCATTAAAATATCTTATCAAGAGATATATTAGTGATAATTTTCCATATTAATTCTTTATTTTTTTTATTAATACAGTCCTGTCAACCTCACATTTCTGTTACTTTGTGAGATTCCCTAACCTCTATGCAAGCAGTAGCCTTTGTTTGAAAATGATTTTGACTGGAGGGTGTGACAGAGATCGATTGGTCGCCCCACTAAATCCACTTCTGATTAGTGACAGCACTAGAATTCCAATCCAATTTTCCCAGGATCGAACGACCCTGCCAGATATCCCTGTCAAAGTAGAATGGACATCTATCAACGTCAATGGCAACCAAACACTTAACCTTTTGAGTCAAAGTGGCGGCCCGGGGGCCAAATCTGGCCCGCCGCATCATTTTTTTGCGGCCTGAGAAAGTAAATCATGAGTGCCGAATTCCTGTTTTAGGATCAAATTAAAATGGAGAGTATAAATGTATATTAAATTTCCTGATTTTCCACTTTTAAATCAATAATTGTAATTTTTTAATCCATTTTTTCTGTGTTTTTCGTTCAAAAATCCTTTTGTAAAATCTAAAAATATATTTAAAAAAAGCTAAAATATATATTTTTTAGATTTTTAAAAAAACTGAATATTCAGGGCTTTTAATCCAGTTCATTTAATCCATTTATAAAAAATAAAATAAATCTAAATATTCTATCTAAAATGGTCCGTCCCACATGAAATCAAGTTGACGTTAAAGCGGCCCTCGAACCAACCCGAATCTGACACCCTTGCCATAGCAAATGCAGGACAAAAAGCTGAAACCCAATGACGTTCCTCAGGGGTCAATCCTCGGACCCCTATTGTTTCGTCAATCTCATCCCAAAAAGATTAAACTTCCATTGCCGTTAATGAGAAGTCCTGATCGAGTCAACATTAGAAATAATAATTTCATTACCTGGTCTCACAATTACAGGCAACATCTAAAAATGTCCTATTGATGAAAAAATTTCCAGTTTGGGCAACGTGTCCTCGCTCTACTGACTACCCGCCATTCTAATTCGCAACGTTCTTACAGCCCGTTTCCCCTTTAAGTCACATTGGCCACGGTCGGAGCAGAACAGAGCAAAATTATAAGGCCTGCATTGATCCTCAGGCAAGATGATTTAATGGCTGACTGGCTAGCTGTTCTATTTAACCAGACAAGCATAATAAGTAGATTAGCGGCCTATCAGATGACGGCATTTGAGCTACAGGTAAAAAGCTGAAAAACCAGCTTCACGCCATCACATGATAGTTGTCCAAATGCATAACAAATGAGGCTCATTCCAAAAAATAAAGCTACAAAAAAGGCAATGTTAAAAGTTGGCGGACATTTTCCAAGCCGCTAAAGCTAAGATTAGCGTGTGAACTTCAAAAACATCTCTGAGAGTTGCTATCTCTCTTTTGTTTTTGTGGTGAGAAGCCCACCCACTCGTGCGGGTTTGGGATGTAATAGCCTCACGTGCGAGTTGCACACACCACGCTACAACCCCCACAAATGGCGGCGCGTAGGCTGAGGCTGATGTCACGGAGAGATGGCGCTGAAATGACGCGATTCAGGGAAGATGAGATGTCATAGGATGCCTGGCATTTAAGCAAGGTACGCTCGGAAAGATTCTCCCCATAAATGGAAAGTGCTACGTGTTGAAACTGTTGTTTTTTGTTGTTTTACAGGGTTAAATCGCCTATCATCTTGTTATTGGTGTTGTGTACAGTATCATTTTGATCTTATTTTGATCTTAATCGTGGTCGGATAGTCATGAAATTTGGTAGGTGTTTTCTAGGGGTGTATACAAGTTGATCCTTGGAGGAAAAATTTGTATATTTTATTTTGAATTACATTGCTTAATTGTTTTTACAGCTGTTAGCCTATATAGCCCACTAGCACTTTTTTAATCTAAATTTTGGTGATTAAAACATGCAGAAACTGAATGTTGTAAGATAAACAGGTAATTCAACTTTTTTCAAGTCAGACAATTTTTAAAATATTTAAAAATATTTCAATTTTTATGCATTTTTAGTTTGAGTGAGTTACCAAATGAGTTGTTCAGACGTATCGTGTTAAAAAGCACTATATCAATAACTTCTTGACTACATAATAGCATTTAAACATGTCTTTTTACATCAACTGTATGTGAATGTAAGATAAGATTCGCCATGTTTTTTTTTAGAGATTTAGAACGCAATTTATTGAATAAGAGATTCCAGGCAACTCAATGAAAAAATATGGATAAAAATGCTTTAGCTATCTTAAGGTCGCCCTATTAAAATAAAACTTTAACAGATGGATTTGAAGTACTAATGCTTTTATTTGCATGACAACCAGTGAAAAGAGCGCTAGTGATTAAGCAATTTTCTCTCATGTTTTGTCAGAAACTGACAGATGTTCACAAAAAAGTACATTTTCCGAATGATTACATTTGGGTGTCAACCAATAAGGTTCCACTTTACTCTTACATAGACCAAAAAAAACATAATTTTATTTATAATATGGCTATAAAAGTTGAAGTGGTTGTAAAAATAAATTAAAAAAACTACAAAAATCAAACGTCACAATACAAAACCTCCTCATAAAAAATGAAATATACAAAAGCTAAGTGGTTCATTCCCATATGAAACTTTACCAGCCACTTCACACTCAGCAAAATGACGTAAATCATCAAAAAAATCTGTCTTTTTCTCCCTCGTGAGTCTTTAAGCGCCCGTCAAAAAGTGTGTTTTTTTGGTGAAGACGAGGTAGAGCGCGAGAAAGCCCCGCAGCCCCCCCACACAAAACGCCAGGCGTCTTAAAATATCACATCTTGGAGCCGACAAGATGAATTATTCAGACGTCGCTATCTAACTGTGCCTCGCCTTCGGAAAAAAAAAAAAATGTCAGCCCTGCCGGCCCTTCTCTCGTCCGTTTTCTGCCACTTGAGGCTTTTAAGGCCTCCGCTGTGCAGCGTTGCCCCTTCGTGTCTATTTGCGGCGTTCGCAATGGAGTCTTATGACAGTGAGAAGAGAGATCGTGTTGCCATGTTGAGAACGGGAATATGCTGGATATTATTATGACGCGCTAACATGCTAGTCGAGTGGCGTTGAGGGAACTTGGTGTCCAATTTATTTGACTAGGAAGGGCAAAGTTAGCTTAGATGAGTTAGCGTAGATAATATTTCAGTATATTATTGTTAAAATGTTATGTTATGTCAATTCTTGGCCAGAGTATATGGATAACCTATTTAGGATACAAAACAATGCAATAATGTCATGATTGATATATTGTCACACCGCTACAATGCGATATTAGCATTATGCTAGCAGACGAAAAGCTAGGTTAGCGTAACTTCCTCGTGCGGCCATTTTTTTAACTTATTCCGATTCTACTAGCAGTTTTTAGGGATGCCAATCAACAAAAATTTAATTCAGAAAGTTTATTTGAAGTTTTTTTCTTAGTTAGAGAAAATATTTTTAGTTATTATGTTCCATATTAAAGTGGAAAACTAAATATTTTAATATATTTTTAGATTTTACAAAATGATTTTTGAACTAAAAACAAAGAAAAAATGGATTAAAATTTTTTATTATCGTTTTAATCAGGGGAAAATCCGGAAATATAATATACATCTATAATCTTCATTATAATTTGATCCTAAAACAGAAAGTCGACTCATGATTTACTTTCCCAGACCGCAAAAAAATGATGCGGCGGGCCAGATTTGGCCCCTGGGCCGCCACTTTGACACCACTACTTTAACCCATCATACACCAGTACCAAAACAACTCTTCTCCAGAGCATATCAAATAATTTTCCTTTTACACTGACTAAAAAAATCCTATAATACATGTTTTCGACTTACTCGAAAATAAGCCTGAAATCACTTGGGGAGAACTTGAATGTTTATTTACACAGCAAAACAACCTCAGGCCTGTTCTTTAGAGGAACCTCTCTTGACTTTGGCATCTCTTAATACTTAAAAAAATAAAGTCTTTAATGTTTGCAAAGGTTGAAGTTTAGCAGTTATTTATAGTCCAAACTAAACAGGAAGAAGTGCACTACTACTGAATCCCCGTTCATGGAGTGTTTGAAGGATGTGAATCATATGCTATGGACTCAGCAGTCAGTCACAAGATCTCTAATTGGACACGTAATAGGGATTTAGTTCCATGTGCTTGCTAACACCATTACAGCACCTAATGGGGCGCTTACTTGGAGTCAAAGATGAATTTTCAATGCAATACTTAATCCTTATCAAGTGCAGAGCTGAGAAAATAACAATTCTGCTCAGGAAAAACTTTGCTAGATTATATTGAAAGTTTTAAAAGTCATCTACCGTATTTTCACGACTATAAGGCGCACTTAAAAGTCTTAGATTTTCTCCAAAATAGACATACAGTGCGCCTTATAATCCAGTGCGCCTTATATATGGAAAAAACAGAAAAACGAAAAACCACCACTGTCAGATATTAAAAAAAAACACAAACACTTGAACTGAAACAATACTTTTAAATATGCAGATCAGCCATCTTAGTTTACAAAATCTTCCATCATATAGCTCCTCCCCCACTGCAAGATTTTATACAAACTAAAATTCCAAAACATCAACAATGGCTGGCTCTAGAGGTGACTGTAAAGTAGTGAGTGCTTCATACCTGGAAGTCAATAGCAATTACCGTATTTTCACCACTATAAGGCGCACTTAAAAGTCTTAAATTTGCTCCAAAATAGACAGTGCGCCTTATAATACAGTGCGCCTTATATATGGAAAAAATGTCATTCATTGAGGGTGCGCCTTATTATTCGATGCGCCTTATCGTACGGTAAATGGAAAGCAGCGTGTCCGTTTTTTGAGGATTGTAAAAAAAAATCTAAATGCATTTTAGCGTGCAGCACACGTCTATTTCGGGTATGAAATGCCCCATGGAGGGAGACCTTGCAGCTCACATTTTTGGATAGCAATGCAAGGCGTGTGCTAGAGCTGCTTGGAATGGGGATGCTAACAGGTGCAATCCTTCTCTTCGCGTGCTTTATGGAATTTGCATGCGATGTTATGAGATCGTGAGCATCATTTTTGGATGATAATGATGATTAGGAAATAGGGAGCTTAGTAAAATTTCTTGTTTTTAGTCTCCACTGAAAGAAAATATGTTTGGTACTGTTGGAAATATTGTATTTTAGAAAATAAAATACATTTGCTTTTCCGCTGACCGTGAAAAATAATGTAGCGGCCCGAAACTGACCCCCAGTCGTCGTGTTCGACACCAGTGTTACTAAAAGGCCAAGACAGGGGATTTGAAATCCAATTGGTCCCATTACTAATAGATTTAAAAGTTACAAAAGTTCACATGACTGACTTTAAAAAAGGCCTTGGGCAGATTAGATTCACATGGCAACACAAACCCTGAAATCTGATTGGACATAACAGCTGAAATCTACATTGGCATGAAATGTGGGATTTTGGAAAACAACTTTGAAACAAATTTAAATCTAAAGCTATTTTTAGGTCAAGGTCATCCCACAGAACACGATTTCACCGTATCAAATATTCTCCATTTTCCAAAACCCGTCTTGTTTTTCCGCAAAGTATCGAATGACTGCGACTGACCGCACTTGTACTTGGAATGTTTGGAAAGGGTCAGCGGCACCATTAGCAAAGCAAAAGGGCGCATAGTGGAATGCCCCGCCATATCAAATCACGACAGTGGGGGGAGGGTCCATCTACTAAACGAGGTCTCGCCCGGAGGGTCCGTCCATCCGTCCATTCATGGGACCTGCCCTCCCACAGCGAAGAGTTCAAGCGCTTACGACGGCGGCCATTGTGCGTGGCGCCTTCTACAACGAGCACTCGGGAGGTCAAGTGTCAGCCGAGGCGCTGGCAAATAGGAATTTATGATTAAAAGGGCGAGAAGTGGGACAGGTGTGAGAAAAAAGGAGTTATGTAAACAAGTCCTTGAATGTCTGAGTTGACCTTTTGTCATGGCGCCAATACACACTTAAATGGACTGGCCTCAAAATGGTACAAATATGTTAGAAAAGTCATGAAAATGTATGGATGAAAGAAGCAATGTAGTGGAAATACATAAAGTTCCGGAGGGGGACTGTTATGACTGTATAAAATAAAATTATGATTATATTAAAATTGTATATACAAGGGTGGTTTACACACTAGTTCCATTTATATATTGACAGTATTCCCTCGATTATTGCGACTTTACTTATCGCTATTTTTTTCTGCTATTAATTTTTCTGCTATTAATTTTTCTACTATTAATTTTTGTGCTATTAATTTTTGTGCTATTAATTTTTCTGCTATTAATTTTGCTGCTATTAATTTTTCTGCTATTAATTTTTCTGCTATTAATTTTTCTGCTATTAATTTTTCTGCTATTAATTTTTCTGCTATTAATTTTTCTGCTAATAATTTTGCTGCTATTATTTTTCTAACATTATTTTTTTCTGCTATTAATTTTTCTGCTATTAATTTTTCTGCTAATAATTTTTCTGCTAATAATTTTTCTGCTAATAATTTTGCTGCTATTATTTTTCTGCCATTATTTTTTCTGCTATTAATTTTTCTGCTATTAATTTTTCTGCTATTAATTTTTCTGCTATTAATGTTTCTGCTATTAATGTTTCTGCTATTATTTTTTCTGCAATTATTTTTTTCTGCTATTAATTTTTCTGCTATTATTATTATTATTATTATTTTTAAAGTTCATAAAAAAATGAAAATTGATGCTGAAAGCAGAAGCCACTCCCCCATTTTCCGCCTGCTACAAGGACTCATTACTGAGTGAAAAATTGTGTAGTTATACGCATTTTTTTGATTATCCACATTAACCGCAATATTCGAGGGATTACTGTATTTATAAATATGGCTGCCAATGAACTCAGGTTCTCCGCCACCTACTGCCAATATTTGGCTCCAGCACCCCCCGCAACCCTTGTGAGGATAAGCGATACAAAAAAAATGAATAAATGAAAATATGTCTACATATCATTAAATATTCTAGCAGTCTAGAGTGTCCAATAGGATAAGCTCAAGCACCCTGTTTACATCATTTGCTTGTGAACAAATCTAATCAGAGTTGAATGAACGGATAATATAAACAAAACTAATCCCAAAAAAATGGAAAATAAACAGAATAGCGCTCTGGTTATGGCCACAAATGACAATCAAATAAACAACACTACCAATCTAGCTAGGATGGCATATCTACGGCGAGTGGCAAATTTCTTGAAAATGCGTATTTTCCGACTTCCCACGGAGGCGGTCGCATTGGAAAAGAACAATCTCGGAGATATTTCAGCAACTTGGCTGGCTTCCATATTGGTGGCCGTTTCCCACATGGAAAGCCAGTGGCGGGCGGAGTGGGAAGAAATGAAGAAACACAGGAGACCGCTGTGCTCCCAGAATGCATGTTTGCAGAGTTCCCATCACACAGTACACATTTTTAGGACTCCCCGTAGACCCGCTTTTAACCTTTAAGTTACAAGTGCAGGCGTCAAGGCCTCCCAAATGTTAACCCATTCCTCAACATTGACTTTCCATTAGCACATACTTGAACCATCAAAACAGAGGTTAAAAAAAAAATACATGAAGAAATATGGCAGTGAATACGAGGACACTCACATACCTGTCAACTTATACGTTTTTTCACGTATTTTATACGTTTTTTGATCATTTTAAATTGTGTACGCCATATAAAAACTTTTGTACGGGGAAAAAAGTATGTTTTTTTTTGTCAAAATGATCTGGTTTTACCCATTATGGTTCTAATTTGGATTATCTCGGTCACTGGTAGCGAACCAAAACGTCATCGTCGACTGCTAATTTTGTCATTCTTTTCACTATATAAATATAGCGAGTCAGCAAGCAATGTACTAAGACAGTCTAGCTGTGAGTGACATCCTAAATCTTGAATTTTGTGTATTTATAGACTTTTAAGTGCGCCCTATATGTCCCAAATTGCATTTTTATGTTGTTTTTTATTATTATCTCTTAATAAGGTGAATTGCAATAAGTTATAAAGCACTGGAGTTGTCAGCCACTGTTTTCTAAACCATAAAAAAATGGTTTAATATTATTTTGGGGAAACCAGAAGTTGTTTTGGCCTTCAAAATGAAAGAGCAAACGCTACCTCCTGTTGCCCTAGTGATAACAACTTGTAAGTGACGGCAATTAAGATCCTTGATAACTGGTTTCAGCTTGACAGACATGTTCTGATTTCCTGTTTTGAGGTTAAAAACAAAACATGTCGTTATTAGTGATGTAATTTTCCAGGGTCATTCTGTCATCATCTTGTCAATCATGTGTGATAGGTCGCGCAACAGGGTGTTAAGTGGATCAAAACTTGTAGAAATGGCTTAACGTCGGACTATTGTGACATGGGCTCCAACAAACAATTGTTTTGACTAATCGTAGATTTAATAGTCGACTAATCGGCTCATGAAAATAACGATAATCACTGTTAAATTACGGAGTTTAACACTTTAGCTTGAGATAAAAATGATGCACAGACTATAAATACTCCAAAACTTTTCAACGGAATTATTTTCCCAAAACTGTCAGCAAATATTAAATTGTAGATGATGACAAAGCTAATGCTAGCGCTAGCTGCTAATTTTTCCAAATTTTCTGGGGCATTATCAAAAACTGATGTCAGTTCTTTCTCTACCACGTCAAGTTTCGGAACTCTAAAGATTTACGTTTTCTTTGAAAATACGGATTTTTAAAATCAATGTATTTAACATACAGTACATGCTTGTTTACTTTTTTTAAAAACAGTTAAATATGACTGCAATGTTAATTTAAAAAATACATTTTTATGGGATACAAAGTATCATGATACATTGATACATTCAAATTGTTACATTTCTTTGCAAAATTCCCCAAATATTACAACATACTCCCCTAAAAGTATCCCAAAAAACACTCAAATAAAACCAATCCGGCTTCATTAAAGAACATTAACACAAAAAAATACTTCCAACTTTGCCTTAGGACCTGCTTTAAGAACATCTCTAAATCATACCCACTAAACTATGCACCTTGAAGTTTTAAATAAAGCAAAATGACGTCAACCAATTGTCATACAAGCATAATATCGTCCTAGCCTAACTCTAAAAATAGCTTTAAAACTCCTCTGGAGTACATATGGCGCCAGCATATGGGATTAAGCTGTGACCATACACTCTGATTTATTCCTCTTTGTCTTTTCCCGTCTTGTGCACAGACTTATCCATGCGCAACAGGTCCCCGATCCCTTTTCCACCAAGGCTTTTTTCCGTCATCGATATACAGTGTTCCCTCGCTACTTCGTGCTTCAGCTATCGCGGACTCAGAGCTTCGCAGATTTTTTTCAGGAAAATAAATAAAAAATTTAAAGATATTAAGTTAAAATTATAAATGACATCATTTTACAAGAGGTGGAAACAAAATATTCAATAAGAATTAGTAATTGCATCAAAAAAAGGGCAAAGAAATGGTCAATAACATGGTGAGAGTTGAGGAATGGCATTGATGACGTCATGGCTGTTTACAGGCGCATCTTCAAAAAAAAACAATGTTCACAACTCCCAATAACGATGTTTCTTATGCGCAAAAAAACTGCAGAAGATCCTCCATCCGGACTACTATGATGTTTTTGCTTGGTGGTGCTTTTGTGCACGTGTTATACGTTTCTTTGAGCATTTTTGAAGGGGCACCCCTACTTCGCGGAAATTCACTTATTGCGGGTGGTCCCGGTCCCCATTAGCCGCGATAAGCGAGGGAACACTGTATAACAAGGTTGGCGTTTTAGCGAGAAGATTTTTTCTGACAACGTCGCACATTGTGGTTGCAGAATGCAAGTGCCAGCTGTTTTCTTTGTGGCTCCCAGCAAAGGAAAACAGCAGGCCAAGGTCAGCACAGACGGGCTTTTCTCCATCACTAAACAACGACTCGCAATCCGCGAGGAACTAAAACAAAAAGTCTCTATGGCGAGAGTGGATGTCCGTTCCCGAATTATTCGCCAAAAACCCACATTGGGCTCAACCCAGAGCGTTATCGGCGAAGTTCAAGCATGTGGGGCTTTGAGAGGGATGTCAAGCTATCCTCTATCGACAATGACGCTAATACGGCGTCTCCTTTTTCTGAACTAGGCGCAAACAAAAGCAGCTGGAACGTAGCAAATTTCAATGACGCTTCACTGGTTGAAATTGATGATTTAGCTTTAGAAGTGTTCAAAAGAGGTAAAAGGTTCATCCAGGGGGAACAATAGATCACAGGAAAGTAGTAAAAGAGCTCATTTATACAGCAGTTTTGGGAAGAATTTAGGCAAATTTGCAAATTCCAAAAGCTTTAAAAAAAGACATGAAATTCAAATGTCAATACTAGCTGCCACGCACAAAGAAACCACTAGGGAAGTAGTATCCTTGAGACAGAAGCAGACTTGCAACGGTAAATTGACTCTGGCTTAGTCAGCATCTGTAATAGTAATAGATTTCTGCTTGATGTTAGCCGCTAACGGTAGCGGGGTACACTTTTATGGGTCTTATCTTCCCTTCTCCTCTGCTCAAATGACTACATAGCTACTTGTATTAGGTAGCATATATAAATTTTAGGTTTTTTTTGTATCACTACAGCTACTGTTATTCAGTCTGTCCACCAGATGGTCTCAAATCACTGGCATAAGAAAGTCAAATTCCCCCAAAAAATCAATGTTCAAAATACATATACACATTTCTGGCAACTATTTTTCATGATTCCTTATTAAAATTCACCATTAAAACCACAAACAACAACACTCCTAGAAATGTTTAGATTTTTCAACCAAAACCACACAGCTTTGCTTAAAAGTTTTTGACCAAAAAGTCTTTCAAAACAACTGACCAAGTGAACATACTCAGTTTTGATGGCTTGATATATTGAAAGTAACTAAAAAAAATACAGTTTAAACACAAATCTTAATCCAAATCAGCAACAAAATAATTATCAACCTACCAGAAACAATCTAATTCACCACCACTAACTCTCAGTTTGTCACTAGCAACCCTCCCAACCAAAATAAATTGGACGTCTATCAACGTCAATGGCAACCAGTCACCAAAAACAAATTTCATTTGATTTCATTAACTTAATAAGTAACCGCAGACATTAATAACCACATTCAAATTCATGTTGATGAACATATATACGTAAACATGAACACTTGTAGCCGTTAAAGCCGATAAACAAAGCAGGGCTAAAATAAAAAGACAGATAAGATACTCGTTCCTCGCTCCACTGGCAAACACATTGACACACAGTGCAAGTAGCAGACCTTGTCTAACTCTTGTTTGTGATAAAGTCTGCTTCCTATCAACTCTCACCTTTTTAACCCGAACAACAAAGCAGCACATTGTCCCTCAACCTTAAAAAAAACATTACGACCAGGTAAGCAAGTGGCCGTAACAGGTAACCAGAGCACGCACACAATCAATGATTCATGAAAGCTCAGCACGCACACGACAAGAGCACTAATTCTCCGCAAAAAAACAACAATATCTACTTACACGCTGTCAATTCCCGACAAAAAAAGGCAGTTTTCGCTACTTCTTTAGGCAAATCCACAGAACGCTAGGTTTTGCTCCCTCTTGTCCGCCTGACAGCGACTATGAGGAGTTTTACTACTCCGGCTCGAATGGGTCGGACAATCAGAAGCCACGCCTACAAGGGAGAAGGCCCCGCCCACAAGGGGTTGAGTGACACTTTATAGTTAGATCAAGGAGGTCCAACTCGGGTTGGTTCGGAGTCCGGATTAACGTCAACTCGATTTCATGTGGGCTGGACGATTCTAGATATAATATTTTCCTTTTTTTAAAAATCGGATTAAAAAAAACTGGATTAAAATCCCTAAATATTCTACTTTCATAGATCTAAAACAATGTTTTTTTAGCTTTTTTTTCTTAATGAGGAAAAACGTGTTTTAATCATTTGTTTTCATTACAAAAGGGAAAAAAATTCATTATCTCATTTTTTGAAACACTTTATCCTCACATGGGTCGCGGGTGGTGCTGGAGCCTATCCCATCTGAATCCAGGACCCCGTAGCTTTTAATGATATTCAATACTAAGGTGGAAAACAAAACATATTTTTATATACTTATTTTTGAACTTTTTGAACTAAAACAAAAATTAAAAAATGATTAAAAAATTCTATTATTGATCTTAAAAGGGTGTCTCCAAACTGCTTTTTCAAGTCAAGTATTCCCGCAAAAATCCTGGCAGTGTGTTGACACGCTGCCAGCTGTTTCTATAATAGCAGAAGCTAATTTTACATTTGGCATGTGTGCTGAGAAAGAAGACACAAGGGCGACTTCCAGGGGTCAAGATTTCAAATTAGCCCTAAGCAACAAAAGCCGGCACGCTGTCACGAGTCGGGGGGGCCACGTCGGACATCTTATTCTGCGATCCAGCACCCCTTCGCTTGAGTGGGACCACCTGCTAGAAACGTCTAAACACACGGCGCAGACACAACAAGGCGGCGGCTTGAAAGCTTTCCGACCACCATTTTTTAAAATATTGTATGATCCTGATGTTCATATAATTGTTAATTTTTTTTTTTTTTCATATTTAAAGAATCTATAATGGAAAAAAACTACTACATAATTCACCTTTTTTTTAAATACAAAAAATGTGTACTAAAAACTGAACAAAAAAACCCTAAAAACACTTCTTTTTTTTTAAACAGGAGAGCTAAAATTTCAAGTAATAAATGAATAAAATAAAATATAAACAAATATTATTAAAAAAAATCATCTGACAAGGGAAGAAAAGGGAAAAATGTTAAAAAAATTTGATTTTTTTTCGGCTAGGTATGCAAAAACAAACTTCAGGAATAATAAAGACATCTGGATTGTAAAAAAAAAACTTGTAGAAATCCTCAGCCTTGAGTTGATCTTTGCAGATAAGATATAATATATTTTATCAAAAGTTATAGTTAGCCTGCAAAGCTATGAGATTTGTTACATTTCTCCGCATCAAAAATGGCTCAGGTCTATTTTTGTGCGGCCATCAACTTAGGTTAAGATGATGTTGCATATAGTCTAGCTTTATTTTGAAATATATGTGGCAAACAAAAATGTATGGCTCAGCAAGACCCTATCAACACCTGGGTGGCAGCATACGCCGATTGCCGCTCATCCCCCCCGCACTCCCATAGTAGGGAAGAAACACATCCATCTGCTACGTGACTCACTTTGGGGTCTTTCATTAGACTAGCGCACACATGCTTATTTTTACTGTGACTATTACTCAGCAGACTGAAGTTTGCGGGACTGCCAGTCTTGCGTCACCTTGTTTGGTTAACTCACAGGTATAGTGTTGACAACAGCAGGTTTCCCAAAGTCAGTCTGCCTGGAGAGAGTGTCCACTTTGCCATTCTGACTCATATTAGCAAAGTTAAGCTAACTTCAGCACATAAAGTTTCTAGGGAAACAGAACAGGGGTAAAGTAGCCAAGACTTCAGAGTACATCAACTTATTGTGATCTAAAAGAGTTTGTCAGAAGTGGGATTCGGACCCACTGATTTACATAGTTAAGCTAACTTTGAGTGAAGATGGGTTTTAATTGTAGCCAAAATTTGACAGTAGATCACAATCTTGTGATCTAAAGGAATCTGTCAGAAGTGGGATTCGGACCCACGCCTCCAATGGAGACTGCGACCTGAACGCAGCGCCTTAGACCACTCAGCCATCCTGACTCATGTTAGCATATGTATGCTAACTTTGGGTAAAGATGGGTTTTAATTGTAGCCAAAATTTGACAGTAGATCACAATCTCGTGATCTAAAGGAATCTGTCAGAAGTGGGATTCGGACCCACGCCTCCAATGGAGACTGCGACCTGAACGCAGCGCCTTAGACCACTCGGCCATCCTGACTCATGTTAGCATATGTAAGCTAACTTTGGGTAAAGATGGGTTTTAATTGTAGCCAAAATTTTACAGTAGATCACCTTATTGTGATCTAAAGGAGTCTATCAGAAGTGGGATTCAAACCCACGCCTCCAATGAAGACTGCGACCTGAACGCAGCGCCTTAGACCACTCGGCCATCCTGACTCATGTTAGCATATGCAAGCTAACTTTGGCTAAAGATGGGTTTTAATTGTAGCCAAAATTTGACAGTAGATCACAATCTTGCGATCTAAAGGAATCTGTCAGAAGTGGGATTCGGACCCACGCCTCCAATGGAGACTGCGACCTGAACGCAGCGCCTTAGACCACTCGGCCATCCTGACTCATGTTGCACATGTAAGCTAACTTTGAGTAATGATGGGTTTTAATTGTAGCCAAAATTTGACAGTAGATCACAATCTTGTGATCTAAAGGAATCTGTCAGAAGTGGGATTCGAACCCACGCCTCCAATGGAGACTGCGACCTAAGCGCAGCGCCTTAGACCACTCGGCCATCCTGACTCATGTTAGCATATGTAAGCTAACTTTGGGTAAAGATGGGTTTTAATTGTAGCCAAAATTTGACAGTAGATCACAATCTTGTGATCTAAAGGAATCTGTCAGAAGTGGGATTCGGACCCACGCCTCCAATGGAGACTGCGACCTGAACGCAGCGCCTTAGACCACTCGGCCATCCTGACTCATGTTAGCACATGTAAGCTAACTTTGAGTAATGATGGGTTTTAATTGTAGCCAAAATTTGACAGTAGATCACAATCTTGTGATCTAAAGGAATCTGTCAGAAGTGGGATTCGAACCCACGCCTCCAATGGAGACTGCGACCTAAACGCAGCGCCTTAGACCACTCGGCCATCCTGACTCATGTTAGCATATGTAAGCTAACTTTGGGTAAAGATGGGTTTTAATTGTAGCCAAAATTTGACAGTAGATCACAATCTTGTGATCTAAAGGAATCTGTCAGAAGTGGGATTCGGACCCACGCCTCCAATGGAGACTGCGACCTGAACGCAGCGCCTTAGACCACTCGGCCATCCTGACTCATGTTAGCACATGTAAGCTAACTTTGAGTAATGATGGGTTTTAATTGTAGCCAAAATTTGACAGTAGATCACAATCTTGTGATCTAAAGAAATCTGTCAGAAGTGGGATTTGAACCCACGCCTCCAATGGAGACCGCGACCTGAACGCAGCGCCTTAGACCACTCGGCCATCCTGACTCATACTAGTATAACTAAGCTAACTTCAGCTAAACACAGAATTCTGAACAGTACACAATGTATCTAATATAGTTGTTGTTTCAGCTGTTTGCCAGACAGAAGAAAAATCCCAAAATTCCAAAGCCAAGTTATTAATTGGATTAATTTGTTGAAGAAAAGCCCCACTGGGGCATCACTGTTCGTCCACTCAATGTCCATCAAACGAAACACGAGGAACATGGTTACTCTTCAGGTGGTCCAACATGTCCATGGCAGCGGCTCAATTTGCCTGCAAGCTCTATGTCGGTCGGTCGGTTTGTTTTCCCCATCCCCCAAACACACATACGGGAAAAGAGAGAGGAGAATTTAATCAGGCGTTTTCCCAGTGAAAAATTGATTTCTAGTTCCTACCGTTCCTTGTTTGGTTCTCCAAGTCAAAGATCCAAAGCAGAAAATTGGATTTTTATTACACGACAGCTATGTGATCTTTTTTAACTGAAAGATTATACAAATGAGTTGCTGTCTTTTTCTTCCATTTGCTAAGATGCTCATGTCAATGCAATTAATTCATTAATCTCTTCAAGAAAGCATCAATTAATGTATTCATTCAATTTATATGGCTAAACTGGCTAAGTCGGACCTATGAACTGTTAGGTTATTGGACGTATTATGTATATCAAACAATAAATTCTGCTTTAAGTTAAAGTTATTTGTTCATTTTTGGAAAATAAGGACAGTAATTATTTAATAGTATGTTGTATAGCTAATTGGATTATTATAAATATCAATATGTATTTTTTTGGGAAAATTATGGCAGTGTTTCCCGTGAGACCAAAACAATCTAATAAAATTGTGCCAATGTAACCTGATTGGCTGCTATTGATGGCGCTAGATATCCAAATCCTTCGACTGCCAATAAAATTCACTAAGCACCTTCTCTAGGATTAATTTACCAATCTCTAATCTGCTTAAATCAGGAAAATATACATCAGAAGTTTATAGTACAGGAACAATAATACAAACATGAAAAGGGTGAAAATAGCTCATCGGTGTCTAACTTCAGGAGTTAAATATTAGTACAGAGAGGGTTTAAAAAGCTCAAATAATATAAAATAGCTATCTTGAAAACACTTTCCCAACATTGCGCTTATTGCAAAAAGTCTAAATACCTATTAACCTCCATAAATGAGGTATTACTGTACTTTTTAAAGTTACTGCAATACCGTTTTAAAGCGAGTTTGAGACAAACTAAACCCACAGTTAACCAAATGATTAGTTGGAATGACCTTCCCAATGTATTCATCCCAGTTTCATAATTAGTCTGCAAACACATGATAACACGTCACCCCCACGGGAAACACCACATTGCAAAAATACAAATATTTCCAAAATCATTCCCAAGAAGCACCTTCACTACAAAAAGCTTGACCAAGTACACCAAAAACTCCAAAAAAACAATCAAACACACCAACGCCTAGATATAAAAACATGGTGTCACAGAGAGGAAACCCTGAAGATGAATTAATTATACCTGCCATCTACATGCAGGGGCAGACGACACATGAAATATTAACTGGTTTTATGACTTTCAGACGAGAGCTAATCCGGAATAGTGGAACGCGGCGCAATCCGGCACTGAAAGTAGAGAAGAGAAAGTGAGCAAGAGTTGACGTAATGCAACGAACGGCGTGCATCCCTCATTTGCGCCTCTATCAAAAAAAAAAAATCTGCATGCAGATAAACCCACCAACACCACAGCATCCATCCCTCAAATGCCGGACTTCTCTTTGTACACGCCCAGTTTTTAACCAGCTGTAAACTCACTTTTAAAAAACCCTTTTTGCGTCTCATACGACGAGTGATGTCATCTTTTTTTTTTGCCGATTTCTACTACGGTATTTGCACCACTTGCCGTAAAAGTCTCCATTTTTTTTTTTGCCATGGAAACCAGAAACCGCACACACACCGGGGGAAGCGATTGCCATGGCAGCCAACGCCGTGACGACCACGAGCTACCTAGTTTGACCGCGTTTTCTAGCAAAAAATGCCGGTATATACGCATATTTCGGGGTCTTCCCCTCGCTTACCTTTCGCCGGGACGGGTCCGGAGTAGCTCATTGGAGGAGATCCCCAGAATCCCCGACGATGCCGCCGCCGCCGCCAAACCGGCACGGCGTCTCCCACATGCAGCAGATTGCTAAAGGGGAGGGGGGGAGAAATATATAAAAAAATAGAAAGAAGCAAGAGTGGGGGTTGCTGGAACATCAGCTTGAGCATTACATCATGGGCTGCACTCCGCTCAGCCAAAAGGATGGGCAGAGAAGGAGGTGCTCCAAATTCAATATGTGCCATCTGATAACTGCAAAATGCCCGTGGCGCTCATGAGCCAAGCAGCGTTTGAATTCCATCATTCTGTTAAATTCTGTGTGGTTTTTAATCGTGGTGATCGCAAAGTGGACATATGATCTAACCTCTGAGGAAGGTCATTGGGGAGATTTTGGCGTTATTTGGCTTTGGGAAAGAGTTATGAGGATGACCGATCTGTTTTGAATGGATTGGTCGTCCAAGGCGATGAAAAATGATTAGTTGGTTTCGGTTTTTAGTTCATTTAAGTCTGGAAATGCAAATTGTAGCTGGTGTTTCATCTCCCTGGGAAGGAATTTTGCTTATGTAACGTGTGCTGATGTGTCAAAATGATCATTTTGGGAAGGGGGAATTTGATCAATGTTTCACCATTTCGCCATTTTAGCATTTGTTTTAGGATGTCTCGACAACTCAAAGTATGTTGAAAACATTCTTTGTGAATGGAGTACTAATGAGGACAAATGCATTGACACATATTGGCCTGAAAGATGTCGGAAAAGTCAATAGTAGCCGTCAAGGAGATGAATATTGCTCATAAACTGTAATAAATAAATGAATAAATAAGGTAAATACCATAAGGTAGTGCGCCAAATTTATTTAAAAATATGTGGGAATCCGGCTGGCTGTTTTAAACGATGAGTCGCAGTAGCCAAATACATTTAAACATATTTATTTGGCCTATTGGATAATATTTTTATAAGATAGTTGTATTGATAGATAGCAAATAACTAGCCAAGGTTTGAATATTTTAGAGTTTTGGCTAAAGTATAGCTCATGATACATACAATAGTGAAATACTCAAAATCATCTGTCAGAAGTGGGATTCGAACCCACGCCTCCAGGGGAGACTGCGACCTGAACGCAGCGCCTTAGACCGCTCGGCCATCCTGACTCACATGTCTATCTGAAGCTAAATGCCAGAGTTATATGTGGAACACAACCATGTTAAATGAAGTTTTTTCAAAGCCAAACAAACATTTTCAGCTACAAAGTAAAAATAAAACATCATCTTAAGTGAACTCACCTTTTTATTATCTAAAACAAGCGTGAATTTTCATTCAAACATACACTTTTCTGGCTAAAAATCCAAATTTTCAAATAACCTGGATGCCAAATTGCCCTAAAAAACACACCCCCACCCACACATAATAAACACACCCAAATAAAAAAAGAGCAATGTGACACACCTAGCATTAGCGCACCTAGCTACAAGTCTAAACCTGCACTGACCATAATAAAAACAAAACCCATACAGAAAGATTCACTTAGCAGTTGCATCTTAATGCCATCTTGGAAAATACCCCATTTAGAGGGTAATCCCCTGCCAAAGTGAGAGACAACAGGTATCAGGCGGCATGTTTACTGATTACCCCCCGACCTATCATGTTACACGTTTCCGCGGCAACCGCCCGATTATGTTTCTGGGCTCTTCGCAGAAATGCAAGCTTTTCTTGTCAACAGCCGAGAACAAAATGTATCGATTTGGAACTTCAAATTACAGAGGTTATTTGTATGATAGCTCATTTGGTTGTACTTTGTTATTTTGTAGTTATAAGCCTGTTCCTAAAACATTTTCGAGATGAATTATAGTTCAAAATATTTGACTTTTCCAAATTTTTCTACATCCTAATAGCTCCTGGCCCTGTTAGCATAGTGGCTAACACACTTTTGAACAAAAACTCTCCCAAAAAACAACAAAAAATCAAATAAAATGATGTCTACGAAGACATTTCCCAGCAAGAAGTGAATTAAAAAATGCAGCTACTGAAGTGTTAATAGCCAAGCAGTTGAGCGCCTAAATTAGCGCCTCCTAGATCAAAAAGCCATGTGCCCACTGCTGTTGGGTCAAATATACGTTATGCGACAACTGTTGACATTCCGCGTGGTAGAGCGTTAACATCTAGCCGCGACAACCGTTGAAATCCCCGTGGGTAGGACTAGCATAGCGTGCCACGCTAGAGCAAATCTTTGTCCCCAGGAATGTGGCATTGTGTGGTTCATGTAGTAACTCAACCTGGCCACTTGGCGGATCGACTATTGCTGATTTACTACATCACAGGTGTCAAAGTGGTGGCCCGCGGGCCAAATATGGCCCGCCGCTTCATTTTGTGTTGCCCGGGAAAGTAAATGATGAGTGCAGACTTTCTGTTTTAGGATCAAATTCAAATGAAGAGTATAAAAGTATATTAAATGTAATGATTTTCCCCTTTTTAAAATCAATAATTGTTATTTTTTAATCACTTTTTCTTGTGTTCTTAGTTCAAAAATCCTTTTGTAAAATCTAAAAATATATTTTAATAAAAGATAAAATAAACATTGTTTTAGATCTATTAAAAAATGAATATTCAGGGCTTTTAACCGAGTTCTTTTAATCCATTTATAAAAAATAAAAAAAATCTAAATATTATATCTAAAATGGTCCGGCCCACGTGAAATCAAGTTGACGTTAAAGCGGCCCGCGAACCAACTGTAATAAATAAATAAATAAGGTAAATACCATAAGGTAGTGCGCCAAATTTATTTAAAAATATGTGGGAATCCAGCTGGCTGTTATGAACGACGAGTCACAGTAGCCAAATAGATTTAAACATATTTATTTGGCCTATTTGATAATATTTTAATAGATGGGTGTATTGATAGATAACATAGAACTCACATTGTTTGAATATTCTACAGTGTGGCTAAAGTATAGCTCATGATAAATACAATAGTGAAATACTCAAAATCATCTGTCAGAAGTGGGATTCGAACCCGCGCCTCCAGAGGAGACTGCGACCTGAACGCAGCGCCTTAGACCGCTCGGCCATCCTGACTCACATGTACACAATAAGCTAAATTCAAGAGTTATGAGTGGAATTCCAAATTGTTGGAGCCGGCATTCTTTGGTAAAAGATGAACCTTTTTTTTTTTTTTAAATGAACATTTTTTTCACTCAAGTCTGAAAACAATATAACCACAAATACAAAAGCATTCAATTTAAGCGAACTGAAGGCCAATGAAAGAAACTAAAGTGAGTCAATGTCACTTTTCATGTGAACACTAAACACGGCTGGGATTGATCCGGCTTCGGGCTGACGTCAAATGACATGAATCGATCACTGTGTAGCAGAGTTGACATGAATTTTTGCAGTGGGGGTTAAGTCACTAACAAGTTCTCTGCTTAATATTGAGTTTAGCGATTAGCGTTGACTTTGCTAGCTGCTAAAAAAAGATATTTTGGAGCAGAATTTCGAGGAAAAATGACTGCGCTAATCAAATTGTACACCTAGAAAACACAGTTTTCCAATTCCATTCAAAATGGAACCATTTGGGAACCCACAATTTAGGCCTTTTAGCAATTCTGGTTGTGACATCACACCCAGAAATGAGGATTATGCTTAGCTTTCTAGCAACAAAGGATAGATATAGTATGGATTACCTGTTAGCATAGCACAAAATTCCACAGCTCATTCTGATGGGGACGTCAACTTTTTTTTGGAGATTTCTCAAGTGGGCGGAGTCAAGACAGCTGAGAAAAGAAGACTATTTAGAATCTACTTCACTAGAAGTGAATGAGCAATATTTTCAACATATGTGGACAATAATAAAAGGGGAAAAAGAACAAAATAGAAGTGAGAGTAATGAGAAGTGACAGTTAAGCCCTTTATTCAAGTTTAGCATGTTTTTTTGCGGATGTTTTTGCAAAAGTATGAGGGTTAAAACATTGATGTTTGTGAGACAAATAAAGAAAAGGCTCCAAATGAGATGTTTTCAACTCGGAGTGCTTAGAACTAGTCTGACGAGTTTTTGTTTTATTTTTGTGTGTCTACAAAGAAAAGGTAATGATGACACAAGACCATAATTTGACAAGACTCAACCTGCGAGCTGTACTTTTTAGAAGAAGCTTTTCTTGGTGAATGACACAAAAATGCCACAGTTTCAATTTGATTGATTTTATGAGGCAATTATTTTGAACCCTTTTATGGATTGATTTGATTTATGATGCCTGTGATGTCAAAAATTTTGTTTGTTTTTCACCCTTACCTGGCACTCATTTAACTCATTTTCTAGCGTCCAATCCATTTTTCCATCCAGTTTTCTGTTTATTTTTTTTGCTGTTTTCTCACAATTTTGTCAGTTATCCAGAATATTTATTTCATTTTTTTATGTAAATATTTTTAACTGTCTTCTGACATTTTTTTCTGAAAATATACATATTTTTTCCTTTGCACTTTTCCTGAATTGCAGTTTTCTAATTAAAAAACTATTATTTTGAATATTTTCTGAGTTTTACAATATAAAAATGACTAAATAATAATTTTAAAACCTAAAAAAAATAAACCCACCATTTAAAAACATAAAAACACATTTTTACGTTGACCATGTCAATTAATTAATCAATTTAGTCAAATACTTTTTAAAATACATATTTTCACAGGAATGTGTGAAGGCTAAAGTTACCTCATTGTCTGCCATTGACATCCCCCAACGTCCAATCAATTTGAACAAAATGGACTGTCAGCGACCGCTCCATTTGATTGGACGTCTCTCAAAGCCAATAGGATCTGCCCTGCAGAATTTTCTAACTCTGCCATTCAGTTGGAACCTATGATCAAAAATATTGTATCAAATTTCAAAGTACTAAGTAGTCTGTAAAACGACATAACACACAAATATTCCTTTCTTCTCATGTCTCGGGGCTACCGAGCTTACATTACCCACCTGAAATAACTACAATTTCACCTTCTACCATGAAAGAACACTGCGGTTGAGTCACGGTGAATAACAAGAACTTTAAAACCAACAAAAAGAAACAAACAAAAAGGGGGATTTTACCGATGACGGGGTATGACATTGATCTTCGGAGAGGTAACTGAAGCGCCATTGACGTGCGGCAGCCTGGAGCTTCTGACCAACTTTTACATCAAATCAGAGTACAAAGGTGAGGACAAGTTTAAAACATCATGTATCTGATGGCTTGTGTGTAGTAGTTTATATAGTTTTCTCATCTCATTTCATTTTCTGAACCACTTTATTATTACCGTATTTTCACGACTATAAGGCTGGCATTTTTTCCATATATAAGGCGCAGTGTATTATAAGGCACACTGTCTATTTTTGAGAAAATTTAAGACTCTTAAGTGCGCCTTATAGTGGTGAAAATACGGTAATTGCTATTGACTTCCAGGTATGAAGCACTCGCTACTTTACAGTCACCTCTAGAGCCAGCCATTGTTGGTGTTTTGGATTTTTTTGTATAAAATCTTGCAGTGGGGGAGGAGCTATATGATGGAAGATTTTGTAAACTAAGATGGCATCTGCATATTTAACAGTATTGTTTCAGTTCAGGAGTTTGTGGTATTTTTTTAATATCCGACATTGGTGTTTTTTTGTTTTTCGTTTTCTGTATTTTCCATATATAAGGCGAACTGGATTATAAGGCGCACTGTCTATTTTGGAGAAAATTTAAGACTTCTAAGTGCGCCTAATATTCTCCTCCAATGTATCTGACACCTTGTGTGTAGTAGTTTATATAGATTTTCTCATCTCGTTTCATTTTCTGAACCACTTTATTATTATTTTATTTTTAGAAAAATATTCCTCCATTGTCTTTAACCCTAGCCGCCATTGACGACAATAAACGTCCACCCCATTTTGACTGAGAAGGCCTATCATTCAAATTGTGATCAAACACTGAACAAAAAAAAGTATTCTGCTGGTTTTGACAAAAATCAAAAACAAACCTGAATTCAAAGACTGGTGTCCTTCCTCAAAGAGCAGGATAGCAAGCGTCCATCCTCACTAGCATCTTCCGCACGTGCACGTTTTGATATCAAAGAGCCCTTCTTGAAGCTCTGCAAAAGCAACAGGTGCTCCATTCAATGAGACACGTGGAAACAAAAACTTAGTGTCTGTTACTTGGCCGTTCAACACAGAAGTCCGCTCAAAGCGCCTGAAACCATAAAGACCTCTTTGTGTTTGACCAAAAACCACTAGGCCAAAGTAATACTACATTAAACACAATTTCATCCAAATGAGTCATCAGAACTGCACATTTGTTTACATGTGAGTCACTGAGAAAATATGTCAACAACATGGTGTCCATTGGAAATCAATATTGGAAGTTGTTGTATGCTAACAGTAAACACGCTAGTTGGAGTTTTGTCCCCTGTTTGTTTTCTTTTGTGCACTGCAGATCAATAATAATCTGCTAGCACGCAGAGCTAGCCCAATATTAGTCCCTCAGTAGATGAAATAACAATTTCTATCTGGAAAAATGCATAAAATTAATCTAATTAGCTGTTTGAATGGCAAGGAACACCATACACTTTTGAGTTTTTCATTAGCAACTAAATCCAAGTAATGCTAACTGTTTAAAGTGATCACGTTTCAGTTCAATTTATATGACAAAATATGGCCTAAAACGGATTTAACGTATTTCGCCATTAACGACAGTTTATGAGTTGTTTTTAACGATATACATCGATAGCGTTCCCCATTATACATGTTAGCATTATTAATGCTAACACATTTTGGGAACACAGTATTAAGCTAACAGGCATTTAGCATCTTTTTGTTAGACAACATGATTGAATTTGTTCTGTGTGGCAGTACATTTAAACGGTTTGTTCAACGACAAACATTACATTTTATCTTAAGGCTATAATTTAGACAAACATTGGATTATTTGACAAATACGTCCCTCATACCCATAATAACCACAAACGAATTTTACCTGATAACCGTTGATTGAGTTCATTGGTGTCCTATCGTGATTCATTTTTGTGGCTCCTTTTTGGTAATAAATGATTATCTTTGGCTAATAAATGAAGATAAATCACCAAAAAAGGACCATCCAGATAAGTTTTCTGCACCTGCAAGAGTGAAGGCAAACAATAAACTTGTGACGTAATCCAACAACGCCACCTGTTTGGCAGTCACAGCACTGATTAACATGCTTTAGCCGTAAAATATATGTACATTTAAATTAGACTTTTTATATTTTAATTCAAATGCTAATCATGCTAGTTTATAATTTACAGGTATTTAATCAGATTTATTTTTTATTTAGTATTGCAAAAATATAATCAAATATTACGGATAAGGAAATACGTAGTACATACTAGAATTCAAAAAGGCATAGGCTCCCTCTGCTGGCCAAATGTTAAAAGCACACTTTCAAAAAAGCATAGATAATGGAGTTTCACTGCTGTATGCAATACTATTATGTTATGATAATAATTACTTTGCTGTTGTTCATGACATGGATTGTGTGTACTTGGGATAGGCTCTCTAGCGCCCAAATGAGGATAAAGCGGTTGAGAAAATGAGATGAGACATTATTCAGCAGCATTTTCACATTTCTTTTGACAGATGTAGCAATTAACATTCGATGCGATGTTTCAGAGGTGTGCCATGATGATGATTCACAAGTGTTTGAGCACCGATTACTTATGATGAGCGCAGCGCTGATTTCAGGCTGTTAGCCTCTTCGCTAATTGGCTGAGTGCTCATTAAGAAAATGCATTCACGATTGGCTTAGCATCAGACTGCATTTGAATTCATTCTAGACACAAAGTACTACCGCAAAAAAAGTCACCGATGACAAGTTCATTCCTAACAAAATCGTCTACAACTCAGGTGTCAAAGTAGCGGCCCGAGGGCCAAATCCGGCCCTGCCGAATCATTTTGTGCGGCCCGGGAAAGTAAATCATGAGTGCCGACTTTTTGTTTTAGGATTAAATTAAAATGAAGAGTATAGATGTATATTAAATTTCATAATTTCCCCCTTTTAAATCAATAATTGTCATTTTTTAATCAGTTTTTTCTGTTTTTAGTTCAAAAATCATTTTGTAAAATCTAAAAATATATTTAAAAAGGCTCAAATAAATGTTGTTTTAGATCTATAAAAAACTGAATATTTAGGGGTTTTAATCCATTTTTTTAATCCATTTATAAAAAAAAATCTAAATATTATATCTAAAATAGTCCGAATGTCCCAAATGAAACTGAGTTGACGTTAACGCGGCTCACGAGCCAAGTCTGACACTAATAGTTGTGTCCTTACTGCAAAACAGAAAATAACCAACAAATAGTAAATCCTACTTTTCCAACATCTAGTAAAAAAAAATAATATCCCAACTTTTGTGCACATATAAGCCATTCCCTTGATTCAATCATCATTTTTTTGTTACAAATACGGCTCAAATCCGAAAAAAAAAATACGGTATATTGAAATGGAGGAAAGGAGTGTAAGAAGAAAAAAAAATCCATCACCGGGGAAGACAAAACCACAGCGGCCGGTTAATCTCCCGATATCATGACGGAAATCATTCGCTTTCCTTTATGATGGAAAAAAGAACTACTACAGCGCCCCTTCTATCTCTACGTCACATATTGGGGCGCCTAGACAATTTCAAGCGGCATTGAAAGTGGGAAAGGGATGAATTGAGAATGATTAAAAATGTAGAATTGACAGGGAAGGCGATAAAAGTTTACCCCCCTTCTTTTCCGATATAAGTATAGGAGAAGAAAAGGCGGAATGATGGATTGGCGGGCTCGGAGGGGAGAGAAAGGTGAAAGACAGATGAAAGTGGAGAAAGATAAAAGGCGGAGTGAGGAAGAGGAGGAGGAAGAAGAGGAGGAGGAGGAGGAGAGGAGGCTGCGGGAGAAAGCGGGAGGAAGGGAGGCGCAGATGAAAGCAAAATGAGAAAGATAAGAAGAGAGGGAGGGAGGGAGGGAGGGAGGGAGAGATAGATAGTGTATACGCGGCCCAGAGAAGGGGTAGTAACCATGGAAACAAGAGGAAGGTAGAAAAAGGAGAGATAGACAAAAGCCCTTTTTTGATTTGGAAGGAAAAAAAAGAAAAAGAAGGAAACTTGGAAGGGAAAAGTCGAGTTGGTGGTGTGCTGACATTGGCGAAGAAGGATGGTATGGTTGAATGGTGGGGTCACAAGTCTGGGGTGGTGGATTCGATCCCCGGGGTCAGAGACTGGATCAATATGGCTTGACCAAATTGTTTTTAGCTCAGATTCATTTACTTGATGTATACACAACTTCTACTAGAGGTCCACCTAGTGGATTTTAGTGGATGTACAAGCCTCATTACTACTACTAATACTACGTCTTCATCAAGTGCAAGGGTGTCAGACTCGGGTTGGTTTGCGGGCCGATTTAACGTCAATTTGATTTCACGTGGGCCGAACCATTTTAGATTCTTTTTCATGTTATAAATGGATTAAAATAACTGGATTAAAACCCTGAATATTCCATTTTTTTTATAGATCTAAAACAATGTTTATTTTATTTAAGATTTTTAGATTTTACAAAATGTTTTTTGAACTAAAAACAGAAAAAAATTATTAATACAATTATTGATTTAAATGGGGAAAAAAAATCTGAAAATTTAATATACATCCATACTCTTAATTTGAGAAAGTCGACACTCCTGATTAACTTTCCCGGTCCACACAAAATGACACATTGGGCCAAATTTAGCCCGCGGGCCTCCACTTTAACACCTGTACTCTAGTGAACCTACAGCACAATCCCCTACAACTACAACTTATACATCAAACTATTCTTTTATCTCCTCCTTATCACCCCAAATCACTGCCAAAATTAAAAAGTCACTAAAAAAAAATCAACATTCCCACAAACAAACAGGTAACCCCAATCCACTCATTGAAGAAAGTTACACAGGTTGACACACACTCCCTCCCTCTCTCTCTTCATTCCAGGTAAGCAAAGGGACAAGGCACCCCCCAAAGCCCCCCTCCCCAACCAAATATATCCTCCCAACCTTCCTTCCTATTTGTGCATCTCCATATAGAGTTGAAGACAGACAGAGGGGTTTTTCATCCTGTGGTTTTTAAGTCTCTAGTGAGTTATCCCTCTTTCAGCCCCCAATCCTCCTCGTCCTCTTCTATTTTTCTCTCTCTCTCTCTCTCTTTCGTCCTCTCCCTCACTCCCCCTCCTTGTTTTATGCTCTTGATCTCTCTCTCCTGTCCCCCCACTCCATCTATTTCTCTCCCTTTCTTTCTCAGCTTCCCTCCCTCCCTCTTTCCCTCCCCAGCCTCTCCTTTTATATCCTCCTTGCTGAATGTTCTTCTCCTCTCCTCCCTCAACTCTGTTTTTCCCTCCTTTATATTCAGTGATTCTTTTCTTTCTTATTTTCTCTCCCCGCAATTCCTTTTCTCCATCATTGTCGTCTACGAGCAAAGCAATTTTGTCGCTAATATTCCGTCTTCCTACTTTGCGCCTGGCTGTAAATAAAGGCAAAATGTATTTTTTTTTGTTATTATTATTTTTTGGTCCTAGTATTTCTTTTGGTTATGTCGGCAAGAAAAGCAAAGGTGGTTTCTTTGAAAAGAGGGGAAAAAATAGCTTCAAAGTGCAAATGAGACATTCCTCAACAGATTGTGGATTTAAAAGTGCACGAAAACGACATATTTTTTCTTAAAAACATCATTTTTTTTGCGTCCATACATTTGGCTGACCATATTTTATGGAATCTGGTATGATAAACCACAATTTTAATATTGGTAATGGCTATCTATCATTGTTGCTGATCACTTGATGTTTAATGCAAAACTAAAAATGACAGATTTTCTATTTTTTATGAAGACGTCCAATCCGTTTTGACTGGAAAAAACAAGGGTGTGGCTATTTTGATTGACTTTCACAATAGTTCATAGATCATTTTTTCATACCGAGATGTTCTTATGGTTAACAACTCCTCTACTAGCCTAGCATGCATGTTTTCTAGAATATGGGAGGGTAATCGGAGTACCCGGAGAAAACCCACGCAAGCCTGGGAAGAACACGCTAACTCCACACAGGGAGGTTTGGACCTGGGATTGAACCCTCGACCTAAAAAATGTGAGGCTGAAGCGCTAACCACTCAAAAGAAAAACTTGATTCGCGGGCCGATTTTAGATATAATATTTTTCATTTTATTTTTTATAAATGTATTAAAATAACTGGATTAAAAGCCCTGAATATTCCATTTTTTATTAGATCTTAAACAATGTTTATTTTAGCTTTTTTAAAAATATATTTTTATATTTTACACGATGATTTTTTAACTAAAATCAGCAAAAAATGGATTAAAAATTACAATTATTGATTTAAAAGGGGGAAAATCAGAAAATTTAATATACATTTTTACTCTTCATTTGAATTTGATCCTAAAACAGAAAGTCGGCACTCATGATTTACTGACCCGGGCCGCACAAAATGATCCGGCGGGCCAGATTTGGCCCCCGGGCCACCACTTTGACAACCTATGAGATGTGACTGTATGGCAAAGTGACATGAGAGGAGATGGAATAGCGTCCATAATTTACATCTAAAGAAAGATGTTGATTCCAAAGAAGAGGCCATTGAGCAAAAAAAAAACGCCAATGCAAAGTATGAAAACTGCAAAATCGTCATTTCGAACGCAATCCAAGCCGTCGTCAACTCAATAATTTCAAGTTCAAACTCAGCCACTCACCTGAGCTCCGTCGCCATAACAACGCTAAACACAAATCCACGGCGCCGACAGTGAAAAGATGTTGAATTATCAACGCCACGTCGTCGTACACACAAATGTCGCTGAGCTGGAAGAACTCTAACAAATACAAGTGAGAAAAACAAGTAGAGTCACCAATAACATCACCACCATGTTTGCTATACAATTGTCAACAGATATATTTTTTCAATTGGGAGGGTATAGGCCAGATATGGGCAAACTAAGGCCCGCGGGCCACATATGGCCCACTAGGCTTTTTAATCCGGCCCGCCGATGTTGTTCAAATAATGATTTTTATTATTTTTTTCCCCAAGGTGGCGCTGTCACGCTCTGTCCACTCTTATTTAAAAAAACACAACTTTATGTGTAATGTAAAGTCAGTCAATTGTAGTTGGTTAAAAAAAAAAAAATTAAAAAAGTTAATGAGACTTCAGTTAAGTACTAGTTTGAAGTGAAAATTTGAAGTTTTTAAAATAAAAGTTAGGAATACTCAAAATATTGTGTAATAATTCAGTGACAGCATTAAATGAATTCTGCAAGAAATACAATTTGTTTCAACTTGGACGAATTGCACCCAAAAAAAAATGTCTTGTTCACTTCCTCTTTCTTTGTAAAAAAAAAAAAAAAACTTAAAAACTTTGACCCACAACTAAGCAGGATGTAACACTATGTTTAGTCATCTTTCTTCTTAATACAATAAATAAATAAAAAATCAGCAGTAGAGTGTTGTAGCATTAGCCACTCATTAACTGGACTCAACTGGATTCCTCAAATGTTTTGGTACCAAGACTCCAAGGTTTTGCACCAAAAAAAATCCAATACTTTAACAAGAGAGGTGACTGTGTTTATACCTTCAAAAAGAGTGCTAAATTAGCCAAAGCACCTTTTCTCTTCAAACCTGGAACTCAATATCAATTAGCACACTCCCATCTCTGAACCATACACGCATATGTTAATACACCTGTGTCAAAGTGGTGGCCCGGGGGCCAAATCTGGCCCACCGCATCATTTTGTGTGGCCCGGGAAAATAAATGATGAGTGCCGACTTTCTGTTTTAGGATCAAATTAAAATGAAGAGTATGAATATATATTAAATTTCCTGATTTTCCCCCTTTTAAATCAATAATTGTCATTTTTTTAATCCATTTTTTGTGTTTTTAACTCAAAAATCATTTTTGTAAAATCTAAAAATATATTTAAAAAAAGCTAAAATAAACATTGTTTTAGATCTATAAAAACTAGAATATTCAGGGCTTTTAATCCAGTTCTTTTAATCCATTTATAAAATAAAAAAATCTAAATATTCTATCCAAAATGGTCCAAGCCACATGAAATCAACTTGACGTTATTCCAGCCTGCGAACCAAACTGAGCCCTTACACCCCTATGTTAATACCATAGATATGTACATAGTATCCACAAGTATGAAGACACCCATTCTCTATAGGGTTCAAGTCGTTTTAACATGAGCAAAAAGGCCTCAAAATGCGAATGTCCAACATCCCAAACGAGCGTCTGTCTCGCCCCCGTTACCCGATTCCGTCCTGAACTGAAAGGCATCCTTGTGAATTCCTCCTTCCCCAAACTTGTATTGTGTCTTTTTTGTATTGTCCCCATAGGCTTTCTTTCCACTGTGTTGTTTTATGTACGCATCATCATCATCATCATCGTCTTCTTCTTCTTCTTCGTGGTCCCTTGTTGTTTCTTGCGTTATGCTTTCTTTGTCTTTCAGCCTTCTTATCTCTTTGTTTCTTCTCTCTCCTCTCCTTCTATTTTCTCTTTTCTCTCGACTTCCTGCTATCTCTCCCCCCCCTCACACTTCCCTCCCCTCCCTCTCATTCCCTATCTCCCCCCTCTCCCCTCACCTCCTCCCCCATTTTCTCTATCTTTTTTTTCCATTCCCGACCACCGCCACCGATTGATCAAGGTTTTTCAAGGTTTGCCCTTTCTCGTTCTATTTAGCGTATAACGACACAAAAAAAACACACCTGTGGTCTTCCCCGGAGCACCCTCGGACCTGCCGCAGGTGTTAGGACTCATAGACTGACCCTATAGGCCCATATCAGGACCCCACTGACCCCCACAGGTACGCTTGTAGACTGCCTGTATAAAAATAAAAAATAAATACAAAAGAATAAGAAGAAATGTGGAAGTTGAATAGTTAATGTCCTTCCTTTTCACTCACTCTCGTGGTCTCCGACTACCCCCCCCCCCCTTCCATTCCCTCAGCCATTCTGCAGCCCTCCACTCCTTCTTGATGGACTCATCTTTTTTTTTTTTATTTCTCACACCTCACCTCACCATCCCCCTTTTTTTAGTCTTCTTCTTCTTTCAGTGGGCCTTTTTTTCTTCTTCTTCCTTTCTCTTTGACACCCAGTGACTCCCTCCTTCCCTTCCTTTGCTGCATTTCTCCCCCCCCCCATCTCCCTCCCTTCCTCCCTCCCTCCATCCAGCTCTCTTTCTTCTCTAGCCTTTTTCTTTCTGTCTTTCATGCACACCCTCCTCCCTCCCTCCCTCCCTCATCTTCTTCTTCCTCCACTCATCTTCCCCCCTCCCTCCCCCGCTTCTTTCTTATTCTTCCTCCCGTCTCCCTCCATTCCTAACCTTCCTCCCTCCCTCCCTCCCTCCTCCCTCTTTCCCTCCCTCCTAACTGCTTTTCTCTCCTTTCTTTCTCCTTTTGTCATTCTTTACCATCCCATTTTTTTTCTCCCACTGTACAGACTTTGGGCTCTCAACACTGAGAAACGTGAAATTTCAAAAACAATTTGGGAAAAAGTTAACCCTTCATAGACTTGGGTTGGTTTGCGGGCCATTTTTTGATAGAATATTTCTTTTTTTTTTTAAGAAATGGATTAAAAGAACTGGATTAAAAGCCCTGAATATTCAGTTTTTTATTAATCTAAAACAATGTATATTTTAAGCTTTTTTTAAAAATATTTTTTGATTTTACAAAATGATTTTTGAACAAAAAACAGCAAAAAATGATTAAAAATTGACAATTATTGATTTAAAAGGGGGAGAATCAAGAAATGTAATATACATCTATACTCTTCGAAAACAGAAAGTCAGCACTCATGATTTTCTTTCTCGGGCCGCACAAAATGATGCGGCGGGCCAGATTTGGCCCCCGGGCCGCCACTTGGACACATCTTTTAGTCATTATTTTTAGATATTGCTTTATGGATAAACAAATGACACATTCAAACATGTTAATAAAACAATTCAAATGAATAAAAACTAAAATATTCTCTGGGTTTGGGCCCCTACTAACACTCCAACATACAATTTTATTTTAAATGAATAGACTAATTGAATATTTTCCATCTTATTTTAATCCACTTCCAATGAAAAACATCCAATTCACTTCAATTTTGAAGATTGACTGTCAATACTTTTTACTATTTACCCACTAAGAGTTGTTTTCCATTAAAAACAAACAAAAACATCAACTTTAGACTAAGTCCTACTCTTAGAGATGATGTTTTTGTTTGTTTTTAAATTAAAAAAAAACACTAGCCAATGTAAATATAAACAATATCAACTAACTTTTTAATTAGTGTCCACTTTTACTTTATGAGTAAAAAAAGAGCAACATATTAGACTACAAACTTCTCCGAATATACCAGTTTAGTAATTACCAACATCTCGACTCATTCCATTCCCATTAACTTAAATAGAAAAGAATCTATTTTCCAAAAGAGCGCGCTTTGACATGCATTCAATTCGTATCTCGAGGCAGCAAAGAGTGTGTGTGTGTGATCAAATCAAGATAGATCTTGTGTGTGTGTGTCTGCATAGAGAAAGAAAGATAAGATAGATGTATGTGTTTAGAAAGAGAAGAGAAAGAAAAAGAGAGATAGAAACGAGAGGGAGGGTTGGAGGAAGGAAAGAAATGGGGGTGATGCTGTGTGTGTGTGTGTTGGAAAGGGGGGGGGGGGCACAGTCAGTTGTGATAAGAGCAACAGTAGGAGGAGGAGGAGGAGGATGAGGCTTGGGACCGCCCCCTTTTCTCTGGCAGATATAAATAGGAGGTGGATTGTTTTACTCCACTCCTTTGGACTGAAGGATGAGATCCCTGAAACACCTCAAACATCCGTCCAGGAACAATGTGGTGAGTTCCTACAACTCAACAAAAACAGTTTTTTTTAGGCCATCGGGGGCGCCGTCCCGGACGCTTTGCGTCTTCTATGGGGGGTATCTTGAAAATTGTTGGCATGCTCTATCTCTTCTAAGACGTAGTACTTGGACAAGTGTTTTTTAGTAGTAGTATATGTCCGTTTTTTTGTGGCGTCTTTCCACTGGCAAGTTTCCCCGTCAAAGTGCGGCCTTGCGCAATGAGGCAGACTTCCTCTGTCATTTGTCTTTTTTTTCCTCTCTTTGAATGTTGTCAGCCTTTCACCATACTCTTGCTTTCTCTTCTTTCTCTCTCTCACAGTCTTTCTGTCTCCCCTCTCCTCCTCCTCCTCCTCCCCCTTTTCCTTCCCACCATCTCTCTTTCCCTTCCCTTCCTCTCCCTCTTCTCTCCCTCTCTTTCTTTATCTTTCAGCCCCTCCATCTCCTTTCTCTTTTGGTCTGTCTCCCTCCACTCCTCCCTCCCCCGCCCACAGTTCTTTCTCCTTCCCTCCCTCCTTCTTTCTCTTTTCTTCCTCCCTCCCTCCCTCACACACACACCCTCTCACTCCTTCCTTGTCTTTCACACGCAAACACACACACACACACACTCAGTCTGTCTTTCTGTCTCCGTCTGACGACTTTAAAAGCAGTAATTATAAATGAGGTGCTTATCAGGGCATCCCGGTCTCCTCTCCTCACCCCACGCGAGCCATCATGGCTCCCAAACTCCTCTCTCACCCTTCAATTCTTCCATGATTTCCTCCAAAAACTCTTGAAGGCATTTCCAAGAGAGTTGAGGACTATAAAATGAGTTTGAAACACAATCAAATGTCTGACATTGTTTAGGCGGACATTATTAAGTAAGTCTTCCAATGGGACAATGGGACTCAGAACTAGAGTCTGAAGACTTTCTGGCTAGCTGGGAGATCCCACAGGAAGTGTCGGGACAGTCCGCGGAAGTCAACTTCCTGGACGTCTTCTTGTGTTCTTTATTATTCGATGATGAGGCGAGGAAGGAAGTGGAGGGCTAACATGTATCTGTAGTTTTGTGTATATATATAATTACCTCCTCTAGCTAATGCTATGTGGATATGAATGAAGCAAGGAAAGGATTCGGTTTGTATGACAAGATGTGTTACCAAAAATCAAAATGTGGTTAAAGTGGCGGCCCGGGGGCCAAATCTGGCCCGCCAGATCATGTTGTGCGGCCCAGGAAAGTAAATCATAAGTGCCAACTTTCTGTTTTAGGATCAAATTCAAATGATAAGTATAAATGTATATTAAATTTCCTGATTTTTCCCCTTAAAAATCAATAATAGTCAATTTTTAATCATTTTTTTCTGTGTTTTTAGGTCAAAAAGTCAGTTTGTAAAATCTAAAAATATATTTTAAAAAAGCTAAAATAAACATTGTTTTAGATCTATAAAAAATTGAATATTCTGGGCTTTTAATCTAGTTCTTTTAATCCATTTATATAATAAAAATCTAAATATTATATCTAAAATGGTTTGGCCCACATAAAATCGAGTTGACGTTAAAGCCTTGGTTTAACTCTATTCTCTTTCTTTGAGGAGGAAGATGTCGGAATGCTACGAAGTTACCCAGAGCTGACCGAAAGCCAGATGGACGTGGGAACACAGACAGAACCCGTGGTGGTTCTCTCCCTAGCTCAAGCCGCCGTCCTGGGACTCATCTCCCAGAACGAAATCTTCGGTGCCACCATCGCTCCCAACGGTTTCTACACCGGCGAGTCCAAAGACTGTCCACCAAACCTTCCAGAAACCATGGACTACGAATGCACCGACCAACTTATCGGCGCCAACGGGGACTACCTCCCTGAACCCCCCGTGAACCCACCACCTCATCTCAACCCCCACGAACTAAGACCCAAAAAACCCGGGAAAAACGGAGAATTCGCGGCCAAAGCGGCGAGCCCACAAACACAAGTAAAAGGTGAACTGATTGAGACGGAGACATCTCCAGGTTGTGTGGACGACAGATGTCCAAAAAGCTCCTCGAGAGAACAAGCTTGGGGGAACGGTTCTCCATCTGTCAACGAAAACCCTCTAACAGACGTAGATGGCGCCCAAAGAGATCCAAAGGACGAAAACCTGAAAACTAAAGGGAAGGAAGAAGAATCTGCGGTAGAAGAAGAGCCGGCAGAGGAGGCGCTAAATCTAAAAACCAGTGGATGTCCCACAGAGTCTTCCGAAGGTAAATATTACCCATCCAAGGAGACCACCTACGAACAGTCGGCGGCATTACCGGGTGACTACGAGGGTAAGGGTCAAGCCATGCTATGGTCGGACCCCGAGGGTCTTGCCAGACGGATGCAAATCGACCGTCTGGACATCAACGTCCAAATCGACGAATCTTACTGCGTAGACGTGGGCGAAGGTCTAAAACGTTGGAAATGCCGAATGTGCGACAAGTCCTACACTTCTAAATACAACTTGGTAACACACATTCTGGGACACAACGGAATCAAACCCCACGAATGCGTCCATTGCGGGAAATTGTTTAAACAACCCAGCCATCTTCAAACTCACCTCCTAACCCACCAAGGAACCCGACCACATAAGTGTACGGTATGCGAGAAGGCCTTCACGCAGACTAGTCACCTGAAGAGACACATGTTGCAGCATAGCGACGTCAAGCCGTACAGTTGCCGTTTCTGCGGTCGGGGATTCGCTTACCCCAGCGAGTTGCGCACTCACGAAAGCAAACATGAAAACGGCCAATGCCACGTGTGTACGCAGTGCGGTATGGAGTTCCCGTCCTACGCGCACCTGAAGCGCCACCTGAGTAGCCATCAGGGTCCCGCTACGTACCAGTGCACCCAGTGCCACAAGTCCTTTGCGTACCGGAGCCAGTTGCAGAACCACTTGATGAAGCACCAAAATGTTCGTCCCTACGTTTGTCCGGAGTGCGGTATGGAGTTTGTCCAGATTCATCACCTCAGACAACATGCCCTGACACATAAGGTAGGAGTTAAGGGGGTATCCGGTCCGGTAACAAAGGTGCCGAAGAAAAACTGTTGTTAGCTACATTTCCTATCTGCAATTTATATTAGTTCATTTTCCCCAAATCGTTGTCTTCAATGGTAATCAATGAGTGAATAGGGAACCTTAAATTGCTCCAAAATTAACAAGAAGTCACTGAAAATGCCCAAAAAATCATCAGGAAGCCGGAAAAGAACAAGATGCATTCCTAAAAAGTCCCTCTAAAACTCATCTTTCTCATTTTCTGAACAGAGTTATCCAAACTAGGCTCTTAGGGGTGCTGGAGCCTATTCCAGCTGACTTCAGGCCCGAGGTGGGGGACACCCTGAATTGGTGGCCAGCCAATCGCAGGGCACACGCTCATACACTTAAAACACAGGTGTCAAAGTGGCGACCCGGGGGCCAAATCTGGCCCGCCGCATCATTTTGTGCGGCCCGAGAAAGTAAATGATTAGTGCCCAAATTCTGTTTTAGGATCAAATTAAAATGAAGAGTTTAGATGTATATTAAATGTCCTGATTATCCCCCTTTTAAATCAATAATTGTCATTTTTAATCAATTTTTTTCTGTTTTTAGTTCAAAAATCATTTTGTAAAATCTAAAAATATATTAAAAAAAGCTCAAATCAACATTATTTTAGATCTATAAACTTAGTGTCCAATCAGCCTAGCATGCATGTCTTTGGAATGTGGGAGGAAACGGGACTACCCGAAGAAAACCCACATGGGCCCGGGGCAAACATGCAAACTCCACACAAGTGTCAATTTATACATTTTCCCAGTATTTTAGTAGTTTACAAAATATTGAATTTAGAGCCTACTGATTGGGCACCCTGTCCACTTTTGGGGATTTTTTTTTAGACTTTTTAGCAAATATGTGCCATGCTGAATTTTTTAAGTTTTTAATTAAAAAAAAAAAATCTCTTAATAAGGGGAATTGCAAAACATTAATGAGGGAAGCAATTGGCAGAGTTTGACAGTTTTGAAGTACCCTAAAATTAGGTGAAAAATAAAGTGACGTAAAATTGCCTGCCATTGAATATGATAGATAGATCAAGTTGGCATAAATGTGGCCAAGTTTGAGACCCCCGCATTAAAAAAAAGTCCATCTTTCACTCGCCGATTGAAAGAAACATTGGAAGTCAACAGTCAATAGAAGAATAGTCTCAGAAAATGAGAAATGATACCACACCACTACACTGACAACTTGTCTTTACTATCTGCAACAACACACGTCCCTAATCTTCAATAGATCTTCAACTTCCTATTGGGCTCAATTCTCCATTGATGTCACTTTGCTTTGGTAAGCCGTTCAAAGCCTTTTGTGTCCAACTCAATCGCTATTTATCTCACTATCTCCTTATAAAAATCAGCTTGATTTCAAACATAAATGTAATTTCTATACAAACTGAAAAAAACACAACTAGCATTTCAAACTGTGGAAATACAACAATAATTTAGGACAAAATTACATTACAAATGTCTAACCTTGCTTTTTATCGCTACCTTGACAGGGAATGAAAGAATTCAAATGCGAAGTCTGTTCCCGAGAGTTTACATTATCCGCCAATCTGAAGCGACACATGCTAATCCATGCTAGCGTAAGACCCTTCCAATGCCACGTATGCTTCAAAACATTCGTCCAAAAACAGACACTCAAGACGCACATGATTGTCCATCTACCCGTGAAGCCGTTCAAATGCAAGGTGGGTGAAAGCCGATTCGGGAAAAAGAAGGAGCCGCCACTCAATTATTGGCTGGCGTCCGGTCTTTTAGGTGTGCGGGAAGTCCTTTAACAGAATGTACAACCTTCTGGGCCACATGCATCTCCACGCCGGGAGCAAGCCCTTCAAATGTCCGTACTGTAACAGCAAGTTCAATTTGAAGGGAAACCTCAGCCGACATATGAAGGTCAAACATGGAATCGCGGATGGCTCGACGGAAGGACACGGTTAGTGACTTGGGGAGGATTGGTCGCCAATTAGCAGTAGTGTGAAATAAGTGATTTTCGATTTGCAGTTGTGCTTTATTTTTTGATTTTATTCTTTTGTTGTACACTTATAATTTGAGTTTTTTTGCCTTTAGTCTAGAACAGACATGGGCAAACTACGGTCTGCGGGCCACATACGGCTCGTTAGGCCTTTTAATCCGGCCTGCCGAAGTTGTCAAAATGTTTTTAGTTTTTTTCCCCAAGATGGCGCCATCATGCAGAAGCCATTGGCAGTAGCTTTGTCCACTCTTATTAGTTTTTTGTCTTTTATAGCCCCTCTATCTTTTTTTAAATTACATTTTAATATTTCTTAATACATTCCTTTTTACTTTGTACTTTATATTTTTTACTTTAATGATGAGTGATATGTTAATACTTTAGTCCTTTTTTCTATTTATGTTTCATATGTACTGTTAACGGATGCACTTTTTTATATGTATCGTATCCTGTGCTGACCCCGTCCATCTGTCAATTTTTTTAAGACAACGTGGCCCAAAAGTTTCCTAAGATTATAAAAAGTCAAGTTAAGAGGTCCACTGTCAAAAACCCCCATTGATGCTACATATATTAACTGCACATATACTAAGCAAGATTCCCAATAAATTTGATAATTTTTTGTTGTTGTTTTCCCTCCTTTTAGAGCCTCCTCAAGACACAGAAGGACAAGTGGACTACGACGAAAGCTTTGAATTCAGCGAGCGACAAAACCGGGCAAACAACACCACAGATATTTCAAAACTATCGCAAATGGAGTACTACAGTAACTATGGGAAAGGTGCCGGGCGATGCAGTACTGCTTGAGTTAGCAAAGCTAGCCCCCAAAAAAGTCTAAAAGGAGTAGACTTTTGTTTGTTTTTTTATATATGTTTTTTTGGGTGGGTAAAAATCTTGGGGTATTCTTCAAGAAACCCACTAAACTGCACATTGTTACGCACTGGAATTATTATTATTTTTACACCAAGTATCATATAAAAATGCTTAGTTCTCTAAGGAAAAACCAAAATGCTAATGTGGTAGTGCTATAGGCTAAATGTCCATTTTAACTGAAAATGACTTATTTTAATGAGAATATTTCATCATTACATGTTAGGGTGGACATTTTGATGCCATAAATCCATGTTTATTGTTGTTTTGTTTTTTAATTTCCTTTTTTTAAGCTAGCTTGTTTGGTGAGTGGCTTTTTGACTAGCTAGCTAGCCAGGTAGCTTTTTGACTCGCTAGCTTCAATGAATGTTTTGAGCATTTTCTTTCTGGCATTGTTAAAAATATCCACAAAATACTTTATATTGGACTATTAGACATGACCTTCGTAAAGATAATAATAATAATAAGGCACAAAAATACCATCATCAAAGATTGAAACCAAATTGAAAGGAGTCAAAAATTTCATTAGCCTTTTTTTCAGTAAATGCAGAGCAAGTTGTCTTAGAAAAATACTTAAAACTTTGCTTGCAGTTGAAAATTTCAAGCCTTCAATTGAATGTCACCTGAACACAATTGATTTGTTGTAAAATATGAAAAAAGGCCTAACAGGACACCTTAAATTCAAGTACTGTAATCCTCAAAATGTCTTCTAATATGATTGCGTTCCACCCGCAACATTTTGCACATAAAAAAATAGAATAAACCCAAATAAGAGAATTAAACATTTATAAACAAGTGTAAAACAATTAAAGCTGGATTAAACTGACCTGTAGTTGGGCAGTGACTCTTTTGTGCACGACGGGTGTAAAACATGCATCTGCTCGACCTGAAATAACCAAAATAATATAAATTTGAAGTTTGATGCAACAATATTTTACAGCAATTACCATCTAAACGTACTTGCATATCATCAAAGCATGTGACCGGACATTTGGTCGCCAGTCAAAAGTACTTATAAATTAAACAGTACTTAGATATTAACTCCTTCTCTTAGGTATTTAACTCTCTCATAGATATTATACTCTCTCTGGTGAATATAATTTTGAGAGCTAGTTTCAACAGTAAACTATCTTTAACCATTTAACCGGCGACCAAAAGACCTGGCGACCAAACGTCCAAACACCCATCATGCCTACTGTGTCCACATTTTGAAGACAAATGCATTGATGTTTTTTTTTTTTTTTTATACTACACCTAAACATTGAGACAATCCTTGATCTATTATATGAAAACCAACAGAAAAGGTCAGGGAAGAAGACCTGTGTTTTAAGTTCCATTTTTTTTTTGCTCACCAAAGGTTAACATACTGCACAGAAGAACCTTGTTTTGTACTGTTATGAAGTAAATACTCCAACCAAATTAGCTAAATATCACTGGAACTACACTTTACTGTATATTATTGTAAAGAATCCATTTGTTGTATATCGGAATGAATAGCATTGAGAACCAGTTTACACGATAAAGTTTACGAATGTAAAGATTTGAATGAAATGTTTTCATGAAAATAGAAAAATTCAATTGCCAAAGAATCCGCGAACTATTCTTGCAGTTATTCTTTTCAAGTTGGGACACTGGATTTCTTTAGGACCAATTTCAGATCTTGTGAAATTGCTTTTTTTCCCTCCTTTAAAAAAAAAAATGGGTGAAGCACAATATGAATTGTCCTTGAAGAAGAGCCAAGATACAAATACAAAGTGCCCCTCCGTTGTGTCGTGGGAGGAACCCGGCGTCCGTCACGTTGCCAGACAGTCTCAAGTGACCGACGACAAACTCACGTGGTCTGACAGGGTCGCAGACCTTGCAGAAAAAAAAAATAATTTAGGAAAGCGCAATATGTTCAGTTTTCTTAAATTTGCCACTCATTAGGGAAGAAAAAAAATAAACATACTACTTAAACAGTCGACATGCAATGCAGATCATACATTCAAAATAAAACTGCTGACCAGATTTCCTTGTTTTTGGGAGTTTAAATACTTTGGAGGCACTACATGTCCAAGCCAATTTGACGTCTATCATTTTTCATAAAATGTATAAAGAAAAAAAATATTTTTTTTCAATAACTGGACTTACACCAGTTAATTTTCTTACCTGACAAAATATCATATATATTAATGAATATATCTTTTAACATTATTGGAGGCAAGAAAAAAAATGCAATTGTTTTTACTCAAATTAGTTTTTACCAAAATTGTCACTTATCCTATCAAGCATTAATGCTAACTATTAGCATAATATTCCTGCCAAAACATAAATGATGAAGTAAAATGTAGTCAGACAATACTTGGTCACATTTTGTATGGGAAATAAATGACCTAGGTTGTAACAAAGTGGACAATATGGCATGTACTGTATATGCTAGTATAGCACTGCCCCCTGGTGGCCATGAAACAAACGAGTATTCGCAACTCCAAAGTCCATTGAATTGAAGTAATCTAAAAAAAAACGCTTTAATTACTTAAGCAACTAATAATCAGTATATTTAAAATGACAAATTTTGAGTATTTTAAATCTACTAATTTTAAAAAGGGACAGATGAGTCATGTTTTGAATTCTACCAAAAATAAAATCCCGTAAAAGTGTTTTAACTTACACAACTCACAAAGGTGATGTGCGGGTCAAACAACGGGTTTATTGGCAAATGTGCTGTAGCCATGAAACAGTTTGGAATACAGTACTAAACATTACAAAAATAAAACCTTGCAAGACATTGGACGGGTGTTACAGGAGGAAAAGAAGTGCCAAGTGTAACTTAACAGTTCAATAACCCCTAAGAGAACACTAAATACTTCTATAGATAACACAAACGTTTGTCCTTCCGATGGAAAAAAAAATGTCTGAATTGATTGACCTTTAAGTTAAAAACGAGGTACAAAAACCGAAGACGGACAAAGCCACCTCCATGTTAGCTGTAGTCCTTCTTGGAGTCCTTTATTTGCCCAAGGCTTTTTCTAAATTGGTCTTGATGGCATCGAGGAAGTCTGTGGTGTTGACGTAGTGCTCATTCAGTTTGACACTGTTGAATAAAAAGAAAAAAAGATGGGAATTATGAATATAAAAACATGGAATTATTAATATATTGAATTACCAAACTCTAGCATGGGTTCTTAAACACTTTAACAGATTAATAATTCTATAAAAATAGTATAATTAATGAATTTCTTTGGATTTTAGATTAGACATTTTAATTCTGAATTTACTCAAAATAAGATCAAGAAAAAGAGTGAAATTGACTTAATTTTTACCCTTACGAGGCGATTGGATATTTCTTTCTTTGTGACTCATCACATGACTTTGTACTCTTATGAGCAAGTGATATAAATGAGATAAAAATAATAAAAATTGCTGGATTCAAAAATAAAAGGAACTTCTAAAAAAAGAAAAGAACAAACTTAACTAGAGTAATCCCTCGAATATGGCGGTTATTTTTATCATGAAATTAAAATAAATGAATTTACTATAATTGAGGGAAAACTAATAGTTTTTGGTGTACTCAACTTAAATTATTGACTGCCTTTGACAGAAATGGACATCCAACTCATTTCAACTCTGGTCTCATTCTTTACACCAGTTGCCCCAGTTCAAATGGAATGGGCGTATACTAATTCCAAACCAATTCAAATCCAGACCCAATAAAACATTTGTCAGGGCAATGAAGAGTCCAAAAATTTAATCAAAGGGCTCTAAAATAGTTACCAGTGAAAGAATTTGTCACAAATAACTTACTTTGACAGTCCATGGATGCAACCGGCGAGATCCTTGGTCATGGTGCCGCTCTCTACCGTCTCAACGCACACTCGCTCCAGAGTCTGGGAGAACCTGACATATCAAAACAAATAGTTTTTAATTTCCTAATATGGAAACATTTTAACAGCAAATAGCTTTTACTTGATCAGATCGGGATTTCCATCGAGTTTCCCACGGTGCTCCAGGCCTCTGGTCCAGGCAAAGATGCTGGCGATGGGGTTAGTACTAGTCGGCCTTCCCTTTAAATATAAAAAAAAGTACATCTTGTTACAATGGCCACATTCCAAGTGGGTAAAGTTAAGGATGGTGCTTGAAATAACCTTCTGGTGCTCGCGGTAGTGCCTGGTGACTGTGCCATGGGCCGCCTCTGCCTCAATAGTCTTGCCATCGGGACAGATTAGCACGGATGTCATAAGTCCAAGAGAACCAAAACCTGAAGAAGTACGACAGAAAATGAGATTGGTGATCATGTACAGAGAAAATGGAGGGGAAAAAAAGCCCATCTCCTTCCTACCTTGTGCGAGGATGTCAGACTGAACATCGCCATCGTAGTTCTTGCACGCCCACACAAAGGCTCCGGAAGATTTCAGTACTTGAGCGACCATGTCGTCGATAAGCCTGTGCTCGTACCAGATCTTAAGTTTGTCAAACTCGGGCTTGTAATGCCTGGAAAAGAAAAATAAACAAAAAGGATAGCAACAAGGAAGCATGACGTGGTTAAATATCTTCCATAGCAACTTACTTTTGAAAGATGTCCTCAAAAATGTCTTTAAATCTGCCATCATAAGCTTTCAGAATGGTGTTCTTTGTACTCATGTATAGCGGCCACTTCTTGTTAATGGCGTACTGGAAGCAACTGTGTGCGAAGCCTGTGATAGACTGATGAGAGGAAGAGCAAAGAGGAAAAAGAGAAAAAGCAATCAGTTCTCAGGTGCACTAGTTTTATCTATCCGAGAGCTCGAAAAGCAAGCAATCCTAATCTTGTCACCCTGAGAGGTTAAACGTTATCTACTCTGCGCGACCACTGATGTTGTTAAACCAAACAGAGCGCCTCTGACAGATAACACAAACAGAAAAGTTGCCACTAGCCGTGTAGCGACCGCTTTATACTTTTCAAAATGACTCACTCAGACGGAAGAGGTTCACGAGATTAGCTTTTGAAGTGGAAAGAAAACGTCCCATGGGCAAAATGGCTCTCAATCAACGGAGCATCCCCATCTTACCTCGTCGGTGTTGTACATTCCCATTCCGCAGCCACCCGCTGGGAAGTCGTACACTTCCCATTCCTTTCCGGCGCTGCCGTCGGTAGGCGAGAAGATGATCTTGAATTTTCCGGGCTTGTCCACAACAAAGTCAGTCGCTCGGTACTGTAAGAGAATTCAGTGTCATTTCCCCAGAATGGCCTACATCAGTGGTGTCAAACATACGGCCCGCGGGCCGGATCCGGCCCGTCTGGTGGTTTGGTACGGCACGGGGAAGAGGTGCATTGTATAAAAAAAAAAAAGAATTTTCTTTAAAATTTGTAGTTCTTGTATTATCCGCTAGGGGAAGCAGTGTTTTAGTGCGTGCAAACATGAATTGACATTTATTTATGTTCTTATATTATTCTCTTGTTCATGATATATTGTTCATAATGTAAAAGGAAAATTCTGTTAATAAACATTTTGATAATTGACTCATTCTTTGCACTAATTATTAGTATAAGTGACTAATAATTAGTGGAAAAAAGTAGGCTTATTGTTAGTTCTATGTCATTTTGCAATGAGTTTACTGGTCCGGCCCGCTTGATCTCAAATGAAGCTATATTCGGCCCCCAGATCAAAGGGAGTTTGACACCCCTTGGCTACATCGTCATTGGTATGCATCAACACTACAGTAATCCCTCGATTATCACATCTTCACCTATCGCAAAGTCACAACTTTGCTATTAATACGATTTTTTTTACAAGTTCATAAAAATATGAAAATCCATGCTGCAACTCTTAAACCGAAGCCAAAAGACAAAAAGTTATAATAGGGGTGGCCCTACATCCATTGTTTCTGTCTGGTCTAAATTAACTGTGAAATCAGAGGGATTACTGTATTTCCTATGCACAAACTTACCTGGTCACCAAAAGCGTGTCTGCCAATGGTGATGGGCTGCGTCCAGCCGGGAACCAGTCTGGGAATGTTCTTGCAGATGATTGGCTCACGGAAAACCGTGCCCCCCAGGATGTTCCTGATGGTACCGTTGGGGCTCTTCCACATCTTCTTCAGGCTAAACTCTACATACAAGAAAATAATTCACATAAGAAGTCATAACAAAACAATACATTCAGAAAATGAACGCAACCAAATCTGCTCAACAGCCTACAAAGTGATTGTCTTTTTGGAGAGGATAAAGAATATCCACATTGCAAAAATGACACCAGTTTCCTTAGCTTGTCTGTAACATTTTACATTGTGCATTAGCATTAAACTAGCAGGCTAGTTTAATGTGAAGTTAACTTTCCCTGATATTGATATTATCAAATATTCCATGGTAATTATGCCAGTACAGAAAATTTACAATTCCTAAATTCTAGTTGGATTTTTTTTGGATGCAAAATTACAAGTCGAGCCAAGCACCTCAAAACCAAAAGTGCTTCAAGTGATTTCTCTAACAGAATATATATATATATTTTTTAAATAAATATCCAAGTGTACAATGTTACTATGAGCACACCATGTACAAACCTTGCACTCTGTCTTCATCAGGTGTGATGGTGGCACATTTAACCGCCACGCTGTACTTTTTGGTGGCCAGAGCGGAGTCGATGGTCACCTGATCATCCGTCTGATCTCGGTATGGTAGCCCGAGGTCGTAATACTTGAGCTCGACATCGACGTTGGACAGGATGAGCTGCACGAAAAAAAAACAGCAGCATTCAGCAATATAAACAGAGAAACAACATATCAAAATGTATTTGCACTTCATGGCAATGGCGGAAAATGTCGATGAAATATCCCAAGCGCCACCTACAGTCTTCCTAGAAGCATGCAAATTTTGTGAATGAACCCTTACTGAAACCCCGCCCACAATTTACACATGCATAGTTGGCTCCGCCCACTTCTTACTCATATCCACGTGTCAGTCTGGTTTAAAAATAACCATGTCAAAAGAGCATAGACTTGACACGCGTTTATCTTAATGCATTCACCCCAAAAAAAAATATATCCCACCTTCTCCTTGATGAACTCCCAGATGATTCTGGTCATCTCATCTCCGTCCATCTCCACCACAGGCTGGGCCACTTTGATGCGTTTGTCGGCATCTGTCAGTCACATTTAGTAAATAGACTTAACACAGTCCAGTCTGATATTGAATAGTAATTATATGCTAGTTTCAAAATTGGCAACCCTTGAAAAGTTTTTAAAAAATAGGTGCCAAAAAGACATTACATTCATCACCTCAGAGGCATTTTAACACCGGCAGTTAAACCTGTTTATTCAACAACAAAAGAAGCAGTGGATCTTGAATATGTTCTTCCATGCCCCATACTGAACCTGAACCAGGTAATTTGGTTATAATCCTGCCAGGAGACAGACTAGTAAATCCAGGGACACAGCTAACAAGATAACCTTCTTAGAAGTAGTAATCTTATCAAGTTGAGGGTATTGGTCGTATTATACATTTTAAATAGTGATGTGAAGCGTTCATGAACTGGCAAGGCTTGATTGTGTTAATGATAGTTGACATTCTGTTGTGGAATGTGAGTGATATTTCCAGAAGCCACATTAAACTTTCTGCAAGGGTGAAATAACTCCAAATGTAAGATATTCCATCTTTCATTCATTCTGATTTTATTATTTAGCAACACCAAATGTTGACAAGAGTCTATTTGACTTCCAGGATACATTTTTGTGCAACGTCTCAAAAAAAACATCTTAAAATATGTCCTCTTTTCGCCAGCAGGACCACTTGAGTGATGTTAAAAACTACAAAGTGGAAGAAGCAAATGAAGGTCTGTCAAACCCAGTTAAAACCTGACCTCTCCCCCCCTACTCGATGCTGGTTTGTGGAGACATATGACCTACTCGCACCTGTCCAAATAGTCACTGCTCTGTTCCCAGGCAGCATCCAAGTGCCCTCAGTGGCCATCTGATGAACTAAAAATAATCCAGCAGTGTAGACACCCAGCATTGATATTATAATAACATCAAAAACTGGACTAGGGAATAAATTTAAATGATTCTGGATCACTATAGATGGCAGTTTGGGAGTCCACTTTCGTTAGTAATACAAGAATGAGTGAACATTAACCACATAGGAAGTAGACTCAGTCTAGAAAAAAAACATTATATGAGATCCATAGAAAATAACATTAACTTACTGTCCTCCATTTAAAAAGGTAATAAACATACTGTAAATGCTACATTGTTGAAACTTCAATTATACGACTAGGCTCCATTAAGCTAAATCTGTTGCTTCTGGGACGCTGCCATCACAATAGAGGGGAGTGAGAGCAAGTGAGGGGGTGGGAGCTGAATATATTATGTAACTGTGGATGTATCAACACCAAGCTTGAAGGGCGAGCGCCTCAAAGTTATGCAGGGCTACTTGTGGATTCTTCAAATCCCTTAAATAGAATAAAAAGACATCTGTAGTTTGTTATCTTTTAAAACTGTATGGCCTCATTATAGAGTTATAACCGATCAACATTCCTTTAGAAGAGAGCCGAGTCGTCGTGTTAAAACGACCTCGGTCACCTTAAATGCCCTTCCAGGTTTAGTTCACCCTTTCACACACATCTTGGCATTCCCAACTTTATAGAGGGTCATAAACAGTAGCCTGATGTATAAAAATGTAACAGTGGAGTGAGACTGGAGACTACAGTCTCGATAAAGTGAAAGTTAGACACTTTATTTCCATTGTTTTGCAATTTAAAGCCCATTTTAAAAGGACAGCAAATGCAAAACACACAAGAGTAATACCTATATTTAAATTCAATACAACGCCATTACAAGTTGCCTGTTGTCCTTAACTTGACCCTTTAAAAAAACTTAAATGTTAAGCTTTATTGGTGAATACAGGTCGGGTGGGTAGTTTTAGCTTGCAGTAAAATTTTGAGCAGCCTGCAGAAATAACGCGAATTGTGTATTTAATAGCACAGATTAAAGAAAAAGCTTTTATTTTTAGTGTATGATGCCGATGCAAAAGTAGGGGTAAAACTACTATAAACTAAAATTGACTGTCGTATTTAGCCGATTTGCATCCAAAATGTCGATAGCGGCGTGGTGATTTATTTGGAGCAGCGAGTGGATGGAAAACATTACGTAGGACACCGGCAGCCATTTCTGACCCCGGCAGAGGCTCGTATACGACGACGCCTGACCTTGGAGAAACTTTTCCCCCAGTGATAACTTAAAGGTTAGATAGTCAACTTTATGCCAGGATGTTATTTTTCCCCCAAAACAAGTCAGACTTGTCGTACATTGATAAAAACTCCGAAAATAGTCACTTTAGCATCCATAAAGACGCCTTCTATTCATCTTAACGCTACTATGAATCTTCGAGTGACTTCCATTGTGAGACGTAGTTTGGCATTGTTCCAAAGAGTTAAATGTTTGTCTTTTCAGCGCGAATTTACATACTCTGCGGTGAGAACAAAGACTTCTCTCGCCCTTAGTTGTGCAAAAAAAACGACAAATACTCGACGCCATTCATACAATAACAATTTGGTTTAAGAATTTACATGTTTTTAACAGGTGTTTTTGGGCAAATCGGTTAAAACTAACGACCAAACCCATTCAGTTTGCCTCTATTTAAGTTAGCCCACGCAAGTCCCGGTTAGCAAAGCTAACCGGGTGCTTGCTATAGAAAACCCATTCAACTCTTCACATGTAGCTTAGCCTATTCATTGCATTACAAATTCTAATCAATTGCGTATTGGTTTTTGGGGTGCACTCACAGTTTCTTTGTTGGAACGCCTGACACTGAGCGGCCGGGGCGAGCACCGCGGGGCTTCTGGAAAAGGTTGCGGAGGCAGACTTCGATAGTGTGCTGAGGACTTTAAGATATCCAGCCATGTCTCCCCGGCCTGGATCACTTAGCGACGGTTACTCGACGAAGCTCAAGAGAAGAGAGGAAGGAAGGCGAAGAGAGACGCACTACAATATAGCAGCTGTCGGTGGAATAAGCACCGCCCCCTTTTCCCCTCCTTGGCGGGACGAGGAGGGTGAGACGTCAGACAAACGGGAGGGGAGGGGCTGACGTGGACATAAAATTAGGTACACTTGCATTTCATTTATACGTACTGTTTGACAGCCTTGTGTGTCCAATTATGGGAAAGCGTGTTGCGTTCACTTTAAAACAAACAAAAAGTCCTAGCCGTTTTATTTTGGATTTTTTTTCTTTAAATTTATTATTTTTATCAGTTTTTCTAAAACATTTCTTCTATGGACTTGTTTTAGAAAAAAGGTATTTTTCCCAAACAGCGTGGAAAAAGCAAAAAGGGCATTCATGAGCAACTTTTTGTTTCTCCCACCAGATGTCACTAACTAAACACATTTATCAAAATATCCAATATGAACTCTTCAAACGGTTGTTTTCAACATTGGAAATAAATTCTAAATAATCCACTTCAAAATAATCACAAATTTACTGAAAAGTTTCTTGCCAGGTCAAAGAAACAACCCAATAAATCACGCTTTCTCAAGTAACAGACATTTATTTTGAAGGTACAACAGGATACTTACAAAAATACTATGGGTTGTATGGCATTATCTTTTTCAAAAAGTATTTATTTTATGTATAGGTGATAATTTTAAGATCTTAATATTAATTGCCTTAAGCTTAAAATGACATTTGACCACGTTACCAATTGAGTTTAAATATTACTCATACATGTGCGGTAAAAGTGTGTGTAACACTGTCACAATGACATTTTTCTTAAGTGCTTTTTGTCCATTTTTAAGGCATATTATTCACTATTTGTGAGTCCTACGGTACAGATGAAATGAAGAAAATTTTGGTTACATCCTTTTTGAACACGTATATATCTATCTGGCCCACAAAGTCTTTTATCTTGAAGGCACTTTGACCCAATGTTGCTACAAACAGTCGGAACTTCTTACTTAACGCTACAGTCTCTCGTTAGTACTAATTACATCTGCCCAAAGTGCACCCAAGTGGCTTTCCAAAGGACCGAGTCCAATCATTTTCGAATCTTACCGAGCTCCAATTGGTCCTAGCTGGTCTTTTATTACATTCACAAAGGTGAGACAGTTAAAGCAAAAAGTGGAGTCGAAAGATAGTCCTCACGGGAATGGAGGAAATCTATCCATATTGCTCAGTTTTGACTTGGTTCTCCACTTGGTTTTTCAATATTTACACAAGGTATTCGCTAAAAACGCCGAGTCATGGATGAGCCAGCTTCTCAAAGGCCGACAGTTGCTTCATCTGTTCCACTTGCATAGAATGTCTCCTCACAAGTTTCTTCTTGCACTTGAACCCGCCTCTCTTTGGTGTGTTTAATGCTACAGGCGCTAAGGACCGGAAACCGCTAGCCAAAGGCGAGGATGGCTTGCTACTAGTGCCGATATCTGGGATGGGAGGGTTGGGGTTGACGTTAAGGGGTGGCAAATGCCCCGGCCTAGTTTGGGAGATGTGATCCAAAAGCAGGGTGCCGGAGCCTCTCCTCTCTAGAAGCCCCGGAGGACGTCGTCGGACGGTACTGGGCGAGGACGTGCTGGTGTTGCTGTCCAAGGACTCTCTGGAGCTGGTTAGTAAAGCCAAAGGGGAGGTGTTTAGTTTCCGGCGCTCTACCGGGACCTTGGGGGAGTCCAACCGGATGGAGTCAGAGTAGAGCTGGGAGTCGGAGTCGTAGTGGTCGTTCCCAAGTCGTCTCTTGTGGGTGGGGTCTCTGAGACAGGGGTGGGTGGCGCCGACGCCATCCTGTTCAGTCGGTACGGTGCTGCGACGAGCCAATGGCTGGTGTTGGCTAAGGGATCTCTCGAAGGCGGCTTTGGAGGTCGGTGGGACGGATAGAGAGCTGGTCATTTTGAAGGCTTGATCACCCACCAATGGGAAGGCGCTCTCCTTGCCGTCCACGCTGTTCTGTCGGGATAAGGTGGCTCTCTTGCCCAGAGTTAGACCGTTGACGCCGGTTACTACGTCATCGTCCAAGCCAGGCTTCTTGCTTTCGTCGATGGCGGCAGCTCGTTCGGCTAGCACGGAAGGCGCGATTAGACCCCAGGGCTCCGACTGTAGGCGCTTAAGTTGGGGTAACCTTGCTCGCTTGTGTCCCACGGTCCGTTTCGCCGGCGATGGCGGGCCGTTAGCTAGCTTATTAGCCGAACAGGACGTCTTCATCCTAGTTTGGAAGCTGAAAAAAGTATTTTGCTCCTCTTGTTCGGCGCTTGGCGACTCCGAGACGTCGACGTCGGAAGGCGAGGTGCAGTACGCCGGGGACGACTTCTCCACCAGCTCCGGGGACGGGGGGACGTTTAAGTACTGCTTGGTGGTCTTAGTGCCGGATGGTGACTTGTCTGTTGTGATGATGATCACTTCTTTGCCTTTAGCCTTGCAAGCATCCAAGAGTAGCTTTAGCGTTTGCTTCTCGTCGGCGTTGATGGCGTAAACTAGCGCCGAAGCCCCGCCCCTGTCTTCTAGGCTGGGATCGGCGCCGTTGCCAAGTAGGTGCTCAACCACCTCGTGGCCTGCTTGGTGGATGCAGGCGTGCATGAGGGCTGTACGTCCGCCTTTGTCTTGGATGTTGGGGTCTGCTTGTTTGTCCAGTAAATATTTGACCAGTTTGGATTTGCTGACGCTCTGCTGGTCGCCATGCGTGGACATACAGGCCACCATGAGTGGCGTCTCGCCGCGTTCGTTGCTCTCGTTGATGTAAGCGCCGCCTTCCAGGAGGAGTCTGGTCAACCTTAGGCGTCGGAGCCATACCGCCTTTAGGAGAGAGTTGCCGTCGGTACGTAGCTCCAAGATGTCAGCCATCTCTCGGATAATCGCGGTTGGCTTCACGACTTGCGGGTCTTTGAGGAAAAAAAAACAGTATCAAAGTGACCTCGTCTTGCTATGAACCACCAGCAGGGGGCAATCTGTCGCAGCTTTTTAGGGGGCGAAATGGAAATGCATATTATTCTCAAGTGTCGCTCTTTTTATAGATGTGTAAAAAAAAAGCGATAAAGCCAAAAAAAACCCTTTTTTAAAGAAAATATCAGAATAAAAATAATAACCAGCATGGTTTAATAGAAGCATATCTATACATAGGGTTGAAGAAGTTGGCCAAAAAATGTGCTTTATCACATTTTTTTATATTATGCATGTTTTTAAAACCAGCCAATCGTTATTGACAGGTGAAATCTACAATAAATACAACAAAACCGATTGAAATACCTGCAAATATCTAAAAAATAGAGCTTACCTGGTCAGAAGACAAGCTCGCTCCCATGCTCACAAAAAGATTGGGGTGGAGAAATGAGGAGATAATATCTGGATTGAAAAGAGAAAGTTGCCTATTGGCGAGCCATCCGTGTCGACCACTTGTCCCCTTCTTTCCTCGCCACCAATCTATAGGCTGTGTTTGCGGCAAGCGCACCTGAGGAGCGCGTCTTTTTTTGTGTGTATGTCCTTCAGACACGCAGACGATGCGAAGAGGATGCTTTGGATTCTTCTCGGTGCGCAACCTGAAGACGCTGCGGGTTATAAATAACTTACTTTCTTCGCCTGTTGAATGAAACGCGTGCGCGTGCGCGTGCGCCTGCGCTCTTGACGTCAGAGCAAACCCAAAATAAACGCGCGTCTGACGAGAAGCTCGGTGCGTGAGCCGCACGTTGACTGACACACGCTCGCACACCTCCACGCGCACGCGCAAGAAAGATATTGCGGGGGGGGGGGGGGGGGGGCAAATGCATTCATGCTGGGTTTACGTGGAAATGATCGGTTGTGTGTTGTGTTATATTCTGTATTGCAAAATGGGAAGGGGATTTTTAAAAGAAAGACATACTTGAATGTAAATGAAGGAAGGATGCAAGGGGGGGGGGGGGTGAGGCAGAGTAGAACCTTTAAAGGGCAAGTGACTATTTTTAGGAATTGATCTTCAAAATTAAATCAAACAAAACACACAAATTAAAAAAATGTAAACCCCCAAATATTGAATACGTGTGTATGTGTATGTGAATGTGTGTGTGTATGTGTGTGTATGTGTGTGTGTGTGTATGTAGTTGTGTGTATGTTTGTGTATGTGTGTGTATGTGTGTGTATGTGTGTATGGAGGTGTGTGTGTGTATGTGTGTGTATGTGTGTATGTGTGTGTAAGTGTGTGTGTATGTGTGTATGTGTGTACGTGTGTATGTGTGTGTATATGTGTGTATGTGTGTGTATGTGTGTATGTGTGTTTATGTGTGTGTGTATGTGTGTGTAAGTGTGTGTGTATGTGTGTATGTGTGTGTATGTGTGTATGTGTGTTTATGTGTGTGTATGTGTGTGTAAGTGTGTGTGTGTGTATATGTGTGTAAGTGTGTGTATGTGTGTAAGTGTGTGTATGTATGTCGATGTGTGTGTATGTGTATGTGTATCTGTATGTGTATGTATATGAATATACATATGTATATTATATTAAAGGCTTAAACAATATCATTTAAACACAATCATTTCTGGCTATTGGCAAGTGTGCCCTTCTCTTCCATTGGCTAAAACGATTCAGGACTCCTTCAATTGTTATTGAATTGTGGAAGAAATAATAATTCATAATTATTGCTTCCTCCACAACCCCACCTCTGGTGTCTATCTCATTTTAATTTTATACCACAAGTCAAAGAACCACTTCCAAAACCTATACAAGATGGAACTCTTGTTCCTCTATCGACGTCAACAAATGTCCAATCGATTGCAACTGGGCGGGGCTAGCTAGCAGCCAATCATCACGTCAGTATCCACGCTCTCTAAAACCAGCAACAACAAAAAAAAAATGTCACAGCCCATATGTGTTTAGCGCACAATTAAAAAGACCTAAACTTGTAGTCGCCATCACCGCCATGGAGCCTAATAGGGACATTTCTATTTTTAGGTTGCTACGAGACGGTAGAGAAGCAGTTTCTAATGAGAACAGTGATGTTCTCAGCCCCTGCAAAGAACAGGTAAATCAGACACATTCCACCACAACTGTGTGCTTTTCAAAGCGTTTGAAAGTCAAAAGAACCACGGCCATATTGAATCATTAGTCCTCCTGACTTGTGGCCTTTTCTGATACAAGCCTGGAAGTAATCACTTTATTAGCCATCCAAACACTTGACGTCTGAGGTGGTGCAGTTGCTAATGACGGCGGCCATTTCTTACCTGTGATTGCCTTCTCGGCCCTCAAGGACAGCAGTTTTTTTTTAATCTGGAAAAAATACTAATGGCTTCTTCACCCTATCATTAGTCAATGGAAATACTGGCGGAATGTCTTTTGAAGGAATTTGCCTGTAATATTTAGACTTTTTTTAAATAAATGGATTAAAAGAACTGGATTAAAGACCTGAATATTCAGTTTTTTTTATAGATCTAAAACAATTTTTATTTTAGATTTTTTTAAATATGGTTTTAGATTTTACAAAATGATTTTTTAACAAAAAACACAAAAAATGGATTAAGAAATGACAATTATTGATTTAAAAGGGAGAAAATTAGGAAATTTAATATACGTATACACTCTTCATTTGAATTTGATCCTAAAATAGAAAGTCGGCACTCATGATTGACTTTCCTGGGCCACACAAAATGATGTGGCGGTCCAGATTTGGCCCCCCGGCCGCCACTTTGACACACATAGTTTAATGATATTTTCTCGGATATTAGCCACCTCCCCACCCTTAAATTTGCCTTAAAATCGTTGAATTTTACAATGTCTCGCATATAAGCCTCCCCCTGATTCAAAATTTTCACCTCCATATTAATAGTTTTAATCGGGAGTACAAATGTTTTACTTTGAAGGGAAAATCTTTTTAAAAAAAATCATCACGCATGGTATTTCTGAGATACTGTTTGAATCATCTTCTAGATTGTACATTTCTAAAGGGTTTGGCAAATTCAAAAAGTAAGTCATGTGAGCAGTACACTCGGGAAATGTTTCCCGTTTTATGCAATATGTTTTTTTCCCTTATTTCATTCATAAATATCAAAATACATTTTGTTTAGCATTCTATCTGTTTATCTTTTCTCTATTTTGAAATAAATAACCGTATCGACTGCATTGTCTGTCAATTTCGAGCATGTCATGTCTAATTTATGCGCATATAAGCCTTATCCTTGAACCAGTCATCATTTTTTGGAGCAACAAATATGCAAGAAAATACGGTAGTATTCATTCTTAAGTTAGCTTAGAAGGAAAATACACAGGAGCTACGACATTGCAGTAGAAATATGTTTTTGTCCTAGCACACATTAACAACTGTGATTAATAGATACTGCAATCGTGGACTGAAAACGAAGCAAAACATTTCGACGGCTGCGATAACACGTTTGCCTTGTTGACAGCACATTCACGTAAGCCTGCTTTGTTAAAAAAAAGTGGAACGGTGACAACTCCAACTGTGTCAGGCTGTCAGCGTTAAATAAAAAGTGTGCAGATTCATTTTCGCCTATTAAAACAGCCTTTGAAAAGAAGCTGGAAACAAGTGAACATGTCATAAAAATGAACATTTTCTGAGCTATACCCTATGGAACATTACATTTCTGGCTTCTCATTTCTTATAAAGAAAGAACAATGACAATCTCTCGGTCTGCACCTCAAGTGGAGGCTTATTAAAATTGCCCTTGCGTTTTTATTGCGCCAAATTGTCATTTGTATCAGGCGTGTCTGGAAGGACACACCCTTATTGTCTAAGTACAAATTCAATTTGATTTATCTCATCTAATGTAATCCAACAGTCACAACAAACCTTTTTTTAAAGGAGGGACAAGTGCCAAATTGTCGATAAATGACATTCTCCATGTAGCTAATACCTTGCTAGCTAGCAAAAGGAGCTACAAATGGTATTGTTGATAAATGATATTAGCCATGTAGCTAGTAGTTAGCTAGCTAGCAAAGGAGCTACAAATGGTATTGTTGATAAATGACATTAGCCATGTAGCTAGTAGCTTGCTAGCTAGCAAAAGGAGCTATAAACATGCTTTTCTTTTTATTTGAGGCATTTTTTTATTTATTTATTTTCATGATGCATAAGAAAAATACTGAATTAAAATAAATATTCATGGAGGAAAATTTTCCAGAACTTTCTCTAAATTAAGAAAAAATGAAAACAGGAATAGTTCCAGTTTCTTCCTTTTTTAAAAAAAATAGTGAAATAAAATATATTTTAAAATGACAATGTATACTATTTTTCTCAGTTTTGTTTACATATAAAATGTAAATAAATGTTTGAAAAATTAGTCTTTGTTAGTTCAACAAAATCTCAAAAAACTATTAACCCACTAGCAAGATAGTTAATCGCTAATTGCTAACTGTAGCTAATTGCTAACTGCAGCTCAATTCCCATTTCTTTGCACGAATTAATTTAATTTTCATACATTTTGGCCTCAAATAATCCTGCCATTCATATTGAGCAGACAAAAACCACAACTACAACGTTACCCTCAACTAAAATAAGACTGAACCCCCCTCACTAACGAAAGTAGACACACTTCCAATCCATCCTCCCTCCCGAGCGCCATTTTGATTACCACGGCCCGACTACCCAAACACCAAACAGTCTCCCTACGACGCCACGCACGTAGACCAGCAATTAGCCCTATTGCGGCTACGCTAACTATCGATCCCCCGGCAGACACATTTGACACATCGATCTGCACCCGTGACGTCGTCGTCAATCGTCATTCCGAGCGTGATGTCTGCTTTTGTCTTCCTTGTACCAAAAGGGGGAAATAAATAATGAAAGTCGCAGGAATCAGCACGGTCACCCCCGGGGAGCCGTTTCCATTTTCAGATATCTGGCGCCGCAGCTGCTGCTTCTCTCCCCAACGTTTCTAAATATATCTTGAGTCAGGATTCAGGCATTCTTTAGCTCAACAGGCTACGTACGTTTCTATTCCGCGACTATTTATAGGTCAAAGAAAAGAAAACTTTCCCCCGCATCATCAGGAAAGTGACACTAAGTAGTGACTGGTTCAAAACCAAGCATACCCGCAGTGGCCGCCTATTTTAAATTCCTACTCACGGGTTTAATCGAAGACAGACGGGGGCGGGGGGGCGACTACGACAATGACACCCAACCTTTTTTTCGAAAGGGTGACTATTTATAGACCTCTAACCCTGACGTTGCTGCACTATACTGCCACACGTGTACTAGTACACCTGTGGAAATAGCATTTATACATATTGGGATGATTGACCTAGCATACTATTAGCCTAGCTTACTTGTTTTTGGCATGTAGTCAGGAAATCGGAGTACCCGGAAAAAAACCTACGTAAGCCCTGAGCGAACATGCAAATTCCACGCAGTAAGGACCACCCTGGGATCGAACCCTCGACCCCCAAACCGATGTTCCCTCTAATTTTTCGTTGGTCTGGGCTGAAAGACAACATCTCTGAGTACCAGTGTGAGTGACATCATCATTGCTCGACCAGTATCACATCTGCCATTAGCAATGTCAATGTTTCCTCTAATTTTTCATGTAAAATATGCTGTAAAACACAAAAAAACATAAGAGTGGACAGAGCTACTGCCACTGGCTGCCGCGTAAATGGCGCCATCTTGGGGAAAGGAATAAAAATATATAATAATAATAAAGTTTGGATTTTATTTACTGCGCACCATATGATTGCTGCTGCGCAAAGAAGACGAGAATAGTGCGCAATTGCGAACTCTCAACCCCAAAATGGTGAAACGTGTCGGCCTAACATTTCTGGGGTCGAGAGTTTGATCCCATGTGGGTACTCTAGTTTCTTGACATGTCCCCAAAACATGCACGCTAGGCTAATTGTATGCTATTTTGTCTCTAGCTATGACAGATTGGTTGTTTGTTTACTTGTCCTATGTAATTGGCTGGCCAATGATAGGCTCCAGCACCCTCTGCGACCCTAGTGAGGATAAAACAGCTCAGAAAATGAGACTAATTTGTCCAAAAAGTCACTATTTGGCCAGAGAGAAAAAAAATAGAACTTTTGATCTGTTTTTTTTACTGTTTTAGAGGAAGTCGATTTAAAAGAAACCAGACAAGTCTTCTCACTCACTTTATTATGAAAGTGAAGTGAATCATTCAGGCTAGACACATGTCAAATAAAGGAACAGAGAAGAGTAAAGAATAAAAGTTGGTTGTTTTTTTATAGCCTATTTACTCCAATGGGAAAGAAAGTGCATTTGCATTTCAACACAGAAGATGTGGATGTTGTAGAGCTTTGGGAGATGTTGATGTGTTCCTTCCTTTTTGTGTGTGTCTTGCCTCTCTAAAGAGTAGCTTTGACATTCTCATGGCATTTGGTGTCTGCGCGATTGTATCAAGCCAACGTGTGGGTTGCGATGGCCGCTAAACTGGGAGGAATCTTTTCTGAAGCTTTGCATCGGACTGCGCGATAGCTCCTTCCGTCTAATAACCCTCCAAAAGCTTCTTTTAATTCCACTTGCCTATATCACAATGGAACACTTTAGGTCGGGCATGGGCAAACTATGGCCGGCGGGCCACATCCGGCCCCGTTAGGCTTTTTAATCCGGCCCGCCGACGTTGTCCAAATAATGTTTTTTTTCTTTCCCCAAGATGGCGCCGTCACGCGGAAGCCAGTGGCAGTAGTTGTGTCCACTCTCATTTGTTTTTTGGTGTTTTACAGCCCATCTATCTTGTTTTTAAATGACATTTTAATATTTCATAATACATTCCTTTTGACTTGACTTTGTACTTTATACTTTGATGATGAGTGATGAGTATGTTAAAACTTTAGTCCTATTTTTCTGTTTATGTTTCATATGTACTGTTAACGGATGCACTTTTTTATATGTATCGTATCTTGTGCTGACCCAGCCCATCTGTCAAATTTTTAAAGTCAATGTGGCCCCCCGGGCCCAAAAGTTTGCTCACCCTGTGTTAGCACTTAGCTATATTAGCGGTGCCTTGATATGTTTATTTTGTTCCTGAACTAAATAAAATTATTCTGTTACGGTAATCAAAATGTTGTCTTTGTTTTTGTTAGAAAACCTATTTTAAAGAATGTTTACTAACTCTATTTGCTAAATAATAATAATAATCGGACATAGGCTTTATCATCATCATTGACTCAACAAAAACATAAGTGTCATCATACCCAGAAACTGCGTATAACAAAATTGCTATTTACTAAATTAACGCTTATTATTAAGTGAGTTGAGTCACTTGCTTGTGTGCAAGTTTAATTTAAAGTACAAAAAAAACATCTAAAAAATTTAGGTCCATCACTGACATACTTAATTAACATTATCTGCTATTGACAATACTAGACGTCCAATCCATTTTAAAATGAAGGATTCTACCCAGTCAAAATGGATTGGACGCCTAGCGCACAAGGAAAAGTTAGACCTTGCCGTCAAAGGACGAGTCGCCATCCCAACACTGAGTGAGACAACTCGGCCACACGGTTCACACCCTCCCTGACCGTGACGTCTTTGACACCAGCAGACACGCTGACCAAAATACACCTCCTCTACAACGCGACATTGGGGGGGGGCAAGCAAGTGGGGGCAATCTATTTCGGCCGCCGTGTGTTTGCTTGACGTCAAAACGCTCGTGTCCTACCACGAGGATGTCGGCGCTCATCTGTACAATCCGATGTGACCGAAGGGATGAGTCCTGGCTTGCAGACATAAATAGATGTGAAGGTGTACGCGGGGGGGACGTGACACTTTGACACCCGGGACATGGAAACGTGCTTCATTGGCTACATCACAAATTAATCTTACTAAGGATTTGACAGGCTTTTATCGTCGTACCACAAGTACATTTAGCAATATTTAATGAAATAACGAGGATCCGGGCTCAATCCCCTGTTTGTGTTTCTTTGTTTCTTGGGTGGGATAGGCTCCGGCACCCCCCAACATGAGCCATGTGAGGATAAGTGAAATGGAAAGTGAATGAGTGGAAAGGCAAATGACAGGGTGGAGGGGAAACAGACAAATTAATATTCTGGAGGAGAAAAACTGTGAAATGATATCAGGGCTCGGAGTCTTTGTCTTTTTTTTGGCATGTGGGACAATTTGAATGTGAGCTTTCAATAAGAGCCATTATCTCACTGGATTCCCTCACAAAGGAAGGAAAAGGAAGTCTTGGAGCGTTCGCAAAACAACAATCACACAAAGACTAAATGGAATGGCAATCGAAATTCCCCCACCATTGCCACATTAACGTAGTGAAGACTGGCAGACGTTGACAACATAAACATTACTCCGGGCTTGTAAAACGATGACGATTACTACTGCTACCACCATTATCACTACTACTACTACTACTACTACTATGACTACACTAGCACCACTCTGACTACTACTACTAGTACTACTATGACTACTACTACCATCACTATGACTACTACTACCATCACTATGACTACTACTACCATCACTATGACTACTACTACTACTACTATGACTACTACTACCATCACTATGACTACTACTACTACTATGACTACTACTACCGTCACTATGACTACTACTACTACTATGACTACTACTACCATCACTATGACTACTACTACTACTATGACTACTACTACCGTCACTATGACTACTACTACTACTATGACTACTACTACCATCACTATGACTACTACTACCATCACTATGACTACTACTACGACTATGACTACTACGACCATGACCACTACTACTATTATTACCACCACTATGACTACTACTACTACTATGACTACGACCATGACCACTACTACTATTATTACCACCACTATGACTACTACTACTACTACTACTACTGTTACCACTATGACTACTACTACTTTGACTACTGCTACCACTATGACTACTACTACTTTGACTACTGCTACCACTATGACTACTACTACTACTTTGACTACTACTACTACTTTGACTTCTACTACCACTATGACCACTACTACTACTACCACTATGACTACTACTACTGTGACTACTACTACCACTATGACCACTACTACTACTACCACTACTACTACTACTACTACTACTACTACTGCTGCTACCACCACTACTACTACTACTACCCCTATGACTACTACACTAGTATTTTTTTCCATTCATCAGTCGCTATCTTAAGCCATTACTGAACTCTCGGAGAAAACGTCAGCGAGTAATGCGTATTCTCATCAATGAGATTGCATTTATTTAACACTACTCATTTCACATTTACAAAAAGAGAAGCTGGCATGATAATAACTCAGCGCTTTGATACCAGCACGCTAACACCCGTGACGCAGCTCTTCTCCATATTGAGGCGCTATAGTTGACTGAATCATGAGTGTGTATTTATGTATATTTGTGTTGTGTACGCCTGGCTAAAAAAAAATGCATCGCCAAATGACGGCAGCCCATCTTGCATTGGAAACCCCAATTCCAATTCAACGCCACCATCATAACCACCACAGCGCGTCAGCTAGGGAATCTCGCCGCTAGCCTATTGCCTGGCGTGAGATAAAGATAAAGACTTAATTAAAACGTAGGGCCCCATAAAATTCATCCGAGAAACTCGGAAGGCCTCCAGCGCCGAGAGAGAGAGCGTCTTTCCAAATTCCCCCAGGGCCCGACGGCCTCTCTCCCACTTGCCCGACTTATCTTTGCCTGGCAGCACTCGGCATCTCGCCGGGAGGACAATCACCTTTTCCAGAAGGCGCGGCAATCATACAAAAATAACGTATTTAACGCCGACTGACTAGATGTGGACGCTTGCCTTTGACCGTAGCATAGCGAGCTACTAGCTGTCGTGCTTGATGAAGTGTGAAAAAGTGTCATGATTTCATAGTGAATGGAGTATAGTGAGAAGTTTTCTTGCCAGGTGTCTTGTTGATGAGGAATATAGAGTATTATATTTACTACATATGCGCTAGACACGCATTAGCATTCAAGCCCTATGGTGCTAGATTAATAGAAGGTCAATTGCCACTCGGCTTTTGTTCGCCTTTTTGTTCATTTTTCTTTTATGTCTAGAAGTGTCGACTCTAGTATTCGGGATTTCTTTCTTGATTTTTGGGATTTGGCAAGGTGTTTTATGTAGAGGATAAAGAATACGTGTCTGTGAATATTGGTTTATGGACTATTTTACATAGGTTGAGGGTCAAGGGTTCCATCCCATATGTCTATCATCACTGTGTTGGGTTTGTTTTGCTCTCCCCGGGCTTGTGTGGGTTTTCTCCGGGTACTCTAGTTTCCTCCCACATCCCAAAAACCAAGCATGTTAGGTTAATTGATCCCTAGTTATGAACATTATGAACATGAATAGTTGTCAGTCTCTTTGCTGACCCCATCTGGTGCCATTTTTTTTTAGCTAGGATAGGCTCCAGCACCCCTTTATGGGTTGGTTCGCGGGCCGCTTTAATGTCAACTTAACTTCACGTGGGCTGGACCATTTTAGATATGATATTTTGATTTTTTTTTATATAAATGGATTAAAAGAACTGGATTAAAATCTCTGAATATTATTTTTTTATAGATCTATAGCAATGTTTATTTTAGCTAAAAGATGATTAAAAAATGACAATTATGGATTTAAAAGGGTCGAAAATCAGGAAATTTAATATACATCTATACTCCTCATTTTACTTTGATCCTAAAACAGAAAGTCAGCACTCATGATTGACTTTCCCGGGCCACACAAAATGATCCGGCGGACCAGATTTGGCCCCCGGGCCACCTCTTTGACACCTGTAGCTTAAAGATTCACAAAATATGCACGATTCACAGTGGCTTTATCCAAACATATATTTTTAGTGATGATAAATCCAAAGAGCTCAATACACCAGGGAATTTAACTCCAACCAAATCGGGTCACCCCATTGGAAAATAAATGAAAATACGAAATCAAAATACAACAACACACCCACCAAAAGATCTCAATATATATGGTCTGGCCAGTAGACGTTACGAAAAAGAGAAGCTTTAAAAGAAATTGGATCCGAGGTGTCCAAGACACGCTCGTCATTGCCAGAAGACGTTGGACTCAATCAATGACGATCCTCCGCACAAACAGGTGTGGGGAGAAGACTCGGGGTTTATAAATAAAGCAAATAAAGGACGGGGGGCCGTCAGTGACCCCTGAGATGTGGCTTTGGAAGAGCTAGAAAGGCAGACGTTTATCCTGAAGAAACTAATAAAGCACTGTCTGTCAGAGGGGAGGTGAGTCAGCCCCCGCCCGAGCAGCATCATTAGAGAGAGAGGCGGGCGGCGCTCTGATGGCGTCTCCGGGGGGCTGGGGGGAGATGACCTCCACGTAGGCAGCCGGGACCACCAGGAAGCACTCCTGCAATTTTGGATTGGGGAAGGAAGATGGCTTTGAGCTTCCGATTGGGGGAAATCTTGTTGTGATTGACAAAAAGTGCTTAAGTGGCTCGATTAGTGGTGCAAAACCTGGAATAGTTAACCCTAAAAATGTTTTGAGTGAGTATATGGTACGTATTTAGGAGAATTTAGGTACTATGTATCTTTTTTTCGTATTTGTGAATAAACATCTACTTCAGAAACTTTTATTAGTTTGGTTTTTTGAGCTGCTAGGGTCGCGAGGGGGGTGCTGGAGCCTATCCCAGGTGACTACATCCTGTATAGGTGATCAGCCAATCTCAGGGCATGAGGAATACCCTCAGAAAACCCACGCAGAGAACATACAAACCACACACTGACTGATTCAAACCTAGAGTACCCAAAGAAAACTTGTGCAGAGAACATGCTAACTCCACAGAAGCTGGATTCCAACTCTGAGTACCCAAAGAAAACCCACACAGAGAACATGCAAACTCCACACAGCATGGATTCAAACCCAGAGTACCCAAAGAAAACCCACGCAGAGAACATTCTAACTCCACAGAACCTGGATTCCAACTCAGAGTACCCAGAAAAACCCCACACAGAGAACACACAAACTCCACACAACCCGGATTCCAACTGAGAGTACCCAAAGAAAACCCACAGAGAGAACACACTCCGCACAACCCGGATTTCAACTCAGATTACCCAGAGAAAACCCACACAGAGAACACACAAACTCCACTGCCTGGACTCCAACCCAGAGTACCCAGAGAAAATCCACATAGAGAACATACTAACTCCACACAACCTAGACTCCAACCCAGAATACCCATAGAAAACCCACTTAAAGTACATGCAAACTCCACACAGCCTGAATTCTATCCCGTATTACCCGAAAAAAACCCTTTTCCACAGCAGTACATGCCTTATTATCCCCTTCTCCAACCCGCACGTCATGGCGGAAGCCTAACGACATGAAAATGTCGCCAAGCGATCGCTCACCTTGCCGCCATTTGTCAGCGGGAAAAGAAAAATGCAAAGCCGGCGTCACAGAAGATGGAACCCTCCAAAAACCCACTTTGTTACCAGGCAGCCCAAGATTCAAGATTGGGGTGGAAATTCTGGCACTGTCATTTCCACCATGCGTCCACCCAGCTAATTGCCAGAGTTGGCCCAGTCGTTGTTTCACGGTCGACACGCAGCTGCGACGCCGCGGCTTCCATTTGGGTGTTACGCATTTCTCCCGTGACCAAGTTCTGACGCAAAAGCTCGTAGCAATTAGTGTCAGCGTTGGCTTTCCCGCGTGTCAAGCCATAGTAACCGTTGAGCTTCATATCCAACACGTGGACGCAAACGAGCCTGAACAAGTACGGAGGCCTGAAATTAATTGACCTGCGCCTGCTAGTGTCTTTTGCTTATTAAGCCCGACAATGTTTGAAAATGGAAATGCATTTACTGCATCGGTTATTTTATTTTGAAATTGGCCGTGGCATTGCATTCTGATTGACTACCTGCCTACTGTCCTCCCATTGGCCATCTTACATGAAAAACTTTAGTTTTTCATGCTGCTACTCCTACTACCACCACTACGAATACTACTACTACTACTGCGGCTGATACTACTACTACCACTACTATGAATACTACTACTACTACTGCGGCTGCTACTACTACTACCACCACCACTATCAATACTACTACTGAGGCTGCTACTACTACTACCACCACCACTATCAATACTACTACTGCGGCTGCTACTACTACTACCACTACTATGAATACTACTACTACTACTACTACTACTGCGGCTGCTACTACTACTACCACTACTATGAATACTACTACTACTACTACTACTACTACTACTGCGGCTGCTACTACTACTACCACTACTATGAATACTACTACTACTACTACCACTACTATGAATACTACTACTACTACTACCACTACTATGAATACTACTACTACTACTACCACTACTATGAATACTACTACTACTACTACTACCACTACTATGAATACTACTACTACTACTACTACTACTACTACTACTACTACTGCGGCTGCTACTACTACTACCATCACTATGAATACTACTACTACTACTGCTTAATACTATCTTGCCTACTTAATTCAAACTATGATTCCAAAACTATAACAATATTTTCTATTAACCATCATACAACAATTTCCCCTTCAATCCTGACTCCAATATGGAATAATGTCATAACTTGAGGGTCCACCATCCTTCATCTTCTCATTCACTTTCCATCCCAATCATCTTCCCAAGGGGTGCTGGAGCCTACCTCATCCAATCCCAGGTCTTTAATGCAGTCACCACAGATATACAACTATATTAATATCTGTTTATGGCAAAGCGTGGTACGCTAAACACTATGATCAACACTCAACACGCGGTACCAGAGCAAAGTAAGGACCCCCCACACATCAGTGGGTGGTCTTCTAATGTCCATCTCATTACTTTCTTCCAAAACACAAACAGGCCGTTTGCATAAAACAATCCATCCCATCTTTATTTACATACAGACGAGCCAATCGGGTGTCAAAATAAACGAACAGGGGTATTAATAGCAAGCGGGAAGAGATGCTATCGCTAAAATGTATGCGGATAGGCGCTGCCCTTTTCTGCTTTCCACAGATGCTCACAAGCCGCCTTCCTTCGCCTGTGTCTTTATATGGTGTCGTCATGGTGATGGGTTTTCGTCTTTGTGTCTAATTAAAGAGGGAGCTTTAGATGTATTGACTATCTGAGATCACAGACTAACTCCTCTGCGAAATCTCGCCCCGTGTCGTCATCCAAAATCTTTAAATAGACGAGCGTGGGTGTATTTATCAACAAATCCGCATTATTCCTTCCAACTTCTGTCCGACAACTTTGACAAACTGACCTTTGGCATGTCAGTGAACACCTTTTTTTTCCTTTTTTTCATGTTTTTTTCGTTCCCATATCACCCACTCTTCGGATGCGTGAAAACTCCAGGCACCCCGCCGTGTGTCGGCAATCAAAAATCATGTTGGAGATTAAAACACATAGTTTCCATAGTTACCAAGAGGAACGGATAGGAAAGGGATGAGGTGCCGCTTTCAAGCGCTTTGTCACGTCATGAAACTTCCAAGGTTCTTTGCACTGTCGGAGCAAAATTATGTAATGTCGAGGAATTTCATCCAGACCCTATTTGTCAACAACAACTTTAATCTTTTGGTTACGTGACCGGACATTTGGTCGCTGGTCTTTTGGTTGCTGGTCAAATGGTATATCTAAGAGAGAGAGTTTAGTATCTAAGTACTGTTTAATATCTAAGTACTGTTTAACATCCAAGTACTGTTTAATATCCAAGTACTGTTTAATATCCAAGTACTGTTTAAGATCCAAGTACTGTTTAAGATCCAAGTACTGTTTAATATCCAAGTACTGTTTAATATCCAAGTACTGTTTAATATCCAAGTACTGTTTAATTCCAAGTACTGTTTAATATCCAAGTACTGTTTAATATCCAAGTACTGTTTAGTATCCAAGTACTGTTTAATATCCAAGTACTGTTTAATATCCAAGTACTGTAAAATATCCAAGTACTGTTTAACATCCAAGTACTGTTTAACATCCAAGTACTGTTTAACATCCAAGTACTGTTTAACATCCAAGTACTGTTTAACATCCAAGTACTGTTTAACATCCAAGTACTGTTTAATATCCAAGTACTGTTTAGTATCCAAGTACTGTTTAACATCCAAGTACTGTTTAACATCCAAGTACTGTTTAGTATCCAAGTACTGTTTAGTATCTAAGTACTGTTTAATATATAAGGGCTGTTTAATATCTAAGTACTGTTTAATATCTAAGTACTGTTTATTATCTAAGTACTGTTTAATATATAAGTACTGTTTCTATATCTATATAATATGAATATAATTTTGAGAGCTGGCTTCAACAGTAAACTGTCTGTCACCATTTGACCGGCGACCAAAAGACACGCGACCAAAAGACCGGCGACCAAATGTCCGAGCACCTTTTTGGTCATAATATGAAATGTGGATGTGTCCTTTGAAAGACTCCCATTTAACGCGTCGTCTAAAAAATCCACTCCGCCGCTCTCAAAATGCTATGCAAATGTAAACAGACTCATAATAGGGCTCCAAAGTCCAAATAATGGCAGCACGTTAGCAGCCGAGCTGGAAGAAAGACTTCAAAGCGGCATCATTGTCCTGTGTGGTCGTCACCTGATTATCTCCAAATCAAGCCAGCAGGCCCTCTGGAAGAAAGGGCTATCAATTGCCGGCTTTATATCACTTTGGGTTACTCCTTACATCTTATTATTCATGACAAATATTTGTTATTTCCTGCTCATGTTTCCAACATCCTTCACATTCATAAGATAAATAATAGGACGGTGGTCAGGCTAATTTTCAGGGCATTCAAAAAGCCATATCTCGGTCTTGTTAAGAGGGACAGAGTGTCCTCCGCATAGTATTTTTTTCCTAAGCAAATCAAGCAGAATGAATCCTAAAGCCACTCAAGATGGCAAGTGAGGATGCTTGACGTGTAGGTTAATAAAGCTCTGGGTGACCTTGTGGGTTTGACATGCTTTGATGGCCGTATTATTATTATTATTATTATTATTATTAGGTTTGCATGAAGTCCTCAAAGGAGCTTTGCATGGCTCATTGGCGTCTTTGCTTTAATCCACTCTGGAAAGACCACCAGCAAGCTGTTTTGGAGGAGGAGGGGGAAAAAGTGGCGCAACAACACCCTCCTGTGGACATTTAGGCTACTACATTTTGATACGTCAATGCTCTTGTGATAATAAAACAGTCTCCAGTGGTTAGTGGAGAACCACATGCACTCATCCAAAGAGCCACATGTGGCTCTCGAGCCACAGGTTCCCCACCACTCCCGGAAAAGACTACAATTAGGGACCCTTAGTGTACAAGCTACATATTTCCTAACTGTAAACAAAACTACGGTGGCCTAGGAAGTGCAATAACATTTAATCAGTTGACACAAAACCCTTCGTGAACTTTGCCCTAAAACTGGCTCGATAGAATAAACATTTAATCAAACGCCTGATTAAATTTAGACTTTATTGTTCTAAAAAATGATAGAAAATGGCTGACAAGGCAATGCTATGACATCAAGCCTATAGCAATATACTCGTTCTATTTATACTTTTTTTTTACGAAACTACAAACTTTTCCATGGAACGTTGACTTCCTTATCGTCATAAATGTTTTTTAATTTAATTACACAGTGAAAATGATACGTTGTAACACGTTTTTTTTTTCGTTTTTCCTTTGAATTTCCATATTTGAACTCCTCCCCTCGTCTGGTTGGAGCTCGTCCGAAGACAACTCGTCGAAGCTACTCGAAATATTACTTTTAGAGTATCCGGTGTGGGGGGCTAAAAAAAGGACAAAAAAAGACAAAGTAAACGATGTCACAACTGCTCTTTTGTGTATGGATTCCATTGGAAGGTTGACGATTTGGGACCACAGCTTTTGTGGCTGTTTCCAGCGTTGAAAAAGAAACAACAACCGCAGTATTTTTTTTTTTAGCTGACTTCTCAAAGGAATACACACAAACAAAAATGTCGTCTCCAAGTCCTGGCAAGAGGCGAATGGACACCGATGTGGTGAAACTGTATCCTTTATTCCACTGTCATATTAACGATTTATTGGATAAAAATGATTATTTAGTTTGTTCGCTGTTGCTTTGGTTTGATATTGTGGGCTTTAATAATTTTAAGGAAAACTCCCCACACGTGTGTGTCAGTGACATTAGTATCAATAATTATATTAACAAAGCTAAATTTGGTTAAATTATTTTGACTTTATCCACTTAAGTCTTTGTTTTCAGTGGGATAAGTAGCTTGTGTCAGCGTTGGCTTTTTTACTGTACGTTAGCAGCTAACTCGGAATTAGCTTTAGGTTGTTTTTAACATAGAAAAAAGAAGATAAAATAATATATTTCGTCGTCGGAATTTTGTGAATAAAAGCAACTGGGCGACATATATATTTAGGGGCCAGGGTTTGAATTTGACGTTGTTTGGGGACGTTTTAATGTTGGTCAAACTTGTTTTTGTCACCGTTTTGATGAAGGCTTGCTAGCTAAAAGAGAACAAACAAGGGCTACGGTAACAAGTATTTTGGCTCAGTAGGACTTAACCAATCGATATTTTTTTTGAGTATTGAAATGTCATTTTCAAACCTCACTCATATTTTGAATACTAAGCACACATGGTAAGAAGTCGTGATTCTACGTTTTGGGGGTAAACACTAACTTATATTCTTATTATTTAGGTTCATTCAATCACAGTTTCATTAGTATTTTTTGTTAATAGACGTGTATTTCCGTTTTTTCCCGTGGTGAGGTTAAGTAGCCCGGAATGGTTTTGTCAGGCAGCGTGAGCTCAATTGTTTTGTTTTTGTCCTGCAGCGAGACGGTGCATTCTGATTGGTTCGCCTGTTACCATCCGGAACATGGCAGAGGGCGGGGCTTCCGACGATTCACAGCTGATCTCAGGAACAACATGTTGAAACATGCCCCACTAAAACTGAAGATGCACTTTTTTTTTATTGCCACAACTTCTGATATGCAGTATATTTACTTGTTTTTGCAGAGGAATTCAACTATAATAATACACTCAACATTTAAAATAAAAAAAGAATAAAATAAGTTATTAAAAGAAGCTAAAAATCCTGCTCACATAAAGCCTATAATTTCAGTACTAAATCATTCGGTGAAAACAGGATCTTTTGAAATACTTTTGGGTTTTCCCGTTACAAAAAAAGTTAGCTTCTGGTTCGACATCCTGTTTAGTGTGTTTCCTGCTCTGTATATTTCCTTAACCAAACCAATCAGCATTGAAAGCAAGCATGAGGTCACCATTTTGAGTGGTCTCAATGAGTTTGTGGTCAAATTCCACGGACCGTCTGAAAGTAAGCCATTACAATTCATTTTTATCAATCTAAGACCACTTTTTGACTTCCTGGTTTTGTCATTCCAGCTCCATATGAAGGAGGCGTGTGGAAAGTCAGAGTGGATCTTCCCGACAAATACCCCTTTAAGTCCCCATCAATAGGTACGTCTTGTGACATCTTTATTTTTAAGTCTTCCATTCAAGTGTATAATATCCTATTTTCCCCATTTCTTTAAACAGGCTTCATGAACAAAATATTTCATCCTAACATCGATGAAGCGTGAGTCATTTTCTAATGTCGAATGGTTTTTTTCTCTAATCAGTCTTTTAAACATACCTATTTTTTTCCTGTGTAATAGTTACATCAATTTCATATTGGTAATTATAATTCCAATAATGCACACTTTAAGATTTAACCCCAAAACATTAAATTAAGTCATGTGCTACCACTTTATAGTAGTTTTTAAGGGGTTGTGTGTCTTTTCAGGTCAGGGACAGTGTGTTTGGACGTCATTAACCAGATGTGGACGGCACTTTACGGTAAAATTGTACTTTGTGAAAAAGTCTAAGATAGATGAACGTGGTTCTACGTTATGTAGAAATTAGGTTGTTGAGTGTTTTAATGCAGGTTGTAGCAGTTTTTATTGTCTTTTATTTAAACTATGACATCAATGGTATCATAATACAAAGCATTAATGAGCAACAGCATCACCAGCAAGTAATTGGCGAGTATCAGTTGAGCTTCAGGTTTTACTGGGATAGTCTCAGGTGCAGTAACATTGTCAAACTGGATTTACCGTCTGGATTGCTTTACATTAGACAAAATTGATATGATTCATCCTTATGTCTACGACTAAATCCACTTTTCCCATCTCTTACCTCCAGACCTCACCAACATCTTTGAGACCTTTCTACCCCAGCTGCTCTCCTACCCTAACCCCATTGACCCTCTAAACGGGGACGCCGCAGCAATGTTCCTTCACCGCCCAGAGGATTACAAACACAAGATCAAAGGTCCTCTATTTTATGACACAATCTGATGCAATATTGCTTTGGGCCGGTAGAAATGGGAACAGACGGAAGAACATATGAGTAATACTAAAAAAACGGAATCACCAAAATATATGCTACCGAATACAAGTAGCATTACTGTCTAGTCTTAATGTCTCATGAAAAACTTGGGTTTACAAGAGTCGTCACATAAAACTTACCAAAAATTACAAGTTAACACCAGATGCAGGTTTTTATTACCATATTTTTTCGCATATAGGCCGTATTTGTCCCTAAAAAAATGGAAGACTAAATCAAGGGTATGGCTTATATGCGCACAAATTACCTTATGACACAATCTGATGCAACATTGCATTGGGCCGGTAGAAACGAGAACAGACAAGATTTTTTTTTTACCCAAGTTAACACCAGATGCAGGTTTTTATAACCATATTTTTTTGCATATAGACCATATTTGTTGCAAAAAAATGAAGATTGAATCAAAGGTATGGCTTATATGCGCACAAATTAGACTTGACATGCACAAAATTGCAAGGTGACAAAGAGGAAACGCCATAACACAAGACAATGCGGCTAATACGGTCATTCAGATTATTGAATTCTGAAAATAATCTAAGAATGTTACAAATAAATCTACTTAACGTAAATAAATATATACTTCGCATACTTTTCCAATGTAAATTTCCTTCCTTACACCCATTTTTGTTTCTTTGTCAGAATACATCCAAAAGTATGCCACAGAGGAGGCGCTAAAAGAGCAGGAAGAGGGTGGCGGCAACTCCTCGGACGAGAGCTCCATGTCGGACTTTTCTGAGGACGAAGCACAAGACATGGAGTTGTAGTTCTTATTTAATCCAGACATATTTTTTACAGCGAGATTTTTATGACTACCTGTGGCACGCCGCCCCATTTTGGCTTTTAGCGTCGGGAGTCCAATCTGAGGAAGCGACGGAATCACATTTTTTTTTGTTTTTGTCCCCTCTAACGTTCTATTTGGAACTTCAGGACCTTCAGGCACAGTTTTGGAGTCCGACGGAAAAGCCACAGAAGGAGCGTGGAATGTAAACCTGAGCAGGAAAACCCAGATGATTTCAGTTTTCCCGACGTCTCGCTCCTCTCCGTTTTAGGGAAGTCGTCGTCGTCGCCGTCGTTTTCTTGAGTGTCTTTTGTGTATCGGTGTGGCATGATGCAGAGTTAAGAAGTGTCGGGTTTGTTGGGGGAGATGAATGGATGACAGTCTGGCAAGCCAATTTGCTCTTGTGAGAATTTTAGTGGATTTTGGGTGGAAAAATGTGACGCAAAAGCGACATTTTTTTTTAGTAGTTCTTGAAAACATTTTGTAAATTAAAGTGTCTATATTGAATATATAAATTGTCTAGTCTGGTACACCTTATAAAGTAATAGTAGACTGTATTGCAATGACAAACGACCGTCCATTTAGAAAGAAAATAGCTAGCTAGCATTTATCAGGTGAGCTATGTGCTTATCAAGCTAGTTTGTTGATATAAAATGTGTAATACCAAAGCTAACTTATTTCCTTTTAAAAGTTTCAACAGAACATTTTTTATTGCTTTTGTTAACTAAATTATGAACAGTAACCATCCGTATAACAAATTCCGGGATAGTTAGCTAGCAATTATCAGATGAGCTAACTGCTTAGCAAGCTAGTTCGTTAATAACAAGTGCGTAATTCCAAAGCTAATCTTTCCTTTTAAAAGTTGCAACGGTGAACCATTTTTATTGCTTTTGTTAACAAAACCATGAATAGTAAATTCCAGGATAGCTAACTAGTTAGCAATTATCAGATGAGGTATCTGCTTAGCAAGCTAGCTCATCAATAACAAGTGTAATACCAAAGTTAACATATTTCCTTTTAAAATGCGACAGTGAACCATTTTTTATTACTTTTGTTAACAAAATCATGAACAGTAACCATTTGTAAAATATATTATAGGAGTCATATTCAGTTTATATACATCCCAGAAGTAATATTCACTTCATATTCAATTTAGCATGATGCTAATGTTGAAATAGAATAATTTAAGCAGGGCAGAATCATTTTCAATAAGTGTTTAGTGTACAATTTTCAGTAAAATTCTTGTGAGAACAAGTTGGCTATGCCGTTCTGTACATCCTTGTTTGATTGTTGCCTACTACACTAGTTTTTTTGACTTGCGTAGGGATAGCTTTTTCTTTTCTCACAGGAGGTGAATTGTAAGGTGGATTTTAACCTAACACGTGTTTAAGCTCCTGTGAAGTTGACTAAGACATGACTGTTTTAATTCAATATGCAAAATGTTAAATGTTACTTAATAGTCTAACTCAAGTGCTCTTTTTCCCCTTCTTATATACTGTTCAACATTCCAATAATCCATTTGGGTTCTTGATTTCTTAGAATTTATTGCAGCAGGACCAAAACATGAATTAAAGTTTTTTATTTTTATTTTCATGAAACTATATCCAATCAGACTGAATGATAGTCCTTGGAGACTAAAGTATTCAAATCCAAACTTGATTAAAATCCAAAAGCTAGATACAAAGACAACTAGAGTGAAGAGTTGTTGACAACGCTGCCAAATGTGATTAAAAATGACTAAAAAAAATCACCATAATTTTCTTGTCTTCCTCTGCCTGAAGCGAGTGCATTCTGTGGCAGACAAATGCTCCAAAAATACTAAATAATCGCTAAACTTTGTGCATTATCAGACTTTTTACAGAAGAAAAGGGTAAAGAAAAATTTGCTACATTATCTGGGCATTACATTTTTTTCTATAAATAATTTTAAATCTATATATAATTTTCCTTAAGAGAACTTTTGTGTGCTTCCTGTAACTTGAAGAAAATAAACAAAAATGCAATGTCTTTCTAAATCTTGATTTGTGAATGTGTTTTTTGCAAATATGGTGTAGTTTGGTGGTATTTTAAGCTAATTACTACCGCTTAGGTAAAGATGTCTTTTTATAGTTTTTTTTCTATTTAATGCAGTTTTGTTTCTCTGCTAGCTAGCTAAAAAGCTAACTTTCCCATAGCAATCTTGCTGGTTAAAAGTTTAAATGTTTCGCATACTTTGGGAGCCCTTATAAACAAAATATAAAGTGACATTTTTTACTGTCTGGTATTGGGAGAAAGCGTTCTCTTGTTTGTACACTAGACGGCGCCATTGTTTACTTAACATTCCTCCCATTCAATACGTATGACACAATATGTAGTAAACAAAACTTCAAACCATTTGCTATATCTAATTGTTTAGATCAAGTATGGGCTTTTTAGATTATGTTTAGCTCTTCCTTGGCCCCAACATCTAAAAATACCAAAAGTTATATTGTTAATTTCTCTGCATAAATTGTACTCTGCAAATTCAAGTACTGCAGGTTCATGGCATCTTTAAATTGACGCTTGTTTAATGGTGTGTTCACAGCCGCCGGTTGCCACTACCAAGATGGCCGCCAGTTATAAATAACGCCGGAGAAGGGGCAAAGACAGTGTAATTTATATTCTGGTAAGTGTTATTGTGTGTCTTCTTTACCGTAGTTTGAATGGGTCTATACTATCAAAATGTATCAATGTTACGCGGTAATAACAGCCGCTATTTGATTGTTTGATTGTTATTAACACTTAATAGCGACATGACCACATATGAAGTTGTTAACTATGTTAGAAGTGGTCAAAACCGGATAAAGTCGGCTAGCTAACTTGTCTTTTGCTAGTATCGCTAATTAGCGCATGACAAAGCTAATTTTCTGCTGTAGTACAATAGCACAACCTAACTTCATGAGTATCATGCTTGATAATGAATTGAACAAACATTGACAAACAATATTTTGTATTCAAGTCTAACAATTTAGAATGGTTAATTTGTTTATTGTTAGCCCTTTCTGGACTGTCATTATATGCTACGGAGCAATAAAAAACGTAGCAGGACGCAAGTGGCCCTCGTTTTGGACAGTCTATTTATTTTCTCATTCTAAAAAAACAATATATCAGGCAATTGTGTATAGTTTCAGAGTATTAACACATCAAGCAGGCATTGTTCAGGGTCCATGCAGTCAATACCTGTCGGTAGGGGGAATCACTTTAAATGTGAAAAGTCTTAAAAGTATATATAATTTGTGTGTGTATTGTGTCACCTGTAATAGTTAGGCTTATAGGGTCCATGCTTATTGATACCCAAGTACTTGCTTTGTTCATCAGTTAGCTCAGTCAGGTGAGCATCAAAGCCAGGGAGGTGAAGACTTGCGACATATTCGTCTGTCAACATAAATAATCAAATAGCAATTTAAGGGAGTTTCGATTCCACAGTTATTATATCAAGTGTCGTAAAAGGACTCACCCATCTTTTTAGGTAGAAGGTAGACATCTTGTTTGTAACGTCCCTCTGGGGCTGTATACAGCTCAATGAGGGCCAGCGCCTAAATAATTGAGCGGTCAAATCAGTCTTTCTGGATTTAACAAGAAATATGTGCTTGCAGGTGATCTACCTGAGTGGTGGCGGTGATGGAAAGGACAAATGGGGGCACAGTGGAGCAGCTCAAGTTCAATAAACGACCCTGAGAGCACCACAAAAGCAAATGGTCACGAGATAATTAAAAATGTGAGTGTTTCTATTGGGAGGCCTTGAACTGAGCAATACAAAATATGCCAAATTAAGTAATAATGTGATATAACCTCTGCTAGCAGTATGATCTTCCTTCCATCTGGCCATACGATGTGGTCCACCTGGGGCCGAACACGCACCCATCGCAGCTCTGCTGTCCGCAAACTTACCTGAGAGAACACAAGGTATATATTTCTTTATTTGCACCCTTATGGCTGACCTTTTCTGCCATAGAGTCCAAAAGTACGCTATTGTCATACTAAAATCTTACCAAATCTATCTCGGTATTGGAGTGTCCCATGTTGCAGACGATACAGCCATTCTTCATCTGTTCTAGATGTTCCCTGCTAACCACGTTTTTATTACCTATCCAGGGAATTTTCACATTCATGAAAGTTTTTGACTATTATAGATGGCAGCCATTGTGTTCATTATTGACAAAAATAATTGGTCTATGTACCTGTGCAGGTAATAACCATGTCAACTTGTCGGAGTACCTCGCTCAGTTGGATCACTCTCATCCCATCCATACTGTAAAAAAAATAAAAAACAATCATAGAGGATAATATTTCCAACTCAACTTTTTTGTTCATATTTCATCATACCAAGCCTGGATAGCACAGATGGGGTCCACTTCCGTCACGTATAAAATAGCACCCAACGCTTTGAGGGCGGCGCAGCAACCTTTGCCAACCTGTGAAGTATTGGTTTATTTTAATGGTTTTTTATGTCGCTAGCAGGCTAGTATGTCCAAATTCACTTGATAGGATGATGACTGACCTCACCATAGCCGCACACCAACACTTGCTTACCAGCAAACATCATGTCTGTGGTTCTCCTTAACCTGATTGTAACAGTCATTTGTGAAAATGTGTTCATAGGTGTGCGTGTGTGTTCTACAAGATGGCCGCTCACCCATCCAATATGGACTCCTTGCAACAGTAAAGGTTGTCAAATTTCTGCTTGGTGATGGAATCGTTGATGTTCATGGCAGGAACACACAACTTGCCTGCTTTGAAGAGCTGGTACAAGCTGATACAAACAGAGTAAGTAACAAGTATTTCATGGGGAGGTCCCCAGATCTCACCCGTTTTGTTTTCATTCTTCATTTTGGTGATTTTTTTTCAAGCAAAAGAAACTTGAGGATTATAGAGAAGGAGGGTTCAATTGCTAGGAGTTCAGAAATAGAAATGTGACTTGAACAAACCGATAGACTCCCGTGACGCTTTCTTCCACGATGCCACGTATGTTTTTGAGCAGGTTTGGGTACTTCTCGTAGATCCAGTGGGTCAGGTCGCCACCGTCATCAAGAATCTATAAATGGTTTTAAATGACAAAATGTTGACTGAGTTTGAAAACATTGGATGCTTTGCCAACACTGTTAGTTTTCAAGTGATTAGTGTGAGTCAGGATGGCCGAGCGGTCTAAGGCGCTGCGTTCAGGTCGCAGTCTCCTCTGGAGGCGTGGGTTCGAATCCCACTTCTGACACGTTGTTTCAGATCCCTACACGGTGATCTCCTCTGTAACCTTCACTACTTTACCTTGGTTTTACTCTCCTGAAAACTCATTAATTTAGTAGCACTTAGGTTAAAGTTATCTCAAAGTTAACCATGTGAGTCAGGATGGCCGAGTGGTCTAAGGCGCTGCATTTAGGTTGCAGTCTCCTCTGAAGGCGTGGGTTCAAATTCCACTTCTGACAGGATGTTTCAGGTCCTTACAAGGTGATCTGCTCTAACCTTCACTACTTTACCACAGTTTTACTGTCCTCAAAATCCATTAATTTTGATACACTTAGCTTAAAGTTATCTCAAAGTTAATCATGTGAGTCAGAATGGCCGAGCGGTCTAAGGCGCTGCGTTCAGGTCGCAGTCTCCACTGGAGGCGTGGGTTCAAATCCCACTTCTGACAGGTTGATTCAGATCCCTACAAAGTAATCTGCTCTGTAACCTTCACTACTTTGCCGCAGCTTTACTCTCCTCAAAACTCATTCATTTAGATACATTTAGCTTAAAGTTATCTAAAAGTTATCACGTGAGTCAGAATGGCCGAGCGGTCTAAGGCGCTGCATTCAGGTCGCAGTCTCCATTGGAGGCTTGGGTTCAAATCCCACTTCTGACAGAATGTTTCAGGTCCTTACAAGGTGATCTGCTCTCTAACCTTCACTACTTTACCACAGTTTTACTGTCCTTAAAATCCATTAATTTTGATACACTTAGCTTAAAGTTATCTTACTTAGACATATGTGAGTCAGAATGGCCGAGTGGTCTAAGGCGCTGCGTTCAGGTCGCAGTCTCCACTGGAGGCGTGGGTTCAAATCCCACTTCTGACAGGATGTGTCAGGTCCTTACAAGGTGATCTTCTCTGTAACCTTCACTACTTTACCGTAATTTCTTTTCTCCTCGAAACTCATTAATTTGGTAGCACTTAGCTTAAAGTTATCTCTTAGTCTATCATGTGAGTCAGGATGGCTGAGCGGTCTAAGGCGCTGCGTTCAGGTCGCAGTCTCCACTGGAGGCGTGGGTTCCAATCCCACTTCTGACAGGTTGATTCAGATCCCTGCAGGGTGATCTGCTCTGCAACCTCACTACTGTGCCACAGTTTTACTCTCCTCAAAACTCATTTATTTAGATGCACTTAGCTTAAAGTTATCTCAAAGTTAATCATGTGAGTCAGGATTGCCGAGCGGTCTAAGGCGCTGCGTTCAGGTCGCAGTCTCCATTGGAGGCGTGGGTTCAAATCCCACTTCTGACAGGTCATATTAGATCACAAGAAGGTGATTTGCTTTCACTACTTTACCACAGTTTTACTCTCCTCAAACCTCATTTATTTATATACACTTAGTTTAAAGTTATCTCAAGGTCAATCATGTGAGTCAGGATGGCCGAGCGGTCTAAGGCGCTGCGTTCAGGTCGCAGTCTCCTCTGAAGGCGTGGGTTCGAATCCCACTTCTGACAAGTTGTTTTAGATCCCTACCAGGTAATCTGCTCTGTAACCTTTACTAGTTTACCACAGGTTTACTCTCCTCAAAACTCATTAATTTAGTAGCACTTAGCTTAAAGTTATCTCAAAGTTAATCATGTGAGTCAGGATGGCCGAGTGGTCTAAGGCGCTGCGTTCAGGTCGCAGTCTCCACTGGAGGCGTGGGTTCAAATCCCACTTCTGACAGGTTTTTTTTAGATCCCTATATGGTGATCTGCTCTGTAACTTTCACTACTTTACCACATTTGAACTTTCCTCAACACTCATTAATTTAGATACACAGATACACTTAGCTTAAAGTTATCTTAAAACCTCTCATGTGAGTCAGGATGGCCGAGCGGTCTAAGGCGCTGCGTTCAGGTCGCAGTCTCCTCTGGAGGCGTGGGTTCGAATCCCACTTCTGACAGTTTTTTTTAGATCACAAGATCTGCTCTGTCACCTTCACTACTTTACCACAATGTTACTCTACTCAAAACTCATTAATTCAGATGCACTTAGATTAAAGTTATCTCAAATTTAAACATGTGAGTCAGGATGGCCGAGCGGTCTAAGGCGCTGCGTTCAGGTCGCAGTCTCCTCTGGAGGCGTGGGTTCGAATCCCACTTCTGACAGGTTGTTTTAGATCCCTACAAGGTGATCTGCTCTGTAACCTTTACTAGTTTACCACAGTTTTACTCTCCTCAAAACTCATTAATTTGGTAGCACTTAGTTTAAAGTTATCTCTTAGTCAATCGTGTGAGTCAGGATGGCCGAGCGGTCTAAGGCGCTGCGTTCAGGTCGCAGTCTCCACTGGAGGCGTGGGTTCAAATCCCACTTCTGACAAGCTGCTTTACATTACAAGATGATAATCTATTCTGAAACATTTGCTTTATTACAAATGTTTATAGATGACGAAATAGAGATCTAGTTTAAAATGTTGACTACTTGACCAACATTTTTTTATGCTCAAAACGCACCTGTTTAACTAAAGTTATCTTAAATTTTCTCCTTCAAATCTCTTCTAACATACCACATTGGGTTGCCATATATCCGCTCCAACACAGCGGTCGATGCACCACCAAAAGTCATCCTCCGATTCCCCTTTCCATGCAAACACAGGCGTACCTGAGCGGACCGAGAAAGATTACATTCACCAGCGTAGTAAACAAGAGACAAAAAGTGGCAGGTACAATGCAACACCTTGCTCGGCCAGTGCCGCGGCGACAGCGTTCTGGGTGGAGAAGATATTGCAGGCGGCCCACCGACACTGAGCCCCCAACACCGAAAGTGTCTCAATTAGAACCTAGAACGCAAACATGTATAATTTAGCTTAACTCCAATCAATTTTGACTGGGAGCCAATGAACATCTAGATCAGTGGTCTCAAACAGGTCCTCAAAGTGGGTTTAATTAGAGTCAGGTGCTACTTATTTCAAAGACACCTGATTGGTTAAAATGTCGGCACTGGATCTGTTGGAACAAAAAAACAGGACCCAATGCGGCCCTATGTGGAACCGGTTTGAGACCACGGAATTCTAAATAGATTGGACATCTTGTGCTGTTGAAGTCACTGAATTTCATTCTTAGTTTGAATGAATTTAAGGTTGGCTTTGGGGCGCTTACCGCCGTCTGCGCCGTGACGTGCGTGCAGCCGATTACTTTGGCGCCGGCCAGAGGTTTCTCCGATCCCGCTTTCTTTCTCAGGACCATCAAGGCTGTCATTTCTGAACGCAGTGTGGTAATTTGTCACATGCTAAATAGTTTCTTAGGATTGTTTATCCTCACCTTGCTCTGCGATGCAGATTTCTCGGCGTCCAAAATGAGCTTGTTTGATGTTTTTGATACAAAAATCCGAAGCGCCGTTTGACGATTCGTGGACTTTGTTCCTAGGAGATGTTTCATCCCCGGAACCCGCTAAACAACAACAGGGAGTAATGCTAACTTCATGTGGTGTTGTTATGTTAAAGAGTGCTTGTTTTAAAATGATACCTGAAAAGCCCCCTCAAGGCATATTTTTACTAGAATTGTCTTGTTTTTTACATTTTAGGATTCATTTTTGAGACTTAATGTCAGCATACGGTACGTTTGCTCTATTAGACTACCATATTTGGTTTGAAATCGAATAATATTCGATTAGAGTACAGTTTTGACCAAAAAATAATGAAAAACCTAGAGCTAGCAAAAGTTAGCTCGAATGTGAGATAGATCGACAACCTACTAAACTTAAATGTCCTCAGAATCAGAAAATTAAAACAAATTTTTCATTTTTCTTGTATTAATCAAATTTAGCCCTAAAATCTCACTCTCTTTTACAATTTCATAGTTAATCCCTCTAAAACAATGAATCAGGGAACACATTACTTTCAACCAATAGTCCAACTAACCCCTATTATTATTTATCTATTTAGCTCGCTTAGATAGATGTGGGTTGTCCTACCTGAAGTATTGCTGTCGGTGGACGACTGCGAGATGGAGCGAGACAACGAACGTGGGACAGCCTGCATAGGACGCTTATTGAATTCTTGTTTCTGCTCGATTAGCTGTATTTTCTGTGGGACCAAAAATATCATTACTTTCTGAATAATTAACTCTTTTCCTACTCACTATCTGAAATAATTGTATACATTGTCATCTTATATTTTAAAAAATACCTTTATCATAAAGTAATTTATTCATTTAGGGTTTAAACTATGAATATTCATGATTTGATACTTCATTGTAGCAGTTTATGTCAAAATTGAAATTGTATTTCTATACATTTCAGAGATTCTTCTGGAAACCACAAGAGGGAGACAGTGCAAAAAAAGGTAAGTTGGTTTTGCTAAATTTTCAGTTTTTGCAACAACATATGTTTGACCATATTCTTGTTTTTAAAATGTTGTTTTTCACATAAAAGATGTAAAATATATTTGTTTACAGTAGCAATTTTATCAGAATTTATTCATGTTCAATAATCAAACTACCCAATGATGTCAAATGACCTTTGCCTGTCTGTTCTAAATGAATTAGAGGGATTATAATCTGCAGATTCAAGGTCATAAAAGGTCAAAAAGTACGTCTTGTCCTAACAGAATGAATGCAATCATGCAAAATATTGTGATAAAATTTGTCCTATTCACGTGCCGCCAGTCTGGCTTTTCTCGGTAATCATTACGCGGGAATCCAGATGGGTGCATGCAGCTTCTGTTTTTTTTTCTATTTCACGATTGCCGGCACTTAAATCCATGAGTTTAATGTTTAACACGCATTGCAAGCAAATTTAACAACATTTCTAGAGCATAAAAATAGCCTCTATGCTTATAATGCAAAATTCCCTAAGAAAATAAATGTATCTACTTGCATTTTAGAGTTTAGGTAGTCAAATATTTTGGATTTTTAACTCTGCACTTTAACTTCAAGGCACAAAATGATCAACTGCAAATGAATTGTTGCTTTTAAATAGAAAACAAAACAAACAAACTCTACCTTGATACGGATAGACTGGACTGCATCCCGCTCCTTGTTTTTGCTACTATTGACTAAACTGTAGACTTTCTTCATGCTTCCTCAAAGCGAGCTGGTGTGTTCACTGTCGTATGAACCGGGAAACGTGATGTGCAAGTTCACACAACCCAGCAGACACGCCTCATAAAAAGTACAGGCTGAACTTAAAAGGAGTCTTTGTGTGGGAAATAATAGAGCCCAGGTGGAGACTTGATCACTGCTTGCCATTGATGGCAATGTATGTCCAATTCACTTCATTTGAATTGGGATGTAATTAGAAATTACAATTTTATCTAAGCATAAAACCTGAAGTAATATGTTGCTGTAATTTAAAGTTGTTTATTGTGGTAGTACTGTAAGAAAAGGAGAACGAAAAGCTCTATTGGGTTTTAGTCTGGAGACTTTTAAATTGTCTGGGTTCAATTCCCATTTGGGGGCAATGTGAGTGGTTGTCTGTTTCTCTCTGTGCCCTTCTGGTGACCAGTCTAGGGTGTAATCTGCCGTTTACCCATTGACAGTCGGGCTAGGCCAGAATGGGTAAACTACGGCCCACGAGCCACGTGTGGCCCGCTAGGCTTTTTAATCCGGCCCGTCAACATTGTCCAAATGTTTTTTTTCTTTTTTCCCCAAGATGGCGCCGTTACGCGGAAGCCAGTGGCAGTAGCTCTGTCTACTTTCATTTGTTTTTCGTGTTTTACATTCCCTCTATCTTTTTTTAAATGACATTTTAATATTTCTGAATACATTCCTTTTTACTTGACTTTGTACTTTATACTTTTTACTTGAATGATGAGCGATGAGTCTGTTAATACTTCAGTCCTTTTTTTCTATTTATGTTTCATATGTACTCTTAACAGATGCACTTTTCTATATGTATCATATCTTGTGCTGCTGACCTGGCCCACCTGTCAAATTTTTAAAGTCAATGTGGCCCCTGGGCCCAAAAATTTGCCCACTCCTGGGCTTGGCTCTAGCACCCCAGCAATCTTGGACCTAGTACGTAGTGACCTGTTTTTCCTAGTGTCTTGCTCCCTGGTCAAACATTGATTAAAACCCAAACACATTGAAAGCCAAAAAAAAAAATCATTGACAGCTTAATTGAATGCAGACTCACACACAAATCCAGAGGTAGTTTTTCTTACAACTGTTCATCCATTCACGCTCTCGTCTTTGCTCACCATGTCAGTCTTAAGCGCCTCGCCAACGACTTCCCCCGTCCCGGCCATCCCGGTCGCCCCTCCTTCTCTGGCCCACCGGCTCTCGGCCGCCTTCAGCATCCGAAGCAGGTCGGGGCCACTCTTGCCGGTCTGTTCCTCTGCATTCCTCTCGCACCCGTCCTTTTCACCCTCTGCCACGGCCATGGCGTCCTCAAACTTCTTCCCTTCGGCCATCATACGCCGTTATGCGGCTCGGTTCTCGCTAAAGTAGACGTGACAGCAATGGAGTGCCAGAAACATAAGGGCTGTTTTGACTGGAAACAGCAGCCCAAATATCCAAATGCTAAGTAGCGGCTAATTAGCGTGTTTACATGCTAAACATAGAATATCTTGACATTGTTACGCTGTGTCCTTTTAGTCCTTTATCAGTTGTTTACATTAATCTTGCGTTGTTCCCTTTAACATAGCGGAGTAGCATTTAGCTACCAAATTTGACCAAATATTCTGAATTAGTACTATTTTTTTTACTTTGATAGATTTATATCTGTTACAGAAATGACTTAATCTCCATTTAGTACACATTTCTTCCATGTCTTGATTTATTAGAGGCCTACATGTTTACATCAAATCATAGAGGAACAGTGTGAATAAATATTACATTTGTGATACTTTTACTACAGAGAAAACGTGCCCACATTACAGATACAAACATGACTCAATAATAGCTCACTAGTGAATAGTTTATGGCTTCATCCATCCACAACTCGTCATGAGTACAATGATACACTCTATACTATTGCTTAGAGTACTTAGCATTTTTTTCTTACATGGAATGATGAAGATAATACTGCATGGTGATTTGTGTAATAGTATTATGATATACTCAGTATACATAGTATTTCGCATTTTAGCAATCGGTATACAGTAATCCCTCGATTATCGCGTCTTCACTTACTGCAAATTCCCTACTTTGCAATTTTTTTAAACTATTAACTATTTTAACATTTTTTTTCTTTTTTTAAGTTAATAAAAATGTGAAAATACACACTAAAACTCGTAAGTGGAAACCAATCTTGCTACTAGTACTCAGTACTGATGAAAATAAAAAGTTATAATAGGGGTGACTCTACTTTGGTATTTTTTGAGTATCGTGGCCATGTTTGGTCTACAATTTCCGCAATATTCGAAGGATTACTGTACAAGTACGATGAATTAGCACTCATTCACAAAAGGTAAAACAATAGGATGCCAAATGAAAACTGTCAACATTGCTAGGCTTTGTGAAGTGTTAAAACATCACGAAATGACTAACTTCAGCTCTACTTCGGAGAAAACTGGTGCGTCCAAGCACCAAAGTACCGCAAAACAAAAGTACACCTGTCAGTATTGAGTTTACATTTGGCGGCCAGAGTCTTATGTGGGCGGCGGCCACATCACCGCGCCGCCCGTATGTTTTTGTACTGGCACAGAAGCAAGTGCTTGAAGGTGTTTTTAAAGGTGGTGTTACACAGGGCGTAACAGGCCGGGTTGATGGTGCTGTTGATGTAGCACAACCAGTAGCCGATGGTCCAAAGAGCGTTGGGGATACAGACGGAACAGAAGGTGTTGATCAGCACCATCACGTTGTACGGCGTCCACGTCACCACGAAAGCCACCAGGATGGCCATGATGGTGCGCGTCACCTTCTTTTCTCGTGACGAGACACTTTTCTTGCGCCACTTGGCCACCGTGTTCTGCCTCGTGAACTGTGGGGAAATTGTTAGATTAATGCGGGACACTTTTTAAAAAATGCAGATGGGAATTGGCTTGGATTAGTTTGTTGTTGGAAATGGAACTTGTTGATAGAAGTGGTTTATATGAGTATCATTTTGGGAAGAGTTTTTGTGTTGTTTTAAATGGCAGAGCTTGTTTGTTTGGTTTGAATCTTGTTGGAATGTGAAAAATAAGAACGGCCCGTCTGGTGGTTTGGTACGGCCCGGGGAAGAAAGCTGCATTGTATAAAAAAAAAATGAATTTTCTTTAAAATGTGTAGTTCTTGTATTATCCGCTAGGGGCGCAGTGTTTTAGTACGTGCAGACAACATGAATTGACATTTATTTATGTTCTTATGTTATTCTCTTGTTCATAATATACTGTTCATAATGTAAAAGGAAATTCTGTTAATAAACATTTTGATAATTTACTCATTCTTTGCACTAATTATTAGTATTAGTGACTAATACAAAGGAAAAAAGTAGGCTTATTGTTAGTTCTATGTCATTTTGCAATGAGTTTACTGGTCTGGCCCGCTTGATCTCAAATCAAGCGGTAATCGGCCCGCAGACCAAAGGGAGTTTGACACCCCTGGATTGATCGGTCATGGTCGTGGAAGTGATGTAAATGCCTGGGCGGAGCGTAGGGATTTTTGGGGGTGTGGTTTATAGGTCGACGAATGTTCATTTGACCCCTTTCGGTCAATTGATTGGTCATCGGGCGCTGTGAATGGAAGTCAAGGAATCAAACATTTGTCCAGAAAAGGTTAAAAACGAGTCCCAATTCGTGAGCAGTAATCTGACATCAAACCCAATTCTCCCAATAGAATATTTCTGTCAGCAAGATTCCATTTTCCAAACCAACAAGCCATCTGCAAGCAACTGACCCTGAGCTACTCCAACATGTCAGAATCAAGTAGTTTACCTTCAACATGGTTCTCGTAGCTTGGCAATCTGTCAAGGATGTAGCCCTGGAAGCCGGCTGCGTCGGGGTCATCCTCCTCACCGCATTCAGTCCCTTCAGCGCCGAAACGGAGACCTCATTCTCCGTCGACGTGGAGGGTCGGACGCTTCCCCCTTCTGGTTCCACTTGCTCTGGTTTGCCTTCATCGCAAGGGTTGCCTCCATTTTGCTGCTGCAGGGCTTCCTTCTCCTTGGCCAATGCCGCCTCCCTGAGCTGCTCCCTTATCTTCTGAATACAGTTGTTCTGGATCTGGTTCTCACCCTGATCCTCCTGACTAGGAACCTCACCGGCGCTAGTACCGGACGCCTTCCTGCTGTCCCTCTGGACACGACTACGACTAGCCCTGGAGATACGCCAGTAGAGGTAGATCATAATAGCCACGGGCAGGTAGAAAGCCGCGATGGCCGTTCCGAAAGTAACCGCCGGATTGGAGAAGAACTGGATGTAGCATTCCCCTTCCGGAACCGTTCGACCACCTACCACAAACTGCCAGAACAAAATAGCCGGCGCCCATAGGACGAAAGACAACACCCAGGCGGCGGCGATCATCAAACCCGCCGTTTTGGTACTCCGGCGAGCCGGGTAACTCAACGGCTTAGTGACGCAAAAGTAACGGTCGAAGCTGATGATCAGGAGGTTCATGACCGAGGCGTTGCTGACCACGTAGTCCACAGCCAACCATAAATCGCAAACTACAGCTCCCAAAGGCCAATAGCCAATCACGATGTAGACGGTGTACAGGTTCATGGAGACCACGCCGATGATCAGGTCAGCACAGGCTAGGCTGAATAGGAAGTAGTTGTTGACCGTCTGCAGGTTTCTGTTTACCTTTTGGAGAAACCGCACAGAGCAGCCTGTCAGATGCTAATCATTTTTGCGTGATGTATGGTCGAACTCTTTGATTCGATTGTACGCCCTGGATATTTGCTGTCTGATTGTTTCTCCAATGTGGGAGACTTGGCAAAAAGAGCTAGCAAGTCCAGAGTGAAATTGAAAAGTAGCTAAATACACATCATCCACCTTGACTGGCATTTTTAATTCAAAGAATCTCACCTTTATGGAGAGCATGACAAGGATATTTCCAATGACGGTAATCAGGCTGAGGGATCCCGCCACCAGAATGATGAGTACAATTTCAACGGTGGTGTAAGGACTTGCCGAGAAGAGGCCAGCCTCTACCACGATGCTGGTATTCGCAGTCTCCATTTTGGCTCGCTTTTGGGTGTGGTCACACAGTATGACTGTAGAAATTTGACAACAACATCAATGACAGCCATTTTTCATTCATGAAATTACATTAAAGCACTGATGTTTCCTGTGTAAGGCAAATAACTTATTTATTTTGTTGGTTATTTAAAAAAATGACTTATTTATTTTGTTGGTTATTTAACAAATGACTGTATTTTATTTATTTTGTTGGTTATTTGACAAATAACTTTATTTTATTTATTTGGTTGGTTATTTAACAAATTACTTTATTTTATTTATTTTGTTGGTTATTTAACAAATGCCTTTTTTAAATTTATTTTGTTGGTTATTTAACAAATGCCTTTTTTAAATTTATTTTGTTGGTTGTTTAACTAATTACTTTATTTTATTTATTTTGTTGGTTATTTAACAAATGACTATTTTTTTGTTATATTTTTGGAACAACGTATTGTATTTTTATATTATTCCACTTTAATACATTAATATATAAATTAAATGGTTATTTTATCAATTAAATTGAATTAAAACAAATTGGTGGTCAGTAACATTCCTTTAAATCACTGGAAGCCATTTTTGAGGTCTTTCTCTATTCATTTTGGGTCATTTTCAGCTCACTTCCTTCTTTTTTTAGGCCATTTTAACTAAAAATACACTCGATTATTCACAAAATAAGTTGATTTCCTCATTATTTTTTCATTCATCGTATTTAAATGAGTTCTGTACAAAGGCCAAAAGTTCAAATGTGCTCAAAACAGCTCATTTTTAGAGGGCTTGAAAAAGTATGTTTTTGTACTTTATTACTTCCCACATTTGAAGGTCACCATTGCAAAATTGATAACGGCGAGCAGGTGTTTGACAATGTTTCAGCTTACGCCGAGTAAATGTGCACAGCTACCAGGTGAACAAATAAAGCTTTCGGCAGCTGTTTGAAAACACGGCGGCCTCGTTTGGAAAATGCACACCAAAATGAGCCACTCCATCATTTCAAATCTGACTGTCTACAAGATGTATTACTAATAATTAAATGTGCCGGTCGGGGCCCAACGGATTGTATCTTTGGCCTCGTCATTTTGTTGATGTAGAAATAACTGTATTATAGCACCCGTTTTTTCCGAAAAGCCGCCCTTTAGCGCCGATACGGAACGGATATTTTTAACTACGCCGCTAGCTTTCCCTGAGGCTCAAAACGAATGAGCGAGATGCATTTGTGATATCTTGCAGGCTCATTTGAAAGACAATTGGGTTTCATTTGGGGGTCTTTGAAGGCATCATCAGTGAATTATTTCTTTAATGTATGGGCTAAGGATCTTAGAAGGGTTTTTTTTTCAAGATGGAAGAATTCAGAACTGTCTAAAAATACTTGGACTTCTTTTAATATGGTGAATCTGGCTTTTTTGGGGGTGACAGAAATCTCCATTTATGATTGGAGTCCTTGAAAGCACCATCTTAGATGATATGCTAAAGTAAACCTTGGCTAGCTACCTAGCGTTAAATCTTGAGAAAGTATGTTCGACTTGATATTTGAAGTTATGTTATTTTTTAAATTATGTATTAGCAAGAGTGGAGTTTTACAATAGTTTTTGCATCGTTTAAAAAAAGGTAAGTCTATAAAAGGATTGAAATAAATAAACTTTAGCATACACACATTAGCTAGCCCACTTCTACTTTAGATGACTCGGTAATGTTAACCTTGGCTAGCCACCTAGCATTAAATCTTGAGAAAGTATGTTTGAACTGATATTATTTATTAGTTATGCCATTTTTTTACAGTATTATCAAGAGTGGAGTTTTACAATAGTTATTGTATCGTATAAAAAAAAAAGGTAAGTATTGGAACAAGTAAACTTGACTTTAGCATACACACAGCTAGTCCACTTCTTCTACTCTAGATGACTCGCTAAAGTAAACCTTGGCTAGCCACCTAGCATTAAATCATGATAAAGTATGTTTGAACTGATATTATTTATTAGTTAAGCCATTTTTCTACAGTAGAGTATTATCAAGAGTGGAGTTTTACAGTAGTTATTGTACCGTTTAAAAAATAAAAGGTAAGTTTTGAAACAACTAAACTTGACTTTAGCATATCCACCTAAGCTAGCCCACTTCTACTACTCATACAACACATTGATGATTACTCCATGACATAAAAATATGAAATATTTTGCATTGGATATTCACCATACAGAAAAATAAATAACAAACCACAGGCTTAAAAATGTTTATTTTTCCACTCATTCGCTAACGCCACCCACGCTAAACATCCAAACGCGCTATAGTACTTTAGCTAAAAGCACACGTTTTGATACCCGCCATCCACCGAACATTTAAAACGATACAAAAGCCTGCAAAACACAATTTGAAAGCCCGAGGGGTTCATCAGACTTCATTAGACAAAACGTGAGCAAATACTCCCAACACAACGACGTGATGAAGCCATGTATTTGGATTATAAAATCAATGTAACGACACTGGAGGGCCATTGCATGCTACTCCGAGCCTGTAAGTGGCTCCATTAGACCACATGATAACATCATGTATCCTTGAGCGATGTTTCCTTCCTGCTCTTACAGCCTTGTGAAACTTCATTACTGGTTGGCTAACTCCATTCCTTACTTATCAACGACCTATCCCTGGTCTTTCCTGTGGCACGACCACCAACTTCTGCCACGTGGCATCGATATCGATATTCTGGTTTGTCTTTCAGGTCAATATACGGACATTACAGAGTTTGTTTTGTCATTTGGTTCAATTTGTTAGAGTTAGGATGATTTAAGGAAGCTGTGTCTAACTATGGAATCATATCATCTTCTTATGTTTTTACAGGGAGGATGGAGAAATATGTTTCTGTGCTATTGACGCTGGTAGATGTCCAATTTATCTTGACTGGGAAGGGAAAATGGCAGTGAATTTCGCCATATTGTGAAAAAGAACAATGTTGCTTGGGTCCAAACTACATGAAAAAGTGCGACTAAACAGGTAATACTTCACTTTTTATGGGTAATAGAACAATATGTCTATCAAATTTTATCGTGTATACATTTTGTAATACAATTTTTAAAAAAATCATAAATGTATGAATTTACAAAGGGTAAAAAATGTCTTATGGCTTGACATGGTTTAAGATAATGCTAATTTGTTGCTGTGTTTTATACCAAAAAAGTTAGCTAAAGTGAATGAGCAACATCAACTAATTTCTATTTTATATATAATCCATATAAATTAAGTTTGAGATTTAATGTGTTTGCAAAAATGAGCTACAATTCCATTATAATTTGATGCAACTGCTAAACTACATTGAAGTAATTTCCCTTTTTGTTTAGCTGGTTAAAAAATAATTTTATCTACAGACTGGAATTTGAATGGAATGAAAAATAGGAGTTATGGTATTGACCCCTGGGGTATCCCACAAGTAATAACAATTTGGTTTTGAGACATAAAAACAGCTTTTTTGAGGTCAAGCTCTGTGACCTGAAGTTCAATTATTTTACAGATGGAGCTCTAGAGTCATAAATCAATTTTCCTAATTAAAAATAAAAAGATCAATTCTATCCTTAGCACCAAAACGCCAAATTTTTGTAATAGATTAAATAAAAAAACTCTATGAAAAAAAACTATGAAAAAAAACTATGAATAACTATGAAAAAAAAACTATGAAAAAAACTATGAAAAAAACTATGAAAAAAACTATGAAAAAATACAATGAAAAAAAACTATGATTAAAAACTATGGGAAAAAAAACTTAAACAAACGATCATTTCTCACAAGATGGCATCATTTAATAAAGCCTCTAGGAAAATGATAATCAGAAATTTCAGTCTATTTCTGTTACAAACAGTTTTTTGATGGAGTACAAATTTCCTGAAATCATGATGGGCATTGACAGCAACATATGTCAAATCCATTTATGGCTGTCAATGTGACTGAATGATTTAATGATATTTATCTTCTATTTTGTATATGATGTGATTATATATTAATATCTACTTTCTTGGGTGGACCCAACCCTCTTCCGTAAATACGTCCGAGCACTGCCAAGTGGGAAATTTCACATCTGCCTGACTTGTGACTGACGTGAAGTGGCGAGGGGTGTAACCAAAGAAGGCTTATCTAAAATAGTAGACGGCGTTCCCTATCGGACGGAACAAAGGCAGCCAAAAGGGAGTTTCGGCTGCAGTGGCAAAACAGCCGCGCTCATTAAGAGATAACTTTATTTCAGTCATCTCATTTCCTGCATGGAACTCAGGGGATTCCTCCAATGAAGGGAAGCCATAGTTGGGAATCCTGATTTTTTTTAAGCTAGTTTATGACTACCAATAGATTTTTTTATATATTGCGCTAGTATATCACATTTCTGAATTTTCTTTATCCTCATTAGGGTCACCCTGAATCGGTGGCCAGCCAATCAGAGCGATAGTATATTGTTTACTGTTAGATTAAAGAGCTTTGGATAGGTAAATAGATTAGACATCTAGTACTGTCAATGGTAGTCAATCATTTAATAGAAACTTATATGTCGCCATCTTGTGGCATCAGTCATCCCACAAATTTTCATCATAGGAGTAACCCTCTTAATTTTTAATTTTTAGATGCTTTGTGGTTAGTAGTGTACAGTGTAACTAAAATATAGTTGATAGTATATTATCCCTCCACCTGGTGCCACATTTACATTTTAATTAACCAGCTGTTGCTAATCCCAACATCGGTTAAAACTGTCATTAGCCTCAGCTTTGCTAGCTTTCGTGTAAAAAAAATTACCAAAAAAGAAAGCTGTAGCTCACTTTTATCGATTTAGATGGCACTTAAGGGGCCACAATTGGCCCCCAGCCTTTATGTTTGAGACCGAAACAGTATGCTTTACAAAAAATGTAACATCACACCCATAAAAACCAACATTTTCACTTGCTAAATCTTCTATTTACTAATACTCTCCACTCTTTGCATATCTAATGTTGTTCCTTTTACAAATACAATCTTATTTACTCAATTTATCCGCTAAACCCTTCCTTACGTTCCCACCCCATCACTAAAAAGATATTTTTGATCAATAACACACCCCTGACACCCCAATCAAAATTATATATTTTCCAAGGATCCCAAAGACGCTCCTTCACTCCACAATCATCCAAAAGAGGAAAACAACGCCGAACATAAGACGACGTCTTCCCATCATTTAACCCAACGCTTAATAAGTGAGTTCAATTCAAGCATCTCTTCTCATCCAAAAAAAAACCAAACAAAACCTCCTCCCATCATACACATTTTGGTCCATATATCGTCTTTTTTGGTTCTTTTAAAAGCCCTTACCTGTAAAGTTTGTTGAGGAATCTCACCTCCAGTGACATGGATGAGCGTTCTTCATGTGCTCCATGTTACTGTCACCTCACTGGGAACCGAGTAGAAAGTAACTGGATGTTGCTCCTCCTCTGACAATGTGTGTGTGTGTGTGTATAAGTGTGTGTTTGTGTGTGCTGATAGACAGTTAAGGCATGGAGGGAGGGTGACGGAGGGGGGTTGTGGGGGTCTACAGGAGCTTTTAGTGACTATAGTGTTGTAAGCCCGCAGCCAGAGAAGCAAATTTGAATAAACAAGAGACGAGACGGGGCTGTTTGAGAGAGCGCGGTGGCTTGCTCGCTCGCAGCTGTGGTAGGCCTGATGTGTGCACGGCATGGAATCAAACCACAATCGATGCCCGAGTAAGAAGAAAAATAAAAAATAAAAAAAAAGCAGATCGTCCGCTCTGGTGTATTCCGTCGCTGCAGGACGTTAACCTTTAAAACTCTGTTGTTTTGACCTTTTCGACGAACCTGTGACGCAGGGTACTCCAGCTGCTGGTTGACCTTACTTTGATGGAATTATCACCAAGAAGAATGGTCGCACTTGACGTGACAATATTAGAAGGGATGGGGTGGTTTATCAAAGATTGGTGTATTGGAGATGAGTCGTCTGGGGGGTGGGTGGGGCTTGTTACTTTGGTTATCGGCGTATGAGGTCACAAAAGTACTGCTACTTTGTTTCTGCAATATGATTTAGCATGTAGCTTGCTGGATTTTGCTAAGTAAATGACTCAAAGTTGTTGATTTTATTTACAGTTTGTACAGGGGCAGAATTTCATATGCGCAATATGGGCGACTGGCTAAGATGCCATCCACAAGGGGGCGCATGGGGTGGGCAAAATTAGCCAAGACTGCCTCTGAGGGATTTCAATTTTGTTTTCAGTAAAAAAAAATTAAGTAGTAGGTGGAAAACAATAAGATTATTGGCTAAAATGCATTATATAGTTGTCAAGTATTGTTGAAATAGTAACAAAAACAACAACAAAAGTCTTACATTCTACGTTATATTTACTAATTAAGTAACTAATTTCTCGAAAAGATAGTTTTGCAAATAGTGCATAACAATTTCCAGAAACCCGCTTCAAATTCGTCTACTTTGAGTTTAAATTGACTCTCAAACTAAATACAAGCTAAAACAACCACATCATGCTAACTGTAACAAAACAACTAGCATTCTTCTTTAGTGCTAACTCACTCTTAGCAACATGCCTCAAACTCAATTCAATTGATATTTTCTTCTTTTCAAAGGATATATTCTTCATCCTCTGTAACAAATAACCACAATTACAGCAACTTTGTGAATTATCGTCTAAAACAACCAGAAATGTAATACATTGATAGTACAATTTAAGTTACATTAGCTAGCTCTTTTGTTTCTTACAGCTTTTGTTGACGTTTATGCAGAGGCGCGCCGAAGTTAACCTCACTCAGAAGGCCAACGTATAAAGCCGGCTTGAATACAAACGTAAAGAAAAGTATGAAAAGATGTTAAGCTTGAAGGCGCATGTATATAAAGTACTGTATAGGATTATAAATTGCCAGGAGTGAAATACTTGTCGCTTTGAATGAATTAAATTCAATTGAATGCCTTTATTGTCATGATACAAGTGCAATGAGATTTAAAGCTTCACCATAAAGTGCAAATCTTCTTTTTTTTCTTTTTCCATGTCTTTTTGCAAGAGAAGAAACCTGCAAAAAAACATGTGGAGGCCCAAACACATTGAGAAGTCATTTGGCCCCCCCGTAGCACCACTCAGAAGTAAGAAAATTGATGCTAACAATGAAAGAAGCTTTTTCCTTTTCAGGATTTCAAGATATGCCCCAAGCTTGTTTTTTTTTTAATTGTATTTTTTTTATTATTTAAAATGAGGTCATCCCTGTTTGAGCCATAGCAGCTTTTTCAATGGATGACGAAGAGTCTAAACACAATGGCGCTATAAAAACACTTTTGCGGATGAGTTCATTGGCGCGTAGAAATAACTTTTAAGTTTAGAGTAAATGTGGAAAAGCTAAACTAATTTAAACCTGAAATTATTGAATAAATGTTGTTTTGCTTAATGCTAACATATGCAAAACATGATAGCATTTTTAGTTAAAGTGGAATAGCTAATAGGAAAAGAAGTTTTAAATCATTCTATGCGCAGGATAAAGAATATGAGTGATATTGAAAAAGGGTCACTACAGCAATAGCAATGTGTTTTAACACCAGGAATTCATTATGAAGCTCTGGGATTTAGTGTATTGTCTAAAATTTGAAATAAGTTTTGACCCCCAGACCTAAAATGTTAACTGGTCCTGTGGTGTAATGGTTAGCACTCTGGACTTTGAATCCAGTGATCTGAGTTCGAATCTCAGCAGGTCCTTCACATTTTCAATCGAAATTTTAGATCTAATTGCATTTAAAAAAAATACATATCAAAAAATGCAGAATATGTAAAATTCACTTATAAAATTAATAATTATTTGTTTTGGTAGAAGGAATTTGGACAAATTACTTTTTTTAAACTAATTTATTTGTTATTATTATATTTTTTTCATTTCAATTCCAACACCACCTCAAGGTATTATATCTATCCTATTTTTTTATATTTCTCATTAAACAAAAGTTAATACATCCCTTCAGGATGCAAATGTTTCACAGCTCTGCTTCCACCCAGTGGATGAAAGTGTCACTGCAGGTCTTTCCTGCAATAGACTGGATGTTTAGTGCCGTCAATGGCAGCCATTAAATTGAATACAGAGATATTTAAAAAGTAAAATTACATCAGGGGTTATTATAGACCATAAAAGGGTTCATTTTAGTTTTTGTCACTGTGTGTGCAGGTGTTTGTTGTCTGTAAATGTTTTTTTAAGCGTACTTTATCAATAATAGCAACATATTCGGCTGTAGCATTGGGAAGCTACGTGCAATTTTGAGTGTGGAAATAATTAACGGACACGTCTCGGGGCTAATAGGTCCCAGACGGAGGCCGTTCACCCCCCGATGAGCATTACTAAAGTGCTGAGTATCGGCCCTCCATTCACACTCGGGGTCTTTTGAGGCTGGTTGCCTGGAAGTGCACTTACATGCTTGGGTCGTGACGACATTTGTACATCACCTCCCCTGCAGAAAAAGAAAAAAATATTACAAAATGAGGGCTCTCTTCTGTGACAATTGCAAAAACAGGCTGTTTTTCGGTGAACTTTTGCCTTTTTTCGTGTATGGTGAAATGATTCCTGGTCGGTGGTGTCCGTTTGCATACGACTGCAAATTGTATGCAAAGTGAGATGAGGAATTCTGACCGCATCTCAATCCTTAGCCGTCCTATTTGGAATCACACAGTTTGAGGTCAAACTCTAGTTAAGTCATTTTTTTTGCTGTTTTGTCTGTTCATTCTGATTCATATTTCAACATTGTTTCATTTATAAACAAACTGCCATATCAGACCAGTTAGATTATAGAGCAAACAGGTCCACTGAAGATGCTACCACCATAAAGAAATTCTTAACCAACCGACCACATACTGAGCCGGTCAAATGTACTTAGATATTAAACAGTACTTGGATATTAAACTCTCATGAATATAATTTTGAGAGCTGCTTTCAACAGTAAACTCTCTGTCACCATTTGACCGGCGACCAATAGACCATTGACCAAAAGACCAGCGACCAAACGTCCGAGCACCCCACGGCAGTAGTGAAGAAGGCCCAGAAACGACTCCATTTCTTCAGGGTACTCAAGAACTTGAACAATAAGCTTCTGGTAACCTTCTATAGAGCCACTGTGGAGAGCATCCTAGCATACTGCATCACAGTGTGCTACGCTGCCCTCACTGGAAGACATTGCCAGCCCTCGTTAGGGCCAGGAACATTGTCAGGGACCCATACCACCCTGGTCACAACCTGTTCCAGCTGCTGCCCTCTGGCAGACGCTATAGGTCTCACAAAGTACGAACAAATAGGCTTAAGGACAGTTTTTTCCCACATCCATCAGGACTCTAAACTTGCGGTAGCATGACACACAATTCCTTCTGTGTAATAACTTCAGGATGAGGTAATATGAAAAGTTGTTGGGTGGTGATCTGCCTCCTACTGGCTGACTGAAGGTAAGTGATGTATCCATAACGGCAGAATGCCAAATCACGAGTCTGAAATTATCACTTATTTGGGTCTTTTGCCAAAAAAACGCACCTTATGGAGAAGTACTACCAATTTCGTCGTATGCAGTTTCTGAGTATGATAACAATTAGGCTTTTGTCGAGTCAATGATGATGAAAAAGCCTAAGTCCGATTACTATTATTTTTAAACTGACAAGCAGAATAATAAGTTTATGTGGGACAGAATTGATTTGTCTGATGTTTTCATGCACTTTTAAGGCTTTGCAAGGGAATAAATGTTCTTTCAGATTTCATTTTGGATGTGTTATTCATGTTATTTTTGCTCATTTTCAGGTGTTCTAGCCTCAGCTGCAACAGAGTCATCTGACAGTCATTTGAATTGCTGGATGTGGTCACACAGAAGAGAAAATGGAACCACAGGGTGGGGCTCTCATTTGTGAACGGCACTTTTGACGATCCCATGCGGGGGGAAAAAACAGACCTTCCCCATTAAATCAAGCTTTTTTTTTGTTTGGGTTTATTTTTAAACTGTGGTTGGAATAACTTAGTTGTTTTAGTAGGGTCGAGTTATCTGTATTTTATCTGAAGACTCATTTTTCTTGACGGTTTTATTTTTTCTGAGATTTTTTGATTCTTTTTTTAAAAATTTCTCTTGATGAATATTATAATGAAGTTTTAGCAGAGCTCCTGAAACCCAAACTAACGAGCTCCAGGGTTGGTAACTGGCCAAAAAAAAAGTATGTAGTATTATGTTCTTTAATTTGACTGCTGTGCTTTTGATTTTTAATTCAGGCTTGCATGTACTCAATTTTTTATTTCATATTCTGCACTACCAGCATCACTGATTGTCTGCCTTTTTTAGGATTTGCATGCAAACGTGCTATAGTGAGCATTTGCAGCTCCCGATAGAGCGATGCAAATTCAGTACCAGCATTTTTACCAAATCATTTGCCTGAACTATAAAGTGGTTGTGAAAAGTGCCAAATGTTTTGTTCCTAAACTACAAAAAAAAATGCTCTGAGGTTGAGACAAAAATAAGCTTCTATTTTTGTCGGTAATTTTTAGTAATTTGGAATTGTTCACATGTTTTAGGCATTCAATTATGATTTTTATTATCATTATACAAGTACAATGAGAGGTACACAAATGCAACAACAAACAAACAGACAAATAAATCATTTTAAAAAATAAAAAGAAATTGTGTGTGTATTCATACGATGTTCCTAGATATTTGTTTTGTAATGATTTTAACATACAATCACAGCTATTCAAACGTTTATTTAAATTAAAAAAACTTGAATATATTGCGCATGCGCTCTTTAGATCGGGTTGAACCTCTCTGCACATGCGCATAAAGCGTTTACATAGCGAGCAGAACCGGAAGCTGCTAATTTTAATACAGTACAAGGCTGACTTCGATTAGTCATTCCGTTTTAAATAGGATAAAACAACAAATCCCCGAGCCAGGAAGTTGACCAAAAAACAACAAATTTGTCGTGGTTTAGCTGCGTAATCGGTATCAAGAAGAAAAGGGCGTGCTCGTGGTTCAATCCCAATCGTAAACCCACCCCGATTCCCCCCCTCCCTTTACCCTCCTCCTCCCATTACTGGATGCTAGCTCGGTGGTAGCCGTTGCATGTCGTATAGCACTCCCCGTAAAAAGTTGTGTTTCGTCCATTTTTTACCCTCAAATCATCGACTCGGAGGATACCAGACTGCGACAAAGGGAACAAAATGGGATGTACTCTGAGCACGGACGACAAAGCAGCGCAGGAGCGCAGCAAAATGATCGACAGGAACCTCCGGGACGACGGAGAGAAAGCTGCCCGGGAGGTGAAGCTGTTGCTGCTCGGTGAGAGAAAGATGGATGGGCCGGTCGGGGCGAGTAGGGGATCTTCCCCAAGCCAACACCCAAGCCTTGTGTTGTACTCGTTTAATCAAATTCCAGATTATTTCTATTTATTTTTTGCCGTTTTTTGTATTCAATGACACGACAGGAAAAGCAGCGTTTTTGAGCTTCTATTGAACTTTGACGAAACAACAAGTGGAGACATTTTGTCGTTTAGTGTTGAATGGCGAGGATTCTCGTCGCGCTGAAAAGTTTAACGCCTTATTTGTTGTTTTTTCTTCCTTGGCTAACTCAATTTTTAGTATCTATTAAGACGGTTAAAATGCGTCTGTCGTTGAGGATTAACACCACTTTGGACAGCCGCTGCCGCCCAACACTGGCTTTAAATCGCTAAGCTAATTTAGCAATTAGCTTCTTAACGTTAGCCGACTCAGCGTCACCAGTTCGGATTAGTTAGCCGACTGAGATTTAAAACAAAAAACGTACAAACGTAGAACGCAACTTCTGATGCTATTTTTATTAAAAATAATTAATTCTTTTCTCAGTTTGGTGTGGTCACAATTTCCAATGAATTCTAATCATCTGACTTAATCTTGTTGTCTTTACCGGATCAAGCAGAATAAACAATTGTGACGGCGTTTGGTTCAATTTGAAGAACTCTTGTCAGTATTTCCGCTCATTATCAACATTTGTTCTTTCTCACGGGGAAATCGTTTTATCAGACTTATTTCGAGAATCATTTCGCCCTGCTGCTATGTAGTAAACTGACCTCACTGTCGTTTATTAACATTTTAACCCGTTCACTCCCAATAGCATAAAATGGCTTCGTTTCTGTACCATTGACGGCAATAGACGTCAAATACATTTTTGTCTAAAACCTCCTAGTCCAAACAGATTGGACGTCTGTCGCCATCAAGGCGTAAATGGCACATCCACTTTACATTTCTGTGAATTTTAATGCATTTTCCATGTTTTTTTGGGGCTACTGTAGGTTACCCTTACATTTTCATAACATTCTCTGTACTTTGTGAAAATGTAAATATTTTTTTGTCAATATATAACCCTGCATCAGCTCAAACTAGGCTGCACATCACGCCCCAGTCCTAATAAGGGCTTCCTCTATTAAGACTGAATGGTTTGATGATGCATTCAAAGATAGTCACAGTCTGAGTCAATTATTCATAAAACAGAAAATCCCACACATCCGAAGCTAAGCGTAGATGTATCTTTTCGATTTGAAGCAGATTACAAATGTTTGTGCATCTTTATTGGTTGTTTCACTTTGAAAATTGGTTGTAATGGCATATCATTAGATTTGCTTCACAACTAGCTGTCCACGCTAACAACCATCGCCATTATGGTGTAAATAGTATGAGCATTTCAGACTTGTGTATTCGGGAACAAAGGGACGGGGAATTTGTTTTGGAATTCAATTCCTTTGCCAATTGATTTTGTTTAGGCTATGCGAGTGGTCGTAGTTCATTTCAACATTCTTTTTGGCCTTGAATGAAGTCAAACCACGACACACACAAGAATTTAAATGTTATTGTACTCCCTTTTAGTAGCAAAAATCACACAAAAATGTAATTCATGAAGGTATATTCAATTAAAAGTTAGAAAAAATTAGGCTAGGCTAGCATTAGCATATCCTGTAGTCCAGTATTGCTTTCTTATTAGCATGTTAGCATAGTGTTTGGGGTTTAGTCAATGGTATACTACTATAAAAACTATTTATTCTTTGTAAATATTGATACCAAATGAGTTTGAATGGGATTTTATCAGATTATACTAATGAACCAAATTTGATGTCCAGCATTAAAGTCACTTAATATTTTTCTGGCTGGAAGATGGCGGCCAACGCCTGCCGTCTCGGACAAAAACGGATGTATAAGTGGTTGCTAGGCAACCTGCGTCATCTGACTGACGGCCAAATGTGCAGCAATTACGGACGAGGGACATGGCAAGAGAACGGAGCGAACGAAGCGCACGCCTCCAGAGCGAAACCCCCCGTTCTTGAATTGATCATGTTTGCGGTCTGACGTCCAAAGTCGTGCTCAATTCCCTCCGCTGGTGAAGATGTGTGGGCTCGAGTGCTCTTTTTTTTTTTGCATGCCTTTGATGCAATAATGGCATATGGATTGCGTCAATAGAACAAATTTCCCTTTATTGCTTGTAAAGTTTTTGTTTTTGTGTGGGATATACAACAATATTGTCAAGTGCAGACAAATTGCGTTTGAATATTTGATCCGTGAATGAATGACAATGTGACAAATGAGGCTCTTTTGATGGTGCTCGATTCCTTTGAAAATGACGTCATCGGCACCGGTTTTTGGGATCACGTGACCTCTTGTTTTGTAATTAATGTATGTTGATTTAATGTTAGGTTGACATTTTGGGAAATGAGCACGTTTCCGCGTTTTACTTGGCATCCCATTGGTAGGCATTTGTCAACAAAGTCCTCGTTGCTATAGTCAATGCGCAAGCTGAAATGAATCCTCTCCAGAGATTTGAATGAAGCTGCCGCTGATTCGTTTTTCGGTCTGTGCGGACGGTGTTGGATATGTTTTACATTTTACGCTCCCTACTCTTGGCCGCAATGAGAAATCTCAGATCACCTGAGTCCTGACTGACTGACTGAGGATAAGATATATGGAAAATAAATACATTGATTTAAAAAAATGTATGTCACTAGATGCACTTTGACCAGTTAAAACTGTTAGCACATCATTGATTGGATCTTACTAAATATAGTTTTTTTTTTACGTGAGTCACCTTAATTTTGAAGATCTGACGTTATCAAGTCCCAGTTTGATAACTTGGAAAGGAGTAAAAAGAAAAAAAAATGGCAATATAGCCATATAAATAGGGTGTTTAGTACCATAAAGTCATCAGAGATTTTTTTTGTAAATCAGTTCTGCAGAGCAAAAGTTGGTAAAAAATATGTTTGCTTTTGATTTACATAAATTAAAAAAATGGAAATTCAAAGTGATAAATTGCTCGGTTTTGGTTGCGACATTTATTTTTTTGCTATTAATAGACATTCTAAAAATTACACAATCAGATGCAAAAAGTTGTTTACATATTTTGCTTTACATAAAAAAATGTGATGAATTGAGCATTCTAATTTTGATTTAATTTTTTTTTTATACATTCCGATCCTCTAAAAATTGCACAATAAGATCACAGATAACACATCACCTTTACCCATCAAATCACAATACCGTGCAATAAAATAAAAAAAATCTCACTCAATTCTTTATTTATAAATTTTTCCAAAATTGGACATTCTGTAAATTCACATGCATTACATCCGACCCGAATGAAAGACTTAAAAAAAGTTCTCAGTCATGTTCTCATTGATGATGTCCCCTCCCTCACCAGGGACCACATTGTAGTCTCAGCAGAGACAAGGTAATTAAAATGTTGTCTTCTCCGCTGTAAACACGCATGGATCTCGTGGGGAATTACCAGAGACCAGTGGTTGTTGCCTCGTAAAGGTCGCTGCCATCGTGTACGGCCGCCAATGACTTCCTTGAAGGCGCGAAAATGCACAAACGGGACCCGATTATCATTTCTCACTTTACTGGCCAGTCTTTCCTGCATTAAATAGAAACCCCAGAGACGCTTGAGCCCTTTGTAATCCCATTGACACCAGGGTCTAGTTGATTAATCCAATTGCGCTGAAATGCGGCTCAACGCCCGATCCAGTCGCATCTATAATAAGATTCCGTTTGATAGTCCACCGACCAAGCGTAGATTGGAAGAACGCATTTGACGTCGCTCACGTGGTTGTCGATGGAACGGCGTAGATGGAATGATGGTGGAAAAAATGGTTAAAAATGACTGTTTTTTGGCTCGTGTTAAGGTTTGAAAATTGCTAAAGTTTTTTCATTCAACTTTTTAAAAGTAAAAACCACGCCTGAACATATTTTTTTCTTTTGGTGATACAAATAAGTCGACTGTGATATAATTAATTCCCTTTTTTTGTTTTTTTTCTTCCTCAGGGGCTGGTGAGTCTGGGAAAAGTACCATTGTCAAACAGATGAAGTAAGTCAACACACAATGGAAACCCAATTTTAAATTATTTTTTTTCTTATTGCCTACAAAAATGATTTGCATGAATCACACTCGTGAATTATTCAGTCAGTTTAGCGCATCCGATATGGGATTTACTTTAACTTTTTTGTTAACAGAGACCAAAAATCCACAAATGTTATTAATAAATGTTGTTAATAGATGACCATTTAATCGGCTAACCTGTTTTTGCTAACAGAATGTTGTTAGATTTTCTTATTAATTAAAATTCATGACGTGAAACAAACAATAAAAACATCTTAAATTTTTAGCTACAGCATTTTCTGCGCTACAAAGCACTGGAATATAAAACACAGTAGTAGTAGTAGTAGTACCGTATTTTCACGACTATAAGGCGCATTTAAAAGTGTGAAATTTTCTCTAAAATAGACAAGGCGCCTTATAATCCAGTGTGCTTTATATATGGAAAAAAAATGTATCATTCGTTGGGGGTGTGCCTTATAGTCGTGAAAATACGGTAGTTGTAAAAATTGGGTTGGTTTGTGGGCCGCATTAACGTCAACTCCATTTCATGTGGGCCAGACTATTTTAGATATAATATATTTAGATTTTTTTTAATCGGATTAAAAGAACTGGATTAAAATCCCTAAATATTAAGTTTTTATAGATCTAAAACAATGTTTATTTCAGCCTATAGTGCGGAAAATACGACAATTTAATGTGGACCAGACTATTTTTGATATAATATTTAGATTTTTTTTAATCGGATTAAAAGAACTGGATTAAAATCCCTAAATATTCAGTTTTTATAGATCTAAAACAATGATTATTTCAGCCTATAGTGCGGAAAATACGACAATTTAATATTTGTACTTGAAAAGAGTTCGCTGAGATGATTTTTGACTAAATGGGTCAAACAATAATGAAACTGGGAAGGCAATTTTTATTAATAAGTTCTTCTCGTAATGTTTGTCAGGATCATCCACGAGGCAGGCTACTCAGAGGAGGAGTGTAAGCAGTACAAGGCGGTTGTCTACAGCAACACCATTCAGTCCATCATTGCCATCATCAGAGCCATGGGACGCCTCAAGATCGATTTTGCCGACTCAGCCAGAGCGGTGAGTGTTGACCCACGTTCAAATCGACAGATAAAAATGACAGTAACGTCCATTTCAATTATGGGGAGGGAACACCACGCCTGCCCCACCTGCGACAAGAGTCCGCAAAACTGACCCAAACACAGAAAAAAGTGTTATGGAGCTCTGTGTGAACTATTTAGAAAAAAAGTGCTAATCAGTGAATATGGCTGACTGAATTTCTATTTCTGTACTTATCATTCACACCACGAGGAGCACCGCCTTAAGGGAGAATCACATAATACCGCATTTAACAATGGAAGAGGCAAATGCTTGAAGTCAACTTCTCATTTTAGAAACTCATTTCATCATATAAACTGTTTTCGTCTCCTTGATCATTTTATTCCTTATTCTGGAGCCCTCTTCAATGTATCATACAAAATGTTTGATTTATTTGTTTCATTTATACTTGAAAGACGGTATACAATGTTGCTATAGCTGTAATTCAAAATGAATGGACAACATTTTTATAACGTTAATCCATCCATCACACTGAAAAATATAGATATATTTCCTGGGTATAAGATCTGTGGAGTCTCAAAATCAGACAACTGAGTCCCATGCAAATATATCTACTGTATTTTCACGACTATAAGGTGCACTTAAAAGTCTTAAATTTTTCCCAAAATAGACAGTGCGCCTTATAATCCAGTGCGCCTTATATATAGAAAAACAGAAAACCAAAAACGAAAAACCACCACTGTCGGATATTTAAAAAAAACAAACACCTGAACTGAAACAATACTGTTAAATATGCAGATGCCATCTTAGTTTACAAAATCTTCTATCATATAGCTCCTCCCCCACTGCAAGATTTTATACAAAATAAAATTCCAAAACATCAACAATGGCTGGCTCTAGAGGTGACTGTGTAGTGAGTGAGTGCTTCATACCTGGAAGTCAATAGCAATTACCGTATTTTCATGACTATAAGGCGCACTTAAGTCTTAAATTTTCTCCAAAATAGACAGTGCGCCTTATAAAACAGTGCGCCTTATATATGGAAAAAATGTCATTCATTGACGGTGTGCCTTATAGTCGTGAAAATACGGTAATTGGGACATCACTAATTCAAAGTGTATTTTCAAAATGGACACTTAGTTTGACTCTGTCTTGACAAAAAATGACTCACCGCTAAACTTAGCCAAGGCAAGTTTTCCACCTCCTTTTTTTACCTCGAAAGTTTACATGAAAAGCCACGTTGGGATTTACTTACAAGCAATAAGTGTTTTTGATTTTTTTTTTTTGTGGATCAGGATGACGCGCGCCAGCTGTTCGTGTTGGCGGGCTCGGCCGAGGAGGGCTTCATGACCGGCGAGCTGGCCGGGGTCATCCAGCGGCTGTGGAAGGACGCCGGAGTGCAGGCGTGCTTTAGCCGCTCCCGAGAGTACCAACTCAACGACTCTGCGGCCTAGTGAGTCGTTGTCGTCGTACGGTTTGGCCTGGCTCGTCCCCAGAGCGGGGCGACGCCCACTTTCAAGCAAATAACTATTTCTTCTTTTCTTCCTTCCCCCTTCACCTCTACAGCTATCTGAATGACCTGGACAGAATATCACACGGCGCTTACGTACCCACCCAGCAGGACGTGTTGAGGACCCGAGTGAAGACTACCGGCATCGTGGAGACACATTTCACCTTCAAGGAGCTCCATTTTAAGTGGGCAGTTTTAAGTTGTCTTCTTACACCATGGTAGCGTTGCTAAATTGCAGGGCCACGTCAACTTTTTTTTTAGTTATCTCATTTTCTGAATCGCTTTAACCTTGTGGGGGTGCTGGAGCCTATCTCAGCTGACTTTGGACCAAACCTAGGGTTAGTTTAGTGTCCAATCAGGCGACCCTCCATGTTTTTTTGGAATGTGGGAGGAAACCGGAGTACCCGGAGGAAACCCACCCAGAACCGGGAAATAGGCAAATTCCACACTGATGGACATGACCTGGATTTAAACCCAGGACCCCAGAGCTGTGAGGCCGATCGCACTAACCACTCACTCCACCGGGCCGCCCCTTTTTTGTTTTCACAAAAAAAAACTTTTTAAATAAAGAGCTGAATTTTTTTTATTTTATTTTAATGAATTCATATAGCACTATAAGTTTAAGGCCAGGGGTAGGGAACCTATGGCTCGGTAGCCATATGTGGCTCTTTTGATGGGTGTATAGGGCTCTCTGCCTTTTTAAATTATATTTTTTCTTCATTAGACTCTTCTGCATTGATTAGCACCAGTGAAATAATGTTCTAAAAATAATTCAGAGTTTTTTTCACTTTCAAACTGGTGAAATGAAGAATAAATGCTCACATTTTCATGTTTTTTTACTTTTAAATTCCGAGTATGGCTCTCAAGTAATAATGTTTGAAAATATCAATTGTTTATGGCTCTCTTCGTCAAAAAACATTCCTGACCCCTGGACTTTAAGGCTAATGGGACAATATAATGTAGTTCCCCCATAATCTATAACTGTAATAATAGTGTTGGCCCCACACCATTTGTAGTGGACAAAAAAATAACGTCTAATGCATTTTTAAATTGATTGATCCATCCAGAATGTTCGACGTCGGCGGCCAGAGATCCGAGAGGAAGAAGTGGATCCACTGCTTCGAGGGCGTCACCGCCATCATCTTCTGCGTGGCTCTCAGCGACTACGACCTGGTTTTGGCTGAAGACGAGGAAATGGTAAGAAAAAACAATGAATAAGCCCAAACAAACCAAAGGAAAAAACCTCCTCATTCAATTTCGGCACCTTTTCTCAGAACCGAATGCACGAGAGCATGAAACTCTTCGACTCCATCTGCAACAACAAGTGGTTCACCGACACTTCCATCATCCTCTTCCTCAACAAGAAGGACCTGTTTGAGGAGAAGATTAAAAAGAGCCCACTCACCATTTGCTACCCAGAATACGCAGGTGAGGAAATACAAATATAAATATAAATGAGGCTTGAAAGATCACTGACCCCCACCCAACAATTCTTTTCGGCAGGTTCCAACACTTACGAGGAAGCGGCGGCCTATATCCAGTGTCAGTTTGAAGACCTGAACAAGAGGAAGGACACCAAGGAGATCTACACCCACTTCACCTGCGCCACCGACACCAAGAATGTGCAGTTTGTCTTCGACGCCGTCACTGACGTCATCATCAAAAACAACCTGAAGGACTGCGGCCTTTTCTAAAGGTAAAAGTCCACCCAAAAAAATATTATCTGAAGAGTTATTAATATTGGAATAGAAGTTTCATCATTTTTTTAAGGACGTACACTATATTTTTGGTAGATTTAAATAGAGATTCTAAAATATGACAGCATTACATCATTGAAAACATCCACGTGGTGCGATAATAATTAATGTGCTGACCCGGCACGTCTGTCACATTTTTAAAGTCAATATGGCCCCCGGGCCCAAAAAGTTTGCCCACCCCCCGATCTAACCAAACGACTGCGTTATTATCATTTGCAGGCAGCTGGGCCCGGGTGACCCAAGTCGACGAGCGTCTGGCCTTGGCAGACCCCCCGTTGACAAATGTCACATTTGACGTCTTATTAACTTATGTTCATCTCTCAAAGATTTAACGGCGGCGTGTAAAACGAGAAACATTTTTGTGTAAAATATTTGTACAACTGTCTATGGCTGGGGTTTTTCAACCTTTTTAAAAAAATGTGCTCATTTGACCCATTGTTTTTTTTTTAATTTTATTTTATATATATATATGAATAGGAGGATACTAGCTTTTTTTTGTTTCCTTTCAGCACGCCTTGGTTTTTGCTTTCAGTTGGATTTAGATGTTAGCTAGATGTGACCATCTAACATGCATTCCATTTTCTTTTTTAGACTTTCTTTTTTTTTGTTTCTAAGTTGGACCAATTCATTCCACAGGCTAAAATTCCCATTGAATACTGTGAGAGCAATTTTAACCCTTTCAGCCCGTTTTGCATGTGCGTTTCCGAGACCAAAAAAAGCCTGTGAACGTGCCAGAGAACGAAAAGAAAGAGAGTGAGAGAAAGAAAGAGAGAAAGAGAGAGGCCGTGTTCACCGGGCGAGCGAACGAACGCGCCAGTCTGCACAATCTCAAAACAAAAGGGACTTTATTCCTCTTACGTGTCATCCTCCTCTTTCAAAGTTGTATTTTTCTAAGCGGCCAAAAAAAAGACGCTAACGACAAGCAACATTTATTCCACATTTAAAAAGGAAGGAAGGCAGGATGGGTGGATTGTCTTTGTAGCACATAAACAGAGAGGCGCACGGTTTTGGCAACCCACATATCTGGAATGGTTTCACGTTACATATCTCCGCCCCCCCGACACACACACACATACCCAGCCTTCGGTTTTCCATCGGATAGAGGGGGGAAAAAACGCATCTGTGGACTAATGGCCGTGATATTTTTTTTGCTAATAAAAGAGCTGCCGGGGTGAAACCGTGGCAGCTTATGCAACCAATGCTTCACTTTGATTTTTTTTGTGCTTGGAGAACTATTCACTTGAGCTGCTTAGTGGTAATTACGGGGGTTACTTGGAAAAAAAATAGGCCAACGGAGCATTTCAGGTTAATCGAGTTGTGTTTGAGGATGCTGGGATTTTTAAGTGTTCATATGTGTCGAGTTATGAAGGCAGTTATTTTTGTTTATTTTTGCATTTTTTTCGTCATTCTGGGTGGTGGAAATTTAGCAGTAGGGGGGGGTGCTAGAGTTCAGGTCTGTAAGGTTGCTGGAAATCCAGCTGGAGAGGGGTGCTAGAGCTCAGTTCTGTAAGACTGCTGGAAACCCTTTAAGTTACCTTTTGGAACTCTCCCTTTTTTTTGATTAGTTTTAAATAACTGCTGCAAACAGCTCTTTTAGTTTATTACTGTATAAATCACAGGTGTCAAAGTAGCGGCCCGGGGGCCAAATCTGGCTCGCTGCATCATTTTCTGCGGCCCGAGAAAGTAAATCATGATTTTATATTTTAGGATCAAATTCAAATTATGATAGATTTCTTGATTTTCCCCTTTTTAAAATCAATTATTGTTTTCTTTTGTAATTTTAGTTCAAAAAGCATTTTGTAAAATCTAAAAATAAAAATAAATATTTTGTTTCCATTTGAAATAAAATACATGATTAAAAGATATTTTCTATTACTATACAAAAAAAGCTCAAATAAACAATGCCTTAGATCTATAAAAACTGAATATTTAGGGCTTTTGATCCAATTTTAAATGAATTTGTTTCCCCCTTTAATCCAAGTGGTAAAAGATTCAATCAATCATGATTTTGTATTTTGTTGTTGTCCTTTCATAAGAGGCTGAATACCCAAATTCACAGCAGACAATGAAACAATGGCAAGCCTGTCTGGCTCGTTGGACTTTTCCCACTTGGGGCCTCAAGTCTGACCTTAAACAATAAAAGTCCAAAGCAATCAGAAAACAAAATAAACCATCAAGCTTACTGAGCCCATTTTGGCCACAGTTAATAAAACCTTGCTAACAAGGTAAAATTGATTGGAATACTTTAGGTAATGGCAGTCATAAAATAGTAGGTTGAAAGTGCAAGATTTTTTTAAATCTATAGTATTTAAAAGTTCCTGCACTTTAAAAAGTATTCCTTCAGAAAGCATTAACTTTTAAAGGTTAATCACACTATATTTAATATACCCCATTTTTAAAATGTCTATATCCCCTGTAAAATATACTTTTCAGTTAACATTTTAATAGTTAATTAAATAAAATTTAATTACCACTTGAAGATATATATGTTCTTATTTTGCCTGTGTTACAAGGGCTTGTTCTGCCCCTGGTTGTCATAGCAACAGCAGATTTAATCCAATCAGTTTATCCCCCAACCAAAAAAAAAAAAAAACAATTAAACCAAACTGCAACAACTAATTTTTTTTTAAATTGAAAATTATCACGTTTATACACAATTAAGGTATGACACAATGTCTCCCTCCAGTGGCACAAATCAACATAACACCGTTTATCCATTATAAAATGCAAATACATTTACATAAGGAAATACTACCACTCCCTTGTTATCAATTCCAGTAATGCACACTTAGATGAATAGTTTCTGCTAATTAATTAAAATGCATCTGTGTTACTTTATCCTCTGCTTGGGGTTAAATGAGTTAACAATTGGTCCATTTATTTATCCATATGTCCCAAGTACAAGAGAAAATAATCCAAGAAACGGGTCATGGTGGTACCAGTTGGGTCTAGCATGTATTCTTGGTTTAAGTGCAGAGATCAGGCATTAAAAACGGGGGCCTATTTTTAGGGCAGTATTGTGTAATCTATAAAGCTAAATGCACAATCATTATGCTAATCCCATAATTCCCAGCAGGCAGATCAAAACGTGTGCATATGACTTTTCTCAAAGCCAAGGTATGATTTAAGAAGAAGAAAAGGATGATGATAATGATGTGCTTCACTGAGCTACTGGCCTCTAAGAAAAAAGGCTTTGACTTCAAGCACCACCCCCCCCTCCCAAAAAAATCCTTACTTATCATGTATGGCAAATTTTAAGACTCTTTAATAAAACAGGATTAAGAAAAAAAAATATCCAGGATGCACTTTGGTGGCCATCAAACTGATCACATTGAAATTATCCCTTAATAATAGTACTCGGACGTTTGGTCACCTGGTCTTTTGGTCACGGGACGTTTGGTCGCCCGGTCTTTTGGTCACCGCATGTTTGGTCGCCCGGTCTTTTGGTCACCGGACGTTTGGTCGCCCGGTCTTTTGGTCACCGGACGTTTGGTCACCGGATGTTTGGTCGCCCGGTCTTTTGGTCACCGGATGTTTGGTCGCCCGGTCTTTTGGTCACCGGATGTTTGGTCGCCCGGTCTTTTGGTCGCCGGACGTTTGGTCGCCTGGTCTTTTGGTCGCCTGGTCTATTGGTCGCCGGACGTTTGGTCGCCTGGTCTTTTGGTCGCCTGGTCTTTTGGTCGCCTGGTCTTTTGGTCGCCTGGTCTTTTGGTCGCCGGACGTTTGGTCGCCGAACGTTTGGTCGCCGAACGTTTGGTCGCCGAACGTTTGGCCGTCTAGTCTTTTGGTCGCCAGTCAAATGGTGACAGAGAGTAAGTACTGTTAAAACCAGCTCTCAAAATTATATACATGAGAGTTTAATGTCTAAATATCTACTGTTGATTCATGAGAGAGAAAATTTAATATCTCAGTGGCCAATTTTCACAGCAAAAATAGTGTTTATGATACATTACCAGAATTTAAATGCCTTCATTGGCAGATAAAATGTCAGTATTTTCAGCAAAAATCTTAAGATATTTTTTCCGTGCAATTTTCTTATGTGACAGAGAAGCCACGGTAGAAAACAAGTTGGGGTGTGCACCCCTGGGCAAGCGAGCGGGTGCGCCAAACTCGGCGCTAAATCTGTGTAAGCTCTATTTGAGATTCCCCTGCTGTGTGAGCAGACGGCCATACTCATTACTTTCCAAAGATGACACAAAGCAATATTAAAAAACTTGCAAGAAGGGGCCTTTTGCAGCCCACCTTATGCTCAACCGGAAATTTCTAGTCCATCACTAGTCCATTTGAGCAAGAACCAATACCACAATAGCTTTAATACCCACATTTTCTGGATCCCACAATGCACTAAACAACATGTTGACGTCATATAAATGACTGATTGAGTACTAGAATTGCTAATGTGTTTGAGAATGGTCGCCCTAACACTTTAAATTGGCTGTCTGCGGTGCGTCCTGTCAAAAAAATGCCAGGAACTGGTTTGAAGCGGCTCCAAATTTAGACACGGTGTGTTTGAGCTCCGACAGCTGATTGCTTCTCATCTTCAGATCTCGTTTTATCATTCAAATCTTCATGGAATGAAATGAGCATCATCATTGGTGGGAATCCAATCACAACCTGGATTTGAACCCAGGACCTCTGAGCTGCGAGGCTGATGCGCTAACCACTCAACCACCGGGCTGTATATGTGAGAGGAATTCATTTACAAATTGATTTCAAATTACACAAATGTATAAAAACTCAACAATGATTAACAATAACTTTCTGTTATTGACTGGCAACCAATTCAGGATGTCCAATCCTACTACCTGAATAGTAGTTCTCTGGGTTAGGCTCCAGCGCCCCCCTGTGACTCTTGTGAAGATAAGCAGATTGTTAAAAATAAATAAATAATATATATTTTTTTTTAATGACCAAAAAAATAGTCCCTTGTCATGTGGGTCTTAAGTGTCAACATTTAAATAGGCACCAATAATAAGTGCATATGACAAAACAACAGAAAAGTAATGCAAAAATAAAAGTGTTGTTTTTTGGGGGTTCCCCCCACCCCTCCGACAACGGAGTAGAAGAGGCGCCCCTGGCAGTCCAACCGGTGGGAGTGTTCTATATATCCCCTCCCCTCGGCTTTTTTCGGCTCGACTCGGCTCCGTTCGGCTCCCCATCCCTCCGCTCCACTCCCCCTCCCCTCCCCTCTTCCGACGACCGAACCAGAACCATTCATCTCTCCCCTCCTTCGGCTTTCACATCCGGGTTACACGCCAGTGTTTGTCTCCTGCGTCTTGTGCGTGTAAGTGGACCGCGTAGTCGTTTTTTCCCCCCTCTCGCCAACCCGAATCGGCGTGACGTGCGGCGGTCTCTCTCTCTTTCTCCCCCTCTCTCTCTCTCTTACTCTCTCTTTTTTCTCTCTCTCTCTCGGTTGACTCGTCGCCTCTTGCAGCGGACGCAGCTGCAGCCGTGATTAGGCCATCTCGCCCAGCTGCGGCGAGTCGCACTGAGGCGGCCATGAGGCGCCGGTGTCGCTGGTAGTCAGTCAAGCGAGCCACCAAGCCAGCCAGCCAACAAGGAACCAACCAACCGAATCCCCCCTTTCGCAACCATGTCGAAAAGCCTGAAGAAAAAGAACCACTGGACCAACAAAGTCCACGAAGCGGTTCTCGGCCGTGGCAAGGATGGCGATTTGGGCTTCGAGCTGAAGGGGGGCGCTGAGCTGGGCCAGTTCCCCTACTTGGGTGAGGTGAAAACGGCCAAAGGGCTCGTCCACAGCGGCAAACTGGCCGAAGATGAGCTGCTCCTGGAGGTCAACGACATGCCCGTAGCCGGCCTCACCAGCCGGGACGCGTTGGCCGTTATCAAGCACTGCAAAGACCCGGTTCGCTTCAAATGTGTCAAACAAGGTAAGCCAACCGTTAGTTATCGCGTATATTTACTCAAATTGACGCGATTTAGGGTTCATTTTCGCCTTTTTTAGGGGAGTTTACAAGCAAAAATTGTATTCTAACAGGGTTTTTCAGGACCCCGGAACCAGTAATAGTAGTAGTAATTGTAGTAGTAGGAACCGCGTCCGGAGGGGGCGTGTCCCTGCTTTGGGTGGATGGATGAATATGATGGTATTTTTTTTGAGGGGGGTGAACAGACACTGAGTTTTTTTGTGTGTGTGGAAAAGATGGACTGCCAGACTCATAAAGATGTGTAATTAGCCAAGGGATTGGCTATTATTGATTGTTGTTGCTGTAGTTAATGTGGCTTGAAGCAGAGAAATCCCAAATGTAACAAACAAACACTGCCAGAATGAAATAAATAAATACAAATAAGGAAAAAACTCTGGTTGGGTGTCGTGGATGGCTAATTTGGCAGTGATTGGTCACTTGGATTGGACGTTTGTTGCTGTCAATGGAATGGGGGTTAGGTTCTGGACGCATTTTCGCCAAAAATTGATGTATTTTTTTGTGAAAATGTAGAATTTTTAAGCAAAGTGATGGCAAAATTTGCATTTTGAATATGCTTTCCTAAATTGCCATAGCTTTGGATTGGTACTTTGGTGAAATATGTATCATCATAATTTGGAAGCTCTGTCATGGGAAATATGAAATTATATTTCCAAAAAAATAGCTCCCAAGTTTATCAGAACAATTACAATAGAAACTATTTGGAACGTCTTGTTCTTGACTTGAATAGTTTTGTTTTCGATTTACTTGAAAAATATTAAAGTCAGGTAAAGTAAAGAAATACATCATGTACTTTACGTGTAAACTTCACCCTTCACACAACTACAACCACTTTAACACCAAATTCCTTATCAACTGTCAGTCAAAAACGACAATTCCCGTTGTTTTGTCTGATACGCCCGAACTCGACTTAAAAGTACGTTTTAGTGTGGACGGCGGCGAAGATGTTTCCTCTACTGCAGCATGAAAGCAACATTCCGACAGCGTCTTGTTTTCTGGGACACCAGAAAAGCGCAAATCAAACACGCGGCCCGGTTATTTTTGGAGCCGGGCGAGGATTTGCCTTCCCGAGCTGTTTGCGACGCTCGCCTCCGTCTGATTGATTATCCACTTGGAGCTGTTGACAGGCCTGCTGCGCAACAAGGGGTTAAATGCTAATGCCTATCTTTCTCACACTGCTACATTTTCTCTTACCTCACGACGTCTTTGGGACGGGCCTCATCACGACATTCATTTTCTTATTCTAAGCGTGACTTGGCCATCCTGGGTCAGAAAAAATCCAAGAAAAATTCCACAAAATGCCAAATTTTAAGTCGCACTGGACTATAAGTCGCGCTAGCTGAATAAAGTATTGTATTTAACTTTTGGGAAGGCAATTTTTTATTTGAGCAGAAACCAAGTCACAATCGTTAAAATGGTTAACTGGCTCAATAGTAATAATTTGTTTACATAACAGTTACATAACAAGATTTCTAAAAGTTAAAAAATATCAAATAAATCAACATAACAGGCATATAAAATTAACATAACAGGCTTTATGGTGGTCAGATTAAAATAAAAACATGAATATGTAAGTCGCACTTGAAGTATTAGTCGCAGGCCCATTCAAAGTGTTACAACTTATAGTCCAGTAAATACGATTTCCCTACAAAATCCCTAAAAATGCTTGATATACCACTAAAAAGAGCCACGTATGGCTCCCGAGCCATAGGTTCCCTACCCCTGATATATAACATTTTAAAAAAAATACAACATCCCCAAACCCATTGACTAAATAAACAAAAATATTTATATTAGGCCAAATCGGGGACATAAATAAACATTTTATTTACCAAAATGTTACTTTGATGTCCTTGAGCAAAACAGCTTGTGTGTGTGTCGTATGTTTGACGCAATCTAACGGCCTTGTGGAAATGGACAGATTATGATTAAGGCGCTAAATATAAAATAAATCTGAGTGTCAAGGCTGAAACTTGTGTATCCAATCAAAAAAAACTCATGACTTGACAGTAAAGAATCCCAATCATTTCCCCTCCATATTGTCCGATCTCAAATATTTGCAATTCATTACATTTCACCGGGGTTGCTCGGACGTTTGGTCGCCGGACGTTTGGTCGCAGGGACGTTTGGTTGCCAGTCTTTTGGCGACCAAAAGGGACCTAAAGACTGACCAGTTACGTTTACCGGGTGGCCAAGTGGTTAACAAGTCGGCTTCGCAGTTCTGGGCTCGAGGATTCGATCCCAGTTTGGTCCTCAATTTGTGCAGTTTGCATGTGAGTCGTGGGTTTTCTTGCTAAGCTAAGCTAGCTGGTAGAACATGTTAAATTGCCCATAGCTACGATTGCTTGTCATTTGTCTGCTGCACTCTGATTGGCTGAATCTATACATTCCAGCAGTACGCTACAGATGTAGATGGTGCGAAGGAGCTGGCGAGAATGAGAATGTTACGCCACCCGGGATATTTTTAACAGTGCCGATGCTTATCTGCACGTCGGAGACGGATAAAATAATTCATTTTAATGTCAGCGTTTTGATAAAATTGCGGCGTTTAAGTAGGCAAATTTGAACGCAAAAAAGGGGTGGCTGAACTACGGTCCGAGGGCTTTTTGTCGTTTGTTGTAGATGAGGTTTAATTCCACGAAAAAGTCCTGCAAAAGAGCCACCTGCCTTTTTGTTATGAAAATGTTATAAATACAATCTTGGCTATTTTGGGGTTTTATTATTCAGATTCAGGGCTTTCATTTTGATACGATCTTGTCTTTCTATTCTGGTCATCAAAATTGTGCAGTACAGTAGTTAGTATCTGTATGTATGTATATATACACTATTGACATTATTTTTATGTTGGTTTTTCCTTCCTATTTTACTAATTAACAATTAAAAAAGCTAATATTTCAGTTTTAAAACGAGCAAAAATAGCCACTTGACCCCTCAAGAAATGTTAAGTGTCTCCTTTAAATGTCAAAATAGTCAGGATTTGTATCATTTATTTATTGTTATTATTTTTAAGTATCTCTGCACTTTATGGTGAAGCTTTAAATCCCATTAAACTTGTATATAAAGACAATAAAAGCATTGAATTCACTATCTGCAATGACTCTCCATGACAAATTGGCACATAGTTGATCATCAATCTGCAAAAGTAAGACGTAGTTTTCGTATATTTCAAGAATGCAGGCAGGAGACCAATCTTCTGTTTGTCTTAGTCGCGAGGACATCATCCGCAGTAGCCAATGAACATTGCGCTGGATATCAAGGATATGAGCTTAAGGTTCAAACGGCTTTTCATATCTTTCCAAGGCCTCTTAGATGGACAGATGGGAGGGAAGGGAGGCCACCTTTCCCCTTTTCCTCACCCCTTCCGCCTCCCCCTTTCACTCCGGTGAAGGCGACTCACCCCGAGAGAATCAGTGCGGAACACTCCGTCCCTCTCCCGGTATTAATAACTCACCAGCTATGATTTGATTTCACAAAAAAAGAAATAAATCCAAGTGTCCGGGCTCGGCCCGAGGGATCGAGCCCAGAATCTGAGATGGCCGGGCCGAGGTCCGACTGAATGAGGTCGACTCTGCTGGGATGGCCGTGCGTTTCATGTGCTTTCCAAATGGCTATTCACTTAATGTAAAGTATACTGAGGGAAATACGGTCGTAGTGTTGTAATGTATTGAGTAATTATGGATGTATATAGGGCAACGTGGTGTAGAAGTGGTTTGCATGTTGGCCTCACAGTTCTGGGGTAGTAACTGTAGTTAGCTGAGATAGGCTCCAGCACCCCCACTCCACGATGTGTTTGTGTGTGTATATATATATGTATCTGTGTGTATATATATATATATATATGTATGTGTATATATATATATGTATGTGTGTATATATATGTATGTGTGTATATATATGTATGTGTGTATATATATGTATGTGTGTATATATATGTATATATGTGTGAATGTAGATGTATATATGTGTGTATATATATGTATGTGTGTATATATGTATGTGTATATATGTGTGTGTAAATATATGTATATATGTGTGTATATATGTGTTTATATGTATATGTGTGTATATGTGTGTATATGTGTATATATATGTATATATGTGTGAATATACATGTATATATGTGTGTATATGTGTATATATATGTATATGTGTGAATATACATGAAAAATGTGTATATCTATATGTATGTGTATATATGTATATGTGTATATATATGTAAATGTGTGTATATATATGTATGTGTGTAAATATATGTATATATGTGTGTATATATATGTATATATGTGTGTATATATATGTATATATATGTGTGTGTATATGTATGTGTGTATATATATGTATTCATGTGTGTATATATATATATATATATATATATATATATATATATATATATATATACACATGTGTATATATATGTAGATATGTGTATATATATGTAGACATGTGTGTATATATATATGTATATATGTGTGTATATATGTGTATATATGTGTGTATATATGTATGTATGTGTGTATATATGTATGTGTATGTATATATGTGTGTATATATGTATGTATGTATATATATCCATATACACATACATACATATGTATGTATATGTGTATATTTTGATGAATGTTATCACTTGTGGCTGCGATAAATTAGAAGGAGACGGAGGAAGACAATGTTATTAGTTTTGTAAAGTTTTGCTCACTTTTTGAATGTCGGCACAAATGATGACTTTTATTTCTCCCAATTTCTGCTTTGGAGTGCGCTATTTAGGGAAACGTTATTAGATGAATATTGATTTGGAAAGCGGCGCACTCGCTCCATTTATGCGTTTAATGATTCTCACCAGCAGAGGACACTCACAAGTCATTGAAATAGGGGTTTGGACCCCTTTTTGGGGGGGTTCCGCCCATCTGGACGTAAAGAAAATACTTTTTAAACCCTCTCTGTATAATCTCCGTATTTTTCACCAGAATGACACCCTCGTTTTCGTCTTTGTGCCTAAAAAAACTTTATTTTTACAAATATCCAACTTTATAGCAAAAGTGAGCCAAATCAAATGGCCTCATCCAATTTTTATGTTCTTCTATTCTATAGTTTTTTTTATGCAATTTGGGTTTAAATCGACAAAATCATTGCTCATTTTCAGCTAAAAAGACGTAAATATGCTTTCCATCGCCTGCTCATTTTTTCTCAGAAAAGCACGTCAATAAAATCAAGCTATTTTTTGTCAGCTTTACCCTTCCATTCAGTTAAAAAAAATCAACAAAGCCACAGTGATGCCGCTTTCGCCGAAACGATTCAACGATTGAGTGAAAAGTTTTGACAAACGCCAAAAAAAGTCTGTCATCGACTTTCCGCCTTTTGTGTTCGGTCTTTTGGCACAAATTTATGCGCATTTTGGTTGAAATCAATTGTGATTTTCAGTAATACTCACAACCAGGGATTATTTGACTTGAATTTACGGCTTATTTTTTGCCAATTTTAAGTAAAAATATAAAAAAATAAACAAAAAACGTCAAAATGAGAACTATTTAAAAAAAAAACAACAACCAAAAAGTCTGTCATCGACTTTCGGCCTTTGTGTTCGCTCTTTTAGCACAAATTTATGCGCATTTTGGTTGAAATCAATTGTGATATTCAGTAATACTCGCGACCAGGGAGCATTTGACTTGAATTCACAGCTTAATTTTTGCCAATTTTAAGTAAAAAAATAAAAAAAAAGAAACAAAAAACGTCAAAATGAGAGCTAATTGTTTAAAAAACAAAACAAAAAAACATGGAAGCAAAAGCTGAGAGAGTTTATTATAAAATGAATATTTAGTAGTCTGGTAAACTATGTAAGCTTTGTTGTACTGTTATTGCTTTTAGTTTTATTGAGGGGAGAAAAATGTTTTGGCTTAAAAAAATAAGGACATTTGTAAATGCCCCCTGAAGGTTTCCACATTTTTAATGCAGTATTTGCGGTATTTCACGCATATTTGTGCCTTCGTTATGTGTGTGTGTGTGTTTGCATGCGCACCCGCAGCCTCGCCACGGGCTTGTTTACACTTAAAACGCCGGTGGATTCAAGTTAGCCAAAGGATGCTTCGCCACCACTGCACTTCACCCCTCGGCCTTCTGAGAAACAAAGTGGGCATGTCACAAATAATTAGTAAAAGAGGGATTTAGTGACCGGGTGTATCGTCAAAGTTGGTGTCTGTTGTTGTCAATGGTAGGCATTGAGTTAATTTTTGGTTACTTCCGTGTCCTTTTAAGGTCCTTAAAGGTCACTTAATGGGAATTCTATATGGTTTCCAATTGATTTTGGGGGAATTTGTCAGGTTTGTAGGTCACTTTTTGTAGATTTTTAGGTATTTTCAGGTGATTTTTTTGTAGATTTTTAGGTATTTCCAGGCGACTTTTTGTAGATTTTTAGGTATTTCCAGGCGACTTTTTGTAGATTTTTAGGTATTTCCAGGTGACTTTTTGTAGATTTTTAGGTATTTCCAGGTGACTTTTTGTAGATTTTGGGGGATTTTTAGGCGAAAAAACTAATGTGATTGCGGGTAGCAAATGGATTAAAGTGCACTTGTTTTATGTTGTTGGATAAGATTAGATTAAATTAGATTAGATAATTTTATTAATCCCGAATTTGGGAAATTTTATTTTCACATTAGCTAGAAGGTGAGAATACAGACACAGAAAAATACATTTTAGACATAAATAAACATAGACATAAAGTTAACAAATAAATATATAAATAAATACATATTACATACATAATAATTGCTGAAATATGAATGAATACATATTACATAATAATTGCTCAAATATGAATGAATACATATTACATAATAATTGCTCAAATATGAATGAATACATATTACATAATAATTGCTGAAATATGAAAGAATACATATTACATACATAATAATTGCTGAAATATAAATAAATAATTATTACATACATAATAATTGCTGAAATATAAATAAATAAGATATACATAATAATTGCTGAAATATAAATAAGATATACATAATAATTGCTGAAATATAAATAATTAAATATGACATACATAATAATTGCTGAAATTTATATACATACAAACACAGATAGATGTATGTTGTCTTGACTACTTATTTATGATTTATGACTTATTTACTGATTATTTATTGATTTTTTTTGTGCATTTGTTGTTTTTATTGGTGCAATTGGTGGGGAAGCTTTTAATCTCATTATACTTGCGTATAATGAGAATAAAAGCACTAATTAAATTATATTCAACTCACTGTCGGACCCCCTTTAACGGGGCCATATGTTTAAACTCCCCCCGACTACGATGTAGAATGTCTCCTTTGGAAAACGGTGTGTCGTCATTTGACCTCACCGTAGAAGCTCGTAAGCTCGCCTAGTCCAATTTGCTCAGGTTTGTTTTAAGGGTAATTGGCTTGCTGCCGTTGCTACGGCAACCACAGACGGCCAACTCTAGTGGTTTTTCGGTTTTGACGGACTAAAGCCAAAATTCGACTAGAAAACGGAAGGAATTTAGCAAGATCATAGTTCAGTTTGGAAAGTAAAGGAAATAGATTTTGTTTAAAAAGAAATGTTTTTGTTGTTATGTTTGTTTTGCTGATGTTCATGTTTTAGTTAAGCAAAAAAAATCATATTTGTAAGCTGGTACCCCCCTTCAAGAAATGCTCTGTTTACAAATATTAATTACTCTGCTGTGTTACTATTATTAGCTTAAAAGCCGTCGCCGTTTTATTTACACAAACCAAAAAGCACACTCAACAAGATGCATTTTTGTGACCAAATCCATTTTTTTACTTATTTTTTTTTTGGTTAAACATCAGTAAATGTAGAAGCGCATTTAAGTTTAACGTAATTTTGGAAACTTAAGGAAGGAATCCCACTTTTTGGCTTCTAAAGCCCGTCTTTTTTGCCAAATAACGAACTCTAAATTATAATTTTTGGCATAAAACACGGAATTTCTGACTGGCATCTATGCCACATTCCAACAAAAAAATTTAATGAAAAGTGCACTGTGTAAAAAAATTAAAAAAAAGACTTCTTCAGATGCCACAAATGATATTTTCATTTTTTAAATCACAATTATTACAGTAGTAATAGTTTGAACTAAAAAGATTGGTCTTTTTTTGCCTGATTATTCAAAACAACAAACTTTTACCCATTTACTCTACTTAAACGTCCCACTGTTTATTCTTTCACAAGACTGCTGTGAAAAAGATAATAAAAAGCACATAACTCAACTGGACTAACTCCAAATTATCCCAATTTTAATTTAATATTTATGCCAATGTGCTTTTGTAGATTCACTGTCATCGTGATTGAAAAACAAATTAGAATACATGAAAAAAAAACGCTACAGTAAAGGAGGGGGAAAAAACAGTCAGACCTCATTTCTACATGCGGATTTATATATAAAAAGGAGTTAAAAGCAACATTAATCATAAAACGGTCGCTGTTAAATGAAGAGAGGAATATGCAAATCCGAAGGGGGGACGGCCTTAAGGGACGGGGACGCTCACACTTGTGAGGAAAGAACGTAACAATGGCGGAGTTCAGGGTAGGTTCACTTTGCTGCTGTCGTGTTTGTGTGAATCCCAATAGAAATGGAAGGGAAGCTCCCGCTGTGTTCCTTTGGGGGACCACCACTAAAGTCCTACTTGGAGACCATACATTACTCATGAGCTGCCCTATTAGAAGCCAATACATTTTCAGGGTCGGGAAGGGGGTTGCAGTAGTAGTATGGTGGTTGCAGTCGTGGCAGTAGTAGCAGTACTGATAGTAGAAGTAGTAGTAGTAGGAGGCTGTTTTTAGTAGCAATACTAGTAGTAGTGGTAGTAGTAGTACTAGTAGGAGGCTGTTTTTGTAGTAGCAGTAGTAGTACTAATAGTAGTAGTAGGCTGTTTTTGTACTAATAGTGTTAGTAGTAGTAGTAGTAATAATAGTATTGTGGTCTTAGTCGTAGTATTAGGCTGTTTCTGTAGTAGCAGTAGTAATTGTACTAATAGTAGTAGTAGGCTGTTTTTGTACTAATAGTAGTAGTAGTAATAATAGTATTGTGGTCTTAGTTGTAGTAGTAGGCTGTTTTTGTAGTAGTAGTAGTAGTAGTAGTAGTAATAGTAGTAGTGTGGTCTTAGTCGTAGTAGTAGCTGTAGTAGTAGTTGTAGTAGTTGTAGTAGTAGTGTGGTCTTAGTAGTAGTAGTAGTATTAGTAGCAGTAATAGTGTGGTTTTAATAGTAGTAGTAGTGTGGTCTTAGTAGTAGTAGCAGTAGTAGTTGTAATAGTAGTGTGGCCTTGGCGTAGTAGCAGTAGTAGTTGTAACAGTAGTGTGGTCTTAGTAGTAGTAGGGTGGTGGTAGTACCAATAGTAGCTGTAAGGTGATAGTAGTAGTTGTAGTAGTAGTATTAGAAGTAGTAGAAGCCCTAGTGACCTTTGTGTCAACAAAACATCGGCCCGTCCATCCAATTGGATTGGACGCCCCAACGTCATCCGCCATGACTGTTTAGGTAAAATCCCATTATGGAGAGAGTCATTTTGACTCGAAAATTCTCGTCGTTCCCGAACAAACAGTTGGCGTGTTTCACTCATGCTAATGGGGCGGACAAAAAAAAAAAAAAACATTAATAGTTCACGGCGTGACTGTGCGGCTACTCGGCGGAAAGCAGATCAAGTGCCAAGTAAACAAAGCCACTTCCTGTGTGTTGCTAAGCAACAGACAGTTAACACTTTTACCTGCTCACAAAACAAACGGCGTTGTGCCAGCTTTTGACTGCTCTTGTGAACGGTCTCCCATTGGCCCATCTTTAATCTTACTCCCTCCGATTTAAATAAATAAAAATAAAAATAATAATAATATTTAATACAATTCCAAAAGTTTATGGACAGAAAGTCCTCCACCTAATACATTTTTGGATTAAAACGGCGGGTCAATTGAGTGACGATTGGTCGCTCCAGTGAACAGAAGGCGAGCCCATCGCCGTCTGCCTTGATGACTCTGTGATGGATGGCGCCTGTCATCGATTTCCCCATGTCGTGCCGTGCTATAAAACCTCCCCTGAAGCGTTCGCTCGCCCGCAAAGTAGCGCTCGCTACATAGTGTGGACGCCAATACTTATTTTTATGCCTTCCTCGTCCGTCTTTCTTCATGTCAGGGTTGTTCAACTCTGTTGGGTTAAAACTTTTTTACATTTTAATGTCCTGGGTTCGAATCCAGGTCGATCCACAATGTGTGGATTTTCTCTGGGTACTCCTATTTCCTCCCACACTCTTAAAACATGTATGCTAGGCTAATTGTACTAATAGTGTTAGTAGTAGTAGTAGTAGTAATAGTATTGTGGTCTTAGTCGTAGTATTAGGCTGTTTTTGTACTAATAGTGTTAGTAGTAGTAGTAATAATAGTATTGTGGTCTTAGTCGTAGTATTAGGCTGTTTTTGTAGTAGCAGTGGTAATTGTACTAATAGTAGTAGTAGGCTGTTTTTGTACTAATAGTATTAGTAGTAGTAGTAATAATAGTATTGTGGTCTTAGTCGTAGTAGTAGTAGTAGTAGTAATAGTAGTAGTGTGGTCTTAGTCGTAGTAGTAGCTGTAGTAGTAGTTGTAGTAGTAGTGTGGTCTTAGTAGTAGTAGTAGTAGCAGTAGTAGTGTGGTTTTAATTGTATTAGTAGTGTGGTCTTAGTAGTAGTAGCAGTAGTAGGCTAATTGTTAGCTAAATTGTCCATAAGTACAACAAAGCGTGAATGGTCGGTTTGTCTTATCGTGCTTTGTGATTGGCTAGCCACAAATTCAGGTTGTTCTTACGTATGAGTCAGCTGGGATATGCTTCGGCACCCCTCACACGACCCTAGTGAGGATAAATTGATTAAAAAAAGAATGAATTGATGATTCTATTACATTTTGTCTATGGGCGGGGCAAATGAACATAGAGCAAAACCCTTAACACACTTAAGGTCATAAAAATTGTCCACAAAATACAACTTTACTCCCATTTAGTTTAACTTTTAATCTCACTACCTACTATTATCGTTTTAATCTATTTTTAAGAAATCCTTCTCCATAATTTAACCAATATTAATCCTTTTTGGAGAAGAAATGTTGCTTTAGATTTCAAGTCAAATTAGGAGTGCAGTACCAGAACCATCCTACTGGCGGCACTACCAGACCGTTATGTCTCTCGTAACTCCCTCCTCCTCCCTCTCCTCTTCCCCCTTTCTTCTCCTCCCGATGGCTGTCGTCTCTCCGCATCCGTGGCTTGGCCCCCCCAAACCCGCGCCGCCCCCCCATCCCCCTCTTCCTCGGCTTCCATCGCCTCGCCGTTCGCCGGGATTAATTTTGGCTGCAGCCGGCTGCTGAGCGCTATCCAACATCCGGAGGAAGACTAACAGAAGAAGAAGAAGAAGATGGGCTTATGTTGAGGACGAATACGATGGATGGATGTACCCCGGGATTATTTTGGAACGGAGCGTAGCAACATCTGGACCGGGATAACGATGAGGTGCACGGACGGAGCGCAACTGCTGCCTTTTTTTTAATTCTCCACGTATGCCCGCGATAAGGTCATTTTCAACGTGCGGCGCGCGGTAGCGCCCATGCTAATTCCGTTTGATATTCTCCTCACCGTGACCTTAAATGGCTCCGTTTATTTTCGAGACATTTTGGCAGCTTGCTGGCGCCTTCAATGGGGATTGGCTAGCTTCCCGGTGACTGAATGTGATGGTTGGTGTTATCGATGGATGGAAAATGTGGAGGGATGTGAGTGTTGGAATGAGGGTTGGTTGGTTTGGGGGGAGAAAATCTGATGGTGATCACCTGTTACCCGAATGGGGGAGATGGGTGATGGAATAGTTGGGTGAATTGATTTTTTGGGGGGGTGTTGTTGTGGGCAGTAGTTTGGCCTCGATGTCAGGTGGTTCCAAGTTAAGTATGTGTGATGGATGGGGGAATATCTGTGGTTTGCAAAGTGTGGTTTGTGGGTGAAATTTTGAGGCTGTGGAGATAGGGAGGGGAATTAGATGGGATTTTGTTGGAAATTGGAAGTCATTTTTAGAGGTGGAATCAGGTTTTTTTTTTTTTTAAATATTTAATGTTTTACTTTTTGGGGGTATATTAGCTCATTAGTTGCTATTGCGTGCAATCCATTTTGACTGGGAAGGCTGATACCCATTGGCCCTTGTTTGATAAACGGACGTCTTTCTTTATGTCTTAATTTTGAGTTTTAATGGTTGTTTTTTGTCTTTGCAAGGGACAACCTGGTGACCAGTCCAAGGTGTGGCCTGTCTTTCATGAAGCTCCTCTAAGGTGCTGGTGGTGGTAGCAGTAGTGGTGGTGGTGGTGGTAGTGGTGGCGGTGGTGGTAGTAGTGGTGGTGGTAGTAGTGGTGGTGGTGGTAGTGGTAGTTTTGGTAGTAGTGGTAGTAGTAGTAGTAGTAGTGGTGCTGGTAGTAGTAGTGGTGCTGGTGGTGGTGGTGGTAGTAGTAGTGGTAGTAGTAGTAGTAGTAGTAGGGGGTGTGTTGCATATACACTAGATAGCGCTGTAGTAGTAGTGGTGGTCAAGGGAAGTGGTACGCATCCACAAAATGGTGCCAAAGGGAATTTCTTAAAACCGTGAACCAATATTGGTCCATATATAAGACGCACTTATTGAGAAAATTGTCTTTTAGTTGCGCCTTATAGTGCGGAAAATACGGTAATACAGTGATATATTCTTAAATATTCAGGGAGGAAATGGCATACTGTCAATCAAAATAATAAATAACCTTAAATTGTTAAAAGAAAACAGTTTTACTGTTGATTTCACCAGTTAAAATTCTTGTCGAAAATGTAATTTTCCACTTTTTTGCCAGGAATATTGCAACAGTACTACTGTAGCCAATCAAACTCAATCACGGTTAACAACAGCCGACACATTTACTCGTTTAACAATAACTTGTTATGGATTTAAAATCAAAATACATTGGAAGCCTCGTCCTTTGACTTTGAAAAATTCCTCGACTTCCTCCAAGCTTTTCCATTCATTGATCCCAGAAACCAAGCATCAGTTTTTTGCAGGCCACGGGTTGTCCTCTACGGCGTCGGAGCGGTCACCCCAACTTGCTGACTTTACACTCCGCCGAGAGATGGCCGCCACTTTACACAATATTGTGTGTTGCTGTGTAACACCCTTTGTTGTTCAGAGTTGGGTGTCGGAGGCTTTTAACGTGATTGCATCTTCTAGGAGTGGTCGCTCCACACCATCCTGATAAAACTTCAGAGTGTGTTCATGTACTTTTTGATGTGTTAGGCGTTAGCAACTTGTTCCCATGGCTGCTATCACAATTGGCTTGCCAAAAGACTTGCAAAATTGTCATTGGACAAACTGAAAAACAAGGACATTCCGTTTTATGGAGAGGTCGCTGGAGGTCGGTCATGTTTATTTTTTTGGGTCAATGTTACTGGAAGATGAGTATTCGCATTCAGTTTTCTTTTAAATGGACAACAAATATGTTTCCCAATGTAATAACTGAGGAGTTTTTTTAATGGCTTCTGATTGGACAATAGCTTTTCTCATGGCCAGTCTATGTTGAATAATATTCATATTTTACAATTTTATTCTTTCTGAGCCATACAATGAATTTAAGAGTCAAAATTACATACATTTAAACAAGTGCCTTTTCTATTTTTTTTGGTAATTTCAACTCTTTTAAAGTGAAAAAAATGAATATTTTTTAATAATATTCTTATAATCTTGTTACAGAAGAGTCTACTGCAAAAAAAAAGAAGATTAAAGCATTTCTAGATATAATATCTCAATTCTGTCACCAGGAATTTCCATATTTTAGCTCACAGGTTAGCAAAGAGCCAGATGCACTCATCAAAAGAGCCACATGTGGCTCCCGAGCAATAGGTTCCCTATCCCTAAGCCAAAATATTGCATTATTTTTCTATCGGGTTAAAAACATGGGCAAAAATCTGTTAGGAACTCATTAGCACACCAAAAAAATAGCAATAATTCACTTAATATTTAGTAAATTTGCTTGTTTTTGTAAATATTGGCGAATCCTACAAAGTCATTACCGTATTTTCACGACTATAAGGCGCACCGCATTATAAGGCGCACCCCCAATGAATGACATTTTTCCATATATAAGGCGCACTGTATGTATTATAAGGCGCACTGTCTATTTTGGAGAAAATGTAAGACTTAAGTGCGCCTTATAGTCGTGAAAATACGGTAATCATATCTATGGGTCAATATGACCTGTTACTTTTGAATTTAAACATAAAAAATCTTAAAATTAAGCATGTGGTGGGTTAAAAAAAATTCCCCCCCAAGACATTTTTGTCCAACCTTGTCTACACAAAAAAATAAAAGATAAATCCTATTTTTTTTTGGTGAACCCATCTGGCACCTCCTCAAGAACAATTTTTAACCATGACACAATCCTTTCATCATCAGTCAATGTCTGCTCGCCTGCCATTTCAAAAGGGATCGGACGCTGTCTATCCTGCCAACGTAGCGGTCACTTGTTAAGAAGCCCTGTCCTTTTGTCTTCAGGGGGCGTCGTTGACAAGGACCTACGGCACTACCTCAACCTTCGCTTCTCCAAAGGCTCGGTGGACCACGACCACCAGCAGATCATCCGCGACAACCTGTACCTGCGTACCGTTCCCTGTAAGTCTCCTCCACCATTTCCACCATTTCCTCCTTCCTCTGCGCAATTGCCTCCTTTACGGCCTCTTTATCGCTCACTTAGAGACACCATTTTTTTTTCCCGTGTTTGACTTTCCCCGGTCGGCGCCCTCAGGATGGCTCGCGCTCGCTCCCCTACTTTAAACACCCCCCCTCCCCCCTTGAACACCCCCCCCCCCCACCACCACATCACACACACAGCCTCTTTCTCTCGCCGTCGTCCGGCTGCCGAGCTTTTAGCCGGAGGTTGCCACGGCAACCAGTCTCTTGTCTCCAAGGCTTGTGTTGCAGCGACGCCCCACCCCCTTTCGTCTCATACACACGGCATATAAACCTACGTATATATATATATATATATATATATATATATATATATATATATATATATATATGTATATATATATATATATATATATATATATATATATATATATATATATATATATATATATATATATATATATATATATATATATATATATATATATATATATATATATATATATATATATATATATATATATATATATATATATATGTATATATATATGTATATATATATGTATATATATATGTATATATATATGTATATATATATGTATATATATATGTATATATATATGTATATATATATGTATATATATATGTATATATATATGTATATATATATGTATATATATATGTATATATATGTATATATGTATATGTATATATATATATATATATGTGTATATGTATGTATGTATTCAGGGTGACCTTTCGTCAAAAATAACCATAGTGAATTTTTGACGTGCATATTGGCAGACATGAGCAAGTAACAGACAGCACTGACCTTGAGGATGTAAACAATCGGCCATTTTAACTAATTCAGGATGAAATGAATTGAATGGATGCTTTTATTGTCATTATAATTCCATTTAAAGCAAGGGTGACTCTTGTTGGTTCGCATTAATGTTAACTCCATTTGAAGTGGGCCGGACTATTTTAGATAGAATATTTAGATTTTTTTTTTATATATGGATTAAAAGAAGTGGATCAAAAGCCCTGAATATTCAGTTTTTTAAAGATCTAAAATAATGTTGATTTTAGATTTTTCATTTATTTTTAGATTTTACAAAATGATTTTTGAACTAAAAATTCATTAAAAAACAACAATTATTGATTTAGAAGGGGGAAAATCCGGAAATTAATAATCTAAACTCCTCATTTAAATTTGATCCTAAAACAGAAAGTCAGCACTCATGATTTACTTTCTCGGGCCACACAAAACGATATGGAGGGCCTGATTTGGCCCCCGGGCCTCAACTTTGACACACGTAATTTAACCAAAATTTCCCAAAAACTCAAAAACATGCTAGGTTAGCTGGTTGAACGCTCTAAATTGCCCCTTTGGTATGAGTGGGCTTGGTTGACATAGGCTCCAGCACCCTCCGCGAACCTTTTGGATACAAAGATACATGAATATCACTTTCTAGATTCCAATGGGTTTATTTTATGTGTAATGCAGACACACTTGGAGAGATTGCAGTGTATATGTGTATACATTTTTGTGTGTGTTTGTGTGTGTGTGTGTGTTTCCCCTGCGCCTTTTTTTTTGGAGGGCCATGTCACTGCTGTCAGCAAGCAGCCGCTTGTGAATCAGCTTCAAGGCTGAAGCGGCTCCCCGCCATGACTCTGCAGACTACTAAACACGTTACATTCCGCTTAAATGCGTCTCGTGAGCACATTGTCGAAGCAAATGGAACATGAGTGTGTGTGTGTGTGTGTGTGTGTGTGTGTGTGTGTGTGTGTGTGTGTGTGTGTCTCGGTCGGGAAGAATTTTGCTTTAGTTCGTGCTGGGTGACATGGGGAACAAAATCACATCTTTTTATATATATCACCATATCCATATGCCACCATGCGTGTAGAAAGAGTCAAAGTATTAGCAGATTAATGTACAGCAAGGGTGTCAGACTCGATTTCATGTAGGCCGGACCATTTTAGATATAATATTTAGATTTTTTTTTAATAAATGCATTAAAATAACTGGATTAAAAGCCCTGAATATACAGCTTTTTATAGATCTATAACAATGTTTATTTCAGCTTTTTTAAAATATATTTTTAGATTTTACAAAATGACTTTTGAACAAAAAAACAGAAAAAAATGCATTAAAAATTGCAATTATTGATTTCAAAGGCGGAAAATCAGGAAATTTAATATACATCTATAGTCTTCATTTTAATTTAATCCTAAAACAGAAAGTCGGCACTCATTTTTGACTTTCCCGGGCCACACAAAATGATGCAGCGGGCCAGATTTGGCCCCCGGGCCGCCACTTTGACACCTGTGATGTACAGGTTGATATGGTAATATGACAAGAATTCATCTTGTAATGACCTTTTTCTTGCTTTTTTTTGACATTAACTGAACTAAAAAATTGTGGCCTGCGGGCCACATACGGCTCACGGGCCGTGGTTTGCCCATACCTGCACTAGCATATAGCCTCTCTAGGTCAGGGGTTTAAGTCAGGGGATCTTATTTGTTTTCTATCAAGTGTAAAATCCTTCCAAAATCTTTTTTGCAAGTAAATTTGATTGCTGCCTTTTTGGCCTTATCTTATTTGTCCGCCATTTTACTTGAAACTCAGTTTTGTTAGAGACGCCACAAAGTTCAAGTCGACCCGCTTGAACGCCTGACAAAACCAGCTTTTTTTCTTCTACTGGCTTTTTCAATTTCTAAAGTAAAATGCAATGGCGTGAAGTTGCTGCGTGTACACTGGTGACCCCCCCTGTAATTAAATGCCCATCATTTTCCAAAGCTTTGGCCGTGGGACGGCAGATTAGCTGGCAGGCGCCCCCTGCGACTCACTTTGATTCACATGCTGAATATTTAATTGGATTCTTAAACATGACACAAAATGTCTGACGTATGACCTTTTTATTATTTATGTATGTTCGTGATCAAGATATCTGACATAAGGTGTTCTCGAAATTAACCTCAATTGATCCTTTAGAATGTATTTATTTCATGTTTATTCATTCCTTGGGCGCACGGGGGGTGCTGGAGCCTATCCCAGCTGACAGGATGCCCGCCAGGCTTATAAAGCCCTCAAAGAAACCATAAAAATGCTAAATAAATAAGAAAAAATTACTAGACATAAAAAAATATTTATTATTTAGTCATTCCTTGGGCTCACGGGGGTGCTGGAGCCTATCTCAGCTGACTATAGGCAAAAGGCGGACATATTTTGCTCACATTTCGATTGTTTAATACAAAAAAAGCCTGGCTGCCCGTCAGGCTTATAAAGTCCTCAAAAAAACATAAAAATGCTAAATAAATGAGAAAAAATAACTAAAATTAGTTATTTTTTAGTAATTCCTTAGGCTTGCGGGGTGCTGGAGCCTATCCCAGCTGACTTTAGGCAAAAAGCGGACATTTTTTTGCTCACATTTCGATTGTTTAATACAAAAAAAGCCCGGCTACCCGCCAGGCTTATAAAGCCCTCAAAGAAACCTTACGATAACCAACACACTGTTGACACAAAAATAGCAAATAAAATAGAAAAAATAAGTATACGTATTACATTATTTAGTATATATTAACAATGAAAATCAATGACAGTATTCTCATTTAAAACTTCTTTTTGACTTTTTGAAAAGGAAATAGCAAGATGGAAGTATAAAAACTCTTGTTCTGTGCAACTGAAATACTTCCTGTTTTCACTCTTCTTCTTGAGTCAAATTTTGTAGATAAAAATAAGAAAATCTGCTTCCCCCAAAAATTCCCGCAATTTAATTTTGGGCTACTCCTTTTTAGACAAAAAAAATTGAGTGATAGACCATGTTTTTTGGCGACCACTCCGCGCAACCTTCACGTGCGAAGGAGCGGCTTGCTTTGTCACGTTGCGAAAAATGCCTTTTTGTTCCCCGTACCGCCGCGACCTCTCGGCTGTCAGTGTGCGTCTGTCAGCTTGACGAGCGGACGCCATTCTGCATCAAAACATGCTGCCAAGCTGAAGGATGTGGGCGGAGTTTTGCACGTGTGGGAGTCGGGACTCAAACTCCTGCCAGGCCACCATATTTGCGCATTGACCACTTCCTATTAAATCACCTATTTTTTTATTTTACATTTTTAATTTTTTTATATTAATTCAAGGCAACATTTGAAACCAATGGACGTCCAATCCATTTGATATATTATTCTAAATTTATTCTACAAAAACACTATTTTTTTCCTGAATTCTAAAGTAATATAATAATAAATAACATAATATTTACAGATAAGCTAATTAGGCGCCTTATTGGAAAATTAATTGCTGATTAGCCAGCGATTGAAAAAAAATCGTTTGCGCTAGCTGTGCTACAACGAAAGTTTATACATATTTAATTACTAAACAGGCGGTAAAACTGCTTTAGCGAAGGGATAAAATGGATTCATGAATATAAATGATTCTTTGTTTCACAAATCTTACTTAGATTGAGCAAATAATAAAAAATGCAGAAATAAGGTGCTCCATTCAAAGTGTGGGCGGAGGAATAGAGTGGAATTTATAGTTTACATACTTTATTTGAAATGAGAGAGTGAGCAGTGAAATAGTTTTTTTTAAATACCTTTTTTAAATAATAATGATAATAATGATTAGAAAAACATTAGATACTTTTTTGAATGTATTTTTACAATTGGGATTTGACATAAAAACATAAAATTGACACGTCGGGGCCACTCAAAATCATTCGGCAGGCCATATTTTGCCCTCACTCCGCCTTTTTGACACCCACATAAATTTTGTATTTAGTTCTGGAAGAGCAATTTTTAAAAATCAACAGATTTGCGCATCAATGACAAGATGAGTCAAAACATGACGGACATTAATTAAAAAAAAAATTATTGATTAATATTATTCCAAATTTATTTTCCATAAAATCACTAAATATTTTCTCATTTCTTTTTTCCCTGAAAACCAAAATAATATAATAATTACAGATAAGCCAATTAGGCATCTCATTGCAAAATTAATTGCAACATTGCTAAAAAACACTAAATATTTTCTTATTCTTTTTTTTTTTCCTGAATACCAAAATAATATAACAATAAATAACAGGATATTTAAGAACAATTTTTAAAATGCAACAAACTTGCGCGTCGACGAAAAGACATGACGGACATTAATTAAAACATTTTTGTATTAATTAATATTATTCAAAATGTATTTTTTCCCAAAAAAATCACTAAATACTTTCTCATTAATTTTTTTCCTGAATACCAAAAGAATACAATAGTAAATAACATGATATTTACAAATAAGCCAAATAGGCATCTCAAAATTAATGGCTAATTACAATATTGCTATCCTATAAATACACATAGCAAAAGTTAGCAACCGCGACGCTTTCATGTTGATGTTTACAAAATGGCAGTTCCGGATAAAGATAATGTGTCAAAAAATGTTGTTGGAAAAGTGTTGCTTTCTATGACTAAAAAGCCTGCAGGCTAGTATAAAGACTTTGCAGGAATAATTACAGTATGTGCATTTATAATGACTCAATAGGGAAGCACTTTATGCGCGCTTGTACCTTGACTTATGAGTTTAATTTGACCCTTGGTTCCGGAGGGCCACCAAGGTTTTTGCTGAGAAAATGAATAGTTTTTATGCCGAGGAGACGGCGTTTGGCCATCGGGGCTTCAATTGTGGACTAAAACAGCTCATTAATAGTCTTTTCTGTTTCGTTGTTTTTGCTATGTTATCAGTTCTGGGGCGCTCATTTTACTCAATGACGGTGCTAGACGTCTAATTTTGACTGGCTCCCGTTTAAAATGTTTAGCGCGAGTTAAATAGCATTGAAATATAATAATGACAACAAAATTAGTGTTATTTTGTAAAAATCAGTTTTTTTCAGCAGTTTTTATTCATTTAGTTACTTTCTTTATATTACATTTTGAAAATAATGAAAATAATAGTGATTGTTCTAAATAATATTGAATAAAAATGTGAAAATATAAATCTGTTTGCACTGAATATAATTAAATATGTAAAAAATACACAACATATAACAATTCAACAATAATGGATACTAATAATCATGCACGTGTGATGACCTTTCTGACCTTTGACCGCATTACCCCAACATTTAATTAATCATATAACCTGCGACCAAACGTCCGGGCGCCCAAACCTCCGGGCGACCAAACGTCCGGGCCACCAAACGTCCGGGCCACCAAACGTCCTTCCACCCAACGTCCTTCCACCAAACGTCCTTCCACCAAACGTCCTTCCACCAAACGTCCTTCCACCAAACGTCCTTCCACCAAACGTCCTTCCACCAAACGTCCTTCCACCAAACGTCCGTCCACCAAACGTCCGTCCACCAAACGTCCTTCCACCAAACGTCCGTCCACCAAACGTCCTTCCACCAAACGTCCTTCCACCAAACGTCCTTCCACCAAACGTCCTTCCACCAAACGTCCTTCCACCAAACGTCCTTCCACCAAACGTCCTTCCACCAAACGTCCGTCCACCAAACGTCCTTCCACCAAACGTCCTTCCACCAAACGTCCTTCCACCAAACGTCCGTCCACCAAACGTCCTTCCACCAAACGTCCTTCCACCAAACGTCCTTCCACCAAACGTCCTTCCACCAAACGTCCTTCCACCAAACGTCCTTCCACCAAACGTCCTTCCACCAAACGTCCTTCCACCAAACGTCCTTCCACCAAACGTCCTTCCACCAAACGTCCTTCCACCAAACGTCCTTCCACCAAACGTCCTCCCACCAAACGTCCTCCCACCAAACGTCCTCCCACCAAACGTCCTCCCACCAAACGTCCTCCCACCAAACGTCCTCCCACCAAACGTCCGTCCACCAAACGTCCTTCCACCAAACGTCCGGTCACGCTTTTAACACTGCTATTGTCGCAGAAACACCGAGACGAGTTCGCATCATCACTTCTGTTATCTTGAGTCTTCCAGCGCATTCTTTGGCGTCGTCACCTAACAGGACTCTTTTCCCCTTCCGTATCCCCCCCCCCCCCCCGTTAAGTACCGGCTCCGTGAACATCGAGGCGACGTTAGCGGCCAGGCAATTACAGTGGCTTTGACTCTCGGTCATACGATACGAGCCTGTGGACTGCCAGGACAGCTTTCCTATAACCTTCTGTCAAGCCGGCTGAAATAGAAAGATCTCTTTTAATAGGACTCTCCACTCCAATGAAGGGCGAATGGCACATTCAGACAGATTCATGGGCCTCAAAATAGCTTGTTAGTCTAGCCAGTCACAAATTCCCCCAAAAAAAAAAACAATTACATTTTACACGGCGAAAGGGAAGCTTAGTCATCATCGATGATACGACGATGCCTTAGTTAATTGGTTGATGCGTTTGCGAACTGAGGCTCGAGTAAATGTCAGCGCCAAGCCAGTGTCACTAGAGTCCCATCATCGCCGTTCATTAGTCTGATCTGGGAAAGAGTGCAGACGTGGACAGGCGCAACAACAACAACAACAACAACAACAACAACAACATATCTGTGACGCAAATGTTCTCTTTACGCAGCTGCACAGGGGGGAAAGGAGATACCAAAGGACGTAATGGCAATATGGAATCGTTGTAGCTTAAACACAGTGGTTGATAGCCCTTTTCTGACTGTGTAAAAGCTTTCATTTTTGTTATGGATTTGGTTTTTTGTTTGGGGATTAAAGTTCCTTTTGTGAATAATGGGGTCTGAAAACATCAATATGTGGATTTATGGATGTTATTTTAGCTGTTTTGTGGCTAGGTTGGATGAAACAAATGCTATGCTAGCTCTAATGTACGTGTTAAAGTGGCGGCCGGAGGGCCAAATCTGGCCCGCTGGATCATTTTGTGTGGGCCGGGATAGTAAATGATGAGTGCTGACTTTCTGTTTTAGGATTAAATTAAAATGAAGAGTATAGATGTATATTCAATTTACTGATTTTCCACCGTTTAAATCCATAAATGTACATTTTTAATCCATTTTTGTGTGTTTTTAGTTCAAAAGTCATTTTGTTAAGTTTTAAAATATATATAAAAAAGCTAAAATAAACATTGTTTTAGATCTTTAACAATTGTATATTCAGGGAAAATGCTACATTTATGTGGATTTATGGACCGTTGCGTTATTTTAACTTATTGTTTCATGACTAAGTTGGACGAAACAAACGCTATGCTAGCTCTAACGTAAATGCTACATTTGTGGATTTATAGACCGTTGCATTATTTAAACTTATTGTATTATGACTAGATTGGACTACAAAATAGCTATGCTAGCACTAATGTTAATGCTACATTTATGTGTATTTATGGACATTGACGTTATTTTAGCTTATTGTTTTGTGACTAAGTTAAACGAAACAAATGCTATGCTAGCTCTAACGTAAATGCTACATTGATGTGGATTTATGGACGTTCCGTTATTTAAACTTATTGCATTATGACTAGGTTGGACTACAAAATACCTATGCTAGCACTAATGTTAATGCTACATTTATGTGGAATTATGGACTTTAGCGTTATTTTAGCTTATTGTTTCATTACTAAGTTGGACGAAACAAATGCTATGCTAGCTCGAACGTAAACATTTATGTGGACTTATGGACCCTTGTGTTATTTAAACGTATTGGATTATGACTAGGTTGGACTACAAAATTGCTATGCTAGCACTAACGTAAATGCAACATTTATGTGGATTTATTGACTTTAGCGTCATTTTAGCTTATTGTTTAGTGACTAAGTTAAACGAAACAAATGCTATGCTAGCTCTAACGTAAATGCAACATTTATGTGGATTTATAGACCCTTGTGTTATAATAATGTATTGTGTTATGTAAATCCAACATTTATGTGGATTTATGGACCTTTATGTTATTAAAACTTATAATATTATGACAAGTTGGACATAAAAAATGCTGTCTTGTCCAAAGTCAGTTGGGATAGTTCTCATAGACCCGACTGTTTAAAAAGAATATTTAAATATTGCTTTTCTGTTTATCAGATTAGTCACTTGACTAATTCACAATCACATTTGCATTCAAATGGAAGACGCCTAGCGCCGTTTAGCACCAATACCACAATATTTCGGTTTCTTCTTCTTCTTCTTCTTCTTGCCCGTATGGATCATTCTGTTTATGCGTTTAGATTTAACGGGCTAAGCTGATGAATGAATAATGGCGCTCGGCACTGAGGTTTATTTGTGCGAGAAAATGTACTATGTACTTCATTCCCGAGGGAACGGCTCCTTAAAGGGGCGATTTGCCTGCCGGCAGAGTCTTGTTATGGATAGCCGATACGCTTTGATGTGCTTGTGGGCTCCCTGCGGAGTGACTGGCACTTGGCGTCATTCTTGTTGCTTTGCTTACTAAAGAAAACCGCAACATGAATTAGGTTGGGCACCATCCATTAGGATTTCTCTTTTTTATACATTTTTTTTAGGTCTGATCGGCAATTTTACAACAAAATGTATACGTTTAAATGAAGTTTTTAATCGTGTGTCGGTTAGCATTGGACAGATTTGTATGTGTGTTGAATAATTTATAATAACTAGCTAAAAGAAATGTAAATTTGTTCAGGTATTATACTACCTATTTTTGCGATTATTGCCGCCATGTTGGTCCGTGATATTCGAGGGATTACTGTAAACACATTTTTGTTACCCTCCTTCCTTCTCATTCAATTTGTTCTTATAGAATATTATCATGAGAAAAAAATCAGGTTGAATTGCATCCACTTAAGCAAATAACATCATAACATTTATTTAACATCTTTAGTTTCAAGAAAATCTAATGCAACAAAGCTGTATATTTTTACTTGTCATATTTTATGCGTTGACAGGAGCTTCTTTACTTGCACTTGTCTTGTTGTTTTTATTTTCTTTATTATTTTTTTTTTACTGGATAACAAAACATCTCCATAAAGACTTTAATGACTCTCTCTCTGTCCTCTAGAAAAATGTTCATAAGGCCCACTCAGTTGTTTTCCACTTTCGCTTCATAAAACAAGAGACTTTGGCAGAAGTAGCTTAAACGCTGTTTGGCCCGATCTACATCCGGATAATCGGGCTCAAATTTAATATTTTTTTTCCACTTTTCTGATCAAGCAATGACTCGTTAGAAGAGATGACTCATTGGTTTATTGTAATATATTCAGGGTTATCGTTTTGGAGCTTTGGGAGGATATTTGAAGCCAATGAGTCATGCTAATACACTATTTGAACATATTTTATGAAAATGGCTAAAACTATTGTCGTGTTTAAATCAGGGGTGTCAAAATGGTGGCACGGGGGCCAGATTTTTTTAGAAGTTGATTAAAAGAACTGTATTAAAATCCGTTTTTTTATAGAACAATTCATATTTTAGCTTTTTAAAATATTTTTGAGATTTTACGAAATTATTTTTGAACTAAAAACATAAAAAATGGATTAAAAAATGACAATTATTGATTTAAAAGGAGGAAAATCAGGAAATTTAATATAAATCTATACTCTTAATTTTAATTTGATCCTAAAACAGAAAGTCGGCACTCATGATTTACTTTCCTGGGCCACATAAAATGATACGGCGGGCCAGGATTGGCCCCCGGGCCGCCACTTTGACACCTGTGGTATAGAGAAAATATAATACTCTTCCCTTTTTTATATAAAAAAAATGTAATCCACATTTTTAGTTTTAGAATTTTTATTTTTTACATTTCTTGATTTTCTGGATCTGCTACATCCAACACTGCTCCATTTGAATTCCCCTCATAATCACGTCTGCTTTGTTGCCATGGTAGTGGTAGTCGCGTGTTGTTGTGGCGGCAGCCGCTTGTGTCCAAATGCTGCCGTGTTAAGAGTGCGCTTTGGAGTGCAAATGAGCAAGTGAGTGTGTTTGTGTGTTTGTTCTTTGTCTTTTATTGGGTTGCAGACCTGCTGCCACACTTCACATTTGCTGGAGAAAAAAAAAAAACAGCCGGCCCCAAATAGCCTTTGTTTGGATTGCAATGATGTAAGCAGGAAGTCAAGTCAGTCCATTTCTTTCCATTTTTTTCTAGTTGTTTCTTTATAACATGGTCTTTTGCTAAGGATTTAAACTTTCGGGGATGCTTTTTTAAGGTTCCTTATGAACTCAATTTATTCTGTACGTACAGTATGAATGCGCTACAAACCTCTAGTCCAGCAAAACAATCAACCTGACCATTTAGCGGACCACTTACGACCCACGGCCCGCACTTTGGACACCCCTGACCTGTTTTTAGAGCGCGTGACTTAGAGTGCTTGAAGAATACCCACGCAAGTATAACATAGCATAACATAACATAGCATAACATAACATAGCATAACATAACATAGCATAACATAACATAGCATAACATAGCATAACATAGCATAACATAGCATAACATAGCATAACATAGCATAACATAGCATAACATAGCACAACATAACATAGCACACCATAACATAGCACAACATAACAGCACAACATAACATAGCACAACATAACATAGCACAACATAACATAGCACAACATAACATAGCACAACATAACATAGCACAACATAACATAGCACAACATAACATAGCATAACATAGCACATCATAACATAGCACAACATAGCACAACATAGCACAACATAACATAGCACAACATAACATAGCACAACATAACATAGCACAACATAACATAGAACAACATAACAGCACAACATAACATAGCACAACATAACATAGCACAACATAACATAGCATAACAACAGCAAAACATAACATAGCATAACAACAGCAAAACATAACATAGCATAACAACAGCAAAACATAACATAGCATAACATAACATAACATAGCCTAACATTGCACCTGCCCGGATGGAAATACCCAAACGGCTAAATCTTCGGACCACCTTAGCCCACACCTTTTTTCATTTATGATAATCAGTCCATCGATAGTCTATTTTTAGCATCACCCCCACGGCCTCCTCCGCTTGCCAGCTTCCCGTCTTAATTATACAAACATTCCTCATGCGTGAACGTTGAAACCGGCGGTGCTCTCGGTCTTCAGCCGGCCCCTTTCCATTATTCAAGAAAGGTCTTTGTCCTGCCCCAAATCCGACGGAGTTATTGCGGCATGTCAGCTATTTTGGCTTGGCTTCCAAATGGAATTTCCTTGTTCGCCTTCTGCGTGGCATCTTAGCCGCCGCACTCTCCCTCCCGGTCCTTCCCTCGCCACTTCCACCCGAATTGGTAGCTCAGCAGCTTATTATACACCTGGAAGGATTTGAGTGCGCACCCACATTAGTGGAAGGAAGCTGTTACTAGTTACTATGCTCACTAGAAGTCGACTTTACACATACTTTATATGGAACGAGTGGTTAGCACATTGGCCTCACTGTTCTAAGGTCGTGGGTTCGATCCCAGGAGTGCCCACGCTGTGTTTTCTCCCCTGGCTTGCATGGGTTTTCTCCAGGTACTCCATTTTTCTCAAAAACATGCATGCTAGGCTAGCTAGTTGAATACCGAAAATTGCCATTAGCTATGATTGGTTGTCCTTTGTCTTCTTGTGCCTTGTGATTGGCTCGCCACCGATTCAGGAGGTCCCTTGTCTGGTGCCTGTAGTTAGTTGGGATAGGCTTCAGCACCCCTGCTACCTTAGGGAGGATATTTTTTTCTAAAAATAGAAGTGAGCTCAGCTGAACATTTGACCACTTAGCCACAATGCTCCATTAATTATGGATTGTATTCATTATATTTTATTGAGCTGGAATCATTCAAGGTAAGAAAATCCAATCTAAAATAACGGGTTTGGTTGCCCTTGACGACAATTGACTTACAATCTATTTGAGGCTGCCAGCCTTGCTCATTTCAAATGGATTGGACGTCTATCGCTCTGAGTAGTAGTGAATGAGTTAAGTTAGCTAAATCTATCATTGAATTTGTGAAGGGATGAACAAGATTGTTGTATTTTTGCCTAAGAATGAAATGGGAAAAGTCATTTTTATAGTGATTGGAAATATGTCGTGTTATGGGGTTGTTTTGCTTCATCAGGGACTGGTGCGCATAGAATCAAAAGTAGAGGACATCATCAAGTAAAAGGGGAAATAATGCTTACATACTTGGGTACTTGGAGTAACAAAACCACTTCATCATATTTATATCAGACCACTTTAATTTAGCAAAATAGGAAAAGTAGATATCTCATTAGAATTCATGACCATGTAGCGGGTTAAAGTCTGCATCTTAATCTATATTTGCATGTATATATCATGTTTTTTTTCTGCTTGGCTTACAGTATGTGGTTTTACATGAGTGTGTCTCCTCAAGAAGCAGTGGGAGGCTAGGCCACGACGGGTCATCAGTATTCCGGAAAATTCGTCTCCCTGTGGTGTGGGCAGCAGAATAATTAGATTGTGATTGTCCCAATCGATAGGTATACCAGTCAGAAGGCGGTCGGCCAAGAAGCACATGTTCTACTTACAGATACATTTTGATTTTCTGCGGGAAATGCACTAAACTTTAATGTACTCTGCTCCGTATCACAGTGCCATTAAAGCCCCTTTAATGGGTGCTCGGACGTTTGGTCGCCGGTCAAATGGTGACAGAGTTTACTGTTGAAACCAGCTCTCAAAATTATATTCATGAGAGAAAGTTTAATATCTAAGTGAGAGAATTTAACATCTAAAAGAGAGATTACAATATCTAACTACTGTTTAATATCTTAGTACATTTGACCGGCGACCAAACATCCATGCGACCAAACGTCCATGCGACCAAATGTCCATGCGACCAAATGTCCATGCGACCAAACGTCCATGCGACCAAACGTCCATGTGACCAAACGTCCATGCGACCAAACGTCCATGCGACCAACCGTCCATGCGACCAACCGTCCATGCGACCAAACGTCCATGCGACCAAACGTCCATGCGACCAAACGTCCATGCGACCAAACGTCCATGCGACCAAACGTCCATGCGACCAAACGTCCATGCGACCAAACGTCCATGCGACCAAACGTCCATGCGACCAAACGTCCATGCGACCAAACGTCCATGCGACCAAACGTCCATGCGACCAAACGTCCATGCGACCAAACGTCCATGCGACCAAATGTCCATGCGACCAAACGTCCATGCGACCAAACGTCCATGTGACCAAACGTCCATGTGACCAAACGTCCATGCGACCAAACGTCCATGCGACCAACCGTCCATGCGACCAAACGTCCATGCGACCAAACGTCCATGCGACCAAACGTCCATGCGACCAAACGTCCATGCGACCAAACGTCCATGCGACCAAACGTCCATGCGACCAAACGTCCATGCGACCAAACGTCCATGCGACCAAACGTCCATGCGACCAAACGTCCATGCAACCAAATGTCCGGTCACGCTTTAATGTGCCACAAAAAGAACAACAGGAATGAAAAAAAATATGATTTCCTTAAAAATGTACATCACTTTTGCTAACATGAATATTTTGTAAGTAGAGGTACTGTTATAACTTTGCAGTATATAAACTACAGGTACCACTACTTTTCCAAAAACATGTCCAAAGTCAAAGTCTTGGTTATTTTCCACCAAAAACTTGCATAGCCAGTACAGACCATATGCTCCATTGACACTAGCGTCCCAAACGTTTGGCTTGAGCTCCGTCGCCCCTGACCGCGCACGCACGCAGAGTTCTTTCGTCCTTTCATGCGGACTTCACTGGACTGAAAGTGGACTTGGCTCAAGCGCAAACACAAGCGGCTCATTAAGGCCAAAGCTGCCATTAAGGCCCATCACAGAGCCCCGCTGATGGAACTCTCCGGAGCTTCGGCACCCTCTAATTGATCCGTGCCTGAAATGCCTTCACGCTAGTGTTGTGTGTGCACAAAGTGTGTTGTGTCGGGAGCTTTGATTTATAAGCAACAACAAAGGAAAACAACATTTTGTTTTTTTAGTGCTCCCTTGTTTTCAGGGCAGATTTTGAAGTGATCTTTTTGCTTGGATTTACACTTTCGATTGGTCATTTTTAGTATAATGGCTTTTGTTATAAGTTAGCAATTAGCTAACAGACTGCCACGAGTGTTTCCGCTGGTATTCCGGTCTTTTTTCTTCGTCTAAAGTGGCTTTTCTTGACCTTTTTTTCTCAATCCCTCGATTTAGGTACGACCAGGCAACCCAAAGAGGGGGAGGTGCCAGGGGTGGACTACAACTTTGTGTCGGTGGAACGTTTTATGGAATTGGAGCAAAGTGGAGCCTTGCTAGAGAGCGGAACTTATGAAGGTGAGTTCTTGGAGGGATGGAATGTTCTTTTTCTTGTACTAAAATCACCTAGAGCTGCTGATTTCAACACATTTTGATTTTTTTTAAAACCAACCTTGTCCATTGCTTAAATGTGCTTAAATAATTGAGCTTAATGAGGATCCAATGACCAATATAACTAATAGATAATTCTATACCTTTTTTATTGATGATGGTGATGCAAAAAAAATATTAAAAAGTACAATTTATAGTCCGGAAAATACGTTAATGTGTGCAAGCATATTTTACAGATTTTTTTCTTGGAATTCCATAAACAAAAAAGAACAATAATATCTGAATACGCATAAAATGAGGGAACCGTTTAATTCTATAGAACTAAAAAATAATAATTCCACACCTGTTTAAATTGTGATAGAGATGCCGCAAAAATGAAAAAAATGCATATTATAGTCCGGAAAATACGGTAACCTGTGCCCAAAAAAAAGCATTTAATCTGATTTCACATAAAATGAAGGAACAGTTTAACTATATAGAACTAAACAATAATTCCATATCTGTTTAAATTGTGATAAAGATGCAAAAAAATATATAAAAGTGCATTTTATAGTCCAGAAAATACGGTAATCTGTGCACACAGGTTACCTAATTTTGAGTTAGAATTCCACAAACAAAACACAAAACAGCAATACTATCTGAATACACATTAAATGAGGGAACTGTTTAACTCTATAGAACTAAAAATAATTCCATACCTGTTTAAATGGTGATATAGATGCCAAAAACTGAAAAAAGTACAATTTATAGTCCGGAAAATACACTAATCTATGCACACACAGGTTACCAAATTTTGACTTGGAATTCCAAAAACAAAAATAATAGCAATACTATCTAAATAAACATTAAATGAGGGAACAGTTTAACTCTATACAACTAAAAATAAATCCATACCTGTTTAAATGGTGATATAGATGCCAAAAACTGAAAAAAGTACAATTTATAGTCCGGAAAATACACTAATCTGTGCACACACAGGTTACCAAATTTTGACTTGGAATTCCAAAAACAAAAATAATAGCAATACTATCTAAATAAACATTAAATGAGGGAACAGTTTAACTCTATACAACTAAAAATAAATCCATACCTGTTTAAATGGTGATATAGATGCCAAAAACTGAAAAAAGTACAATTTATAGTCCGGAAAATACACTAATCTGTGCACACACAGGTTACCAAATTTTGGCTTGGAATTCCAAAAACAAAAATAATAGCAATACTATCTGAATACACATTAAATGAGGGAACAGTTTAACTCTGTATAACTAAAAGATAATTCCATACCTGTTTAAGTGGTGTTAAAGATGCCAAAAACTGAAAAAAGTACAATTTATAGTCCGGAAAATACACTAATCTGTGCACACACAGGTTACCAAATTTTGACTTGGAATTCCAAAAACAAAAAAAATAGCAATAATATGCTAATACACATTAAATGAGGGAACAGTTTAACTCTGTATAACTAAAAGATAATTCCATACCTGTTTAAGTGGTGATATAGATGCCAAAAACTGAAAAAAGTACAATTTATAGTCCGGAAAATACGCTAATCTATGCACACACAGGTTACCAAATTTTGACTTGGAATTCCAAAAACAAAAATAATAGCAATACTATCTAAATACACATTAAATGAGGGAACAGTTTAACTCTATAGAACTAAAAATAATTCCATACCTGTTTAAATGGTGATTTAGATGCCAAAAACTGAAAAAAGTACAATTTATAGTCCGTAAAATACACTAATCTGTGCGCACACAGGTTACCAAATTTTGGCTTGGAATTCCAAAAACAAAAATAATAGCAATACTATCTGAATAAACATTAAATGAGGGAACAGTTTAACTCTGTATAACTAAAAGATAATTCCATACCTGTTTAAGTGGTGTTAAAGATGCCCAAGTATAGTGTTTGTGCATGTCGTTTGTTGTGCTATGCCGTGTGTACAGATGGAAGGGTCTTGCTGGTTCATTTGCCTGCAGCTTTATGAGCATGTGCGATTTCATCCAACCTGAAAACGCAGGCTTTTTTTTTCATTTTCGGTCACGTGTCTCTAAAATACTCGCTTCACAAAGTTGTCTTTTTTTTTACGCTGTGCTGCGCCTCATTTTCAAGGTTAAGAAGAGTCAAATTTGCTATTGAAAGACTCATCAAAGAAAGAGAAAAAACAGCTGAAAGACCTTCAATAGGCCCTGAAGCCAAACATTCAACAATGTGTTTTTTTTTCTTTCTACTTGTGTTAATTGAAAAGAAAGCAGCAAAGGCAAAGCGTCTATTGTGTTCACGTACTACGGCTGATTTACATTTTAATTTACAATTTTGGACACAGTTGACTTGGTTTTGCAAATGTTTTTGGTCGGTCATGGGATGAATGAAAGTCAGGTTGAAATTAATGTTAATGGATGGCTAAGCTATTTGAACTGGGAAGGATGGTATTAAGTGATCACTGTCTGTAGAACTAATTAAATTAATTAATAAATTAGTCATAGTCATAATTGTTTCTTCAACTAAACATCATAAAATACATTCATGATTTTTTTGGACAATTGTGTGATATAAATAATTCCTCTTACAAATGTATGGGTATTTCAATGTGGAGTTTTTTTGTCAATTTTATTGCCGAAACAGACATTTGAATGAAAATTATTCTGAGGAATCAAACTAAAATGCTCCAGAATTAATCAGAAGTGCCCACAAATGTATCAAAATCAACGGGAATTGATTTATGTAGACTGGAAGTAACCTGAAATGAGTCGACAGCAAAAAAGTGGCCCAGAAATGCCCCAACTTAAAAAGAAATGACTCTTAAAACAAAAAGTGACCCAGAAAACGCCCTAAAAACAACAGGAATTTATCTAAAATACCCCAAAATCATCAAAAGTGACCTGCAAATACCCCAAAATCAACAAAGTGATTCGACCAGAGTTGATTGAGCAGCAAAGCAACCCCACTCAAATTAATTCTTATTTTTTTGGTTAAATGCGAAATAAATGAACCCTAATTTCTTTCAAGCAGACATATAATCCCATTTCATGTACATTTGCTAGCAAGAAACATCAAACTAACTATAGGATAATATAATACTGTATTTTCACGATTATAAGGCGCACCATCAATGAATGACATTTTTCCATATATAAGGCGCACTGTATTATAAGGCGCACTTTCTGTTTTGGAGAAAATTTAAGACTTTTAAGTACGCCTTATAGTGGTGAAAATACGGTCATTGCTATTGACTTCCAGGTATGAAGCACTCACTCACTACACAGTCACCTCTAGAGCCAGCCATTGTTGATTTTTTGTATAAAATCTTGCAGTGGGGGAGGAGCTATATGATGGAAGATTTTGTAAACTAAGATGGCATCTGCATATTTAACAGTATTGTTTCCCATTCAGGCGTTTGTGTTTTTTTTTAATATCCGACAGTGGTGGTTTTTTGTTGTGTTTTTTCCATATATAAGGCACACTGGATTATAAGGCGCACTGTCTATTTTGAAGAAAATTTAAGACTTTTAAGTGCGCCTTATAGTCGTGAAAATACGGTACTCTGACATTAATTCACTGCCATTGGCCCCAATAGACATCCAATCTATTTAAAAAAGGGGGCTAGGATACAATATAGCAAAGGTTAACTCTCCACTAATTAAATACATTGAGTTCTTTGGACATTAGATTCCAGTGAGAAATTTATCGCATTTAAAAAGCTCATTTTCCGATTTTTTTCCCGAGTCTTTAAATGCAACAGCAGGTGCCCACTCTAAAAAAATGCTGCTGCTTCCCCTCCAGGGACAGTCAAGCCACAAAGCAGGTGCACCACAGCTCCCCGGGTTGTCATTGTAGTGTGTGCGGGTGTGCGTGCGGGTGTGTGCAGGTTTTTTTTTTTTTTTTTTTTTTTTTTTAGGGTGGAAGCAGATGTGGTGGAAAAAGCTGGAGGCCCGCGATGTTCATTGCAGTGTGGTCGGAAGCTGTCGGTCTCGCCTAATATTTCATTTCACCTTTCATGCTGTGGTGACTATATACCATGAATTATAAATGATGGCAGGGAGCTTGTATACATGGAGAGCTTCTGATATACTTTTTAAGGCATACTTTTTTTTGGGTAACGTTTGAATTATTCATTTTTAGACATGGGGTAAGGTTCTAGTCGCCTTAAGCCAGGGATGGGCAAACTACGGTCTGCGGGCCACTTCTGGACCGCGAGGTGTTTTAATCCGGCCCGCCGACGTTGACCAAATACATTTTTTTAATTTTTATTTTATTTTTTTATCCCCAAGATGGCGCCGTCACAAGGAAGCCAGTGGCAGTAGCTCTGTCCACTCTTATTTATTTTTTGTGTTTTACAGCCCCTTTATCTTTTTTTAATGACATTTTAATATTTCTTAATACATTCCTTTTTACTTTACTTTGTACTTTATACTTTTTACTTCATGATGAGTGATGAGTATGTTAATACTTTAGTCCTTTTTTCTGTTTATTTTTTATATGTACTGTTAACGGATGCACTTTTTTATCTGTATCATATCTTGTACTGATCCCGCCCATCTGTCACATTTTTAAAGTCAATTTGGCCCCCGGGGGCCCAAAAGTTTGCCCACCCCGGCCTTAACCCGTGTTCTATTTACTCACTTATACACTCCAGATTGCGAATAAACAAACTCTCCCATATGATTGGACACCTATTGACCTCAATGGCACTGGATGAGTTAAAAAGGCAGCGAGTTCGTTGAAACGTGAGCTAAATGTCATAGCTTAAGGTTTTTTGTTTGTTGTTTTTATTCTACAGCAACGAGCTGGTGCACATTTGTTCCTGCAATTGATTCTTTTGTAGCCGCTTATGTGCGTCGCAGGTAGCGCGACACAGCTGGAAGTCGATACCGAAACAATTGCTCTCTGGCTGCTTCGCGTATGAATAGAATATGTATTTAGGAAGCTCTTGTATTCTTCTTAATGAGCTGTACGCTTTGTTGGAAAGACAAAAGGATTTCAATAGGGAGATGCAAAATGTACGACTATTTTTTCTACTCATTTTTTTTAATCCATTTTAGTGGCTGTTTAATGTGAGTGATGGAGATTCAAAGTCGAGCTGTTGTCGTCATTTTTTGTAAGAAAATGACCTTAATATTACGCTGTTATGGTATTAACAGCCGCAATGTTTCAGTTTCATTCAAAAACGGAAATGTGAGACAAAACACTGTTTTTTTTTGTTATCACTGTCACCTTATTAAAATAAATGTCGTCTTTCCTAAAAAAATATTATGGGAGACATTTCAGGGGCGTGGCAGCTGACTTCTGCCGACTACCGTATTTTTTTGTATATATGCCGTATTTGTCCCTCAAAAAATGATGTCTGAATCGAGGATACGGCTTATATGTGCATAAATTAGACTTAACATGCACGAAACCGCAACATTTTTTCTTAAAAACTCCCTTCAAAGTATCATATTTCTACTCCATATTAAAACCATGAACATAGAGGTCAAAATTGTGAATCAGGGGGCGTCTTATACGAGAAAAAATTTGAAATTAAATGATTTTAAGGGAATTTTTAAGAGTACGGCTTATACGAGGATGCGGCTTATATGCGAGAAAATACAGTAAGTAGAAGTTTGGCCACCTATTGATTATTTCCACCAAAATATAAAGATTCTTTGGATCATATTCCGAATAGTATCAATTTGCAAAATAAAAAAAATAACCTTTACAAGAGACTTTCCATTGTTTTCTTCAGATAACTTCTACGGCACCCCCAAACCACCAGCAGAACCATCCCCAGCAGCCCCTCCTCTTAATGTGAGTGAAGCCCTGCTGCCCGGAGCCCGGCCCAGCGCCCAGGGCAAGAGAAAGCGCAACCAGTCGGTCAGCAACATGGAACAACGTGCCAGCTTGGAGCCGCCCGAGGAGGAAGAAGAAGAAAGCCCCGTCGTCAACGGCAACGGGGTGGTCATCACGCCAGGTAAGATAAAAATTACCACACCTTGTGCCGCAAATTTAGATAGCGCCTCCGCACTTTTTGAACCCCAAACTGTCCCGTGGGTGGTTCTCGAATAAAGTAGAGTCCGCGTTCCATTTTTATTCCCCCCGACGGGATAAGTACGGAATTTACTTTCCCACTTTGTTCCGTCTCTTGTCTGCAGATCGTCCATAAATCTGGGACGCCGAATGCACCCCGATTGCTTGTTGTTGACGTTAACGTGCTACGCTAGGGGCGGGTAAACGTATAAAGGGTTTTTTTTTCCCGTTTAAGTCGTTTTTTAAGGGTTTTTTTGTGCCATTGACCGCACTAGACATCCAATGGGTAAAAGGAAGCTAATTAGCTAGCATTAGCTAGCTAAAATCTTTCTGAATGGAAGTCCATCTAAGTCACTTTTGTCAAGAAGTATTGATTTTGTGTCGACAACCCCAAGTTATTTTTATTAACTATGTTAAAATTTTTGTATTTTATTACCTCTTTTCCGCTATTGAGTGCATTTGAATGAGAAAAAGGAAGCTAATCAGCTAGCATTAGCTAGCTAAAAAGCTTTCTGAATGTGTGGCTGTAAGTCAATTTAAGTCACTTTTGTCAAAAAGTATCGACTTGATGTCGACTCCCCCCCAAAAAATTAAATTTTTAGTGCAACATTGGAAAAAAAACTCAAATGTTATTTTTATTAACTGTTAAAATTTTGTATTTTATTAATTCTTTTGCGCTATTGACCGCAATAGATGTCCAATCTTTGAATGGGCAAAATAAAGCTAATCAGTTAGCATTAGCTAGCTAAAATCTTTCTGAATGTGTGGCTGTAAGTCAATTTAAGTCATTTTTTGTTGAAAAGTATCGACTTTGTGTCGACACCCCCCAAAAATGTAAATTTTTAGTGCAACATTGGAAAAAACTCTTGTTATTTTCATTAACTATGTTAAAATTTTGTATTTCATTACCTCCATTGGTGAAGTAACCCAAAATTTACAAAAAGTGACCCGTGAATCCCCCCAAATAATAAATAAGATGAGACAAATATGCTGCTAAGTTGAACTACCGTATTTACTCGCATTATAAGCCGCATATTTCTTTTTCTAATTGAATAATTTGATATTTTACATTTACAAAGACAGTCATATTAACATCCTTATGATATTAACCCTAATAATGTGCTTTTTATTCATACAGTATCTCAGAAATACCATTTATGATGATTTTTCTTAAGATTTTCCTTTACAAAGTAACACATTATTAAAAGCAAGAATATGGAGGTGAAAATTGGGAATCAGGGGGCGGCTTATATGCGAGAAATTGTAAGATTTAAACATTTCAAGGCAATTTTTGTAACCCTCCTCCTTCGCCATCTTTCCTCGGGTTGGTTCGGTTCAGTGTGGCATGTCATCGTGTTTCGCCTCCTCGCGCGTCGTGCTATTTTTGTTTCTACAACTGGCCTTTGACAGAAACAACCTCCAGTGATCCCTGTGCGCATAGTTTTTTTTATTTTTTTTATTTTTTTTCCCCCTTCTGCCGAGTGTAGAAAAGCTCCGCATCAGTTGACAGTGATGCTGAAAGACTCACATCCAATTTAAGAACATCTTTGATCACCACTTGGGTTAACTCGTGTTTCACTTATACTTTTAAAATTAGGTTTATTCTGAGAAATGGCCCCTTAATTGGCTAATCTGATGGAAAAACATATATTTTAAAAAAGTGTGATAATAGTTTTTTTTTGCCAGTGTTATGTCAACCGACTAAAAGAAAATCTTTTTTACCAAAATTGTGTCTAGGTTAGAGTTAAAAACTATCAAAATGATCATTTCAGTCAAAAACAAGACAAAAAGATCGATCAAAATGATCCTTTCAGTCAAAAACAAGACAAAAAACGATCAAGATCATAATTTAAGTCAAAAACAAGACATAAAACATTTAAAATGATAATTTCAGTCAAAAACAAAGCCAAAAAAAGATTATAATGATCATTTTTAGTCAAAAACAAGACAAAAAAACGATCAAAATGATAATTTAAGTCAAAAACAAGACAGAAAACGATCAAAATGATCATTTGAGTCAAAAACAAGACAAAAAACTACCAAAAGGATCATTTCAGTCAAAAACAAGATGAAAAAACTACCAAAATGATCATTTCAATCAAAAACAAGATGAAAAAACGGTCAAAATGATCATTTCAGTCAGATTTAGTGAACATTTTGAAAATACATGTTTACAAATAGATTTCAAAGAATCAACGCAGTAATGTACAATAAAATAAGCCATTATGTAAAATCTAACCGCGCCTAATACATATATTTATATATTCCATTCCCTCTGGGAAAAAAATGAAAATTACAAAAGTTTAGCTTCTTTTTTACCCTGTCTTCTTCATCATCTCCTTCCATATCTAAAAAAACAACAACATTTGGAATATAATGTATTTATTTTCTTATCTCACTAAGTCAATCAAAGTGGAAAACTTACTAGTTATACAGTAAAAAAAATAAGAAATCTGTGTACATTTGGCTATGTCCTCATTTCTGGATTTCGAGTACACAAGTTAAATCAATATTTACTTTGCCCTTTTAATTTGACAGATTAAATATGGCTGATTTTTGTTCCTGTTACAGAATCTAGCCGCCAATTGGTGGGTTCTAAATCCTTTCCCTGTATTTGTGACTGAGTCGCTGACCCCGAAAGTCTTTGTCTTTGGCAGTTTGTCTCTTTCTGACGTGCTCTTCGCCCCTCATGTTCGCCATCCTCTCAAACCCCGCCTCTTTCTGCACTCCCGGGTTTTCACAGCTCGCCAATTTTGACTCATCATGCGTGTCGTGCGGCGTGTATCGTGTAAGAGGCCAATCCAGGTCTGCACATTGGCGTATGTTAAAATTTCGTTTCCAAGTTTACTTACAAAATTAATTGGCTTTTCATCAATGGTGGTATTTTCTATTGAATTAATGTAATCCCTTTCAAATGATAAAAGTATACCAATTTTGTTTGAAATGTGTCAGAAAAGTTGGAAGTATTTTTGTAAGTAGAGACATATTTGACATTGAATCAGCATAATCCATTCCACTATTTTTCATAGAACCCCCTAAACCCTTTAATAATGATAAAAGTATATCAATTTTGTTTGAAATATGCATGTGAGCTTCTGAAAGTTTTTTTCATAACTTGGATTTATTTTAGTAGAGGCATTTTTTTACATTGTTTGTTCCAAGATCTTTAATATGACCCCTATAGCCCTGAAAAATGTACAAATATTCTTTGAAATATGTACACAAAAAAGCAAACCTATATGAAAATTATTGACTAAGCTACTACAATGAAAGAAATATAGTTGTACCTATTTATCAAATATATTTGTTCTAAAAGTGGTTTCCTAACTTGAAATTATTTTGAAAATAGTCCGACGACCAAACGTCCGGCGACCAAACGTCCCGACGACCAAACGTCCCGACGACCAAACGTCCCGGCGACCAAACGTCCGGGCGACCAGACGTCCGGGCGACCAAACGTCAGGGCCACCAGACGTCCGGGCGACCAAACGTCAGGGCCACCATACGTCCCGGCGACCAAACGTCCCGGCGACCAAACGTCCCGGCGACCAAACGTCCCGGCGACCAAACGTCCCGGCGACCAAACGTCCCGGCGACCAAACGTCCCGGCGACCAAACGTCCCGACGACCAAACGTCCCGGCGACCAAACGTCCCGGCGACCAAACGTCCCGGCGACCAAACGTCCCGGCGACCAAACGTCCCGGCGACCAAACGTCCCGGCGACCAAACGTCCCGGCGACCAAACGTCCCGGCGACCAAACGTCCCTCCGACCGAACTTCCGTCCGACCGAACGTCCCTCCGACCAAACGTCCATGCGACCAAACGTCCATGCGACCAAACGTCCATGCGACCAAACGTCCATGCGACCAAACGTCCCTCCGACCAAACGTCCCTCCGACCAAACGTCCCTCCGACCAAACGTCCATGCCACCAAACGTCCATGCCACCAAACGTCCATGCCACCAAACGTCCATGCCACCAAACGTCCATGCCACCAAACGTCCATGCCACCAAACGTCCATGCCACCAAACGTCCATGCCACCAAACGTCCTGGCCACCAAACGTCCGCGGCACGAAACGTCCAAGCCACGAAACGTCCAAGCCACCAAACGTCCGAGCCACCAAACGTCCGAGCACCCTCATCTTAAACAAAAAAATTCCATCTGACTTCAAATCGCAAAAAAACAAACAAATCTGTCATGTCCAGAGCACTTTGATCCATCTCCAGGGAGTAGGATGTGTCTTTTCCATGTTGTGGTCTTTTCATCAGACAACTATTGACGCACTTGGACTAAATCAATTCCCACTGAAAGCCCGGCTAACAAATGCACGGCCGCTCGCTAAGTAATAAATGGACACCATGTGTTCGGTCGGGGCTGCAGTGGGAACATTAAATCCTCATTTGTGCCCAAAAATTCTTCCCGCGCAGAGTCTAGCGAGCAAGAGGACAAGAGCACCGATGCGTCCGGGGAGGTTGCCGTGGAAACCTGCAGTCAGACGGCGGTCACCAGCGAAGCCGCCACCGAGGCGGAGGACGCGCCCAAGTCTCCGGACAAATCTCCCAACAAAGTCCCGGATGTGGATGAGGAAGAACTGGGCCCTCTCCCGGATAATTGGGAGATGGCCTATACGGAGAAGGGCGAGGTCTACTTTATTGAGTAAGTACAAAAAATATATGTCAATTTTAAAAAGCATGCTTGTAATTGTTGCTTTAAAGTTCAACAAACACCCTCTGGTGGGACGAGTGGACGCCCAATCCATTTAAAGCGTGACCGGACGTTTGGTCGCCAGTCAAATGTACCTGGATATTAAACAGTACTTAGATATTAAACAGTACTTAGATATTTTACAGTACTTAGATATTAAACAGTACTTAGATATTTTACAGTACTTAGATATTAAACAGTACTTAGATATTTAACAGTACTTAGATATTAAACAGTATTTATATTTAACAGTACTTAGATATTAAACAGTATTTATATTAAACAGTACTTAGATATGGAACAGTACTTAGATATTAAACAGTACTTACATATTAAACAGTACTTAGATATTGAACAGTACTTAGATACTATAAACAGTACTTAGATATGAAACAGTACTTAGATATTGAACAATACTTAAATATTAAACAGTACTTAGATATTAAACAGTACTTAGACACTAAACAGTACTTAAATATTAAACAGTACTTAGATATTGAACAGTACTTAGATACTAAACAGTACTTAGATATGAAACAGTACTTAGATATTGAACAATACTTAAATATTAAACAGTACTTTGATATTAAACAGTACTTAGATATTAAACAGTACTTAGATATTAAACAGTACTTAGATATTAAACAGTACTTGTATGTTAAACAGTACTTAGATACTAAACATTACTTAGATATGAAACAGTACTTTGATATGAAACAGTACTTTGATATGAAACAGTACTTAGATATGAAACAGTACTTAGATATTGAACAATACTTGGATATTGAACAATACTTAACTGTTATTTGTGTTTTTTTGGGGGGGGTTCAATTTCAAGAAGGGGCATGGATCGTGACTCAGTCAAGTCCAATTCATCGATTTCCGTCCCCTCAAGGGTGATAGTGCGACTTGTAACGTTTATAGAGCCTTTCACTGCGATGCCCAAAACGATTGAGTAAATGGCTTGAAAGATGATTGGAGTTTTTTTTTTTTTTTCATCTGGTCGAGTGGGAGTCAAAAAGAAAAGATGATGTTACCTGAGCTAAATTGCCCGGGAGTCAATTCAGACACAATGCCAGTCTGAATTTAACTTAGCTCCAAAATAGACGTGCTGGGAAATCATACATGGCAATTAACAGGGGGACTGACTAATGCCTGGAACAAATGAAATCTTTCCATGTTGTTTCTTATCAAGGGAATATTTCAACTCATTTGCTAAGAGCAAATCAGGTGAAGCCTTAAGAAAATTGAGTAATTTTACTGTATTTTGAGGCGCAAAACTCGCAATTATTCAGATTTTTGTTGCCATAACGATACCTAGCGGGGTTTGTTATTGATTTAATTTCAAGTTTTTGAAATGAATGAAGTTTTGATTCTTTGTAATTTCTTTGGTTACAAAATTTTAATGTGAAAATTCATATTATTTCTTTATATTTCATATAAAATATGGGAAATGTGAATATTTTTTCCAGATTTTCCGTGCAGTTTGTTGTGTAAATTTCTCCACACTCTTCCTATTGAATAATTGATACACCTTAATGTGTGCTAATTAGGCCCGCTAGCTTAAATCCTGACTCGTTAAGGCTACTTCGATTTAACGATCTTTTCTCCCCGATGGTGGTCTTCTTCTTCTTCTTCTTCTTCTTCTTCTTCTTCTTCTTCTTCTTCTTCTTCTGTAGTCACAATACCAAAACCACATCCTGGTTGGATCCCCGCTTGGCCAAGAAGGCCAAACCGCCGGAAGAATGCAAGGAAGACGGTAAGTTCCATATTTGCTTATTTATCTTTGCTCTCCATTTTATTTTTTCATTTTTTTTTGGCTAATCAGAGTGTGAAACTCCCGGTTGTATCGTCCCGCGTTTTTCATGTCGGCGCCCCCTGCTGTTTTTCAATGTGGCTTTTTCGAGTTTTTGAAAAATTTTGTTTATTCAATCCCAGTCGTGTTCTAAAACGCGGGTGTGATTTGTTTGCGAAACCCTACAAACTTGTTTCGGGAAACAGCGATTTTATGAGACTATTCGGGTTGCGCGTTGTCAGGGTTTTTTTTTTTTATATTCGCGTTAAAAAAATAAGAAAAATGCATATTTTTTGGTCTCAGTTCTTAAGAGAGGCTCCCGGGTTCAAATCCAGGTCAGTCCACCTGTGTGGAGTTTACATTTTTCTCCCCCGGGCCTTTGTGGGTTTTCTCCGGGTACTCCGATTTCCTCCCGCATTCCAAAAATAAGTATTGTAGGCTGATTGGATACTCTAAATCGACTCGTGCCCTGGGATTGGCTGGTCCCCAATTCCCCCGCCTCTGGCCCAAAGTCAGCTGGGCTTGGCTCAAGCACCCCCCGTGAACCTTGTGGGGATAAATTGGTTCAGAAAATGAAGGAATGAATGTAATTTCTGTCATGTGTGGGTTTTCTCTGGCTAAATTCCCCCCTTCTGCGATTGGCTGGCCACTAATTCAGGGTTTCCCCCGGCTATAGTTTGCTGGGAGAGGCTCCAGCACCCCCTGTGGGCGACTCTGGTAGGGTAAAAGAATGAATGAATGCAATGGGCCCCGTAACGTTGATACGCAGATATTCGTTTTTAGGTGAGCACCTTATAAAAATGGCCTTGGCATCCGTGTACATTTTCCTGACTATTTCACATCAGAAAGATGAAATCCTCCGTTTTCTTTTCAACATCATAAACAAGAGTCTTTTTTTTGCCATGTTAAAGGTGTACCATTCCCTTTTAAGTTTGGAAACACTTTGTGGATGTTCCTTTGTGAGAGATGAAAGCAAAGCAAAAAAAAAAAAAAAAGATACACAAGCCGATATAGCTTCACAAGTAGCGGCAAAACTGACATCATCAGCGTTGCTGTCACGCAAGCTGAAGCCAATCTCCACAGACTAAATCAATTCCTTCTACCACGTCTCAACCAACCCCCACCGCTCATGGCCCAATTGCAACCCATCACCCACCCTCTATTCTCCCCCACAACCCCCTCACTTGTTCATTTTCCGTCATTCCCTCGCCCAGTAAAGAGACAAAATTTCAAATTGTGTATGCCATATAACAACTTTTGTATGAAAAAATACATTTAAAAAGTGTAGAGGTAGAGGTGGTAGAGTGGAGGTAATGGTAGAGGTGGTAGAGGTAGAGGTGGTAGAGGTAGAGGTGGTAGAGGTAGAAGTGGTAGAGGTGGTAGAGGTAGAGGTGGTAGAGGTAGAGGTGGTAGAGGTAGAGGTGGTAGAGGTAGAGGTGGTAGAGGTAGAGGTGGTAGAGGTAGAGGTGGTAGAGGTAGAGGTGGTAGAGGTAGAGGTGGTAGAGGTAGAGGTGGTAGAGGTAGAGGAGGTAGAGGTGGTAGAGGTAGAGGTGGTAGAGGTAGAGGTGGTAGAGGTGGTAGAGGTGGTAGAGGTAGAGGTGGTAGAGGTGGTAGAGGTGGTAGAGGTAGAGGTGGTAGAGGTGGTAGAGGTGGTAGAGGTAGAGGTGGTAGAGGTGGTAGAGGTGGTAGAGGTAGAGGTGGTAGAGGTAGAGGTGGTAGAGGTAGAGGTGGTAGAGGTGGTAGAGGTAGAGGTGGTAGAGGTGGTAGAGGTGGTAGAGGTGGTAGAGGTGGTAGAGGTAGAGGTGGTAGAGGTAGAGGTGGTAGAGGTAGAGGTGGTGGAGGTGGTTGAGGTAGAGGTGGTAGAGGTGGTAGAGGTGGTAGAGGTGGTAGAGGTGGTGGAGGTGGTTGAGGTAGAGGTGGTAGAGGTGGTAGAGGTGGTAGAGGTGGTAGAGGTGGTAGAGGTAGAGGTGGTAGAGGTAGAGGTGGTAGAGGTAGAGGTGGTTGAGGTAGAGGTGGTAGAGGTAGAGGTGGTAGAGGTGGTAGAGGTGGTAGAGGTGGTAGAGGTGGTAGAGGTAGAGGCGGTAGAGGTAGAGGCGGTAGAGGTAGAGATTGCAAATATTGTTAAGCTTTAAGCATGATATATGTGCTTTTTTTACTATACAAATATAGTGTGTCAGCAAGCAATGCACCCAGACAGTCAAGCTGTCACAGAATCTTGAATTTAGTGCATTTTGGAGCAAATTTTAGGCTTTTAAGTGCGCCCTAAGTGAGTAAATATGTGCCGCCTTGCATGTGTATAGTTTATTAACGCAAAATAAGGGGAATTGCAATCATTAATAAGAGGAGCAATTGGCCAAGGTTGACATGTCCTGTGGATAACAAGACAAAAAAACTTGATTGGCCCATTTTTTTTAAATGGATTTTTTAAATCAGCGCTGGCCTCAACTCGTCTCAGACCGGCTGGCTTCGGTTCCATTTGCGGCTGTCAGTCAGCGGTGCTCGCAGGGAAAAAAGGGGAAGAATTAAAGACACATTAGAGGTTTCCCATCCGTAATCTGACATAAGTGAGGGAAATGAGACCACGCTTAAGGCCTGAAATGCTTCGTTTTCCAATGACGTCCATCCCAGTAGATCAATGGTGACATTTGACCTCTGAGAAGCTTGGCGAAGAGATACTTTTCCCGTGTACAGTTAACTGTGGCGTCCTATAGATTTTCTATTTTGACCTTTAGCGGTGACTTAACACTATGACTGCCATTGACCCTTCAAAAACATTTCAATTGTACAAAAACTGTAGTATCTTCATTCATTTTGCCTCTGCATAGTAGAAACCGTTGATGTCATTTAAGGTGGGCGGAGTGTATTTTTTATTCATTGCTCTATTGATTTTTTTCAATCTTTTGTAAGATTACTTTTTTAATACAAAATATTTAATGCAAACATTTTAATACAAAAAAAGTGAAAAAACTTCATTTTAATTGGAAATACTATGCTATTGTCTTAGTTTTTTTTTTATTTATTTCACATTTTTCATACTTTATTTAAAGTATTTTCCGGACTATAAGTTACAATATTTTTTGTCTAGTCTGGCTTGGCTCTGACAACCAAAAAGTTATTTTTTGATTATAATTTTCTGTAAAAAAATGTCATATTAACAAAAAACATTTACCTATTAAGCCAGTTATGCTCCATTTAATTATTGTTACTTTAACTTACATTTGAACATGTTTTCTGATCCTGTAAAAAATCCCCCTTTCCTCCAAAAAAATGTGCCTTATACTCCAGTGCGCCATTTTCTTGCACATTGTTTTACCTGCTGCGACTTATAGTCCAAAAATACACTTCTTAAGAAAATAAAAATATATATAAATGATTATCCTCCTATATATTGAGTCCTCAAACTTTCCACAACTACAAAAACTAACCAAAAAATTTAGTTTGAGTTGATGACACAAAAAACTTTAAAAATTTTAGTTTTTTTTTTAACGCAATAACCAATAAATAACATTTTTTCCATTCATTTCACTAGCAATCCACACGCCAGGTAGGCAGTCTTGCACTCCGGCAGCTTAATCTGGCTCGTTGTAATATCTGGCAACCGCCAAAAACCACAAAAACAAACATTTCCGAAGCTCCTAGATGAGAGAGAAAATCCTGTAGGGCCAGGAAACATTCTTTTTTTTATCGAACAAAACAGCCGTTCGGATGAAGGCGGGGCGGAGAGGCAATAATCCAACGGTGTCCTCGCATTGTGTCCCCCCGTTCACCGTGGCTTTCTTTTCAACCGGGCGCAACAGTGCGTTTCGGCACGGCAATCCTGCGTGCCGCCATTAAAAATGCATGCTTGGGCTCTAAGTGACAACATATTTTCATGTCATGTCGTGTCAAACTAACACGTGATTAAAATTTTATGAGGAAAACTACTTTGTAATATAGAGCGCCAATGGAAAAAAATGGTATTGGATTGTTTGGTATCTAATCTGGTGGGTTTTAAAGTGGGTTTAAAAAGAATGATTTTAAGTATTTTTAAGATTTTTGGGGGGAATGGTCGCTTTTGATGGGGGTAGATGTCCAATCCATTTAGCATGGGAGGTTTGGCAGTGAGCATCTGTGAGGGAAATTTATTGAAAATTAAAAATCAATTAAGAAATAAAAATAAAACTTTAAAAAATAATCTGTAAGAAGCAATAAAAAACAAAAACTATCCATTAAGAAATAAACATTTAAAAACAATTGGTAATAAACAATGAAGCCCAAAAAACTCAATTAAGAAAGAAAAAGAAAAATAAAACTTCAAAAACCAATCGGTAAGAAACAATGAAAATACGAACAATCCAGTTAGAAATTAAAATAAAACTTTAAAAATAAATCGGTAAGAATCAGTGAAAACAAAAAAATCAGTTAAACATTAAAATAAAACTTCAAAAAACAATCAGTAAGAAACAATGAAAATAAGAACAATCCATTAAGACATTAAAATAAAACTTTAAAAACAAATCGGTCAGAAACAATGAAAACAAAAAAATCAGTTAAAAATTAAAATAAAACTTTAAAAACCAATCAATAATAATCAATGAAAATAGAAATGATCCATTAAGACATTAAAATAAAACTTTAAAAACAAATCGGTAAGAAACAATGAAAACAAAACAAATCAATTAAAAAATAAAAATAAAACTTTCAAAACCATTCAATAAGAAACAATGAAAATAAAAATCATCCATTAAGAAATATAAATAAAACTTTAAAAATCAATCGGTAAGAAACAAAGAAAACAAAAAAATCAATTAAAAATAAAACTTTTGACCCAATCAGTAAGAAACAATGCAACAAAAAAAATCTATTAAAAAATAAAACTTTAAACCCAATCATTACGAAACAATGAAAACAAAAACAATCCATTATATAATAAAAATAAAACTTTAACAACAAATCGGTAATAAACAACCAAAACAAAACCCATCAATTAAAAAACAACTAAAACTTTTAAAAATGCATACTCGAAATAGATGTACCAACTCTTTCACGCAAAAATCCTGATTTGCTTAATTTTTTTGCTGAAATATTTCGACTACATTCATTTAGAATAGAAGCAATTGAAAAGTTCATTTCCCAGTTTCCTTTCAGTGCACGCAGTGAATAATTAACCCGCGTAGCAAACACGTCTCCCATTTGAAAACCCACGCGACATCCCTACTGTGCACCGAGTGACGACGCAAAGTCAATTTCTTCCCTGTTTTGCTTCTCATTATCGCGCACCAAGAACGCATCGGTAAAATATGGATGCAGGCACGTTGCACGAATACAACGTGAACAGCTTGACGAGCCAAAAACAAAACAAAAAAATACAAAAAAAATTTCCTGGTAGTCTCACTTCTGTCTCTGCTCTGTTTATGTCAGGGATTTGTTTTGGCTCCGCCCCCTTTTTATTATTATTTTTTTTTTGAAAATTCATTGCCCTTTTGATTTTTTATCTTTTTTAAAATTACATTTTGATAGAAAACAAAAAACTGAAAAAACTTTTAATTGGAAAAAATAGACTTTCTTATTTAATTCATTGCCCTTTTGATTTTTTATCTTTTTATTTATCTTTCTTAAAAAGAGATTTTAATAGAAAACAAAAAAGTGAAAAAAACTACATTTTAATAGGAAAAAACTAGACTATTGTCTTAATGTTTATTGTTTTTAAACATTTTTTATACTTCATTTAAAGTATTTTCCGGACTATAAATCAAATTTTTTTTTGACTAGTCTGGCTGGGTTGTGACCACCAAAAAGTTATCTCACAAGTTGTCTCCTGTCTCTGGTCTCTTTATGTCATGAATTTGTTTTGGCTCCGCCCCCTTTTTAGTTTTTTTTTTGTTGAAAATTCATTGCCCTTTTGATTTTTTATCTTTTTTAAAATTACATTTTGATAGAAAACCAAAAAGTGAAAAAACTACATTTTAATTGGAATAAACTAAACTAATGTCTTAGTGTTTATTTATTTTTTTAAACATTTTTCATAATTTATTTAATGTATTTTCCGGACTATAAGTCACAATCTTTTTTGACTAGTTGTCTCCTGTCTCTGATCTCTTTATGTCACGGATTTGTTTTGGCTCCGCCCCCTTTTTTGATTTATTTTTTAAATTCATTACCCTTTTGATTTTTAATCTGTTTATTCATCTTTTTTAAAATGACATTTTAATAGAAAGCAAAAAAGTGATAAAACTACATTTTAATTGAAAAAAATTAGACTATTTTTTTTAGTTTATTTATTTATTTTTTAAACATTTTCATACTTTATTTAAAGTATTTTCCGGACTATAAGTCACAATCTTTTTTTGACTAGTCTGGCTGGGCTGTGACCACCAACAAGTTATCTTTATATCACGGATTTCTTTTGGCTCCGCCCCCTCTTTTGATTTATACATTTTTTGAAGCGTCACACTCCAACCTCATTACCAATTCTCTTTTCCACTTCTCCCGTTTTGCGTTCAGGTTGATTTGAGGAGACGCTTATTTGCCGAATGAGCGTCTCACCGACCAATGAGGTGCCTTCCTTTATCTATGCTATAGCCACGTATGGGATGCGACAGACTGTCAGAGTTCAAACACTCGTCAGGCGTCTCCTTTTTCACCGTCGACGCCGCCTGGTATCTCATGTCGCCGTTTGAAACGGCGGCGGGCTTGTCGCCGCGTCTCCCCGCCTTTGATTAAGCTCTCAATCCCCGAGCAGCCGTCGCCGGATTAGCGACGGCAAGCTGCGACGAGGCCGCCTCGTCAGCGCCCCCCCCCCCTCCCTTCTTGTCGCAAACTGAGTCAGTGGGGGAGGAGCTTGGTAAACTAGTCGGGATGGATGAGCTAAAATAGAAGTGGCGTTTCGGACCAAATAGTTCGTCAAAACACTCGTGTCAAACTAGTTAAATGGGACTATTTTGATATTTTTCATCGTCTACGTAAAAAAATACAAAATAAAATATGATTTATAGTCATACCTCTACTTATGAATGCCTCTAGGTACGAAAAATTCAAGTTACAATTTTTTTTAATATGCAAATGATTGACTCAAGATACGAAAAAGATCCAAGTTACAAATCCCCTAAAAAGTAAATCCATTTTGTTATCTGTCATTTTATTTTGAATTCCCCTTATTAAGAAATTCAAAACTGGACAAATACAACATGGCACATATTTTAACACACACACACACATAGGAAACACGTTTTAAAGGATTTAGTTGGTAGTTTTGTGAGGACCGTGGAACGAATTAGAGAATTTGCATATAAAGTACACTTCTACTTACGAATTTTTTAAGTTATGAAAAAGGCTTTGGAGGCAATTAATTTCGTAAGTAGAGGGACAACTGTAATTTAAATTGAAGTCTACAAAGTGGACATTGAAATTTAAATTGTGCAGCATTTATTTGATATTTTTTATCGAGTCCAAGTACCAAAAAAAATTAAATATGCAGTAATTTAATCAAATTGGGGCAGTAAACTAGAGTGGTTACCATGTCCGTTATTTACTAAGTTTCTACAACTACTTTCTTAAAAATATCAATTATAAAATATTTTCCATAGTACCATTTTTTTCTTGTCCAATAAAATTCACCAAAAAAAACTAAGGTGAAATTATATTCAGCACCTCAAATTTACATCATTTTTCTTGCCATTAGTGCACTTACATGTTTCATTTCTAGGCATAAAAGTCTTATATTAATATTATTTTTATTATTTTGAAGTATCCCAATCTAATTATTCACAAAAAAAGACCTGCTTTCATTTAAATCAATTTATTTTGAAGACTATTTAAGCCAAAAATCCAAAAAGTCTGGGCTAATCCTTCAAAAACTCCAGAGCCAAAATGTCCTCCAATTCCTGACAAGAATAATATAGCTGCCAAGTGAAGCGTTCTACATCATTTTTTTCATTTTTTTTTACAAAATAGCCAAGTATTCTGTCTCCTAAATTAGGTGGGCTCAACTCAAAGGAGAAAAAGACAAATGGAGGACGGGATGAAATAAAAACAGACGCAGTGATGCAAGGCCCAGATAATATTTGAACATAGTTACGTCACGTCATAATGGAAAAAAACTGTGGCACCCTCACGCCGAAAAAAATAATAATAATAACCTAAGTTAGCATCGTTGTAACTGTTAAAAAATGGTTGTAATTTCACTTAAAATTAGGCTGAGTCAAAAAATATTTTTATTAGTCGTTGTAATTCATGTTATGAGGAGAATAAAATTTGAAACGTTTAGTGTTAGTCGTATAAAAGCGAGAGTTGCCTCATATTTCTGTTCTGTTTAATAACTCATTACTTGTCAATTGCTGAGAATAGGCTTTTATTTTATTTAAAAAAAGTGTAATTCTTTCGCGGGTGATGTTAAACAACATTTTTGCTTGTAATCAAATTAGTTATTACGCAAATAGTTCAATGTTTGAGTTTCTGTTTTCAAGGTAGATGAACTAAGATGGTTGCAGAGTATGTGCTGTGGTAGTTAGTAACAAAAAAGGAAAATTGATATTGAAAATAACTATAAACTATCATTATTAGTGGTTATACAAGTGTATAAAATGGTGAGGAATTAAATTGAAAATATATTAAAATATTAAATACATTAAAAGGAAAAAAATGAAATATTACATAAATTAATATAAAAAATAAAATATTAAATACATTCAAATGAAATAAAATATATTACATAAATTAAAATGAAATAAAATAAAGTCAATAAATTCAAATGAAATGAAATAAATTATAAATTAATTAAAATGAAATGAAATAAATTATAAATACATTAAAATGAAATGAACTAAATTAAATAAAAAAATACAAATAGATAAAACATTTTTTGTCATATTTTTTAAATTTAAAATCCTTGGTCTATATCAATGTAATCACAACATAAAATAAACAAACATAATCATAATTTATGCATAGCATGAATAACAACTGTCTTATCTGTTATTTTTATTTCTTAATAGCTCTTATTTCAATTATTATTGGGGAAAACCTCAAAAACATCAAAACAAATAATACCATAATTTCTGCAAAAAAAGTATACCATTTTAGCCCCTCCCATTTCAAATATATTCGACATCTCGATCCATCCATGGCACTCAATCATCTTTTCATGCTTTTAGAAAGGATGAAGAACATTCTCATTAGATCGCCATGATATGTTGATATAAAAAACATATCTTCACGTGAACATGTTAGAAAGAGAGATTTAAAAAAAGAACACTCGTGATTTCCCCCCCCACTAAGACCCTCATTGCAAACACACTCGCCGGCACACACTAGCGCATTGTATGTTTCGGCGGCAGGAAACGGAGACGAGACCGAGCCCTCGGCTTGGAGAGCGGTCGCCATGGAAACTGTCTCCAGCTCTCTTTTTTTGAGAGGGTAGGGGGGGGGGGGGGGGGTCTCGATTGGGCCGGCATTTTAAAGGTGGCGCACGGACGCGGTGGTGGGCGGGTCGGAATGCGTCTGACTCCTGCGGGAAGGAGAAGGTTGTGTGAGGTGAATGCAACACACACACACATACACACACACTGATATCAATGGGACAAATCTGAAGGCAATTGCATTATGGGATGAGCGGTATGAAGATGCAGTAATTGTGAAAAATAATGGCGTTGGGGAATTGGGAGTGTCCGTCTGTGTGTTTTGATATGTCGCAGTGTTTGTCGCCGAGTGTGTTTGTTATTGTTCAATTTCGCTATGTGCTACATTTGTTTACCGTATTTTCCGCATTATAAGGCGCAGGTTATGTATATATGGATCAATATTGGTTCATTATGGTAGGATATTTCTTTTTGGGTAGCTCCATCTTGTGGTTGCATAAATTATTCCGCCAATTAAAGTAGTTTTAGTAAAATGGAAGCTAATGAGGCAAATATTTTTTTACGTAATTATAGCCTACGAATTTTGGGCAGCTCCATCTTGTGGTTGCATAATTTATTCCGCCGATGTAAAGTAATATTAGTAAAATGGAGGCTAAATAGGGAAATGTTAGCATATTTTTTTACGGGATTATAGCCTACAAATTTTGTGCAGCTCCATCTTGTGGTTGCATAATGTATTCCGCCGATGGAAAGTAATATTAGTAAAATAGAGGCTAAATAGGGAAATGTTAGCATATTTTTTACGTATTTATAGCTTACGAATTTTGGGCAGCTCCATCTTGTGGTTGCATAATGTAACCCAAAAGGTGAAGTAAATTAACTTTAGTAAAATGGAGTCTAAAATGGCAAATGTTAGCATATTTTTTCACGTAATTATAGCTTACAAATTTTGGGCAGCTCCATCTTGTGGTTGCATAATGTATTCCGCCGATGTAAAGTAATATTAGTAAAATAGAGGCTAAATAGGCAAATATTAGCATATTTTTTACATCATTATAGCCTACAAAACAACATAAAAGGCTTTCACTAGTTCGTTGGAAAATACATTTAAATAAAAAATATTAATAAGATGCAAATGAGCTAAAATATCAATAACTTGAAATCCAGAATAATAATAACATCTTATAGTTCAGAAAATACGCTAGTAGACTTCATTTTTAGAGGATTGGGTAAAAAACATAGTAAGAATTTTAATTATCGACTTAATTTAACTGCATTTTTCCTGGAAACAGCTGTCAATCAATTTGTTCATTGATTAGTTGTTGATTAATTAATTATTCCCAGCTGCAGGACACCGTAGAATTTGTTGTTGTTGTGGTATTTGTTGGCGTTTTGCAGAAATTGTCATGTCTTGGTCACTCTACTGTAAATCTTTATTTTCAAACTGGGTATGTTAAGAAGTAAATGTTTAAAGTATGGCTTTAATAGCATCAGTTTGAGTCGCCTGCATAATTTACACGCTCAATTATTTACACGTTCACCCTTTTAACTTAGCAAGAGGTTGAAATATGGCGTCTTTTAAGCTTAAAGTTCAAACTTGTTGTAGACCAGATGTCTGATCATCATTACGCTTTTGTTTTTGCCATGAACATATGTCTGGGTTGTTTTTTTTTGTGGTTCCTGTTTGTCCAGAGGCATATTGATTCTGAACTATTCAATGTGTTTAGGATTCAATTGCCTTGCGGTAAAACCAGCTGTTTGGTAGTTAGTCGTGTGTGCTGTCAAAATGGCGCCTTCAATGGCAGCCAACCTTAAAATGCCCTCAAACCAACAGGAGGTCACCTGGAATTGTCCCAAAATCAGAAACATGCTAGAAAGTCCCTCAAAAACGATATAAAATGCGTTAAAAGGTAGAAGAACTGTCCTGAATGTACAGTAATCCCTCGATTATCACGTCTTCACTTATCGCAAATTCACCACTCTGCCATTTTTTCCGCCATTAACTATTTAAAAAAATAATTTAAAATAGATTTTTTTTTAATTCATAAAAAGGTAAAAATCCATGTATTTATTAACATGTTTATTTATTCATTCATTTTTTATTAATTGATTTATATTGTTTTGATTTATTAACTTATTTATTATTATTACTTTCATGTATTAACTTATTTATTATTTTTATTTATTAACTTTTTTTAATTATTTATTTATTTATTAACCTATTTATTTTGAATTCATTAACTTATTTATTACTTTTTATTTTGAATTCATTAACTTATTTATTACTTTTTATTTTTAATTCATTAATTATTTATTACTTTTTATTTTTAATTCATTCATTTATTTATTACTTTTTATTTTTAATTCATTAACTTATTTATTACTTTTTATTTTTATTTATTAAATTATTATTATTTATGTTTTAAATTATTGTTATTTATGTATTAACTTATTATTATTTATTTCTTATTAACTTATTATTATTTATTTCTTATTAACTTATTTATCATTATTTTTATTTATTAACTTACTTATTATTATTTTTATTTGTTAACTTATTTATTATTATTATTTTTATTTATTAACTTATTCATTGCCTGTTTATTTATGTCTAAAAATTTATTTTTCTGTGTCTGTATTCTCACCCTCTTGCTACTGTGACAATGAAATTTTTCCCGAATACAAGATGACTAAACTAATCTAATCTAATCTAAAATCCACTCTGAAACTGGTAAGCGGAAGCCCCTTGTTGGCATGAATTTGGCCCGCGAATGAAACGGAACCAATCGTGTCGGTGACATGGAACGGAAGATAAATTCTCGTAAAAAAATAGGTGCCTGATAAATGTGTCCGACAAGTGCTGAAGAATTAGTCTGAATTAGTAGCGTATGCTCGTGCTGGAGCGGAGCAGCTTGAACAGATGGGCTGTGGCTGCGGATGGGCATTTTTCTGGGTTTACTTGTGCGTAAAAGCGCAAGGTCAATCCCCTTGTCGCTTTGCGCATCCTGTCGACTGAGCATTTAGCCAAAACACCTCCTGATTACGGAATATACTGACTCGTACAAATTGAGCGTTTGGTCTGGAAATGCTTCCTTCCCACTTGCTATCAATGAATGGACAATTTTCATCTAGGAAACACATTTTAACATAGGCATTTCTCTTAAAGTGCGCCTTATAATGCGGGAAATACGGTATGCCGCAAGTTTGACCCATTTTATGATTCCCACCAACGCTGCCATAAGTGAAAATCTGTGCTATTCTAATAGAAAATTTCAGGCTAGTTTCTATGAAACTAAATTTAAGATGAAGGTGCGCCTTATAGTGCAGAAAATACGGTATACAGCATTTTCCATTCAATTCAGTCCCAATTCATGATTCCCACCAAATGGTTTTTTTGGTTGAGTTTCTATGAAACAAAGTCTAAGATGAAGCTGCGCCTTATAGTGCAGAAAATACGCTATATAACATTTTCCATTCAATTCATACTTCCCACCAAACCCCCCATTAGTGGAAAGTCCTACTAATCTAATAGAAAATTTCAGGCTAGTGTCTATGAAACTAAATGTAAGATGAAGGTGCGCCTTACAGTGCAGAAAATACGGTATACAGCATTTTCCATTCAATTCAGTCCCAATTCATATTTCCCACCATACCCCCCATTAGTGGAAAGTCCTACTAATCTAATAGACAATTTTGGTTAAGTTTCTATGAAACACATTTTAAGATGGTGCGCCTTATAGTGCAGAAAATACGCTATACTGCATTTTCCATTCAATTCAGTCCCAATTCACACTTCCCATCATACCCACCATTAGTAGTAAGCCACTATATTCTAATAGACAACTTTTGTCTAGTTTGTATGAAACACATTTTAAGATTAAGGTACACCTTATAGTGCAGAAAATACGCTATACAGCATTTTCCCTTCAATTTAGTCACAATTTATGATTCCCACCAAATCTGCCATTAATGGAAAGCCACACTAATTTAATAGACAATTTTGGTCTAGTTTTTATGACACAGATTTTAAGATGGTGCGCCTTATAGTTCAGAAAATACGCCATACAGCATTTTCCATTCAATTCAGTCCCAATTCATACTTCCCACCATTTATGGAAAGCCACAATAATCTAATAGACAATTTTGGTCTAGTTTCTAAGAAACAAATTTTAAGATGGTGCGCCTTATAGTGCAGAAATTACTCTATACAGCATTTTCTATTCAATCTTGTCCCTCCAAATTTCTGACTCGAACACTCCGATGAATTTAAAAAAAAACGATATTTCTTGAAATCGTGTCAAGAGCAGAACACCCAACAATGAAGTGGATTTTATGGGCAAGTTGACTGCACTTATTTCTTAAAGTACACGTGGTTTTTGGTGGCTGGAGGTGAAAAGCGGGACAAAGAGGCACAGAGCTTTTTAGCCACGCTTTGACCCACTTTATCCCAGGGCAGTAAAAGGAGATAAATGAGGAAAAGCCAACGGATGGCAGAAAGGACAAGACAATTAACGCGGGAAGAAAGCTGGAAGGCCAGAAGAAAAGTGGGCGGCTCTTAGAAAAGAAGAGACAAATGGCAAAAAACCCTTTTTTTGTGAGACAATTGGCACTGCCAAAGCGGGATGGCCTTTTGATTGAATTACTTAACAGGCAGTTAATTGAGTGTTAATTTTTAATATCGTTTTACACAGGAGCTCTGCGGATCGTCAAATGAAGATTTTCCCGAAACGCCGGCTTTAATTATCCTTAAAAATTGCACATAATCCTTCAATCCGTCGTTTGCAGGTCTCAAAAATGATACAGCAGTTATGTTACTACTACTACAGCTATTACCACTGTTACTACCACTTCTGCTGCTAATACTACAGCAGCTTATGTTACTACTACCACTACTACTAACAATATACTGCTACTGCTACTATTACTATTAACAATACTGCTGCTACTACTACTACGAACAATATTGCTGCTACTGCTACTACTACTACTACTAAAATACTGCTGCTACTGCTACTACTACTACCAACATACTGCTGCTACTGCTACTACTACTACCAACATACTGCTGCTACAAATACTACTAACATTACTGCTGCTAGGGTTACTGCTACTACTAAAATACTGCTGCTACTGCTACTACTACTAACAATAATGCTGCTACTGCTACTACTACTAAAATACTGATGCTACTGCTACTACTACTACTAAACTACTGCTGCTACTGTTACTGCTACTACTAAAATACTGCTGCTACTGCTAATATTACTGCAGTTACTACTGTTAATGCTACTACTGCTGCTGCCACTACTACTGCTACTACTACTGCTACTACTACTACTGCTGCTGCTGCTGTTACTACTACTACTACTTTTACCACAACTGCTGCTGCTACTACTACTACTACTACTACTACTACTACTACTACTACTACTAGTGCCACTACTACTACTAGTACCACCAATACTACTAGTACTACTACTGCTAATAGTACTACTACTACTAATACTACTTCTACAGCTCCATTTAGTGGATCTATAACAATCCACAAATCCTTCATCTAGTGCATGTCTACCCCCTTACCACCAGTACAACTCCATATAGTGTATCTAAAATACAATCCCCTACTAATACTACTACTACTACTACCGCCACTACTACTGCTGCCCCTTAGACATGAAACCAATTTGAAGATAGTCCATTCATTGAAGGTGCGCCTTTTTGCTCAGAAAATACCCTAGATTTAATTTCCGTGTACCGTATGGACCGTCGCGGGGTACGCAGCTGTGACCTTCCATTGCCGGGGTCTCATTTTGGCGGGCGGGCCGGGTGTTTTGTTTGATTGTGCTGCTCTTGCCATAAAGTGACTTGATTTCCCCCGGCGTGCTTCCCCCACTCCTCAGAACTGCCCTACGGCTGGGAGAAGATCGATGACCCCATCTACGGCAGCTACTACGTGGAGTAAGCAAGCATTTCATTTTTTTTTTTGCCGTCCTTATCAATTATGCAGGACCCTTACGCGCTCACCGGTCTCGGACGTCTCGCCGCTCGTTTGTCAAAACTCTTTCAGGAGAATTCTAATCAGCAAAGATCATCTTAGGAGCGGTTTATTTCATACCGTGATAGTTTTTGTTGTTGTTTTTTTTTGTAAACACCCTTACTAATTGCCTTGAGGATGTAGCCTAAAGGTAAAACGCAGTCAAACCGAGTTCACTTATTTCTTTAGGTTTGACTCAAAAAGGGAATACAGTTCATCTTGAAATACTTATGGAAAAACTTCTTTTCTAACTATAGTATCAAGTTTATGGTTTTGGTTTTGTTCTTTTTGAAATAGGTTAATGTTTAGGTTTTTTTAAATTATTTTAATTGATTTTGCAATACATCACAATATTCTATTGCACGATTATCGCGTTTATTTGAAAACTTTGTTTTTTTTTGGTGGAAATGCAGTAATCCCTCAAATATCATGGCTCTACTAAATCGCAGATTTTTTTCTGGGGAATTTTTTGTTTTAATAAAAAAAAATGTTGTTCATTAAAATGTGAAAATCCACACTAAAACATGCAAGCAGAAGACACGCCCCTATTTTCCACTTGCTACTAGGTTTAAAAGAATAAATATAATATGTATTTTTTTTTTAAATAGGGGTGACTATACTTTGCGTTTTTCGTTTATCGCTGTCTCTATTAACCGTGATAATTGAGGGATTACTGTCAACAATATTGGGCTACACTTCCACTCACGCCCACTAGTCGACAGCATTCTGCCGAAGTTCCCTGACAATTCTGCTTGGACGCACTATTTTCTAGTTCAAATCCCATAACAAATCCCATTTTTGAGTACTCTGACACATTTTTTTAAAGCAATTCAGCACTAAATACCAAAAAAATGACACAACAACAGCCATATGTTGTCCAACCATGTTTACTCTCTTACAAAATAAGCTTCTAGAAATTAATTCAGATAAATGCATCACCACATATGAGACAATATGCCCTTCCTAGTCCACGTGATTCTTTTAATTCAGTTACGGAGGCTAAAAATCGTAGACTCACGACTGTATTTTCATCATTATGCCTAATCGTCAATGTTCTTTGCAGTCACATCAATCGTAGGACTCAGTTTGAGAATCCCGTCTTGGAAGCAAAGCGGCGCCTTGAGCAGCAAAGGCAGATGCAGACTCAGGGTCTTTCCGCTCTCCCGCTGCCCACCATTTACCGAGGTAGTATACCACTTCCTAATGTTACGTCCATTAAACAAAACATCACATTTTCTCAAGCTTTACAATCCAAGTAGTCGTCCTGATTATATGTCACTGCCAATTATTATACCATCAACCTATTTTTAACACTAGAAATTGTCACGAAACATCATATGTGGTTGTTCTACCTAACGAACACTTTGTAGCTCCCGTATTTTCACGACTATAAGGCGCACGTAAAAGTCTTACATTTTCTCCAAAATAGACAGGGCGCCTTATAATCCAGTGCGCCTTATATATGGAAAAAAACTGATATTAAAAAAACACAAATGCCTGAACTGAAACAATACTGTTAAATATGCAGATGCCATCTTAGTTTACAACATCTTCCATCATATAGCTCCTGCCCCACTGCAAGATTTTATACAAAAAAAATCCAAAACATCAACAATGGCTGGCTCTAGAGGTGACTGTGAAGTAGTGAGTGCTTCATACCTAGAAGTCAATAGCAATTACCATATTTTCACCACTATAAGGCGCACTTAAAAGTCTTACATTTTCTCCAAAATAGACAGTGCCCCTTATAATACAGTGCGCCTTATATATGGAAAAAATGTCATTCATTGAGGGTGCGCCTTATAATGCGGTGCACCTTATAGTCGTGAAAATACGGTACTTCTTTATTCTGTATATACAGAATAAAATCATTTCATTTTTTTCGCCGCCAACCCAATGGTTTGTCAGTTTTGTCTTCAAGTGTGCGCCTTACTGAAATTTCCTAAATTTCTCAAGGGCTCCTTTGTACATTTGTGTATTTATTTCTTTTTTTTAACACGTCTGCGTGTTATCGTATGATGTAAAGGGCATCCTTGGCCGAGGTCGAGTGGTGGAGAATAGTAGGCGGGGTTAGATGACTGAGAACATGATCACCCCCAAGGTTTTCTTCTGTCTGGCACCGAGATAAGAATTTGTTAGACCAAATGTGTCAAAGTGGCGGCCCTGGGGCCAAATCTGGCCCGCTGTATCATTTTGTGCGGCCCGAGAAAATAAATGATGAGTGCCGACTTTCTGTTTTAGGATGAAATTAAAATGAAGAGTATAGATGTATATTAAATTTCCTGATTTTCACCCTTTTAAATCAATAATTGTCATTTTTTAATCCATTTTTTCTGTGTTTTTAGTTCAAAAATCATTTTGTAAAATCTAAAAATATATTTAAAGAAAGCTCAAATAAACGTTGTTTTAGATCTGATTTTCTCCTTTTTAAACCAATAATTGTAATTTTTTTAATCATTTTTTCTGTGTTTTTGGTTCAAAAATCATTTTGTAAAATCGAAAAATATATTTAAAAAATGCTAAAATAAACATTGTTTTAGATCTATAAAAAACTGAATTTTCAGGGCTTTTAATCCATTTCTTTTAATCCATTTATTAAAAAAAAAAATCTAAATATTCTATCAAAAATTGTCCGGCCCACTTCAAATCAAGTTGACGTTAATGTGGCTCGCGAACCAACCCGAGTCTGACACCCTTGTGCTAGACCTTTCCAAAATAAACTCACCATGACTCACCGACATTGCGCTAAACGCTGGCAAAATCTGCAGCCAAATAATAATGCAAGCCAGAGTTATTATTAGATAAGGATGCATTTGGGAGTGGTTTCAGTGAACAAGAATTACCTTTCACCTGGTATATTTTTTGTGTGTCTGTGTTTTCTCCCTTCAGAAAAGCCACTTTTCACCAGGGACCCGACCCAGTTGAAAGGCACATTCCTGTCGACGGGCCTGCAAAAGAGCAACATGGGATTTGGCTTCACAATCATTGGAGGGGACGAACCAGACGAGTTTCTGCAAGTGAAGAGTGTCATTCCCGATGGGCCGGCTGCTCAGGATGGAAAGATGGACACAGGTACACCCATTGGATTGAATTGGATAACTTTATTCATCCCATATTCAGGAAATTTCGTTGTCACAGGAGCAAAAGGGTGAGAATACAGACACAGAAAAAGACACCCTAGACCAGGGGTGTCAAACTTTGGTCTGCGGGCCGAATACAGCTTCATTTGAGATCAAGTAGGCCGGACCAGTAAACTCATTGCAAAATGACATAGAACTAACTATAAGCCCACTTTTTTTCCCTTTGTATTAGTCACTAATACTAATAATTAGTGCAAAGAATGAGTAAATTATCAAAATTTTTATTAACAGAATTTTCCTTTTACATTATAAACAATATATTATGAACAAGAGAATAACGTAAGAACATTAATAAATGTCAATTCATTCGGCCATGTCTGGTCTAAATTAACCACAATAATCAATGGACGACTATATACTAAGTTTTTTTGTCATTCCCCGAACCAAGTTTCAGCTAAATGTGCTTCTTTCACTATTTTATTCAACGGATAACAACCCCCCTCCCCTCCCTCTCTCTCTCCATCTGTTGCCAGAAGCTTGCTAAATTTTGAATATTTTTGCTGTCTGAGTCAACTAGAGTTCACCCAGTGAATTATGTCACAGTGAAAGTAACATGAAACACTCAACGTTGTCGATAGATGTCCGATTTGTTTGAACCGGGGAAGGGCTAGCAGCCAATGGGAAGCATAATTAACCAGGACTGCTTATGCTAGTTGCCATACACCTTTCCTAATTAGCATTGTTAGCATGCCTGGGATGATGACCCTATCGTGTGTGTGTGTGTGTGTGTGTGTGCTTTGCCCTCCCATGAACTGGCGTTTCCATCTTTTTCCTTCATCTCCTTTTCTTTGACTTCCACGTCACTCACTCTCTTTTATCTCGTCTCCATCTTTGTTTCTGATTCTTATTGGTAGCCTCAGCACACGTTATCCGACATTGCTTCTTCGGCCTTGTGGCTTATTTTATTATTTTTTTCCGTCTTCTCCATCCTGTTTCCTGATACCGTATTTTCACGACTATAAGGCGCACTTAAAAGTCTTAAATTTTCTCCAAAATAGACAGTGCGCCTTATAATCCAATGCGCCTAATATATGGAAAAAACTGAAAACAAAAAACCACCACTGTCGGATATTAAAAAAACACAAAGGCCTGAACTGAAACAATACTGTTAAATATGCAGATGCCATCTTAGGTTACAAAATCTTCCATCATATAGCTCCTCCCTCACTGCAAGATTTTCTACAAAAAAAATCCAAAACCTCAACAATGGCTGGCTCTAGAGGTCACTGTGTAGTGAGTGAGTGCTTCATACCTGGAAGTCAATAGCAATTACCGTATTTTCACCACTATAAGGCGCACTTAAAAGTCTTCAATTTTCTCCAAAATAGACAGTGCGCCTTACAATACAGTGCGCCTTATATATGGAAAAAAATGTCATTCATTGAGGGTGCGCCTTATAATGGGGTGCGCCTTATTGTCGTGAAAATACGGTAATTTTTCCTCTCGTTTCTTCATCCCTTCTTTTATGTTTTGTCAGCTTTCTCCTCTTTTCCTTCTCTGATATTCCTTCCCTGAAACTTGCTACTTTCCCCTCTGTGACATTGCCAGAGCTACTTACACACACACACACAAATACACATACACACGGGTGCTCCCCGGCTGAGATTAGCTGGCCTATTTGAGCCGAGCGACATTGCTCTTAGGGATTGTGCGTGATGATGCATGTGACATGTGTGTTTGTGTTTGTGTGTGTTTTTGAGTGTGTTTGTGTGTGTGTGTGTGTGTGTCCGAGGGCCGCCAGTGGTGTGAAGGAGAGGATTTAAGGCAACCACGTTATTCATGGGACTGCCACGTTAAAGCAAAAATCTATAAATGTCCACACATAAACCAGCACTGTTGCCTTTGTGGATTTCATTGGTCGCATCTCACTTTTATTTGATTTATTTCTTTCTTATACCTGTCAACTTCAGCCAATTTTTCTTCTTATTAATGATTGCAATTCCCCATAAAGTTAATCATGAGTGCTGACTTTCTGTTTTAAGATCAAATTAAAATGAAGAGTATAGATGTATATTAAATGTCCTGATTTTCCCCCTTTTAAATCAATAATTGTCATTTTTTGATCTATTTTTTCTGTGTTTTTAGCTCAAAAATTATTTTGTAAAATCTAAAAATATATTTAAAAAAAATCTAAAATAAACATTGTTTTAGATCTGTAAAAAAACAGAATATTCAGGGCTTTTTAATCCAGTTCTTTTAATCCATTTATTTAAAAAAAATCTAAATATTATATCTTAAATGGTCCAACCCACATAAAATCATTGCTTGCTGACTCGCTATATTTAAACCGTAAAAAAGGGGAATTCACATGCTCATATCATGCTTAAAGCATGACAATATTAGCGTATTATTTGCTAACAGACGATCCAGATTAGAGCCAAAATGGTTAAAACCAGATCACTTTTACAAAAAAAAACGTACTTGGAAAAAAAATCCTGTAAAAAGTTGTTACACACATTGAAATGATGTAAAATACATTTTAAAAAATGTAAAAGTCGACAGCTATGACATTTCCAACCCAGTCTGCATATACTCGATATTCATAAAGATGAACTTAGCGTCTGTCTTCCTTAGCTCAGCGTCTTTCCCACGCACTCATGAGCGTCGTAAGAAACATACTGATATCGTTTTTATTTTATTATTTGTATCTTTTTATGAGGCACTTAGGCAATACAGCCGGAACTTTGCAGTGCAGTTTTATGCCAGTTTCCCAAAAACATATTGAGTAGGGCGCAGAAATTTGTGCTTTTCCTTCATTTTATCACACTTGGAAAGCAGGAATGGTCACTATTAAAGTAGTTGTTGTCGTTTTTCATCTTCTTTTGGGGACGAACTTTGAATTTGTACTCTTTTTTTAAAGGTGGCAAAATGTCAAGGTTATGCTCTTGATGTAAAAACGGTTCATTTTAGAGAAAATTTGGTTTGTCAATCATCTTTAGAAGCAGCTGATGAGTTAAATGAATACAAATGTTTTTTATCATTTTGTAGTGTAATACACTCATACAGACTAGAAATATTTCAAAATTACAAATATGAGTAATAGTCATGTATCTGCTTCCAAAATATAGAGGAAAAATGACATAAGACGCCCACAAGACGAAATATGTTAAGTTTGTAAAAAATCACAGGTGTCAAAGTGGTGGCCCGGGGGCCAAATCTGGCCCGCCGCATCATTTTGTGAGGCCCGGGAAAGTAAATGGTGACTTTCTGTTTTAGGATCAAATTAAAATGAAGAGTATAGATGGATATTAAATTTCCTGATTTTCCCCCTTTTCAATCAATAATTGTCATTTTTTTAAATCATTTTTTTCTGTTTTTAGTTAAAAAATAATTTTGTAAAATCTAATCATGATCCCCACCATTTTAAATCAATAATTAGAATTTTTTAATCATTTTTTTCTGTGTTTTTAGTTCAAAAATCATTTTGTAAAATCTAAAAAATATATTAAAAAAACCTCAAATAAACAATATTTTAGATCTATAGAAAAAAACGAACATTCAGGGCTTTTAATCCAGTTCTTTTAATCCATTTATAAAAAAAAAATCTAAATATTATATCTAAAATGATCCGGCCCGCTTGAAATCAAATTGACGTTAAAGCGGTTTACATGTAAACCCTCACATGAGAAACTTTCACTTTAATGCTCGCGTCCTAAATTTGTGCAGCTGCTCGTAAATCAAAAATCTGATGTACCTGACTGACGTTGCCGATCCATATTTCCTCCAGGTGACGTCATCGTCTACGTAAACGACATCTGCGTCCTGGGCACCACGCACGCCGACGTGGTCAAGCTCTTCCAGTCGGTACCCATCGGTCAGAGCGTCACCCTGGTACTGTGCAGAGGCTACCCACTCCCCTTCGAACCCGAAGACCCCAACGCCACCAGCGGCAGTTCCATGACACCCATCGGGATGGAGCACCGCCCCCTGGTGGTCAACGGCCGCGGCAGCTACGATCCTTACCTGGAGTATCTCTCCTTGAGCTCTCAGCTGCCGGCCCAAGCTCTGGCCGGGGTGTCGCACCCGGGGGACACTCACCTTGACGGCTCCTCCCTGCCACCCACCACGCCCGGCTCAGGCTCCGCCCTCACGCCGCACGACGACAACGTGTCCATGGCGTCGTCGGGGACGGCCGGCGTTGCCGGGGCGACCGTGCAGACGGCCGAGCTGCTGACGGTTACCATGGTGAAGGGAACCGAGGGGTTCGGATTCACCATAGCGGACAGTCCCACCGGACAGCGGGTCAAACAGGTCCGGTATCGCCGTTTTGGGCGTTTGGGTTCGATTCTCGTGTCTGGGATTGCGATGTTGACGTGGACTCGAACTCGCAGGTGTTGGATCCCGGCTCGCAAGCGGCGTCGGGTTTGATCGAGGGCGATCTGATCTTGGAGGTCAACCAGCAGTCGGTGGCGGCGGCTGGACATGGACGTGTGGTGGAGATGCTCAAAGAGTGTCCCGTCGGGGCTGAAGCGACGTTGCTAATTCAGAGAGTGGCAACAGGTGAGTTGACCTTTGACCTTGAGGCTTTGAATTATTTATGTCCATAGATTCAATTGAATTTGATGCTTTTTTGTTGTTGTTATGCTACTAGTATCATGAGATTTGAAGCTACACCACGAAATGCACAAATAACAACAAGAAACAAATAAATCATCATCAATAATAACAATAATAAATAATTATGAACAAGAAATAGTCAAGAAATAAGTAGTCGTAAGTAGTCGACAACATAAAAAGGGAATTGCACAAATGACAACAAACTAACAAATAATCGCAATCATAAATAAATATTAACAAGAAATAATCAAGAAATAAATAGTCAACAACATAAAAAATGGAAGTGCACAAATAACAATATCAAACTAATAAAGATTCAATAAATAATTACAATAAATAAATATTAACAAGAAATATTCAATAAATAAGTAGTTATAAGTGATCAACAACATAAAAAGGAAAGTGTACAAATAACCATACCATAAAAATAAATAATCAATAAATAATAACAATAATAAATCAATATTAACAATGGATAATCCAGAAATAATCAAGACATAAGTAGTCATAATTGGTCAACAACATAAAATAGAGAATTGCATAAATAATCACAATAATAAATAAATATTAACAATAAATAAATGTTAACAATAGATAATTAATAAATAGTGACAAATATTAGCCATAAGAAATAAGACGTCAACAACATGAAAAAGGGAAGTGCACAAATAACGACAAACAAATAAATCATCAATAAATAGGATGAATACGTGTTCATAATAATTAGTCAAAAACATAAATAAGTTGAGATGTGCCAAAATAATTAATAAGATAATAAATAAGTAGTCAACATAATAATCACGTAGTAGTCAAGTAAATAATAATTGCATTTGCTTTCAAGCATAAATGGCCATCAAATGTAGAAAACCGACTTCAATGAGCATTTCCAGACTACTTAGTCAGATTAAATTCATATTTAATATCATAACACACATGACATGAAGAGGAAAATTGGTTGGACACACTTTTAATGTGAAAAATTAAAACAAGATTGAATTTGCTGATGCTATGTCCTCTTAGCTAGCTAACAGCTAGCTTCAAAACAGCACAATTTATGGAATTATTTGTCTTATTAAATGGCTAAATCAACAAAAAGACATTTTGTTCCGACTGCTTACAAATAAATTAGGCTTTTAATTTTGCTAATTGTGTACCAAACGTTAAAAAAATAACAATTTGAGAGGTCTTAACTCAAAACAAGTCTGTTTTGTGTACTCATAATCAGAAGTAGTTTGTAAAGAAAAGGCTACTAAAGTGAAAATAAAGAAAAGAAAAGGTCATGATGATACTTTAGGGTGAAAAAGAGAAAGTTTATCCCTCTGGAAATATAAATGACCTTTGACCCAGGATTCGTCACACAGCAGGCTTTAAAAGGTCAAAGATTTTGGAGCAAAAAAGCTACAAAACGTGTTAAAATACATTTGACAACATACTTGGCAATAGAAACACACATTTTGTAACAAAAACAATACAAAAAAATCATTTTTTTGGTTAATCCTGGCTTGGTTTCAATATATTTCGACTTGCTTTATTAAAATATGTATTTTTAATCCTTGTAATTATAATAAATTGGCCACTTTTATGCACTGTATGCGTAATGTCAACAACTAAAGCTATAGTTCACCTTGATGAAATTTCCAAAGTTAATCAAGAATAATAATTATATCGTCATTATGTATAATAATAATAATTAAGTATAATCATGAAGTCTATTGATTGGCCTGACTTTTGTGGGAGGAGATTTATTTAATCATCTGTGCCCTTTTCATATTGATATCATATCAAAGAAAAAAATACTTTATAAAAATTTGTATTAATGTACTGACAAAACTTTTGATTATAATAAAATTGACATATTTAGGATTTTTAAAATTAAATCCTGGTTTTACAATACAGTAATAGTGTCAGTAATATAATGGAGTCGTATTAGCCAGAGAGGATAAAGAATATATGACTGTAAATATTATTCAATTTTCTGTCTGTATTTGTTGTACTGCCGTTTTTGTTCAAATATTTAACAAAAACGGCATTGCAACAAATGCAATTAGGCAAATTAATAATGTTTACAGGCATATATTCTTTATCCTCTCTGGATTTTATGTGGACTGGACCATTTTAGATATAATATTTTGATTTTTTTTTAATAAATGGATTAAAATAACTGGATTAAAAGCCCTGAATATTCAGTTTTTATAGATCTAAAGCAATGTTTATTTGAGATTTTTTTATATATATTTTTAGATTTTACAAAATAATTTTTGAACTAAAAACACAGAAAAAATGATTAAAAAATGACAATTATTGATTTAAAAGGGGGAAAAATCAGTAAATTTAATATACATTATACATCTTTATTTTATCTTTTTTAAATATATTTTTAGACTTTACAAAATATTTTTTTAACTAAAAACACAGAAAAAAATGACAATTATTGATTCAAAAGGGGGAAAAATCAGGAAATTTAATATACACCTATACTCTTCATTTAAATTGAATCCTAAAACAGAAAGTCGGCACTCATGATTTACTTTCCCGGACCGCATAAAACGATGCGGCGGGCCAGATTTGGCCCCCGGGCCGCCACTTTGACACCAGTGATGTTTGTTAGCATTTAGCTAAATTAGCTTTCATAAGGTTCATTCATGTCCGAGACTCAAACCCAAATTCTCTCCACATTGGCCCACATCTCAGTCCTAATCGATTGTGTTGTCTTTTAAAAGGAATCAATTCACATTTACCGTCTTAGAACTCATTGTTTTTTTCCCTTGCTGTGACAAACTGCTGCCTAATTTGCATTGTTTCTGAGACAGATAACGCCACAATAAGGACACTGTTTATATTTAATTAGCGGCGAAGGCACACTCACTCTTCTCTCTCTCTCTCTTTTGCAAATTTAATGAATTGAAGTGTAAAATGAATCACAATGGCACAAATGACAAGAGAATGCACGGCGTGGAACTGACGAGTAGGCGGAGCTTATAATTATTGAGCAGCCTTGCTGGACGAATGTCAGCAAAAATCGTGCCAAATGTAACTCAAGTGATCGTATTGATGTTGTAGTGACTGATCGTATTGAAGTGTGTACCAAAGTCAAATATGTGTGAGAGTGTCAGATGCTTGAGCACTTCAATATGACGGAGTATCCAACTGCCACCTGGTGGTGAAGCTTTGCCACGACATATAGTTGTGTAGTATTCAATCAGGCCTTCATTAAATTCCAACTGAGAATGGAGTATGAGACTTTTGAACTGTAAATCAGAAAAACTAAATAGCATAGAGGTGGATTTTGGATTGAGGCTTATACTCCGGAAAATACGGTATATCTTTTGAAAGATTTTAGGAATATGTATATTTGTTTTTTGGGGGTCCTGGTCAATCCACCAGTTTCGTCCCTCATTCCTAAGACATGCATAGTAGGCTAAATGGACACGAAATCACAGGTGTTAAAGTGGTGGCCCGGGGGCCAAACTTGGGCCGCCGCATCATTTTGTGCGGGCCGGGAAAGTAAATCATGAGTGGCGACTTTCTGTTTTAGGATCATATTAAAATGAAGAGTATAGATGTATATTACATTTCCTGATTTTCACCCTTTTAAATTAATAATTATCATTTTTAATCCATTTTTTTCTGTGTTTAGTTTAAAAATCATTTTGTTAAATCTAAAAATATATTTAAAAAAAAGCTAAAATAAACATTTTTTTAGATCTATAAAAAGACGGAATATTCAGGGTTTTTAATCCAGTTCTTTTAATCCATTTATTTAAAAAAAAATCTGAATATTATATCTAAAATGGTCCGGTTAAGTTTGAAACCCTTGCTCAAAATTGCTCTTAGGTATGATCAGCTGGCCACCTCATGCCTGTAAAGTCAGCTGGGGTAGGCTCCAGCACCCCCTGCGATCCTAGTGAGGATAAAGCGGTTCAGAAAATGACTGAATCTATTGTGACTTCAGTTTTTTGTTTTTTTAACCCTTTGAATTGCTTGTCAGGGTTGCCAAATCACATGGTAAAACCCGCCTTGGTCAATTGCAACCATCCCAAATATGTTTATCCCCGAATACAACACTGTATATTTCGCATTTCTAACTAGACATCAGTGGTCATTTATGCCACACATGAGGTGTCAGACCTGCACAGCGCTCATTTGTCCAGAGATTGTTTCCCTTTGCCATCTCGGGCGCCATTCCAGCCTTCCACGGGTGCTCCGACGACTTGAATCTGAGCCAAGAGCAGGCGATAGACAGACTCTCGCGGGCGCCAAACGAGGCCCGGGCGAAAAGCAAAGCGCGGTGGCGGCGGCGGCCAAGAAGCCAGCGGGCCGGGTGTGACGCCTCCCTCAAAAAGCGCTGGTCCACCAGGCGCTCGTTTGGTATTCAGCCACACACCCGTGAGAGCGCCACGTATCCGGCACATATGCTGATGAATTTGATTAGCATGTAAATGAAGTCTAAACGCTTTGCGTGAGGTTGACGCTGGCTTTTTAATGCCGGTGGACAATCGCCGTGTCGAAACGGCTCATTTCCTTCCCTGTTATATTAAGAAAAGTCTCTTTATGAATGATCTAATAGGAATTATTTGTGGGATTCTCTAAAGGCCGTATTCCCTGTGGGAGGAGCTTCTTTTCGTATAGACGAGCGTAAAAGCGACACTACCATTTTGGCTCTATGGGCAGCTTTGTTCATATCCAAACATGGAGGCCTACCGTGTTTTTCGCACTATAAGGTGCAAGGAAATTGTGTTTCGTAGTAGTAGTAGTGGTGGTGGTTGGAGTAGTGGTAGTAGGGGGTTGTTTTATAGATCACTAGATTGAGCTGTAGTGGTTAGAGGTTTTGTTATAGATCAACCACATTGATCTGTAGTAGTAGTAGTAGAAATAGAGGTAGTTAGGGGTTGCGTTATACATCAACTAGAATAAGCTGTAGTAATAGTAGTAGTAATAGTAATAGTAGTGGTTAGGGGTTGTGTTATACATCAACTAGATTTAGCTGTAGTAGTAGTAGTACTAGTGATAATAGTAGTGGTTAGGGGTTGTGTTATACATAGACTGGATTAAGATGAAGTAGTAGTAGTAAAAATAATAGTGGTTAGGGGTTGTGTTATACATCAACTGGATTAAGATGAAGTAGTAGTAGTAGTAAAAATAGTAGTGTTAGGGGTTGTGTTATACATCAACTAGGTGGAGCTGTAGTAGTAGTAATAATCGTAATGGTTAGGGGTTGTTATACATCAATTGGATTAAGATGTAGTAGTAGTAGTAGTAAAAATAGTAGTGGTTAGGGGTTTTGTTATACATTAACTAGATTAAGCTGTAGTAGTAGTAATAATAGTAGGGGTTGTGTTATACCACAACTAGGTGGAGCTGTAGTAGTAGTAATAATAGTAGTGTTTTGTGGTTGTGTTATACAGCAACTTGATTAAGATGTAGTAGTATTAATAATAGTCGTGGTTAGGGGCTGTGTTATACATCAACTAGGTGGAGCTGTAGTAGTAGTAATAGTAAGTTGTGTTATACAAATACTAAATGGACCTGTAGCGGTAGTGGGTTTTGTTATAGATCCACTAGATAGAGTGCTGCAGAAGGGATTTCATGCATATGATGAACTAATATTGATCCACATATAAAGCTCATTTGCAATTGTTTTAGTTACGGCTTATAGTGCGGGAAATAAGGTAGGTTTATTCAAGGATACGAATTGATTTCACGACCACACTCGTATGTCAAATCCACTTTCACGTGGAAATGTCAGGATTCATGTTATCGACAGAGTCGACCTTTATTGCTTCGGTGTAGTACAACTTGTAGAAAGTACTGCACTGATACGCTTTCGGCAAGTTGGCTTTGCTCATGTTTTTCAATTATTCGAAGTCACATTCGAGTGTTAATCTAAACTATGAAAGTATAACTAATACTAATAACGAAAAAATATATATATTTAATGCCAAAATCAACCAAAAAATGACATTTTATCTAATCTATGATTCTTTTATTCGGAGTATACTTACTTAATCCCTCCACCAATTGTTTTTAAATCGAACATCACTTTTTGCACCCTCGATTTATGTGATTTTCTAGCAGAAATCCATGTTTTTTTTTATGTTTTTTCATCCTCATCTCCGCACATGTTAAGATCCAAACATGTTTTTTTTTTACTAGAAATCCAGTATACATGAAACATACGTTCCTCCCATGTGTGTCGACTCTATGTATTTGGGTCTCTCAGTATTCGACTTCTCGCCTCCTTTGATTGTGGGTTGTCGCTGGGGAGCTTTGGTGATAAGAACTGGAGTGCTCCCTACTTTCTGCACCAACATCAAATATAACTGAGAGTGTGTGTGTGCATGTGTGTGTGTGCTTGCAGCTAATGATGTAATTATGTTTGGAACAAATGCAACTGTGGTGCACATTAGGGAGTCTTTGGCAAACAAAGTCAAAACACAGGGATGGAAAATGCAACTTCGCTTGTGAAAATATACCGGAGATTCCATACTACTGGATTTAGACTGGTTTTAGTATACAGTGTTCCCTCGGTTATCGCGGTTAATGGGGACCGGGACCATCCGCAATAGCTGCATTTCCGCAAAATAGGCGTGCCCTTTTAAAAATGCTTAAAGAAACGTATAACACGTGCACAAAAGCACCACCAAGCAAAAACATCATAGTAGTCCGGATGGAGGATCTTCTGCAGTTTTTTTGCACGTAAGAAACATCGTTATTGGGAGTTGTGAACATTGTTTTTTTGAAGATGCGACTGTAAACAGCCATGACGTCATCAATGCCATTCCTGAACTCACACCATGTTATTGACCATTTCTTTGGCCTTTTTTGATGCAATTACTAATTCTTATTGAATATTTTGTTTCCACCTCTTGTAAGATGATGTCATTTATAATTTTAACTTAATATCTTTACATTTTTATATATATTTTTCCTGAAAAAAATCCACGAAGCTCTGAGTCCGCGATAGCTGAAGCGCGAAGTAGCGAGGGAACACTGTACAGTTAAATGTAAAATATCTGAAAAGTTATGTGGAAAAAACTCAAATTTTCTTATGTAAATTGTTATTTTGAGTATTCCTAACTTATTATATTTACTGTAAACTTGGAATTTTGAATAGAAATTACTGAATGAAAGTTAATTTTAAGGTTTGGCTGGTAAACTGTATTTTTTTTTCATTGTAGTTCATATAAATGATAACAAGGTAAACGTGAAATGTAATTTTTGTAGTTTTAGTTGTATTTTGAAGGATATTTTTTACTTTGACAAATGTTTATTGTGTCGGCATTTGCAGTGATTGTGTTTTTGTTTTAATTTCTTGTTAATATTCAGTGTTTTAATAGTTTTTTTTATATATTTCCTTGTTTAGGCCAAGTGTCTCCATGGAAGGCTGCCAAACAGGTACGTAACAATTAATCGATGCTAAATCTTGCTAAATCTGTTAGCTTATAGGTTAGCAATTAGGAAACTCCACTGACACCAGGTATACATTAAATATATTTTCTGAACATTTAAAATAAATAAATAAACACAATCTATGACTTGTACACAGTATTCATAACAAAATACACAAATTAGTCAATACTAAGTAACGATTAGCATGAGTGAATAAGGTCCACATTAGCACATAATTAGCGGTTAGCATCTACATTAGCAAGATAACGTCTTAGCTAAAGAAAACATCATACCTCTACTTACAAATGCCTCTAGATCTGAAAAAAATTCAGATTACGAATTTTTTAATGCAAATTAATGCATTTTATTATCCATTATTTTATTTTGAAAATATTGACGCATTGATTTTCACTTTATAACATCACAACAAATAATAATAATAACAAAAGCATTCAATTTAATTCAATTAACTGTCTCACAACAACCACTATCCAAGTTTCAAGATTACTTCGTAAGTAGAAGTATGACTTTACATTAAATACAACATTATAATTTCATTTACCCCATTTATACTGAAGTAAACTTGCCCACTTGACAGTGTAAAATAGAGTAATAAAGAAACTAAATGTAGGTAAAAGGTGCACTTTAAAGAGTGACTTGGAGTGGCAATCATCCGTCATCTAGACGGCTCCGTCTGCTTTGACTTTCTTCAAATTGCCGCCTTCTAATTTGGCCTCAACTTGTGCGACGACTGGCCACGTGCTGACAGAACATTTATCATATCGGTGAAGTCCTTGTTTGTCCTCGTGTTAACTTTGAGATTATATCGCCGCCGTGTGGAGCAAACTTCATACATTGACCTGTAGTTCGATGACATCAGATTGCTTGAATGACATTCATTTTTTTTTTTAAAGTTGAGGTACTCATTTAGCTCTTTACCTGACATTGACAACATTCGACAACATCTAATTCATTTTAACAGGAGAGTGCAAATCACTCTTTTTATAGCAAGGGTGTCAGACTCGGGTTGCGCAGCTGGCTGCATTAACGTCACCTCGATTTTATGTGGGCTGGACCATTTTAGATAAAATATTTAGATTTTTTTTTTTATAAATGGATTAAAAAAACTGGATTAAAAACCCTGGATATTCAGTTTTTTTATAGATTTAAAACAATGTTTATTTTAGCTTTTTTAAAATATATTTTTAGATTTTACAAAATTATTTTTGAACTAAAAGCACAGAAAAAATGATTAAAATATTACAATTATTGATTTAAAAGGGGGAAATCAGGAAATTTAATATACATCTATACTCGTCATTTTAATTTGATCATTAAACAGAATGTCGGCATTCATGATTAACTTTCTTGGGCCACACAAATTGATGCGGCGGGCCAGATTTGGCCCCCGGGCCGCCACTTTGACAACAGTTTTATAGGAAAGTGAAAAATTAAAAAGAAAATGTTTCGTACTTTTGGCATGTTTCTGGAAACCAGGTTTTTAGTGGCTTTTTTTTAAATTACTACCAAAAAATACTGCCTTTGGCTATTGCAGGTCAATGTCTATTAGCCGAATAGTTTAAACATATCTTTACTATTTAGCAAACACTGTAATAAGCAATTTTTTTTTATTCGGGTGATCACCAGGGGCATAATACTCCATTAGATGTCTAATTTCCTTTTTAATAGATTGATTATAATTGTTAAATAGCCAAATGTCATTGGGAAAATCATAAAGTAAAGTTTAAATACTATTTTAGAAGATAAGGTTTGCATTTTTGCTTCTGTAATTCATTTTAAAAGACAATCAACTGAAAATATATATCGTTTTTTTTTCTTATCTTTGCAGTTAACCGAGCAATGGGACCCACACGGAAGCCCCCAGACCAACCTATCGGGTCCCGTCCTGCCTCCAGGTACGCCTTTCCCCAACCAGCCGCAACACCGCACGTCCGTGCCGGACTCCACCGAAGGCTTCGACTTGAACAAACCGGATCCTTACGACCTTTACGAAAAGTCCCGAGCCCTCTACGAGAGTCGACGTGAGTTTACCGATTGCCGGGGGGGCGATCAATTGCACAGCCGGGTCATCGATGCCATGTATGTGTGTGTGTGTTAGGTCCAGAATACGAAGAGGTGGAGGTGCACCTGCTGAGGGAGAAGACGGGCTTTGGCTTCCGCATCCTGGGGGGAGACGAGGCCGTGCAGGCTGTGAGTCCGGATGCCCGTGACAAGGCTCGTATGGGACGGAACATCTGACACTTTTTTTTTTAACGTCCTTTCACTTTGAGTTGGATTGATTTAATAATGGACAGTACATATTAATTAACATATTCATGAACATAAATATGTAAGATGGTAGCGAGGGATCATTTCCATCTTTAGTCTTTTGTACAGGTTGATTTCTGTATATATGTGTATATATGTATATGTATATATATATATGTATATGTATGTATGTATATGTATATATGTATATATATATGTATATATATATGTATGTATATATGTGTATATATATATGTATATATATATGTATGTATATATATGTATATGCATGTATATGTATGTATATATATGGATATGTATGTATATGTGTATGTATGTATATATATGTGTATGTATGTATATATATGTGTATGTATGTATATATATGTATATGTATGTATGTATACAGGGTGTATCAAAAAAATGTACTCACTTTTAGAATGACCCGAAAATCTTTAGTGAGTACATTTTATTCTAAAAGTGAGTACATTTTTTGAGACACCCTGTATATATGTGTGTATATATATGTATGTATACATGTATATATATATATGTATATGTATGTATACATGTGTATATATATATGTGTATGTATATATATGTATATGCATATACGTATATGTATATGCATATACGTATATGTATATGTGTATATATATGTATATGTATATACGTATATGTATATATGTGTATATGTATGTGTATATGTATGTATATGTATGTATATGTATGTATATGTATGTATATGTATGTATATGTATGTATATGTATATATATGTATATATATATATATATTTATATATATGTACATATTTATATATATGTATATATACACATACATACACACACACATATACACACACGCACACACACAAAAGTGCTTGTGTAAATGTCATCCATTGAGCAGTGATTTAATACGGCCTCCGTCCTCAAACCATCTTGAACAGATTGTGATCGGCGCCATCATCGAGAACACCCCCGCCGAGCGCGACGGCCGGCTGCGACCGGGCGACGAGCTGATCTCGGTGGACAAAAACGTGGTGGCCGGAAAGCCTCACAAGTACGTCATCGACTTGATGCACGCCGCCGCTCGCAACGGACAAGTCAGCCTGACGGTGAGGAGGAGGCTCCACATGCCAGGTGAGAATCGCCCTTGGGGGTTGTGGGATAGACTCCCTTGGCAAGCCACAAAAACCATGAACCGTCGTCACTCAGGCGAAGGCTGCCCCGTCAACGGTCGAAGCCCCAGTTTAGTGTCCACTCAGCACAGCTCGCCCCGCAACGACGCCTTGTCGCCGGGCGCCGCCGCGTCGGCCGTGACCTCGGAGGGCTCGGCCTTGCACACCAGCGACGTTCTCATCCAGCGCAAGGAGAACGAGGGTTTCGGATTCGTCATCATAAGTTCCCTCAACAGGCCGGAGAATGCCGCCATCATAAGTAAGTTGGATCTTCTACCAATCACTACAGACGCTCCCCTACTTACGAAAATTCAACTTACGAACAAACAGTGCATACGAACATGTCTGCAAATTGCATTTATGTTGAAAAAATGTACTGTAAGTATTCTCCATTTATTCTTTTTTTTTTCAGTACAAACCAATGCTGGCTACTTATACAAGCCTTAAACCTACAAATGCACTTGTATATAAACCTTCAATATACTTATATAGGCCTTAAATATAAATTATAATACAAAATATAGCTCTGAATCAACTTCAATTTGAACAATTTCAACTTATTCGTAAGTAGGGGAGCGTCTGTAATTGAATACACCGCATTTTCTGGACTATAAGACGTACTTTTTAAATTTTTTTTTTACTTATACTGAAGTACGACCCATTATAAATATAAATATATATATTTTTCTGTTATACTACCGATAGCCTGTATTTTTTTAGGCTTTAGTTATCTGGAAAAACGATTTTTAAAATGCCTATTTAGCCTGTTGTTGTTCATTTTACTATTGTTACTTTTCATATACTTGTTGTTTTCTGATCAGATAAGAAAATATGCGACTTATATATTGTTTTTTTTCTCTGAATTTTGTATTTATGGTGACTTATTGTCCCCAAAAAAATGCAGTACCTTGATTAAATATTTATAAACACTTAGCAAAGGACCAATACTATTGTCTGTCCAACATTTTATACCTAAAAATGGTCATTATAAAAGTAAGAATCAACCATAAATCCACACAATTGTTTCCTCCTTTTCTAGCCGTGCCCCATAAAATCGGACGTATAATTGAGGGCAGCCCGGCGGACCGATGCGGCAAACTAAAAGTGGGCGACCGGATCTTGGCAGTGAACGGCCAGTCCATCATCAGCATGCCGCACGCCGACATCGTCAAGCTCATCAAGGACGCCGGCCTTACGGTCACGCTGCACATCATCCCAGAGGAAGGCCAGTATTTTTGCTTGAAATACACCACCATCTCTACTTACAAAATCAATCTTTTCCATAACTACTTTTGTCATTTTGGATTTTTCATTAAACCCAGAAACATTAAATCTTTTAAAAATAACAAATAACAGTATATTTTTGAATGAATTATGTATTCTGTAAGAAGAGTTCACAGACAAGAAAATATTTTTTTAGCTATTAAGATAAATAAAAAATGCAAAGACATTTTCAATGAGAAGTCAGCACTTTCAAAATAAAATAACGGATACAGTCAAAGTCAAAAATAAAATAATGGATACAGGGGAAAAGTATTGACATATTTTTTAACTTGTTTTTTTTGTCTATTGGAATCGTCATTTGCGTATTAAAGTGTTTTGTAACCTGAACATTTTGTATCTAGAGAAAACTTTTGGGCCCAGGGGCCACATTGACTTAAAAAATTTGACAGATGGGGCGGGGTCAGCACAAGATACGATACATATAAAAAAGTGCATCCGTTAACAGTACATATGAAACATAAACAGGAAAAAAAGGACTATTAAGTATTAACATACTCATCACTCATCATTCAAGTAAAAAGTATTAAGTACAAAGTCAAGTGAAGGAATGTAGTATTAAGAAATATTAAAATGTCATTTAAATAAACATAGAGGGGCTGCAAAACACCAAAAACAAATAAGAGTGGACAGAGCTACTGCCACTGGCTTCCGCGTGACGGCGCCATCTTGGGGAAAGAAAAAAAAACATTATTTGGAAAACGTCGGCGGACCAGATTAAAAGGCCTAGCGGGCCAGATGTGGCCCGCGGGCCCTAGTTTGCCCGTGTCTGATCTAGAGGCATTATATGTAAGTAGAGGCACCACTATTGTGATCATGTTTTAGTGAATGAGATGATGATTGCCAAGTGTTGTCCCCCCCCCATCCCAAATCCCCCCCACAGGGTCCCAGTCTGGCCCCAGCTCAGAGAAGCAGAGCCCCATGACCCAGAAACATGGCAGCCAGCCCGCCCCCGTCGCCCTGGCCAGCCAAGTCGGGCCTACCCAGCCAGTTCAAATGGCCCTTCAGATAGGCCAAGTGTCCATGCAGCCGGCTCAGACGACAACTCAGACGGGACAAATCCTCATTTGTCCCCCGGCAGCCGCAGCGCCGCACCCGGCGCCGGCGGGGACGCAGCAGAGCCCCGTCAGCCATCCGTCCGGACTACCGCCGCAACTCTATCTACACGACGGAAGGTATGACGGACTCGTTCGGACCGCCGCCACGTTTCTGTTTGGCGCTTTCAAAATAAAAGCAAATGTGTACTGTATTTCTCCGGCACAATACTACAGAATGAAGAGAAAAATATATATACCATATTTTCACGACTATAAGGCGCACTTAAAAGTCTTACATTTTCTCCAAAATAGACAGACAGTGCGCCTTATAATACAGTGCGCCTTATATATGGAAAAAATTTTATTCATTGAAGGTGCGCCTTATAATGCGGTGCGCCTTATAGTCGTGAAAATACGGTATTATATATAAGTTGCGTTTTTGAGAGGGCAATTTTTGATTGGATCAAAAACCAAGAAAAAAACATCTTTAAAAAAATACATTATCCAATTTTGTTATTTCATGATTTTAATCAATCAAAAAGCCTTTATTGTCGTCATACACACCTGCGTATATCAATTTTTTTCTGAGCTTGGTTTTTGATATATTGTGTCTTTTTTTTAACAATGAAAGATACCGTATTTTCACGACTATAAGGCGCATTTAAAAGTCTTACATTTTCTACAAAATAGACAGGGCGACTTATAATCCAGTGCGCTTTATATATGGAAAAAATGTAAATGTGTCATTAATTGAGGGTGTGCCTTATAGTCGTGAAAATACGGTAATTAAGAATGACAACAAATTTAAAATGTATCCAGCCATCAATGGCAGTAAATCACAGTTTATAAAAAAATAGATATATTTAGCCCCTCCCACCCAATGGAAAGTAATTCCAGTATGCCTCCTGCCCACTCATGTAGTAACTCTTGATTCTTTTATCCAACTTTCTTTCCAATGGCGGCTCATCCAATCGGTGCTACTGAATAATTCACCTCGAGATATCTCTTATATAATTCACGAATCCAAGTAATCAGTGACAGTTGTCTGCTTGCTTGTGTGTGTGTGTGTGTGTGTGTGTGTGTGTGTGTGTGTGTGTGTGTGTGTGTGTGTGTGTGTGTGTGTGTGTGTGTGTGTGTGTGTGTGTGTGTGTGTGTGTGTGTGTGTGTGTGTGTGTGTGTGTGTGTGTGTGTGTGTGTGTGTGTGTGTGTGTGTGTGTGTGTGTGTGTGTGTGTGTGTGTGTGTGTGTGTGTGTGTGTGTGTGTGTGTGTGTGTGTGTGTGTGTGTGTGTGTGTGTGTGTGTGTGTGTGTGTGTGTGTGTGTGTGTGTGTGTGTGTGTGTGTGTGTGTGTGTGTGTGTGTGTGTGTGTGTGTGTGTGTGTGTGTGTGTGTGTGTGTGTGTGTGTGTGTGTGTGTGTGTGTGTGTGTGTGTGTGTGTGTGTGTGTGTGTGTGTGTGTGTGTGTGTGTGTGTGTGTGTGTGTGTGTGTGTGTGTGGCACTCTAACCCATCTGAAGTGAGAGCTTGATGAAACTTTCAAAAGCTTTTTTTTTTTTTCATGACTATACTTTACACCAGACATGGGCAAACTACGGCCCGCGGGCCACATATGGGCCCATTAGGCTTTTTAATCCGGCCCACTGACGTTGTCCAAACAAATTTTTTCCCCCAAGATGGCGCCGTCATGCAGAAACCAGTGGCATTTGCTCTATCGACATTTATTTGTTTTTTGCGTTTTACAGCCCCTCTATCATTTTTTAAATGACATTTTAATATTTCTTAATACATTCCTTTTGACTTGACTTTGTACTTTATACTTTTTACTTTAATGATGAGTGATGAGTATGTCAATACTTTAGTCCTTTTTTTTCTGTTTATGTTTCATATGTACTCTTAACGGATGCACTTTTTTATATGTATCATATCTTGTGCTGACCCCGCCCATCTCTCAAATTTTTAAAGTCAATGTGGCCCCCGGGCCCAAAAGTTTGCCCACCCCTGAGTTAGCCACACACACTCACACCCCATAATTGAACACACTGCTCCTTCTTCCTCCTTTTAGAAAAAAAACTAAATAAAAACATAAAAAGGCGGCCACACAGTTTTAAGGTCCTAGATTCGATCCCAGGTTCGCCCCAGTAGAGTTTGCATGTTATCCCCGGGCTTGCGTGGGTTTTCTCCGGGTACTCCAGTTTCCTCCCACATCCCAAAAACATGCTAAGCTAGCCAGACTAGCATCTAAAATTACCCCTAGACATTAGTCTCCCTTTGTCTCCTTGTGCCTTGGCATTTGCCGGCCACTGGGATAGGCTCCAGCACCCCCCGTTGTGAGGATAGGTAGGGAAAATGAGTGACTAAAAGGACAGCCTTCCAGACAAAACTCTCTCAGATGATGTCGCTTTTTCCCTCCTCCTCCTCCTCCTCCTCACAGGTCTGAGGTTAAAGCCAGACAGGATGTGAAACCTGACTTCCGCCATCCTCCCTTCACTGATTACAGGCAACCACCGGTAGATTACCGCCACCCGCCGGTGAGCGATTACCGCCAGCCGCCCACGTTGGACTACCGGCACCCGCCCGGACTGCTGGACTTCCGACAGCATACGGCGGCCGCTCAGTTCCCGTTGGGGATCGCTGCCGACTTTAGGACGCAGGTATACACACCGTGTTCAATAGTCCACACACCCCCATTGTGTGTCTATGGATGCCAATTAATTTGAAATGTTTTTAAATCAAAATATTATTTGAAAAATTAGACAAAAATATAATGATTTTAAAATGGAGTGGATGTTTACCATGATTTTTTAAAATTAAGTCTAATTATTGCCTTGCCACAGATTCATGGTGTCAACCAGATAGTGACTATAGTTAGCTGGAATAGACTCTAGCACCCCCCGTGACCCTTGTGAGGAAAAGCAGTTCAGAAAATGAATAAAAGTGTAATTTGTTCATTTCTAGTCCAATTTTGATTGATGATCAGTATTTTTGTTTGTTTATTTGAAATTTAAATTAAATCTAAATATTCAATGTAAATCTTAATCCTAAAAATTGCATCTAAACATTCAATCTAAATCCTAATTCTAAAACCTGAAAATCTTAATTCTAAAACTTAAAAATCTTAATCTAAAATGTCTCAACCAAATATTTAGCTAATATGCTAATTTTTAATGACTAGACATAACAACATAAAAGCTAATAGTTAGCATTAACAATTTACAGATTATTAACTTTTATGTTTTAACATTTAAATAATAATTCTATTAACATTAACAATTTAGATTTAATGCTTATGATTAATACGGAAATTATTAAACATTGTTGTTTACTTGTAACTGAATTTAGAATGTTTTTCTTCATTATCAAAAAGGACATCATTTTCCATCAATAGCAGCTCATTAGCATTTAGCGCTAAGAGCCTTATTTTCAGTTAGCATGATTACAAGAAGTTGTATTTTTGACACTTGACGTTTGTCCAATTTTCCCGATATATATACAGTATATAATAGTTTTCTTTGAGCGAGTTTTCCTCCCTGCTGTGCTTTTCTGATGAGCTCTTTTTCTGTTTCAGATTCCACCTCTGCAGGATTTTGATTACTTCACAGTGGAGCTGGAGAAAAGCTCCAAAGGTTTCGGCTTCAGTATTCGAGGGGGCCGAGAGTACAAGATGGACTTGTTTGTCTTGCGCCTGGCTGAGGACGGCCCCGCCGTTCGAAACGGAAGGATGAGGGTGAGCACCATTTTCACCCATGAAAAACAACAACAACAAAAACACGCCATTTCAATAACATTCATGTTGCAGATCATTCCACAATTGCACAGCATTTTGGTTTCAAAAGTCATGAAAAATAAGCCTTCACTCTCTGGATTTTTTGCTACACATTTAGCTATGTTATGTAATAAACAATAATATTATTATATATTAATATTATTTAGCATAGGCATAGTTACATCTCGTTGTACAAAGTACATATGATATATATAGTGCATATGTATATATGTACAATGACAATAAAGCTTTCAATTCAATCTTACTAGGATTAGCTAGCGTTTTAGCTAGCTGTCAGAGCAGGAAGAACCAGGGAAAAATCTTTCAAATCTGTTTAAATTATAATTTTTTTTAAATGTCATATTCCAGTCTGCATTACAGGAGGGAAATGTTAAATTAAGGCGAATTATTTTCCAAAAAATATTACATAGGATACACCTGTTTAGCCATCCTCTGCCTGAATCATGTGAAACACATTCTCCACAATTTTTTTTTTTCAAATATTATGTTTATTCAAACACAACAGCCAGACTAAGACTTAAATTACAATTTGGAAAACAAATTTAAAGCAGTTTTTTTGTTGTTGTAGGATTTTGTTTCAGGACAAGTAGTGGTAAATCTACTCAGAAAGCGCATGTTTTTGTATTTTTTTTATATACATCACATGCCAAAGTGGCGGCCCGGGGGCCAAATCTGACCCGCCGCATCATTTTGTGTGGCCCGGGAAAGTAAATCACAAGTGCTGACTTTCTGTTTTAAGATCAAATTAAAATGAAAACTATAGATGTATATTAAATTTCCTGATTTCCCCCCTTTTAAATCAATACTTGTCATTTTTTTATCATTTTTTTTTTAGTTCAAAAATAATTTAATAAAAATATAGAATAAAAATAAACATTGTTTTAGATCTATAAAAAGCTGAATATTCAGGACTTTTAATCCAGTTCTTTTAATTCTTTTATTCGGGAATAACCAGAATGTAAAAAAAAAAAAAAAAAAACCTTTGTGTTTGACATTAACCATCCATGAGTTTACAGGTCGGAGATCAAATCATAGAAATAAACGGCGACAGCACTCGGGACATGACGCACGCCCGAGCCATCGAACTCATCAAGGCGGGGGGCCGGAGGGTCCGACTGCTGCTAAAAAGAGGAACCGGACAGGTGCCTGAATACGGTGAGCTTCATTTTCTTAATCATTTGTCCAACTCCTAACTCACTGTTCCACTAATCACCAAAAAATGTGGACTTTTTCCAATCAAAATGACTTCGATTTGTGAACCAAATACTGAAAATCCCTGTTTGCAACATGGCCGCTTTGTACTAATATTAACCAGGTGTTATTTTTGTCATCATGGGCTTCTATTGTCTTTAATTGTGTCTCTGTTTTCCGCTTGGAGTCAAACGACTGGCCTATAGGCTTTTTACTTGCCTTCCCTCAGGAATGGTACCTTCCAACCTGTCCATGTGCATGAAAGGTGACACACTAAGCTCCCCCTATTTCTTCCTTATGGGCCACTCGAAAGACACGGTTTGTGCAAAAACTGCATGTCTTTTCTTCTTCTTCTTGTTGCCACGTCTTGTTGTGCTTGTCTGCATGGTCATGTGACGTCTGTTTTTCCGTGTACGATTGACACGGAATGAATTGTTTTGTTTTGAGGGCATTCAAAACAAAACTGGCTTTTTTTGAAGGAAAAACGAGCATATTTAGAGGTCCAAAATGCACAAAGGGCAATATAAACACACATATACACCAATAAGATCGTGTTAGGAAGAAAGTTTTATTCATGTACCGTATTTTCACGACGATAAGGCGCGCTTAAAAGTCTTAAATTTTCTCCAAAATAGACAGTGCGCCTTATAATCCAGTGCGCCTTATATATGGAAGAAAAAAACAGAAAACCAAAAACAAAAAACCACCACTGTCGGATATTAAAAAAACACAAACGCCTGAACTGAAACAATACCGTTAAATATGCAGATGCCATCTTAGTTTACAACATCTTCCATCATATAGCTCCTCCCCACTGCAAGATTTTATACCAAAAAATCCAAAACATCAACAATGGCTGGCTCTAGAGGTGACTGTAAAGTAGTGAGTGCTTCAAACCTGGAAGTCAATAGCAATTACCGTATTTTCACCACTATAGGGCGCACTTAAAAGTCTAAAATTTTCTCCAAAAGAGACAGTACGCCTTGTAATACAGTGCGCCTTATATATGGAAAAAATATCATTCATTGAGGGTGCGCCTTATAATGCGGTGTGCCTTATAGTCGTGAAAATATGGTATGTTATTGTTTGGAGAAAGGCAAGATCTGTGTGTTTCATTTAAAATTATACATTATATTTTCAAAAGTGTTAATTTTGGGGGGGGGGGGGGGGATAGAAGATTGTTGGATGCAGAATGTTTTTGTTTGTATTTTAGTTATTGTATTTCTGTTTTGGGTGTGTTAAATTGTAAGAATTAGATGTTGTTTCTGGGATTTGGGGGGGTTAGAGTGCCTCATTGTTGGCCAAAAGTGGATGGATGCAAGGGAAAATTATCATGTTTGTTTTTATTTCACGTTGTACGTAATTGGGGGATTATTGTCAGATGATAACTGGAATATGCTCATTTGGGGGGAAAAAGGGGGTATTTGACCTTTTCTGTTCAGGTTATAACGAAATCATGCATTGAATGAAATTAGCATTAAACTAAACAGGACTATTTCGCGCACAGATTTCTTATTGGTGTTTATGACAATGCATGTTTTCCTGGAATTTTGGGAGCCGCTCAGCATGTTGTGGCACAAAACTTAAATAAAAAAAAAAACGGTTCACTTTACAAAATAAATTATTCCTTTTTCTTTTAATTTCGCTTCTTTTGCGTTCTTTCCCAGACTGTGTCGGCCCCTGGGATCCCCTTCCTCCAATCCACTCTACCCTGCCGGAAGTGACCCTCGAAGCCCACCAGAGTCCATTGCCTTCATCCCACCCGGCCGCACCCCTGGATTCCCCTCATCAGCTTCCCATAGAGGCGGCAGACAAAGCCCCGCCGCCGCGGGCCACGGACCACGGCCCCTCGACTCGAGGGGCCACCGGTGGCAGGTCCACCCGGCAGAAGTGCGCCATCGGGGTGCAGGGGGTAGAGTGCGAGCGTGGGCCTAGGGCCTTGTTGCCCAACAAGGCCGTCTTGGCCGGGCAGAGAGACACCCGCTCCCCCTGTGGTGAGGGAAGGGGGTCGGGCGGCGGTCTTTGGCCGCGGGACCCGTACGCCAGCCTCGCCCCCGACCCGCCACCTCCTCCGGCCGGTGGCCTCCCGGAGAGGCTGCTGTCTAGAGGGGTTCACCCCAGGGAGGAGGAACGCCACGGGGGCCGCCCCTCTAAGAACAGCCAAGACCCCCCCGCCAGGAGAGCCGCCGCCACCGCCGCCTCCCCCCCGGGACCCTGGAATATCCCGGGGCCGGATAAACTGCCCGGCACCCTGAGGTCCTGGACCTCCACCATCAGCAGGTAGACGGTCTGGGCTTTTGCCCCCCCCTCTAAACCCCTTCCCCAAAATCCCTCCTTCTCGAGTCATATTCCCAAAATCATTTATGAGAGGATTATTACACCCGCCACCTTAAAAGCTGATCAACTTTTTTTCACCAATGTTGTAAGATACAGCGAGGAGCGAGACGACGTCAAGCAAAAGACTTTCTTTGCTTGATGAGTTTAGAGAAACTTCTAGAACAGTTTTTCCCCAACTTTTATGGGCCATTTGCACAAAAATAGACAAAATATATAACCGATTTGTTGTTTTTTTAATGCACGACGAAGAGGGGAAATGTACAGTAATCCCTCGATTATCACAAATTCACTACTTTGCGATTTTTTTCTGCTATTTAAAAATTAAATACATTTGAAGTATATAAAAATGTGAAAATACATGCTGAAATTTGTAAGCAGAAGCCTCTTTTGCTACTAGGACTTAGCACTGAAGAAAAGAAATTATTATAGAGGCTACTTTGCGATTTTGTGAGTTATTTTGGCCATGTTTGGTCAACATTAACCGCGATATTCGAGGGATTACTGAATTTAAATCGCACTGGAGTACAAGTTGCATTTTTAGGAGGGCATTTTTTTATTGGATCAGAAACTAAAAATACTTTAAAGTAAAAATAGGTGAATGGAGAGTTAATAATGTAACTTTTACAGTTTTGGGGACAATTATAGTCTAAAAAAAGAGGCTTTTGGTGGTCTAAGTGAAAAAATATAAGTTTCACTTGAGTATAAGTCGTAGGCCTGACCAAACTATAACAAAAAAGGTGACTTATAGTCCGGATAATACAGTAATAGAGCATTTTAAACTCGTCTTTAGCTTCAAAAGTAAAACACTTGCAGATTTCATGTCATTTGAGTTAAATTTAGCTCCTCCCACATGCACAAAATTGTCTCTATCATAGTTTTTTGGATACCAATAGCTGCCATTTTAGTTTTACATCACAAATTATACACTAGCAATTTCCTCAAATTATATAAGATAGTCCAAAACATGTTTTTTTTTTTTTCGATTCTGGCCCATAAAATTTGAAATGAGTAGTTGGGAATGACTGTTCCAGAAGTCCATGCAGTGTTACTCCTCACATGCCTAACAAATATATCATATACTGTAAATGTAAAGATGTCAAAAGTGTGTACATTTGTCGTTGTAAAGAAGCAGAAGAGACTAAAAAAAAAAGAAAAAAAATCACCAGGATGGAATTCTTTCGGATCCCGTTGTCCCTCCAAGACGGAGCTATGACTACATATCAAAGACACGTCCTCAAAAATGGCCGCCCGTGCATGGGACTCCCAAGCCGAAACGTGAGCACCTCTCTTGTCTCCTTTTTGTTTGAAATATATATTACATTAGTAACAGCAGCACTGAATTTTGAGTACAAGTTAAATATTGATTTGGCCTTGTTAGTACGCCGTACTTGTTCAATCACTGAGTCTTATTTTGGCAGAAAATACTTGGCAAAACTAGTTAGAAGTAAGACTCAGTGGTTCTACGAAGTATGGGCTGCTGTTGGTAAAGCTCGGTGAATAAGACAGCGATATTTTTTCATATTTAGAGCCACACTGTGTTATAAATCTGGTGGAAAAATTTTAGTCACTTTTTTTGCACCTTTACAACAATATTGAGCAACTGGCTAAATAATAAGTGCTAAATCTAAATTGTAAATCTAAATGTTGAATTTAAATTGTACTTATAGTGAAATCTAAATTCTAAATTTAAAACGTTAATTTCAACGTTAGTCCTGAGTATTAAATCTAAATAATAAATGTAGAATCCTTATTCTAAATAAAAATCTAGAATCTTAATTCTAAAAATTCTATCTAAATATTAAATCTAGAATCTCAATTCTAAAAATTCTATCTAAATATTAAATCTAGAATCTTGATCCTAAAAATTCTATCTAAATATTAAATCTAGAATCTCAATTTTAAAAATTCAATCTAACTCTTAAATCTAGAATCTTAATTCTAAAAATTCGATCTAAATCTTAAATCTAAAAATTCAAACTAAATATTAAATATAAAATTGTAATTCTAAAATTTCAATCTAAATATTAATTCTCAAAAATTTAATTCAAATATTCAATTTAAAATCTTAATTCTAAAAATTCAATCTAAATCTTAATTCTTAAAATTAAATCTAAATATTCCCTCCAAAATCTTAATTCTTAAAAAACTTCTAAATCTTAACTATCCCAACTAAACATTTAGCTAATATGCTAACTCAAACGACCGCAAATCAGAATTAACAAAATAAAAGCCAAAGCTCAGTTGAGTAAATTTCATTAACTAACAAATGAGCTCATTTGTCTTTCATTGTGTTACTTCAGGTCATCGCTAATTTGAATTAGCATATTAGCCAAACATTTAGTTAATACATTTAATATTTACTATTACCATCTCAAATAATTTACATTTAAGATCTATGTTTTAACATTTTAATGATTTATCTATACATTCAAAATTTAGATTTGGTACTTATAAATAAATACTAAAATTGCTAAATACTGTTGTAGCATCCCAAATTCTACTTGTGCTCAAGAATTCACTTACTAGTGTCAAAGATATGGACGTAATGCTCCAAAAATGCGCAGAAAAAAGTAATAATAAAGCGTGTAGTCCATTTTCAAAAGCCTTTTAACTGGACCACATCACTGTGGGAGAGGGGGCGTCACTAGGAGGAGAGAGGGTGTCGGAGCCGGGCCTTACCCAACTTGGAGGGTAGGTGGTGCCACCGAGTACATACACTTCACCCAGCTGGACAGTAAAGAACGCAGGTGTGTAGCATTGCTGCTAATTGTTAGCATTAAATGGACAACATTTTTACTTGGGGGATGTCAGTATTAGAGTAAATGGCTAGATGTTGCAAAAAAAAGGACAAACTTGACATAAACAGCTCAAGATTAAATGCAAATGTTTAGAACTCAAAGTTAAATATAACTGAACTGTGTTCTGTATTTTGTAATGGTTTCGAGTGGCTGGCATTTTCCATTTTTTTGAGGAAGGAGTATGTTCTGATTTGTCCAGTTTTCTATTTCGCCAATAGGTCGGGTTTTTTTTGCAATGGTGCCTTGAGATACAAGTTTAAATTGTTCAGTGATTTCGCGCCTATTAGATGATGACATAAATGAGTTGAATGTAAATAATTATTTAAGTTTGACTTACTGTGGGCGGCTCCAGTTTTTTTAACTAGGTCTACAATGTCTTCTGTGTCTGTCTTGCTACTGCAACTAAGGACATTTCCCAAGTACGGAATTAAATAAAGTTCTAATCTAATCTAAATCATGCTAAAACTACCCTAATGCAAACTACTTTGTGTACTGATTGTTTTTAAACTCATTTTGCGGCTATTTAAACATAGATAATTATTTTTTAATCACAGTTGATTAGACTGCCACTTCAAAACACCATTTTCTCACACAATTACTCGTATCTCAAGGCACTGCTCTAATTTCAAAACATGAAAATGACCCGTTTCTTTTCAAGTTTAGGGTGATTAATATCTCTTCGCAAAGTATTCTGTTTAGGATCAGAAATTTCTGGTTGAGGTCAGAAGGTCCTTTCAAAACAAAGGTGAGGCTTCGACATTTCCGTCATTTCAAAGTAAAAGCAGATATCGCAAAAGTCTATTCCATCATATAAAAGTTGCGAATATGTCCTCATCTCCACTCATGCATCCGCCCTGCCTGTTACCAGCCATTTTATATCCAGTAAACGAAGAAAAACAAATCTATGTGAAGAACAATGGCACGTTCATAAACCCATCAAGTATAACTGTGTAGTGTTAAACTGAGTACTATTCACCTTGTACAGCTGTATTCCTACAACTATGGTTTACTGTATCATTGATACTGTAGTTTGAAAGACGTGAACAACTATTTTTATGAAATGCGACAGTACGGATATATTACATTTTGCTAAGAAAAAAAACACGTTTAAAAAAAAAACTTGTTTACTGAAAGATATTCTGAAATACTGTCAAATAAACTCCTGACATGGTGTAAAAGAAACGCTTGGAGTGGATTGTGTACACAAATGACGGAAGATTTTATTTTGCTTGTATGTTTGTGTGTGAGAGATGTCAACTAACTGGTTGGATGGGGTTGATGTCAACAGGGGGCGCCACTTGCTCTTTTTCCATTTTCACAGGATCCTCGTCCTAAAACATTTTTTTTTAAAGAAATAATTGAAAACTATCGAGAGACGGTAAGGTATGAAATTGAGTCTAGTACCTTGAGAGGTTTATAGATTCCCATTTGGAAGCGACAGCAAATCACGTCAACTGCGGACCCCATCGCGCTGTGCAGCATGCCTGGAGCACACAGGTGTCAAAGTCAATTTGGTTCGCCGGCCATATTCGTGCCAATTCGATCTCACGTTTGTTTTTGGCCCCAAAAAAAGTGAACTACCTTGCTGCTGTTTTGACTGCATTGGGCAAATGAACTAACCAATGTGATTGTAGATAGGAAATTGAGCCATGCACTTGATTATACAACTGGCAAACAAAGCATTTGCGTGACTGAACGTTTGGTCGCCGGGGGTTTGGCCGCCGGGCGTTTGGTCCCCAGACGTTTGGTCCCCAGATGTTTGGTCCCCAGACGTTTGGTCCCCAGACGTTTGGTCCCCAGACGTTTGGTCCCCAGACGTTTGGTCCCCAGACGTTTGGTCCCCAGACGTTTGGTCCCCAGACGTTTGGTCCCCAGACGTTTGGTCCCCAGACGTTTGGTCCCCAGACGTTTGGTCCCCAGACGTTTGGTCCCCAGACGTTTGGTCCCCAGACGTTTGGTCCCCAGACGTTTGGTCCCCAGACGTTTGGTCCCCAGACGTTTGGTCCCCAGACGTTTGGTCCCCAGACGTTTGGTCCCCAGACGTTTGGTCCCCAGACGTTTGGTCCCCAGGCGTTTGGTCCCCAGGCGTTTGGTCCCCAGGCGTTTGGTCCCCAGGCGTTTGGTCCCCAGGCGTTTGGTCCCCAGGCGTTTGGTCCCCAGGCGTTTGGTCCCCAGGCGTTTGGTCCCCAGGCGTTTGGTCCCCAGGCGTTTGGTCCCCAGGCGTTTGGTCCCCAGGCGTTTGGTCCCCAGGCGTTTGGTCCCCAGGCGTTTGGTCCCCAGGCGTTTGGTCCCCAGGCGTTTGGTCCCCAGGCGTTTGGTCCCCAGGCGTTTGGTCCCCAGGCGTTTGGTCCCCAGACGTTTGGTCCCCAGACGTTTGGTCCCCAGACATTTGGTCCCCAGACGTTTGGTCCCCAGACGTTTGGTCCCCAGACGTTTGGTCCCCAGACGTTTGGTCGCCGATCAAACGTACTCGGATATTAAACCCTCTCTCATGCATATAATTTTGAGAACTGGTTTTAACAGTAAACTCTGTCACCATTTGACCGGCGACCATAAGACTGGCGACCAAACGTCCGAGCACCAGCATTTGTGTATGTGGACTGCACATCTAGCGCCATCAATGTCAGCTAGTTAACTTTTTGGGCCAAAAATAAACTAATCCACATGAGATCTAGTTGGCATTAATGTGAGTGGTGACACCGGTTTTAAAAGAAAACTTTTTTACAAATTGTTTAGTGTTAAATATTAATAGTTACAATCAACCATGGAGTAAATCAAAAAAATCTCATCCCATCTACACTGAAATGTCAAATTTGAATGAGGACGAATCACCTGTGGTGGAGAAGATGCCTCCCACGATGCCGCAGAGCCGCACCAAAAACTTCCAAAGCGGCATGTGCTGCTCGCTCACTTTCACCATCAGGGAGCTCATGTCGTACTTCATGAAGATCCCCGAAATGCCGTGACTGCCTGCCGCGTGGTTGATGGTTCGTTCCTGCAGCACCACCACAAACAGAAGTCAGTCATTATCCTCTCCCGTACCCTGCCCGGCCTCCCTTCGGCTGCGCCTTACCCTCTCGGTGACCGAATACTGATGCATATCGGCCGCCACGTTGTACGTGTTCAGTTTAGTGGGGACGATGGTGATGAAGTACTGGAACATGTGATTGGCTGAATACAAAATACGAGTAAGAGATGGAAAAAGACATGATGAACGAGCATCTTGAAGTCGCTTCACCTTCGGTGGTGACTTTCTCGGTGCCATCCAGCGTGCTGATGACACCCGGAATGTCTTCCCCGAATGACAGGTGGTCAATGCGATGGGAGAAGTTAAAACCTACGACGATCCAATCGTACGAGTGAGTATTGGATTAGGACTACGGGAATCCTTCAATACTTACTGTCGTGGCTAACGAGAGCTGCGAGGTGGGCGTGGCCTCGTGGGTGAGGAATGGACCTGTACACCAAAAATGCTTTTTTAAACCTCAAAATCATAAATATCCTCTTCTTTGAATTTACAGTAATACCTCATTTTTCGTGGTATATCGTTGCAAGATGTGCCGTAATAGGTGAGTAACCGCCATTTGAGGGCAGTGTTTTAATGTTGTTTAATTTTGTGTTTTGTTTTAGGTAGACACTGCCCCTAGTGGCCGGTTAATGAATAATTGGCAGATGGAAGGCACGATGTGATGAATCCGCAAATTAGTGAGGTATTACTGTATTACATGTTTCATTAAAATAAATGAAAAAAGAAAAAAATACGTAAATATATATTTTTTTGCAAATTATTTGATCTACTACTAAAATTACAGTTTTTAAAGTACATGTACATACTTTCCTACAGTGATGTGGAAGTTTCCAGCCACTTTGTTGACATAAAGATGTCCGTGAATGCGACAGGAATTCAGCGACGTGTTGCTGTCCCCACTGTAAAACCCCAAAAAAACATTTTTATTAGCTATAAACTGCCTGGAAACAAATGTTGCAGTGACACATTCAGTCGTATTTCCACATTTCTTTTGGAAAGGAACCTGTCTTTTTTAATTAAATACCTTTTAGACTCGGCGGGTGGAGAGCCTTTCATGGCACTTTTGAAGATTAAATCTTGCAAAGAATGTTCTACTCGTAGGCGTTCTTGAATGTGAAGAAGAGTCCTAAACAAAAAAAAAAGATGCTTTTTTAACGTTTATTCTGTGCTTTTGATAGATAGAGATCGTCCACTTTGACTGGCAGAGGATATTTCTCACTTTTTGGTGAATTCCATTATTTGACTTACATGTGCCATAATTTTTGCTGAGGCGACAGCTCAAAGTTGACCTAAAAATAGACCCAAATAATGCCATTTTATGTTGAATCATGTATAAAATTGCAGTGATCAGGAATAAACTTATGACACTTACCGGCTCATATTTCAAGCCATCAGAAGCAACCATAGTTTCTGCCAAATCCAAAACATCTGCTCCTATATCTGCAAATATAAAAACATACATGATTCAAAATGTTGTTCTCAGAGAAAACACAAAAAAATGTCATTGTATTGTGTTTTTATTATATCAATTGTAATGAATGGCATTTTCCAATAAGTTGTCAAACACTATTAATGTTTTTTTTTTCTTTTTAATTTCCAGCCAATACTTACACTGGCATCTCATGGCTACTGTCATGTCGATGTTTATCCTCAGTTTGCTGCAATAGTAATGAGATGTTTAAAGGTCCTTGAACGCAACAGACAAGACATTCATAATACAAAAATTATGAAGAAAAATGGAAAAAAAAACATATACTCTAGCAAAAAGGTAATGGTAAAAGGTATGATGAGAGATTAGCGTGTCGACCTCACAGTGGGGGACCAGGGTTCAAATCCAGGTCTGTTTACCTGTGTGGTGTTTGCATGATCTCCCTGGGCCTGTGTGGGTTTTCTCCGGGTACTCCGGTTTCCTCCCACATTCCAAACACATGCATGGTAGGATGATTGGACACTCTAAATTGCCCCTAGGTATGTGTGTGTGAGCATGAAAGGTTGTGTGTCTCCTGGTCCCCTGCGATTGGCTGGCCCGATGTCAGCTGGGATAGGCTCCAGCACCCCCAACCCCCTTTATATCACTTTGAAATGGGGGAAAACAGAAAAAAGACGACATCCAGGGGTTACCTGTTAAAGTCTTTGTCAACCTCGTACTCGTATTTCATCCATGTGTCCCTATAGACAAAAAATTCCAGGAAGGCGAGCACCGCCATGACGCTGAACGCAATTAGTGACACTGGAAATTAGGAAGGGGGAGAAAATGATGTTTAAAAGACGTGATTTTTACGCGTTCACTATCCGCCTTACCTGTTCCCCCGCTGGCTGACGACTCTACGTAGCTTTCGGGGATTTTGGGGAAGGCGTCCAACTCCCTTACCAGCGTTAGAGCTTTCTTTTTGTTAAGTCTCCTCATTTTGGCGTTGGGAATTATGTTAAATAGATATTTACCAATTTAATTTAATTGCGTTTAGCAGCATAACTGCTGCGGGGCGTTTAAGTAAACATGTTTTTTAAAAGCAAGTCAGATTGTATATTTGAGTTTTAATATACAATTAATACATGTATTCTCTAGATTGTCGTAATAATTAAAATAAGGGAATAAAAACGTAGAATCGGCACTTGCAATCAGGTTTACAGGCAGGTACAAGCGGTCGCGGATTGTTATACGTCATAACCGGTTATGTTGCGATGTGAGATGAACAAACCCAGTTATCTTCAAATGTTTTTTTACGTCTACTTTGGAGGACATTACACCAGAAAGGATTTAAAGTAAAAATGTGTATCCTAATTTTTTGAAAGAATTTCAGCGTTATCATGGGGGAATAACACTAGCTCATAGTGTCGGTTAACGTCTGGTGTCACGGGCGACTAGTGATGATGTCAGAGAGATCTCGCAAGGCAAATAGTTTCAAACGCTACGCCCTCGAAATTGATGACAAGGGTGACGTGTCTAAAAGAGTGCGAAGTGTCAAAATGAGACATTTCAATGGGTAGTTTCATCTTGAGTGACGTACCCATTGATGAAGTCAACTAGGGGCCAGAAATTTCGATGTGTTATTTTATTATTTTTTTAAGGCACCATGTTTGAACCCCCCGAGACTCTGCTGAAATATGAGACCCCCGTGTTAATCAGCAAAACAACAGATAAAAAGTGCACAAAGGTAAGTTGGACAATGTTAATTTAAAAAAAATGGAATACTAAAGTAATCTAATTAAATAGAATTGTAGGAACACTGACATCTATTTATAATTGAGCACAACAATTGATTAATATTTCAATTTTATTATATACCGGTTTTGACATCGTTCATAATGGATGACCAAACATGAATTTGCTAATCATTTACCTTCACTGCTGATTCTAAATAAGTAATGTTTTTTTTAAATGATGTCATTTCAATAACAAGCATTGCCAATAATGTCAGACCTTTCAAAAGAATATGACAACATAATGAAAATCATAAGCATAATAACATAAGCACATAAGCAATCAGGTAGTTAATAAATTACTATTTCCAGGGGGGTCGTCCTTTTAAAGTGAGCACCCAACCCCATGCAGACTCCCCCGTCCCACCGCCACCAAAAGCCAAATCCTCCGCCTCGCAACCCCCCACCCAGCAAAATGAAGACATACTCAACCTCATCTTTCCACCCAGGTACAGTCTACTCCCCGTTGCTTTCCATTTGTTACCACTCAAATTATTCCACACCTATACTTCATGACCTTTCAATTTTAGAGAATGGATGGAAGGAAACCAGCTGTGGGTGCAGCAGGTGTCCAGTGCGCCATGTACAAGAGCAGATGTGGTGAATCTCGAGGAGCAACTAGACAGAAAACTGCAGCAAAGGCGCGCTATAGAGACGGGAATATGTCCTGTCCGAAGAGAGCTTTATACCCAGTGCTTTGGTAAGGATACCAGCTTATATCTAACTAATATCTCTTTGAGTACCGTATTTTCCGGACTATAAGTCGCACTAGCCAAAGAATGCACAGTGAAGAGGAATAAAACATAAGTCGCGCTAGAGTATAATTCACTTTTCTATTATCAGAAACCAAGAACATATATGTTTAAAGTAAATATAGTGAAATGGAGAACGACAGGTTTTTTGAGATAACTAGAGCCTAAAAAAAACATAACAGGGTCTGACTGTTCAGAGAGGGAATAAATTTAGAAAATTCATTTTGAATATATATATATATATATATATATATATATATATATATATATATATATATATATATATATATATATATATATATATATATATATATATATATATATATATATATATATATATATATATATATATATATATATATATATATATATATATATATATATATATATATATATATATATATATATATATATATATATATATATATATATATATATATATATATATATATATATATATATATATATATATATATATATATATATATATATATATATATATATATATATATATATATATATATATATATATATATATATATATATATACATTTTTATTAGTCGCAGGCCCAGTCAAAGTGAAAAAAGTGCGGCTTATAGTCCAGAAAATACAGTAAATTAGAATACTACTGTTTTTCTGTGGCACAGTGTTTGTTTGTGGATAGACGTCCAACCCATTTAAAGTGGGGGACCTGTCAGTTCACTCTCTGTCAGTCATTCTAGTTTAATTAATTGGACATCCACAAGCAATAAACTAATTAAAATTTACAGTGAGGGTGAAAAGAGCCACTTGGTTGGACGTTTATCGTTGTCCAAGGCACTGAAAGTTAAGTTTACATGAAAAACTGACTCTTAAGACCAAAGAAACTCATGTAGATCCATATTTTTATGATGGCTGATAGATTCTGACATAGTTTTGGGCTTGGAGATTATAGAAGAGAAGCATTTTATAAAATCAATTATGAGATCTGTCATGAATGCAACTTGGCTCTTTTATGTAGATGAGTTGATCCGACAAGTGACCATCAACTGCGCCGAGAGGGGTCACTTGTTATTGCGGGTCCGAGATGAAATCCAGATGACAATTGCTGCTTATCAGACCTTCTACGAGAGTAGCGTTGTTTTCGGCATGCGGAAAGCGCTTCAGGCTGAACAGGATAAAGTGGACATGGAGAAAACAGTAAGCCCTCTTTTGTTGTCTTTTTAAATAAACATGCATTCATGCACGCATGAATTAAATCACGTTAAAGCAGTGGAATCGTACGATTGTTTATTTACATTCTGATGTTGAGTGCCGTATGTCAATATGACAAAATGTCACGCATTGCTATTTTTGTTTTTTTTAGATCTGGTTTGTCAATCTCTGTCTACGTTTTTATTCTTAAAATGTAGAGAAAAATCAATAAAGTAGTAGTATCTCTTAACTGTAAAAAAAAATACACATTAATTTCTTGTGTATAATAATTTTTTACACATTATATACAGTAACCAACTAAATAATCAAAATTAGTCCCATTCTATAAATGTAAACACTACAGATAGTTCATTTTTAATTGAAAAAAATATTTTTATGGAAATATGACTAAATCCAACCCCAAATATTTATAAATCAGTACTGCAATGTGCCATTTAGTATTTTTCCTAGTGATGGCAACCTTTTTTGACAGAGAGATCCATAAACAATTCTTATTTTGAATTGTTATTCTTTGAGAGCCATACTCAGAATTTATTAGAAGTAAAAAATACATGAAAACTTGTTCATTTTTAGTCATTTCACTGCCTTCAAAGTTATCAGAATTATGTTGACAAAATTATTACCCTAATGCTAATCAATGGAATTTTAGCTCACAGTTTAGCACAGAGCCATAAGCACCTATCAAAAGAGCCACATGTGGCTCCCGAGCCATAGGTTCCCTACCCTTCCAATATATACTTTTTTTTAATATATATATATTTTGCTACTGCTTGAAATTTGACCTAAAAGGACATCAAATTTACCATAAAAAGTTGGCCAAAGGGCAAAAAACATTTTGAATAGGCCCTCTTATGACGTGAGGGTTAAAATGTCTTCAATTTTCAAGCTCATTTCTGTCTTTTCAAGATTGCCGTGCTGGAACAGCAAAGAGAGGAACTGGAGAAAGAGTTACGTGAGGAGAAGGCCAAATGTGACGCCATTGAAAAGACCGAAGAAGAAAAACATGAAGTACAGGAAAAGAAATACACAGAGCAAATTCAGTTTCTCAAGAGAACCAACCAGCAGCTTAAGGTGACCATCAAAGTTCATATTAGTATTATGAAATGATGCATCATAACCTCTATTTTTTCATTTTTTTTCCAATTTAGGCCCAGCTGGAAGGAGTTGTGACACCAAAGTAACTTCACAGCAACCATTTGACTACATAGCATGTCACTAAATAATTTATTTTATATGAATGAATTGAACTAAATGTCTTTTTTTTTAAATGAATGAACGTAAAAGTACTTTTCTCAGCCTCATAATTCACCGGATGAATTAATTTTGGGAGGTAAAACAAATCACGTATCACATATTGACTGAAATCGAAATAAAAATGGTTTTATTTATAAATATATGTACAGTCGTAAATGTTCTACACTTCAGACGTTTACGACTACAAGCTGTCATACATAAAACTGTAATTATACAATACTATCTACAAACTCGCACTAAAAATCGTTAATGACGTCAGAACAGCCCCATCACCATAACCAATCAGCTTTAAGCTCTACACGGAAGTGAATAACGACAAAGACCGTCACGTGTATGCTAGTGTGCTTCCCAAAGTAGGAGGAGACGGTGTAAAGGCTACTATCAGCTTAATGACGACGATGTAGCATGCGAATAATTAGATATGCCTCGTTTTTTCGGCTAGCAGTCATTACTAGCGAGCTCCTCCCGACTACAGTAAGCTCTTTCCAAACACTCCGAACCTCAGTTCTCTCCAGTTCTCCTCTACAATTTGCCCGAAAAATGGCAATGCAGGCGGGCGGTAACATAAGCGGCGACTCGGTCCCACAAGATGAGCGGAAGCCGACTAGCTATGAACTGCTTATTCTCGCCCATGAGAGGACCTCGAGGACCCCCAGTCCACTTTTGGGACCCAACGGCGATGACGACTCCGAGGCAGAGTCATTCAAGGGCGGTCGAACCGAGGAAGTAGACCGGGACACGAAGGAAAGGGCGTTCGCTTGGTGCCGAGATTTCCTGTCTGGAGCTTGGAAGACCATTCAAATCAACGACTTCCAAATTAGCATCGTCAGGTGACTATTTGTTTTATTTTTTTGTTATGTTTTTTTTATGATTATTTTTAAGTACATTGGCTAAAACGTTTGGATAAACCTATTCACATTCCTCGTTTTGATTTATAAAAGTAACTTAAATTGAATTGTATTGTTGCAGTATTGGTAAACATCGTGTTGTCCAAGAAAATCGATATTGCATCGTCATGAAAATTTCAGTTTTACACGACTATAAAACCCAGTAAAAATCATTTTGTACTCCATTGATAAATCATTCTGTAACCAATTATCAAAGCTAGGTGTGGGAATATCTATGATTTGTGATAAAAGGTTAATGATAACGGTAATCACACAACATGGCAATACTACAGTCATTAGCCATATTACAATCAATGTACAATTATTGCACTATACAACTATCAGAGTAAAACGTAACTGGGAAGATCTAGCTTGATCATTTTTAGCATTTCTCATCTGTGGGATCGACCTATATACTGGCTTAATAAGTTTGTTAATACAGTGGAAAGTAGGAATGTATAGCCCCGCCCCCTCGAATGCCATTGGACGTCTAGGACCGTCATTGGCTCTAGACTTGGTGTATTGGAGTAGTGGACTATTTTACGAGCAAGCAACCTGTTATTTTCTCCATTAAACAGTGAGATATATCCTAAATGAGCATATCCATAACCTGTTGGCATACACACAAAGTTCACAATTTGACGCTAATTTAAATTATTGATGATTAATGTTTTGCTTTTGTTTTGCAGTGGTGGTTTGAGTAATCTGCTCTACCTGTGCAGCCTCCCCGACCACATGCAAAGCCAAGGGAGTGAACCTCGCCGGGTGCTCCTCAGAATCTATGGCGCCATCCTCCAAGGCGTGGATTCCCTGGTTTTGGAGAGCGTTATGTTCGCCATCCTGGCCGAGCGTACTTTGGGGCCAAGATTATATGGCATCTTCCCAGAAGGCCGCTTGGAGCAGTATCTTACCGTATGATGCACTCACCTGCTTTAACATTGCAAATTTCTGGATTTGATCCATTCATTTATAATCATATACTGTATTTTCTGAACTATAAATCACACTTTTCTTCAGAGATTGGCCCTGTGACTTCTATATGAATTTTTTCCTTTTTAACCATTGACAGCCTGTCACAATGTTTTTTATTTTTAAGGATATAGTTACCTGAAAAAAATGTATGCTAACAGATGCCTATTCAGCTTTTTGTTCTCCATTTTACTATTGTTAATTTAACATGTTTGTTCTTTTTTGATAAAGTAAAAAAAAAACGACGAACAATGCGACTTATACTCCAGTGCGACTTATATATCGTTTTTTTTTCATCTTTTCATTGTGTTTTCTCTGGGTAGTGCGACTTATAGTCCACAAATACGGTACTTCCCAACATATTGTGTTGTCGATAGTATTAAGACATTGGGTCACGTTTCATATTGACATTTTGTTTCTCCTTTAGAACACCCGCATGCGCACAGATCAACTTTCAAATACCGACATTTCGGCTGAAATTGCCACCAAGTTGGCACGTTTTCACAAAATGGTGATGCCTTTTAACAAGAAGCCTACCTGGTTATTTCAAACCATCAACAAGTTAGTAGCCATAAAGTCTTTATCCCCACCGCTGGTACTTGATTAATAGTGTTGATGTCTTCCATTAGATACATGGATCAAGTGTTGGCTTTAAATTTTACAAGAGACTCCCAAGTGAAGAAGTATAAGAAGTTGATGAGGCTCGACTTGCCTGCTGAGCTCAAAGAACTCCGGTTTGTTGAAGTGATTCTTTCTAAATTCGAAAAATTGTTGCAAATATACCTTATTTTTTCTTGGGGCGGACTGACAAATTCTGGTTATTTTCTTATGTATATTTTTTATAACAGTGTAGACTTATTTGCACTTATCAAAAATGAATGGACAAGAAAATTACTGAACTAAATTAATCCATTGGTTATAGTTGATGTAAAGATTGTTAAAGATAATGATTATTAGATACAGTCTTTAAAAGTGGAAAAACTACAAAACAGATGAATAAATGTGAGCCATTTTATCAATCATTATTTTACTGCTCTTGGATCATAAAAGTATTTTATCACACACAAAACTATTATTGTGTAATTAGACGATTTATTATTGGGATGACGTGATTTTTGCTTTGGTGGAGGAAAACCGCTGACCTTTGTTCCAGTGCCCTCTCTCCGTAATAGTTCACGCCACGCTGGATGGGGGGTTGCTTATCAGAAGCAAAGTTGAAAATATGCATTCCTGGGAGATAGTGTCCACAACGAAAACTCAGATGAAACATGGCCTAGCTCAGGGATGGGCAAACTTTTGAGCCCAGGGGCCACATTGACTTTAAAAATTTGACAGATGGGTCCCGGGTCAGCACAAGATACGATACATATAAAAAAGTGCATCCGTTAACAGTACATATGAAACATACTGAGAAAAAAAGGACTAAAGTATTAACATACTCATCACTCATCATTAAAGTATTTAGTACCAAGTAAAGTCAAAAGGAATGTATTAAGAAATATTAAAATGTAATTTAAACAAAGATAGAGGTGCTATAAAACACAGAAAACAAATAAGAGTAGACAGAGCTACTGCCACTGGCTTTCGCGTGACGCCGCCATCTTGAGAAGAAAAAACATTATTTGGACAACTTCGGCGGGCCGGATTAAATAGCCTAACGGGGCCGTATGTGGCCCGCGGGCCGTAGTTTGCCCACATCTGGCCTAGCTTCTGGAAATTCATTCTTTAAAATATGACATGATCAAACCCAATTTTCCATCACATGATCCAATCAGGAAAATTCAAATAACTATTGAAATAAATACTTCTGTATATTTTTTATTCAAATAATATATCTGTGTATGTAGTAAATAAATGTTTTTTTATTTCACACACAGTGAGTTACTGGCAAATACACCATCACCAGTGGTCTTCTGCCACAATGACGTCCAAGAGGGTAAATGCTTTTTCTTCTTTATTAATGGGATGTACTAACCACTAAAAGCAGTTTTTAAGGGTTTGAAGTTGTTAGGAATGTCAGTCATTCATGTATTGAAGATGTAAAGCAAAGTGCAAGGGTACCTCTACTTACGAAATGTAACGCAACTTGGATTTTTCGTAAGTAGAGCAGCATGTATGTATCAAAAACTATTAATCCATATTATGGAGCAATAATTCACATAACTGTGTGTTTTGTAACTTGAAAATTTTGTAAGTTGGAGATTTCGTAAGTAGAGGTTCCACTGTATCTCTTCTTGTGTAGGTAATATTCTAATACTGGACAAAAATGACCAAAACCCAACAGACAGACTGATGCTGATCGATTTTGAGTATAGCAGCTACAACTACAGGTAATGGATGCCGTATTTAACTCATTCACTGCCTTTAACGGTGTTAGAATGTCTTTTTTGATGTTTTTGAACACAATTATTGCAGAGGTTTTGATTTCGGGAACCATTTCTGCGAGTGGATGTACGACTACACATACGATCAGTGGCCTTTCTACAAAGCTACTCCGGAGAATTATCCGAGCAGAGAGCAACAGGTTTTGTAACCTAAAAAGCGTCAAAATAAATCCCATAAAATATTGTTGAATTAATCGAAAGAAAATACATATTCTTGCAGCTTCATTTCATGCGAAGTTATCTGTTGGAGCAGCACTCTGGTCTTGAGCCAAGTGGAGACCAGACGCAAATAGAGGAAGATTTGATCATTGAAGCAAACAGGTGACAATTGCAACTTAATATATATGACTTCAGGTGTCAAATCTTTTTTTATTAATTACCGTATTTTCACCACCATAAGGCGCACCCTCAATGAATGACATTTTTTCCATATATAAGGCGCACTGTATTATAAGGCGCACTGTCTATTTTGGAGAAAATTTAAGGCTTTGAAGTGTGCCTTATAGTGGTGAAAATATGGTAATTGCTATTGACTTCTAGGTATGAAGCACTCACTACACCACAGTCACCTCTAGAGCCAGCCATTGTTGATGTTTTGGATTTTTTTTGTATAAAATCTTGCAGTGGGGGAGGAGCTATATGATGGAAGATTTTGTAAACTAAGATGGCAGATCGGCATATTTCACAGTATTGTTTCACTTCAGGCCTTTGTTTTTTTTAATATCCGACAGTGGTGGTTTTTCGTTTTCAGTTTTTTCCATATATAAGGCGCACTGGATTATAAGGCACACTGTCTATTTTGGAGAAAATTTAAGACTTTTAAGTGCGCCTTATAGTCGTAAAAATACGGTACTATTCTTCCTTTAGTTTTTTTTTTTTTTTAAATAAGGTAAATAAAACAGATTTATTTGCTGTTTTGAGACCCCAAAAAAATGTTTCAGGTTTAAAATACTGCATTGCCAGCCATTTAAGAGTGAAAAATTGAGGTATTTTGTCCTTTTGGAAGAAAATGGAGGAAAATATAATGTGCAAGGCAATAATAATATGTCATTTTGTCATGGTTCTTCTGCAGGTATGCTTTAGCATCACATTTCCTGTGGGGCCTGTGGTCTATCATCCAAGCCAAGATTTCCAAGATTGAGTTTGGCTACATGGTAAGGATGAGGAGTAATTTACTACAATTGGTGAAACTACAGCAGTACTTTGACCTGGGTGTACCTCCAATATGCTAATCGTTACATACATGTATTTTGTCCATTTCTTTGCCAAATATAGTGTACGTAATATTAACTGCTCCGAGTAATTTCACCAATTTGGTTTTGTTTTCTGAAATAGTACATTATATTTTTAAATATCTCATTTTCAGACCTGCCAAATACTATGAATCTTCTGTAGTTTATAATGTCAGTTTTCAACCTAAATTTTGGAGCAAAACTACAAAAATCTCCCAAAATCAAGCAGTTTTTAAGCAATTTACATTTAAAAAATTAAACAGTTAAATGTTTTCATCACAATATCTGAAACTTCTCTGAATCCACTAGAAAGTATGATTTTATTTTATAACTACAAAAATCTCCCAAAATCAAGCAGTTTTTAAGCAATTTACATTTTAAAAAATTAAACAGTTAAATGTTTTCATCACAATATCTGAAAATTCTATGAATCCACTAGAAAGTATGATTTTATTTTATAACTACAAAAATCTCCCAAAATCAAGCAGTTTTTAAGCAATTTACATGAAAAAAATTAAACAGTTAAATGTTTTCAAAACAATATCTGAAACTTCTCCAAATCCTCTAGAAAGTTTTATTTTATTTTTTTAAACATTTTGCACCTGTTTTTTAATCCTTTGAAATCACAAATTGAGATCTAAATTAAAACGATACATTGATGTCATTTTTGGGGTGATTGTGGTTGCAATTATATTCAAAAATTCAATTGATTTCATCTAGAAATAAAATGAATTAAAAAATGAATTCAATTGATTTCATCTAGAAATAAGATGAATTAAAAAATGAATTCAATTGATTTCATCTAGAAATAAAATGAATTAAGAATTTTGCCACAAAACCAACTCCACTTGTAAGTCATAATACAATTAGATTCATTTTTTTGGTCAATTCCTCATTATCATCATTTGTTCTTTTTCCAGGACTATGCCCAGGTCCGTTTTGATGCTTACTTCAAGCAAAAGAAGCTTTTCCCTTGAAGAGCTCCTCGCACTCAAAAAGAAGTCTTTTATACCACAAGTACATTTAAAAAATAGTATAAAAAAATACATTTTTGTGTGTCATTGCGTGTAACAAAAACCATCTCGAATGGCATTTCTCATCAAAGAGTGGGAAAAATAGTCCAAGCATACATTTATAGATGTAGTTAGACCTTTAAGCTCATCTTCTCAATCCGCCCATTACTTTTTTTTTATGCACTAGTCTATTGTGGACCATGTTTGGACATTTGTCCTCTTGGCCTTCCTTCCATGGTGAAGGTGTTTATCTTTTTAGTTTTGACTACCTCACTTGATTTGATGTCTCGTTTATGTTCAATTGATATAAAAAAATGCACGTGTTAAATAGTCACTGTGCTACAAATAAATTGCACTCTGCAGTTTGCTTAACTGTTTTAACGTGGTTATATTTCAAGATAAAATTGAAAATTCTCCTCGGAAACAAAGTTTAATTTTCACCAAAACAATTCCTATTGGTCGATAAACTGCTTTAAACTTTAAAATCCCAAATATGTGATTGTGTACAATTTTCAATTTTGAAATATTGTAGTTGCACTGGAAAAATGATTCAAAAAAATCAGTGAGAAAATCAGGAAGATGTACTAATATTACCCAAAAATATTAACAGGTATTAATTATGTCATGTCAAAGGGTTTTAGAATGTTAATACTTTTTGTTATGTTTTGGATTTGTGCTAAGTAAAAATTATTTTACAATTTTAAACGGTTAGTCTCGGATATTAATATTTATTTGGAAAAATAGTCATATTACAAGAAAACGGTTTCCGCAAAAAAGTCTTGAATATCAAGTATGTAGTTTGGATTTTTGCGATAAATATGGGGGATAAATATACTAAATAATAATGTCGCAATTGCCAACAAAAAAAATAAACATCTAAAAAATGTTCAAAATTCGCAAAACGCTGCAAATTAGTTTTGACAGAATTTCCTATAGCCAGAAAAATATGAACAGTTAACTGATATATAAATCCTCACATTGTTTTAACTTTGAGAAGTTTTTTTTGTTTTTTTTTGTGGCAGATTTTCAACCAAAAAATCTCCGTCCAACTCATATATAATAGAAAAAAAATCTAAACTGTTTTATTCTATTCCAACCTAAATTTAAACAAAAACGCCTTGTAAATGACAGCATTGCATCAATACCATTGTTTTTTTTTTGTTTAAAAAAAAACGAAAAAATGCGATTTTCTCTTTTAATACTGTACTACTTCATACTTGCTTGAATGCAAATTAACTGCAATCATAGTTTGGCCGGACGCTAACATATTTTTATGCCATTATTATCTTTGGTAAAGCAACCAGCGGTTCCAAATTTCATCCAAAAAAGGAAATATGTTGTATAGCAACACGTTATTTCTTAGTACTCTCAAATATTCGTCATTTTAATACACGGTCGATACTGATACTATTATTGGAGCAATGCTAATGGATGTATAATGAACAAATTGCTGACTTCCAAGATGATGCTTGTCACACAGGGATCAAATGAAATGGACAGTTCTCATGTATGTACTTACATTGTGTTTAATTTAATAAAGTTATGTTTCTCAATAGAACATGCTTACTGTTGTCCCGGTTCAGCGAATTGCAGAGCTGGGTGGAATTTTCCACACCAAAAAATAGACCAGCCTGAATCAACTACCCAACTAAAAAGACTGTTTTTTTTTTTTAGGACCAACGAGGAAATTTAGCTGTGATTGCAGTACTTTTTTAGAAATTTCCCCTGAAATGAACCATATTGTGCATTGTTTTGTAACCTTATTTCACCAGATTAGCATATGGTTTTATTATGTTTTGGGAAGATTTTACAGAGTTTTCCCTGGATTTGGTTCATGTACGACAGATATCGGCTACGCTGAAGTGAGATCGCGACGAAGTTCAGATGCGTGGAAAAGCAACATGGCGCTTCGGACCTATGACCGATAAGGTCACATGATGGCCATCCAAATCGACACGCATTCTTTCCGAGTAAGTAGCGTAATCACGAGATGTATTCAAACTTAAGCCTAAACAATGAATTTGCCTTCCAGGTGGACCTGGCTTTCTGAGTTCAGCGAATATGTCCGAGCTTTATCCCAATCTGGTATGGAGTCACCTGAATCACGTATCATCTGTCTGTTTTTCACCACCTGATGGAGTTTTACTTCAATGACATTTTTCCGAACCTTTCAGAAGAACAGTCAAGCCAATACTTACAGGTAATCATTGAAACTTTGTCTGTTTACATTACTGACCACTATTGACAGCAACACTCGTCCTATTGGACGATGGCAAAAGGTTGTCATATTGGTGTCGAATCATTGGTGTCCAATGCATATATATATACATATATGTATATATATGTGTATATAAATATATACACACACACATATATATATATATATATATATATATATATATATATATATATATATATATATATATATATATATATATATATATATATATATATATATATATATATATATATATATATATATATATATATATATATATATAAATAAATAAATATATATATATATATATATTTATTTATTTATATATATATATATATATATATATATATATATATATATATATATATACACATGTATATATACATATATATATACACATGTATATATACATATATACACACACATGTATATATACATATATACACACACATGTATATATACATATATACACACACATGTATATATACATATATACACACACATGTATATATACATATATACACACATGTATATATACATATATACACACACATGTATATATACATATATACACATGTATATATACATATATACACACATGTATATATATATGTATATAGATAGATATAGATAATATTAAATTACCGCCTATTCAATTGATTGCAAAGTGCTAATAATGCTTTTTGATGGACATTTGTTCAATGTAAATCCAGGCATTTTTTTGTTACAATTGTCCTATACCCAATGGCCTTTTGGACATCATAAATGTTGTCATAAAGTGACGGACAGGGTTTTTGTGTCATTTCCTATGCCTGTGTCATCATCATTTGCATTTGTGACAGGCAGGCAAGCGCTTTGACAGCCGAACACACGTGAGCTGAGGGCTTCTGACACGCCTCGGTGTCCCGTTACAGTCCGTGACACGCCGGGAAAAAAGTAGGGGAGCGAGTGCAGCTGCCCGTCGCCACCTGAGCGAAAAACCACTTGAAGGACACGAGAGGACGCAAAGCTCCATTGCAAAAAGTCACCCGTCTTTTCTCCTAAAGTCAAGCTAAGGTAAATGAAAATGTCTGTGTCTTTATACCATATATGTGCATCTATGCTCACATATCATTTTTTTCAAGTTTTCTGTTGAGTTTAAACATTGTTTATTTACATAGCATGGCTAGCGTGGCCTGTAGTCAGATGCTATATCTGGCTGGTGACCTTTTGCCTAGTTTAGTGACCTTTCTCCTAGTTAGGTGACTTCAGTCGCGTGCTGTGCAAAAACTTGGGGGTTTTGATGCATGATTGTGTTTAGGTGCCATTGACTGTTATAGTTGTCCAACTAGTTTGAACTGGGAGAGTTGCAGTGAATTAATCAATGCAGTTGAAATGAATTGGGTGTCTGGTAGTGATAAACTAGTGACTAATGTTGGTGATGGAGTCACGTTAAGGGTCATTAGCTGCTAAACTGAATTGGACGTCCATTGCTGTCAATGGCAATTAACATGTCAAATCGAGTAATAACTTGCCACTTTGCGTATTGGCTCTGAATTTGTGGATTTTACCTGGTCCTGTTTTGGATCTGTCAAATATATATGAAAATTTTATATGGTATGAACAATATTACAAACATGAATTTGGGGAAACTGTCAATGTCAAATGTCAACAATATTTAAATATGTTAAATAATTGTCTAAGCCAGGGATTTAAAAGTCCAAATAAAATTGAATAGACAAAACACTGTCTTTACATCACGATTACTATTCACGTTTTGCGGATGGTCTTGTAACGTATTAACCGTAATAAACGAGGGAATACTGTATTCTCCATTGTGTGACAGATAGTGATTACAAGACATGGCTGAAGCCCATCAGGCGGTGGGCTTCCAGTTCACCGTGAGCCCGGAAGGTTTAGACCTCAAACCTAGCCAGGAGGTCCTCACCAACATCTTCCAAGCCGGATTGACGGCATTGAGGAAGAGAGCCATTGTATTCAAGGTGACCCCTCCAATGACGTTTTGGTGCTTAGCACTGCGATAACACAAATTTTCCTCCGTCAGAATGGCGTGTTGGCCGGCGTGTACCCAGCCAGTCCGTCTAGTTGGCTGATTGTGGTTATCATGGTGATGAGCAGATTATACACGGGCTTGGATCTGTCACTCGGCGTGATGCACGCCATTCAAGAAAACATGCCGCTAAGGTCAGAAAACGTTATTCTTGTACATGCATTATTATTAGAAAATGTATCAGAATTTCACAAATGGACTAGATCCAGCATCATCGTATTTCCTGGACTATAAGATGCTTTTTCCTTAATTTGGCAGGGCCTGTTATGTTTTTGTAAAGGCTAATTATCAGAAAAACTGCTATGTAAACAGCCGTTTTTTAGCCTGTTGCAATTGTTTACGTTTTTTTTTTTTTGGTTTCTGATTTTAAAAAAAAAATCCTTTCCCAAAAATGACAAAAAAAAATTCTCTTTGTGTATTCTTTGGCTCATAGTCCGAAAAATACAAAAACAAGTGCATTTTTACGTCTTTTTTGTTCATTCATGCTGGCCTTTTTTTTGGGAAATTCTGATCCAAATCCACTGGACGCTTCATTAGGTACAACTATGTACCTCATGACACGTCCAGTGAGCAGCCAATCATTTCACAGCCCCATGTCTGTGTGCCCAAAGTGTAACGAGCAAAGTCTTGTGCCTTTTGTGAGTAGAGGATATCTATCAGTGCAGACCCGTGCGGTGCTGAGCTCGGTGGCGTTCGCCAGTGCGCTCTGGCTCTTCCTCATCTACCTGCTCAGGTACACCCTCAAAGCGCTGCTTTCCTATCACGGATGGATCTTCGAATGTCATGGCAAGATGAGTGCCTCCACTAAAGTCTGGCTGGTACGTACGTACCAAAATTAATCCTTTTTCAACTCCATATAGTTTTGACTTGGTGTTTTTTGTTGTTGTTCCAGAGCCTGGTGAAGATGTTTTCAGGGCGACGACCGCTTCTCTACAGTTTCCAAGCGTCTTTACCCAGACTGCCCGTGCCCAGGGTGGAAGATACCATTAGAAGGGTTGGTCGCCATGATTTTTGTTTCATAAAAATGTGTTATATTTGGGGAGGGGCTTATTTTCTAATTGTAAGTTGTGTGTATATACGGTCAGTATAAAATGCAGTTGATTTGATGTCATCTAAAACATGTTGACGTCATAGGACTTTATTATTGTTATTACGTCTTTTTGTCATTTTTAAGCATGATTTAGTAATTATATATTATAATTTTTTTTAAAAATGAACATATAAAAAAGCTTTTTACATGAATGAAAATATTTTTTGGTCAAATATAATATCAAACAAGAGGGACGGATATATTACAGAATTGCTTCTTTTTTGAGGTTTTTAGTTTTTAAACATATTTGAATAGAAATTGTATATTTACTTCCTTGATAGCTTTGTAAATTTGTCACATTTTCAGTTGCATTTTTACTTAACATTAACAACAATTATTTATTTTTATATACTGATATCCACCAATACCAAGATTTCATTTTTATTTACAGTAATCCCTCAAATATCGCGAGTAATGTAGACCAAACATGGCCGTAATATTTAAAAAATCGCAAAGTATGGTCACCCCTATTATAAGGATATTTTTTCTCTCATACGTCATGTCATTTGCTTTTTACCTTTTTTGCTCATTTCTGTTTTGGCTTGTTTTTGGGTTCGCAGTACCTGGAATCAGTCCGTCCCGTATTGAACGACGAGCGATATAATCAAATGGAGATGTTAGCTAATGACTTTAAAGAGTCAAAAGCTGCCCAGCTTCAGAGATACCTGATCCTCAAGTCCTGGTTGGCCAATAATTATGTAAGTACAGGCAGGTGTAGAAGTCCATAACTCTTGTACCTGTCTCCATGTCTATTATAATGATTGAAGGCTAAATATGTTGAATATGTAGGTCAGTGATTGGTGGGAGGAGTACATCTACCTGAGAGGCAGAGGCCCACTTATGGTCAACAGTAACTTCTACATTATGGTAAGATGTTTTTTGGGGCCATTACTAATGCTAAACCACAATTATTTGTGAGTTAGTCTATTTTTTTAGATATATTTCTTGTACACCCCATCATATTTTTTGACGTTCTTCTCAAGCGCCGTCACCATACTCAACTCCACTTTTAGACCTAATCTAGACTCGATGAAATACCATCACTACATATATAAAATTCCATAACAAACAGCCTTAGAACTGCATTTTTTTATTTTGTACTTTAATATTTGTACTAAAACTACCTCACATGATGCTAACCATTTTGATCACTTTTTAAAAAAATGTTTTTTTTTACCTCACTTCATTTTTATTGTATGTAAATACAGTTTTCCCTCGCTACTTCACGGTTCAGCTATTCCGGACTCGGAGCTTCGCGGATTTTTTTGGGGGAAAAAAATACAAATATTACATTGAAACAACATATTTTACAGTTTTTTTTTTTACATTTTTTTGTTATAACATGAATTTCACTCTCTCTAGCCGTATTCTATATGGTGGACTATGTATAGGGGGTAAAAAAATAAATAAATAAATACATTTTTACAAAATCAAAAATCTTTTTTTTTAAATTTAATTCAAATTAAGCATTTTTGAAGGGGAATCCCTACTTCGCGGAAATTCACTTATCGCGGGTGGTCCCGGTCCCCATTAACCGCGATAGCCGAGGGAACACTGTAAATGTATTCATCATGACTCATTTACAATTGTACTCTATGGTGAAGCTTTAAACCTCATTATAGTACTTGTACAATTACAATAAAGGCATTCATTATCATTTAATTTGCAGGACCTGCTATACGTGACGCCAACACACCGACAAGCGGCTCGGGCGGGTAACGTGGTGCACGCCATGTTGCAGTACAGACGCAAACTGGAGCGCGGGGAACTTGCCCCGGTAACCGCCCGGCAACACCCTTTCCGACCCTATCCACAGACAACAGACCCCCAATTCAAATTATGTCTTTTGCCCCGTCAGTCCAAACGGATTGGGCGTCAACAGCAGCCCACTGGTTAACGTTCCTATCTCTTCTATTTATTTATTTATTTCCTCAGATGAGGGCTTTAGGAACAGTTCCAATGTGCTCCGCTCAGATGGAGAGGATCTTCAACACAACCCGCATTCCTGGCCTTGAAACAGGTAATGAACTATAATAGCGGCAATGTACATTAAATATCGTGAATTCAAACATAAATGGTGGTCTTTTGCAGATTATGTGCAGCACCTGAGTGACAGAAAGCATGTGGTGGTGTATCACAAGGGACGTTTCTTTAAAGTGTGGCTGTACACGGGTGGACGGCATCTTTTACCCAGCGAACTGGAGACCCAGTTCAGCCGCATTCTCAACGATACATCAGAGCCGCAGGCCGGGGAGGTGAAGCTGGCCGCGTTGACAGCAGGAAATAGGTAAGCGGTGATGGAGAGGTGGATTTCTGAGCCGTTAGTTAGGCAAGGACTAACCACATGAATGAAAAAAAGTACATATTTCAAGCTATGCATTACTTACTAAGGAATGAATGACTGTTGAATTTTGGTTAGTAGCAACTTAAATGGTTACATAAAATAAATATATATTATATAATAATATTATGTTAAATTTGATCATTTAGAAAGTGGTTTAGTGTTAAAAAATTTTACCGTATTTTCACGACTATAAGGCGCGCACCGCATTATAAGGCGCACCCTCAATGAATGACATTTTTTCCATATATAAGGCGCACTGTATTATAAGGGGCACATTCACCTCTAGAGCCAGCCATTGTTGATGTTTTGGATTTTTTTGTATAAAATCTTGCAGTGGGGGAGGAGCTAAATGATGGAAGATTTTGTAAACTAAGATGGCATCTGCATATTTAACAGTATTGTTTCAGTTCAGGCGTTTGTGTTTTATTAATATCCGACAGTGGTGGTTTTTTGTTTTTGGTTTTCTGTTTTTTTTTTGTCCCCATATAAGGCGCACTGGATTATAAGGCGCACTGTCTAGTTTGGAGAAATTGTAAGACTTTTAAGTGCGCCTTATAGTCGTGTAAACACGGTAATTACAAAAAGAAATTGAGGAAATGTTTGTTTACATTTAAAATAACAAGGAAAAAAGTTCAATTTTTCAGTTCAATTTGTTTTGTTGGTATTATTTTTGGTTCAAAAATATTTTAGGTAAAATTAAAAGAAGTGCAGGGAAATAGTCAGTTTTGAATTTATTTAACAAATATTTTTGATTTGACATTTTCCCTAAGAAAAAATTTAGTTGTGTTTTTTGTGTGGCTAGGGTTCCTTGGGCTCAAGCTCGAATGAGGTACTTCAGCCAAGGAGTGAACAAAGCGTCGTTGGACGCGGTGGAAACGGCCGCCTTCTTTTTGGCGCTGGATGACGAGCCTCAAGGTTACGACGCGGCCAATAGCAACTCTCTGGACGCTTACGCCAAATCACTGCTACATGGGAAATGCTACGACAGGTATAAGACAGGTTTTTTTCCATAAGATGTTGAATTTGTAATGTACCACACTACTAAACTTCATTCTACCTTAAAAACTGGGAGTACTAATATATAAGTATATTGAATTTGACCCAAAAATATACTTTTCAACTACTTTTAACCATTTCTGTAAGTTAACGTATAGTGAAAATCATTTTTTAAATATGAAAAATGTTGATTAAAATTAAAGATTGACATTTAAAAAAGGGCAAAACGCCCAAATTATTTTTTTTACCATCTTATACTACCAAAAAGTGCATATTAAAAATGTAAATTTTCTCCAAAAAATATTAAAAACTAGAACAGAGAAAAAAAAGAAAAATTCACTGGCTCTGTAGGTGTACCTAATGAAATGACTGCCAATTTTCTTCATTTCTTTCTCTTCTCTGAGATGGTTTGACAAATCTTTTACCATCATTTCGTACTCAAATGGCAAAATGGGAATCAACGCCGAACATTCCTGGGCCGATGCTCCGATAGTTGGACACATGTGGGAGGTAATTCATTGTAACTAATCATCATTTAGCCATTTATTCACCAACAAGCTACATATATGTATATATTCATAGTACGTGGTTGCCACCGACTGCTTCCAATTGGGCTACACGGAGGAAGGCCACTGCAAGGGGGACGTCAACAAAAACCTCCCTCAACCTGCTCGTCTCCAATGGCTAATTCCTAAAGAGGTATCTAATAAAAAAATGGATTTATGTTAGATATGATTTTTTGGAGTACAGTGTTCCCTCGCTACTTCGCGCTTCAGCTATCGCGGACTCAGAGCTTTGCAGATTTTTTTCAGGGGAAAAAATAAATTAAAAAATTTAAAGATATTAAATTAAAATTATAAATTACATCATTTTACAAGAGGTGCAAACAAAATATTCAATAAGATTTCGTAATTGCATCAAAAAAAGGGCAAAGAAATGGTCAATAACATGGTGAGAGTTGAGGAATGGCATTGATGACGTCATGGCTGTTTACAGTCGCATCTTCAAAAAAAACAATGTTCACAACTCCCAATAACGATGTTTCTTACATGCAAAAAAACTGCAGAAGATCCTCCATCCGGACTACTATGATGTTTTTGCTTGGTGGTGCTTTTGTGCACGTGTTATACGTTTCTTTAAGCATTTTTAAAAGGGGCACCCCTACTTCGCGGAAATTCACTTATCGCGGATGGTCCCGGTCCCCATTAACCGCGATAACCGAGGGAACACTGTACTTCTAAATTAAAATTTTGAGACCCACAATCCATTGTGCGTCACTGTCTCCATTATTATTATTTTTTGTTTTTTTTTCAGTGCCAAAATTTGATTGAAACATCGTACCTGTCGGCTAAAAAGATAGCGGATGATGTAGACTTCCATGGCTACCTTTTTAGCACTTTTGGAAAAGGTCTGATTAAAAAATGCCGGACCAGCCCGGATGCTTTCATTCAGTTGGCGCTACAACTGGCCCAGTTCAGGGTAACTCTTAAGTTATTTCAATGCATCTTCCAATAAGGACAATTAGGTATACTAATGTGTTTGTTTCTACCCGCCAGGACCAAGGAGAGTTTTGTTTAACGTATGAGTCGTCCATGACACGCATGTTCCGGGAAGGGCGTACGGAGACGGTGCGTTCGTGTACCTCGGAAGCCGTCGCCTTCGTAAGAGCAATGGAGGACCGACAAGTAACGGTAAGATCTTAGCGGGCTGCAATAACATCAACTCGATTTCATGTGGGCGGGACCATTTTAGATATAATTAGATTTTTTTTATTGGATTATAAGAACTGGATCGAAATCCCTAAATATATAGTTTTTTCTAGATATAAAACTGTTTATTTGAACTTTTTCTAATAATCATTTTTTTTTTCATTTCAAGTGGAAACCATTTTTAAAAATTATATTCAATATTAAGGCGGAAAACTGAAAATATTTTTAGATATTTATTTTTAGATTTTACAAAATGCTTTTTGACCTAAAATATCAAAAGAAAAAATGGATAAAAATTTGCAAGTATTGATTTTAAAAGGGGAAAATCATAAAATATAATATAAATATACAATTTTCATTTGAATTTGATCCTAAAACAGAAAGTTGGCAATCATGATTTACTTTCTCGGGCCGCAAAATGATGCGGCGGGCCAGATTTGGCCCCCGGGCCGCCACTTTGAAACCTGCGCATTATAGCAACGGAATTAGTAACACCCCGCCCACTTCAAATGGATTGGACGTCTATCACTGTTAATGGCGGCCAATGACTGAAAATGGAGTACAGTTGTACACCTCTACTTACCAAATTTCCAGATTGTAACTCGGATTTTTTTCGTAAGTAGAGACACACTTTATATTTAAAAGCCTTATTAATCTTTTCTGTCCAAAGCAGTCCTTCATTCCATTTTATTTTATATTTAACATGTTTTTATTGCCTACTTTGAACTTTATCTTGAGACATTTTTCCCCAGTTTGAGGCATTTCATAACTTGAATTTTTTGGTACACCTAGACGTTTGTAAGTAGAGGTATTTGTACTTTTTCCCTCTAAATTTCCTTCTTGTCGCATTTTACAGAACACGGAGAGGTTGGCGCTCTTCCGGGCCGCTGCCAACAAACACCAGAACATGTATCGTCTGGCTATGACCGGTTCTGGCATTGACCGACATCTCTTCTGTCTTTATATTATCTCCAAATACCAGGGAGTGGAATCGCCTTTTCTAGAGAAGGTCAGAACTCCAACATGGTCACATCATTAGCCGCAATCTTTGCTAACGACAACGCCGTCCTGCTTTTTAGGTTCTGTCCGAACCGTGGAAGTTGTCCACCAGTCAGACGCCGCAACAGCAACTCAATTTAGTGGACATCAATAAGTTCCCCAAATATGTCGGAGCTGGAGGAGGATTTGGCCCGGTCAGTGGAATTTTTAATTATAATACAAATGTGAGTTGAGTTGGTTTTGTAATATTATAAATCATTTTTTTATGCAATGATTTTGTAGGTCGCAGATGATGGTTATGGCGTGTCATACATCATTGTCGGGGAAAACCTCATCACATTCCACATCTCTTCCAAGTTCTCCAGTTCAGACACGGTAAATATTCATCTTATGACACTAAACGCATTCCATTTTTCTGATGAGTAATGTTATATTTACGCATGAAGAAAAAGTGTACTATCACTTATTCTTTTGCTAGATAACATTAAAAATAGTGATAACGGTAATACCTCGTTTAACGTGTGTGTTGTGTGCATTGGCCAAGATTAGCTTTCTCGGATGTTAGCATTGGCCCAGGTTAGCTTTCTCGGATGTTAGCATTGGCCAAAGTTAGCTTTCTCGGAGGTTAGCATTGGCCAAGGTTAGCTTTCTCGGATGTTAGCATTGGCCAAGGTTAGGTTTCTCGGGTGTTAGCTTTGGCCAATGTTAGCTTTCTCTGATGTTAGCATTGGCCAAGGTTAGCTTTCTCGGATGTTAGCATTGGCTAAAGTTAGCTTTCTCGGATGTCAGCATTGGCCAAAGTTAGCTTTCTCAGATGTTAGCATTGGTCACATTTGGCTTTCTCGGATGTTAGCATTGGTCGCATTTAGCTTTCTCGGATGTTAGCATTGGCCAAGGTTAGCCTTTTCGGATGTTAGCATTGGCCAGAGTTAGCCTTTTCGGATGTTAGCATTGGCCAAGGTTAGCCTTTTCGGATATTAGCATTGGCCAGAGTTAGCCTTTTCGGATGTTAGCATTGGCCAAGGTTAGCCTTTTCGGATATTAGCATTGGCCAAGGTCAACTTTCTCGGTGGTAACTATCGGGTCTGCTGCTTCCATATTGTTTATTTCTCACTTCTGGCCACTTTTGTGATTGACACAGGACTCGTATAGGTTTGGCCAGCACATCGACAAAGCCATGATGGACATCCAAACACTTTTCCAAGCCACTAATGACAAAAAGTTAACAGTGGAACTCAACGGCAAGAAGCACATGTAGCTGTCCCACTTCCTCGCACAACCCTAAATTATCCTGTAAGTTATGACTCTTTCTATTGTGAATAGGAACCTTGTAAATAAAAGATTTTGATGATTTAAGTAGTGGGAATAGTCTCATCAAAATAGTCCTTAAGGACATAAAAAAAAAAAAAAAACAGATGCTAGTATTTGAGTATTTATTTTGTTCCGGTGGGGTCGATACAAAAAGTCAAATGAATAAAAAAAACAAAAAAAACAACAACAAATCACTCCGCTAACACTTTCTTTCAAGGCATCGGTTACAGCAAAAAAATTTAGAACTGTACAAAAGTGGACGAACGAAACAAGACGTGAGCTTGCTTGCAAAGTTCTGACGTACAACACGCAAACAAATGAGCGATTATTTAACTCGTTCACCGCCATCGACGGCGCCATCCGTTCATTCGCCGCCGCCGCCGGCGGTGAACGTCTTAAAAGATAGCGTCCAATGAGGCTGATGTCACGCCACTCAAAATAGTGGACGCTGTAGTTGTTTGCGTTCGACGTAATCCCCGTGACGATGGAGGGGGCGGGATTATGTGACAGTGACGGGGGTGGCGTTGACGGTTTGCGTGGCGGCGGCGGCCTGAGGCGCCACCTCGATGATCCGCGGCTTGTCGATGATGCGCGCCGTGCGGTTGCCTTTCTCCACGATGCCGATGATCCACGCTTGGTGGCCCTCGCCGTACTTGGGGGACTTGATTTCGGCGCAGAAGCGCGCCGCTTGTTCGCGGGGAAGACAGATGAGGAGACCCCCTGGTGGTGAAAAGACACAGTTAAAAAAATAATTTAAAAAAACGTGTACAGATGCATGATGGGTAATTGTAACTTAAGGTTAGGTGATGGGTTACGTATTGCATGTTCATGATAACTCAAGAATGAAGGAAGGGATTGTTTGTTTTAGGAAATGGAAGAGGTTATGAAAATTGGGGGGTCAAGAGGTCAAATATCATTTTTTTTGCAATATTTTGATGACAAATAAGGCTGATTAATGACAGTATAGAAAAATAAAGCAGCACAAGCAAAAAAAATTAAGTTTGGAAAAATTATTAAAATTTTGGAGAAAAAAATATTAAAATTTTGGAAATAATATAAAAATTTTGGGAAAAAATATAAACATTTGGGAAGAAAATATTAAAATTTTTGAAAAAAATTGGAAGAAAATATTAAAATTTTGGAAAAAATACTGTTATTAGAACAAGTTGTAAAAAAGCATGCTATGATGGGAGTTTTTTTTTTTAAACAAAACAGGTTTTCTTAATGAGGCTAGTTTCAAATTTCTCATTTTTTCCCCCTTCATTTACATTGAATGTTCTGATTCTTGTAAAAATGTAATATAGCACAAATCTATAACTGGATTTTTTTAATTGACTCCATTTAGCGTGGTTATGCTTACCCGACGTCTCAGGACAGGTGCCGTGCATCAAGCCGAACATGTTTCCGCACGCCTTGGACACGGCGGCCATCTTGGCCAGCACGGGAAGGTTGTGAATGACGAAGGACACTTCGCTGCGCTGCTGCTTGGCTAGCGTCTGGGCGTGGCCCAGGATTCCGAATCCCGTGATGTCGGTGGCGGCGTGTGCGTTGAACGTGTGCATGAGACTGGCGGCTGCGGACAAACGCCGGCACTGAATGAGAACACTTCCCTAAAACACCTGATAGGTACCCACGTTTTCTCACCCGTTCTGTTGAGTCTTGCCATATTCATCATGGCTTCATGGTAAGCTAACTCCACGTCTTCCTGCGTCACCACCAGCTTGATCTTATTCCACTTTTCGGGCTGTTAAACAAAAACAGGGGCCACCTTAAACCTCGCCTCGGCGCCAAAACACGCTCATTTGTTGGTTTTGACGTACGATGTCGAGCCACTGGTGCACCGCCACCGCCACTTGCGTCCCCAAGGGCTTCGTTAGCACCAGCACGTCACCTGGCACTGCGTTGTCTGGCCTGCAAAACATCAACATTAACAAAATTTATATTTTTATCAGCCCAAAAATAGTTAAATATCTAAGAGAGAGAGAGAGTTTAATATCTAAGTACTGTTTAATATCCAAGTACTGTTTAATATCCAAGTACTGTTTAATATCCAAGTACTGTCTAATACAAGGTTCTCATACCTGTCAACTGGTACGTTCTCGCCGTAATTGGTACAACTGAAAGCCCATTTTTATATTGGTACGCTGTACACATGAAAATGGTACGCTAAACGGTGATTTTGAGAAAAAAAAATAAATTAAGGCACTTTCTAGCCATTTTTCACCATCCGCCATTGTTTCTTCCCGGAAACGCATGTCTGCCAAGTGATATATGTACCGGCGCCTCTGATTGGCTAAAAAAAAAAGATCATGATAAACATTTCGTTTTGTAACACTTTCACCATGTGATTTCCGTTTCCTGTTCCCTTGTTTATGTTTACTTTCATTTGCAAAAAATTACAAAAAAGTAAAGTGGTAAGATTTTCCATGTATTTATACATATATGTAAGGGCGAAAACAAAATTTGGTAAGATCACAAATGGTTCGAGGTTGACAGGTATGGGTTCTCAAGTACTGTCTAATACAAGGTTCTCAAGTACTGTCTAATACAAGGTTCTCAAGTACTGTTTAATACAAGGTTCTCAAGTACTGTTTAATATCCAAGTACTGTTTAATATCCAAGTACTGTTTAATATCCAAGTATTGTGTAATATCCAGGTACTGTTTAATATCCAGGTACTGTTTAATATCCAGGTACTGTTTAATATCCAGGTACTGTTTAATATCCAAGTAATGTTTAATATCCAAGTACTGTTTAATATCCAAGTACTGTTTAATATCCAAGTACTGTTTAATATCCAAGTACTGTTTAATATCCAAGTAATGTTTAATATCCAAGTAATGTTTAATATCCAAGTAATGTTTAATATCCAAGTACTGTTTAATATCCAAGTACTGTTTAATATCCAAGTACTGTTTAATATCCAAGTACTGTTTAATATCCAAGTACTGTTTAATATCCAAGTACTGTTTAATATCTAAGTACATTTGACTGGCGACCAAAATGGACCAAACGTCCGGCGACCAAACGTCTGGTCACGAAAAATTCTGACCAAAAAACATGAATTTAAAACTTGTAACTTACATAATGAATTCATTGGGTTGGCACACAGTGGTGGCGACGCCCCCTAAAACCACCCAGGGATTGAGCACCGTCTGTCCCCCTGTTACGGATGTCCCCGCCTCCTCCGCCGCGTCTTTGAAGCCTTGCATGATGAGCGGCATGACTTTGTCCCTCTCCTGTATAAGACGCCAACGGACAAGACAAGACATTACGGTAAATCCACACGCCGTTGATGTTTTTGGCTTCTCACCTTTTCCGACATTTTGTTGCTGACGCCTAGCAGCATCAACATGTTGTCACACTCCGTCACCCCCATAGCGTACAGGTCGCTGAGAACGTTGGCGCAGGCGACTCGACCCTGGAATACAGCGTATGTAATGAACTGCACTTTAAATTCATTGGATAAGCGTACATTTTATAAAAGATTATTTTAAAATACACCATCTTATTCAGTATAAGTTGCACTAGCCAAAAAATGGCATTTTTTGGGGGCACTTGTTAATTTAACATTACCATTTTTTTGATAACTAGCCCAAAAATAAACAAAGACACATTGCACATAGGTATTAGTTGCCAACCCAGCCAAACTACATAAAGATTGTGACTTATAGTCCGGAAAATACGGTAATTATTAGAAGAAAAGGTGGTTATTTTCATTTTTCGCTCCGAAAAACAAAAATACAATCACATAGTGAGATTGTATTCATAGTCTACTTATCCCAAGAGCATTTTTCTTCCAATTCAGAGCAAAAAACTTGATTTATACACAATAATATGATAATAATTGGCAGCCTTAATTCCTACCATCATGTAAGGGTCATCCACAATGGGGTAGATGTAGTCTGTTGTTTGGACTAGTGAAAGGCCTCCATGTCGTAGTGGGATTACACAAGTGTCCATCCCTATACCTTGAAAATTAAAATTCTGTTAGTAATCTGCTATTCTATCTTAATTATCATTTTTTTATTTTTTAGAGTCACCTAATCGGGGCATAACTGCCCCCAGGAACTGTTCATCTTCTTGGTAATGGTTCTCTTGTAAGTTTTCTAAAAGCTTCTGTAAAACATCTTGAGGTACCTACGACAAAAATTCTCATGAAGATCATTTCTTTGAAAGGCGATTGGTCGTCGACGAGCGGAATTCCGAACCTTGCACCCCGTTCCCTTGAGCTCGGCGAAACGCGTGAGCCGGAAGTTTTTGTCCAGCTCGTAGCTTTCGGGATTGAAGGATTCCCTCACCGACATGTCTGAAGTTTCTCTGGACACACACATACGTAAACATGACATTTGCTAAGTAGCCGCCATTGTTTTTAGCAATATTTTGCGGCCCTAATTTGCGATACAGGCACATTTTTGCCAAACATATATGAATTAAAGTCAATAAAATGTAGTGTATGCCCAAAAAACAAGCTATATTAAAAGAAATGGGACAAATAATACTAAAAATAGTGGTTTCATTTTAACTCTTAGCCTTCCATTTACGGCAATAGACTTACTATCAATTTTAATGAAAAGATAATTTTATTGCTTCCAATTTAAAGGAATTGGACGTCTATTGTCGTCAATATGAATGTTATTTTACTAACTACCACAAAGCATACCTTCTGCATGATTTAAGATAATTTTAACATTTTAATGGATGCCCAATGCAGTAATTCGTCCCCGAAAAGGTTAAATTAAACTAAATGTATCTGTAAAAGTATTTCTCTCTTAAATCTATTCGCCAGGTGAGTTTTAGCCATGCGTTCTCAAGAGAGGGGACCGTTCAAAAACGCTTGAGTTCATTCAACCACAAAACAAATAACTAGTTTATTTATCTCATATTGGTACTTAAGCTATTTTCTAAATTGTTTTAGGTCATTTCTGCCACACGGGGAATGTAGCGAAAACGTTTAGAAATCTTTTGGAACGTATGAGAATCTATCGATGCTAATGCTAGTTAGCCTTACGATGCACATCAAGTGTTATGTATGCATTGTGCGTACAAGGTGTTGCTATCATCTCAGGGAGATACATTGAATATAACTCTAATTCGAGTTGTGGTTTAAAATGTATATTTTGGTATGAGAACATAGGACACGCTTGCAGCCCACGAAATAATGCAAAGTTTAAAAGTTGCCATTCGGGCGCCGAACAAAAATGTCGGCGGTGGAAAAAATTAACCCTTTGCTGCCCCGCCCCATGCGACATGCGCCACATCACTTTGCTTCGCTTAATATTGGCTTTCGGCGTGCAACTTGCGCAGCATCGGGAACGCAGTCATGCGCCACGAGGGTTTAAAACGGCCAAGTTTGCAATTTGAGTGCCGCATCGGAGTTATATTCGCGTAACATTTCCCCTTTAATTGAAGCGTCCAGTCGATCCTTACCAGCTTCAAGTCAGCGCCAGCTCCCGATACAAGAGCGGGGACAGAGGCAGTTTGCACCGGGCCTTCATTTAGGCGGCCTCACCAACTGCCTGGTTGTAAATAGCACACTGTCATTTCTTTTTGCGTCTTTTAGCAGATGATGTCATTGAAATGTATTTTTAAAAAATATTTCGTGTATTTTGTTGAGAATTGAGATGTTATTGTAGTCGTTTATTTTCTTAGGGGAAATATTGATGTTCAAATCAAAATGGGGAATGATTGCGATCGCCGCGGGTCCTTTGTCTGCACAGTTGCGGCTTCGACATCCCCTTTAACAAGTTGCCGATTCTGGCAGCCGAATCTCTACAATGGAGTGTACCTTTAATTTGATGATTTCCCTCCTATTTTGCCCACAATGTTTCGCTTCTTTACATAACAATATATAAACACAAAGCAATTTCATAACAAACTCAGTGTTAATTTCTCTGCTGGTTTTTCCTTAAAAATAAGGATTTAAAAAGATTATCAGTCTTTATTGGCAAATAAAGATGCACATTGAGATAAAGTACAATAATAAACTGTGAAAAAAAGACCGAATGAAACTTAAATCCATAATAAAGTGTATGCACACAATCGCATCGCCGACTTAGCTGAAGAAAGGAGAGGAAAAAGAAATGACTGAATAATTACATTGCAGTACCAATAGGTGGCAGCAATTCGCAACATTGGCGTCGAGTGTCCGGAAATACACAGGAAAGAAGTAATTGTACTTCCAGGTTGGATCAACCACCGTTTACTCTTATGAATGTTTTCTTTTAAACGTGGTGCTTTTCTTTATTAAAACGAATATCGAATTAAAATACGATGGATATTCTTAAAGCTGAGATCGCAAGGAAGAGGAAACTCATCGAAGATAAGCAACTCGTTGATGTGAGTGTTGTATATTCATCTAACAGCTAGCTTATTGTTAAATGCATTGGTTTGGCTTTTTAGCCGCACAACTTCATTTTTAGGACTGCATAAACATCTTTTTGTGGAATATGCTGTATTTTCCCACTTGATTAACTTCTGTCTTTCCTTATTTTGTCGACAGGAATCCAAAAAGTTCTTTAAAAGAGGTGATCTTGCGCGCAAAGAGCAAGAGGAATACTATCGCAAATCTGGCTATAAGGTATTTTCCATTGACTATATTGTACCACGCAAACAAACCTCTGAGTGTTTTTCTACTCTAGTCATTTTACGTTTTAACACCCGCATTCCCACGGAATGTAACTCGTTCGGTTGTGCATTTAGCTTTTGTCTTCACTGTACTGTTTCTCCTCAACTTGCTACCTGCACCTGTAGGTTCAGAGAGAGACCCCTGAAGGCCAGGTATGGGATTGCGCGGTTGAAGTAGCCGACAAGATGCATGATTAAAAATCTCATTTTTTTTCTTCATTTTTGTTTAAATGTACACTGTTTGACTTCTTTAAATTCCTTGATAACTTTTTTTTAAATATTCTATAATTCTCTATTTATTTTAATTATGTTCTTTTTTACTTGCGCTTGTTTTATGGTCTTATAAAAAGTTATCAAGGAATAGAAGCAATTTAAGGCAAATTGTCAGTCATTTTTTGCATGAGTATAATTTGAAGTTTGACTCATTTGTGTTGCAAAACTATTTTTTTTTGGTTTTATATTTTGAATGCTGTTCTATTATTCTATTATTTACAAGAGTTGTTGTTGTTGTTATTGATTTCCGTATTTATTTGGTAGTTTTATTGATACATATGGAATGAACTTTAAAAAACAATGGCCTGTCCTTCTCAAATATAATTACATATCTGCAGATCTTGAGATTTTGTTGGTTAAACTGGATAAAATTTTCTTTAAGTGCATGCATTCTAAAGAACAATGACGCAATGCCTTGCAGTCATTTGGAGGAAATTTATTAAGGGTTATTTTTACACCCCTTTCACATAAATGTAATAATATTTATGCATGGAAATCTGTGACGTCATTCTCATGAATCTGAAAGTTCTTGTGAATCTAAATTGCCTGATTTGAATCTGCATTTTATACTATAATGAAAAGGCCTCTCAACTCAATTTCGGCGCGTTTTGTTTTTTCTGAAGATCGACAAAAATGAAGAGGATGAAGTGTCTACCTCGGCTAATCCAGTTCTGGAGCTGGAACTGACAGAAGAGAAGCTACCCATGACGCTTTCGCGGCAGGAGGTGATTCAACTCAGTTGACTGATGTTCCCACGCTACAGGGAAATTTGTTGTTGTTTGTTTACAAATGTGTTTTTGGTATTGTTGTGGTTGACAAGGTCATTCGACGACTGAGGGAACGAGGCGAGCCAATCAGTCTCTTTGGTGAATCCGACTACGACGCCTTCCAGAGACTCCGTAAGATTGAGATTCTGACTCCAGAAGTAAACAAGGTATGCCTCCAAAAAAAACCTAGTCACAAAATACTATGATGTAGCCACATTGACTTTAAAAATGTGACAGATGGGCCGGGTCAGCACAAGATAGGATACATATAAAAAAGTGCATCCGTTAACAGTACATATGAAACATAAACAGAAAAAAGCACTAAAGTATTAACATACTCATCACTAAAGTAAAAAGTATAAAGTACAAAGTAAATTAAAAAGGAATGTATTAAGAAATATTTAAACTACTGCCACTGGCTTCCGTGTGACGGCGCCATCTTGAGGGGAAAAAAAACATTATTTGGACAATGTCGGTGGGCCGGATTAAAAAGCCTAACGGGCCGTAGTTTGCCCATGTCTGTTGTAGAGTGATATGTAGATTTATGATTCCCTTAACCTACAATCTTTAAGATGTCCTTGCAAACAGCAAACAAAATTGTAATGTCATTACTTTAACTACAGACGAAAGATATGCTTTTGGAGAGATTGTGATTATCAGACTTTGACTATGTGTGAATTGTCCTTTATTTGTGTGACAGGGTTTGAGGAACGACCTAAAGGCTGCCATGGACAAAATCGACCAGCAGTACCTGAACGAAATCGTCGGGGGGACGGAGCCGGGAGAAGTGGACACGCAGCATGACATCAAAGTGCATGAAGAAAACACTACTATTGAAGAACTTGAGGTATGTTTTCAAATCCTGGAAAATTAGAAAGAAATTGGAATGTACCGTATTTTCACGACTATAAGGCGCACTTAAAAGTCTTAAATTTTCTCCAAAATAGACAGTGCGCCTTATAATCCAATGCGCCTTATGTATGGGAAAAAAAAGAAAACCAAAGACGAAAAACCACCACTGTCGGATATTAAAAAAAACAAAAACGCCTGAACTGAAAGAATACTGTTAAATATGCAGATGCCATCTTAGTTTACAACATCTTCCACCATATAGCTCCTCCCCAACTGCAAGATTTTATACAAAAAAAATCCAAAACATCAACAATGGCTGGCTCTAGAGGTGACTGTGTGGTGAATGAGTGCTTCATACCTGGAAGTCAATAGCAATTACCTTATTTTCACCACTATAAGGCGCACTTAAAAGTCTTAAATGTTCTCCAAAATAGACCGTGCGCCTTATAATACAGTGCGCCTTATATATGGAAAAAATGTCATTCATTGAGGGTGCGCCTTATAATGCGGTGCGCCTTATAGTCGTGAAAATACGTTACCAAGAATGGGAAGTAAAGCCTGATGGCCCACCAGGCTTATAATAATACAAAAGTGGACATTCAGCCTTGCACTTATGTCTCATGTGTTTTTTTTGTCATTGCAGGCTCTGGGAAAAACTCTGGGCAGAGGAAATGATGATAGAGACCAGGACGTCATTGACAAATTTTTGAGCGTAAGACAATTGAAAAAAAAAAAACTGCAAGAATTTCCCTTCATTGTGATTTCTGTTTTCGATCCAGTTCCTTCTTGGTGTGTGGGCAAAAGATTTGAACAGTCGCGAGGACCACGTGAAGCGGAGTGTTCAGGGGAAGCTGGCCAGTGCTACCCACTCGCAGACAGAGTCGTACCTCAAACCTCTATTCAGGAAGCTCAGGAAGAAGGTAGGTCACATGACTTTGTCTCATATTTGTCATTTTACAGTATTTCTTGTTTCATTAAAAAAATTCACATCCATCCCATCTAACTTAAATAGCGTCAATGGCAGCTAATAAAAACAGTTTGTTTCTGAATGGGATTAAAAGAGTTAAAAATAGTACAATTGAATTCTACAAAAGGCAACATTTTAAATATGTTTTCAGTCATTGATTTTTGTCATTTTGGGTGTAGCGACTGCTTAGATTGGACGTATTTGACCGTCAATGAGACATTTAATTTTTTAAACATCACCACATTTTATACTTCAATTGTATTTTTTAATGAAGATATTTAATTGCTTTCACTTTTTGTCATGTCAAAAATTAAACTATTTAAGAGTTATAATGAAATAAATAAATTACAATATTTTGCATTTTTTCCTCTGAGTCTGTATGGCGCCCCCAGTGGCGAAAAATGGTAACACATATTTATTCTCATTTACCTTTTTTCTATTTCTGTTTCAGAATTTACCAGCCGATATCAAAGAATCCATCACCGACATCATCAAATTCATGCTGGAACGAGAATACGTCAAGGTTAGCATTTTGTTAGCTCCATGCTTTGCCATCACGCCACAAACCCATTTATTACGTTCATTCTCCCATTCAGGCGAACGACGCGTATCTCCAGATGGCCATTGGAAACGCCCCTTGGCCCATTGGCGTGACCATGGTGGGAATCCACGCCCGTACTGGGCGGGAGAAAATTTTCTCCAAGCACGTGGCCCACGTGCTGAACGATGAAACCCAGAGGAAGTATATTCAGGTGGGCTAAATGCTGTACTTTCAGGGGGAGCTAAGCAGGAGTTTATTCCATTTTAGTTTAAATCCGCTGTTGTATTATTTTAAGTTGACAAGCTCTTAGTGCAGACTTGGACAAACTACGGCCCGCGGGCCACATATGGCCCGTTAGGTTTTTTAATCCGACCTGCCAACGTTGTCCAAATAATGTTTTTTTTTTCCCCCAAGATGGCGCCATCACGCAGAAGCCAGTGGCAGTAGCTCTGGCCACTCTTATTTGTTTTTTGTGTTTTACAGCCCCTCCATCTTTTTTTAAATGACATTTGAATATTTCTTAATACTACATTCCTTTTAACTTGACTTTGTACTTTATACTTTTTACTTTAATGATGAGTGATGAGTATGTCAATACTTCAGTCCTTTTTTTCTGTTTATGTTTCATATGTACTCTTAACGGATGCACTTTTTTATATGTATCGTATCTTGTGCTGACCACACCCATCTGTCACATTTTGAAAGTCAATCTGGCCCCCGGGCACAAAAGTTTGCCCACCCCTGTCTTAGTGTCTGCTTTTATGTGGTTGCAGACAGTTGAATCTCTTTGCCACTTACCAAATGACACTTTTTGTCTTTCCACTGCAGGGACTCAAGAGGTTAATGACTATCTGCCAGAAACATTTCACGACAGACCCTTCCAAGTGTGTTGAGTACAACGCGCTTTAATGCCAAGGGGACGCAAATTTGGAAGGATTATGTCAAGAAGACGTGAACCAATTCATTTTCTGATGGCTACTACTTGACATTTACTTTTTTCAGTCGCCACCCGAATTGGTTTGCTAAACGTCTATCTTTTTTTTAATACTGAATAAGAGACAATAACATCGTCAATATTGCCATGGATCATCTTCAGATGTTGTTTTTCAGGAAACATTTATTATTTAGCATTGAGCTACTGTCGTCTAAACTGGAAGATCGTCTAGTGTAAGTTTTATTACACGGCAACAACCATTGCAGAATCAGGTGTGTGGAAATTTTTCAGTTTGTCGTTTTCAGGAATCAGCTCAGAGTTTCGAAAAAAAATTGGACAAATCTTTAAAAATTGGATTTATTTTACCCAAACATGAGTGTCCTTATGTCTGTTTAATGTTTGTTCATTTTCACAAAAACTCCAAAAATAATATGTTGAATTTATTAAGGTTTTAAGGTGGTATAAAATCCTTATAATTCTTTTTTGTTATGCTGTAAAAACTCCTATGAAATTTTCACAAAATTACTTTGTCACCATTGCTTACATTTTTTTTGTTTTACAAGAATAAATGTGTACTGGTGGATACTTTTGCTGCTGTGTCAGTTGTCAGGGAAAACAAATCTTTAAAAATGTTGACTATTTCGAATCATTTGTTGACATGCATTTTCCCAGATGTCCCATTTTTTTATATTTGAAAAGAAACCAAGAACAAACATAAGTTGAACTAACAGTAAAACGAAGAACAGGCTAAATAGTATATAAATATATATAAATATATTTTTTTTCAGATAACTACAGTTAAAAAAGAAAAAATAGGCTGTCGTTGATCAGAGACAAAAAATACAGATGAATCACACTTAATTCTTAGTCAAAACCCATCCAAACAATGAAAAAAAATGCACATTATAGTCCGGATAATACGTTTTTTTTTCTTTTTTTTTGCCGCTTCCCATGCCAATCCTTTGCAATGACGTGTTTTTCCTACTTTCAGATGGACACGTTCCAGGACGTCTCAGCAATAGAAACATCCGCCCTCTACTCACTCTCTGACCTTATTACACGATGCGTGTAACCATGGCGATTCACTCTTCCTGATGTTCCGAGTCGTCCGCCAGCACACGCGTGCGTCATCACAGCTTTGGCCTCGTCTGCTCTGCACGTCATTATCTCACCGGGCTGAACTAGCGGTAGGTCGAGGGGCAAATTGCCGGTGTCGGATTTTTCTCCCGCTGACGCGTCTCGAGGCGATTTATTTTCAGAGAAGAGAACGCTGAAATGTTTGCACGTCGGGGGCGCCATCATTGTGTTTGCTCGGCCACGGTGGCATTTATCCGCCCTTGAGTTAGGTAAGCCAAATATTTTGGCGGCTGGCCAGTGAGGCCTCGTGACGTTCGCGGAACAACCCTGAAGTGGAACGACACAATTGGCCAAGCTGTTTGTTATCATAGTTCACATGGCTGACCGCACATTAGAAACTAGCATCGTTGTACTTTTGTGCACTCCAAACATTCTAAAGTAGCTTATAACACATGTTACCTATATTTACTACTGAGTTACTATTTCTACTAATGCTATTAATACTTAGTTATCACTACCAAACTAAAAATGTGGATGTACAGGTTAATTTTGCGGCTATTTAGAGGAATTAAGGTTTTTTTTTTTTTTGGAAAATAAGTCCAACCAACTGAAAAAAATGTATACTGAATGGGAAAAAATATGTATTTTGGGAGGTTGGGAATTTTGTTTTATCAAACCATGGAGCAAGATCAAACATAGTAGAATAGAACAAATTGACTTTATTGGAATTTTTTTAAAGAAAAAATTATGTATCATGATTGGAAAACAAGTAAGAAGTACAGTGGTACCTCAACATACAAAATATTCAGGTTACAAAACGACTTAATGGGGGAAATGTTGTCTCTGGACAAGTAATTCAAGTTATGTGTTATGAATAGAAGTAAAATAAATTTTAAAAAATATGAATGTTGAGTGATATCGCAAGAAATATTGCAAAAATCATCAGAAAGATTTAGTATATAATTCGATTTTACTTTTAAGACCTAACTGGTATCCCATTTAAGGGTTCAGGTGTAATATTTTAGATCTTTGAAGAGATTATGGCACTTACATTTACAATGCAACTTTCCTTAAGAATAATCCAAGATACGAAACCACCCCATTTCGTAAGTAGAGGTACCACTATATGAACTCAATTCCAAGTCCGCTTAGTCCCTTTTGACCCATGTTGTTCACCAAAGGGTTAAAGTGTGAAGACGCACATGGCTCCGGGACGGACGTCCGCCTTCTCCCTCCCACAGGACGAAAAAGGAGGTGGCTCTCGTCCCGACGGACGGTCGCCTTGTGCGAAACGGCGACGATGGACGGCGTGGAGTCTGAACAAGCGGCGGCCGGGGACGAGTTCAGCGTCGGTGTGGGTGCCGGCGCCCTTGCCTACGACACGGCGCTGAGCACGGTGCTGGCGGTCGCCGTGTATGTGACGCTCAAGGCTGGCGTAGACGGCGTCCGGCGGTGGCGCGCCCGCATGGCGGTGCTGGTGGTAGGCTCCGGCCCCGTGGGACTGACTGCCGCTCTGGTCGCTGTCCGCTCGGGCAAGGTGCTGAAGCTGACCGTGCTGGACGAGCGTAACCGAGGTGCGCTGCTTTGCCGACCGCAGCAGATTGCCCTGGACCCCCGGAGCGTGGACTTCCTGCTGGGACTCGGCGTGGACTTTGACAACATGGAGGGCTGCTGGCACGATGAGCACTTCTTTACCAGGATAGGCGTCTTCCAGGAGTACCTGCTCAGCATCTTGGAGCAGAAGAAGAAGAAGGAGGTGGATGTCAAAGTGCAGCTTGGGACCAAGGTAATGCAAAGTCACCTTTTATGAGCCATTTTTTTTAAAACTGTTGGTTGGTAGTAAGTCGAGTCAAATGGTTTTGGGAAATATTTTTGTAATACTTACTGTAGTGTTTTTAGCCAGATGATGTTTTAGTGTTTTAAGACCAAACACATTTTGGTATGTTGGCCAAAGGTTCAGTAAAAGAAGACACCATAGTTCAAACGTGGGAAAGTTGGTGTTTTGTTAATTACAGTTCCTTTTTTGGGAAATAAAGTTTTAAAAAAATACAATAATATCATAGTTCTTGAGTATTAAAGCATGTGGCGACTACTTTATTTTTGTAAATACAAATTATTTTGTAATTTATGTATATATACAAATTATTTTGTAATTTATGTATATTACGGGATTGACTTTTTCGATTCTTTTAGGCTAAAATCCTAAGCGCATAAAACAAACTTTATAATTGGTATAACTCACAGCTAAATTAAACAAGAAAGTTTGAAAAATCAAGTGATTTAAAGTAAAAGTGCACAAAAATAAATAAAGATGAAATAGTAGAAAAACAGAACTTACAGCCATCTATATTCAGAAAAACTACATTGAGGCTACTTTCTGGAATCTTACAAATATTTGTCCTAAAATCTGAAAATACAACTATAAACATTCTGTATGCTGTGCTACAAAAAAAGTCAGTCAGAAAGAAAGAACAATATCGCGGGCATAACTTGTCCCAACCTAAAAATATGAATTTAAAAATGTGGGAGGAGCCTTGTATGCCTGCGCAATGTGTGCAACAAGTGCCCAAATGCTCAATGAATATTTGTGTCATGGCTGCACACCAAAGATTTTTGTTTTTGTTCCTCTCTCCGCCTCATTAAGCAACAATGCTTTGCAATCTAAACCCGAGCATGACCTCGGTACTCGTTGACGCCGCCTCGGCGCGCTAGACTTTGCCAAGTCGACGGATAGCAAACAAAGTTGCATTTTATCATCACGACGTCTAGGCTACCCCATTTAATGGAGGGGACAGAGCTATTTGCAAATTGGAGTGAAAGAGTGACGTCAGAGTCATCTAAAAGTCCAAATAATATTGAATAGATGCCATAAAAACACTATTATAAGTTATTCTCCTATTGCGGGAGGTCTTGGAACCTACCAACCGCGATAAATGAGGTATTACTGTATTGTTTTTAACAATTTTTTTTCACTTTCACATACCTAAGGGCAATTTAGAGTGTCCAATCAGCCTACTATGCATGTTTTTGGAATATGGGAGATATCTGGAGTACCTGGAGAAAACCCACATAGCCCCGGGGAGAACATGCAAACTCCACACTGGTGCACTGACCTGGATTTGAACCTAGGACCCCAGAACTGTGCCATTTTGACCCGTCTTAGTTTGTACTTTATTTCCTGTTTTTTTATGTGTGTTGAGTGATAGTAAACTACTATAGAGGATGAATTATGTGTACTTTTTGTTGTTGATAGTTCACAGAGGATTACCTGCGGCGCATCCCGGCTAGTGAGTGGCCTCGTGTGATTGTGGTGGCCGACGGATCGTGCGGCGACTCCTGCTCTGTGCTGGGACTCAGCTCTGACTACACGGTGGAGTCATGCCACGCTTACGGAGCCAACGCCACCATTGAAAGGCTGGACCAAAGACAGGTATGGTAAATACGCTCGTAAAAAGACGTACAATAATAATCGGACATGGGCTTTGTCAACATTGACTCGACAAAAGCCTAATTGTCATCATACCCAGAAACTGCATATGACGAAATTGGTAGTACTTCTCCATAAGGTGCGATTTCTCGGGAAAAGACTCAAATAAGTGATCATTTCAGACTCGTAATTTGGCATTTTGCCGTTATGGATACATCGCATCACTCCCAGAGTGGATCACTTACTTCTCACTGTCTTTCACTTACCTTCAGTCAGCCAATAGGAGGCAGATCACCGCCCAACGTCTTTTCATAGTACCTCACCCTGAAGTTATTACACAGAAGGGATTGTGTGTTGTGCTACCGAAAGTTTAGAGTCCTGATGGATGTGGGAAAAGGCTGTCCTTAAGCCTATTTGTCCGTAGCTGGAACAGATTGTGACCAGGGTGGTATGGATATGCAAGTGTGCAAAAAACATTGGGAATCGGAAATAAATGCTTATGCTAAATACTTTTAGGTGTATTTTGATTGTTTTTCCTCCCCCCGCAAAGTGATATAGAAAAATCATTGTTTCAAAATGTAGTATCAGGATTACTTCAGTTCATTTAGGGACTTTCTATTGGTTGATTTCGCATCAAGGTGCGTTTGAAAGTTTAATTTTAAACTGGTTCAGTTTTTTGTCATGTCAAAAAGCCAGCATTTGAACAGCGCTGGGTAGATTTCTTCTTCTTCTACCAACTGTCCGTTTCTCCTGCTATTGGTAGCCATCATAGTCATTCACATCACCCTCTCCAGACACGGACATCGTGTAGTTCCTTCCTCTTGTTTTGCCTCTTCTCCCTTTCTAGTCTTGTTTCCTCTTGATTAAATTTGCCAGGCAGGATACGAGATGGTCAGCCTGGCTGTCTTTCCGCGTCTTTCCGCAATCGAGTCCCAGCGGGCACTTTTCTGGCCGCTAAACGGCAGTTGATTCCACTCGGCTGCTTTATGTCACTTTAAGGAAAACGGATCAATCTGGACTTGAGGGATGGATTGGACGTCATGTTATGATGTTGGATGGAAAGCCAAACGTAGTTCAGGCGGCAGCCAGTGGCAATAGCTTTGTCCACTCTTATGTTTTTCATGTTTTACAGCATATTTTACATGAAAAATTAGAGGTAACATTGACATGCACCTGCTTATAATGGTATGCCCAGGGCGAGCAATGATGATGTCACTCACACTGGTACTCAGTGTCTTTCTGCCCAGACCTACAAAAAATTAGAGGGAACATTGGTTGCAATGTTAAAAAAATCTTCTCTGTCAGGTACCCACCCCAGAAATCCGTGCCCACGGCCTCTACTTCGACCTATCCGCTTACGGCGTGGAAGCCCCGAGGGAGCACCGCAACCCCAGCGCCAAGTCGGGGTTCCACTTAAAGATCTACGGCACCTTCCGGAACCGCTACATGGCTCTGGTCTGTCCCGCCTCTGACGCCAAGATGGTTCGCTTCCTCAAGCACACGGCCAATTCCTCGGTGAGCCCCTCAATGTTTTTGTTATGTGTCAATTTCAATAACTTCCATAACACCTAGTACCCTATTGACCCTTCTTATGTCAGTCTATTAGAGTGTGTGTTTATTTGTGTGTGAGTACATGTTCTAGTCTGGATGCACTGGAGTGTGTGTGACTAGTGGAAGGGTGAGTGTGTGTTTGTGTTTCTTTTTGTAGACAGGCACACATGTACGCGTACTCAGGTAAGTGGCAAATTCGTCATTGTTGCTAAGGGGGCGCCGGTTCACGTTGAAGTGTCGTGTTACTTAGTAACGGATGTCCGTGTTAGGAAGAAAGCGTCATTGCGCACAAAGCTTTTGTTTGCTCTGTCAATGATTTTGACTTAGATGTTCATTTTCAGGAGCTTGTGGAATATTGTGTTTTCAAAATATAGCATGTGTCAAAGTGGCGGCCCGGGGGCCAAATCTGGCCCGCCGCGTCATTTTGTGTGGTCCGGAAAAGTAAATCATGAATGCAGGCTTTCTGTTACGCTAAATCTAATGCCATTTCTAAGGAACTTCTTTTTTTGCCTCCTCAGATCATGAAGAACATCTTCCATCAGTCCTTTAATGTGTACAAAACAGACATCGAGCCACGTTTGAACGACGTGACGCTCTACCACATGCAGTGCAGCCGACGGCTCTTTGAGATTCAGCTGTCGCACAGACGCGTCAGCGCCGCCTACATCGAGGGCGACAACGTCGCCGTCATCGTGGAGGGGGAGGCGGCCCGCGTTCTCAACTTTGACACAGGTACGACCATACCGATGCGTCCTCAAAGGAGATGTTTATTCCTCTCTAAAGATTAAACAGTATTTGGATATTAAACAATACTTGGATATTAAACAGTACTTGGATATTAAACAGTACTTAGATATTAAACAGTACTTGGATAGTAAACAGTACTTGGATAGTAAACAGTACTTGGATATTAAACAGTACTTATATAGTAAACAGTACTTGGATATCAAACAGTACTTGGATAGTAAACAGTACTTGGATATTAAACAGTACTTAGATAGTAAACAGTACTTGGATGTCAAACAGTACTTGGATATTAAACAGTACTTGGATATTAAACAGTACTTGGATATCAAACAGTACTTGGATATTAAACAGTACTTAGATATTAAACAGTACTTAGATATTAAACAGTACTTACAGTACTTAGATATTAAACAGAACTTGGATATTAAACTTTCTCTCTCTTAGATATTAAACTCTCTCTCTTAGATATTAAACTCTCTCTCATGAATATAATTTTGAGAGCTGGTTTCAACATTAAACAATCTGTCACTATTTGACCGGTGACCAAACGTCCGCGCACTGAACACCCACACGGGCTGCATTTTTTTTGACATTGCTGCCATATTGCTTTCACCAGGCTGCGGAGTGAACTTGGGCCTGCGAGGCTTGGAGTCCATGGGCAAGTTCATATACCGCACGGCCACGGCAGTGGACCGGCATGACGTCCTTGAGGCCCTTTCGGACAAAATGCAGCACTCCCGACAAGTGGCACGCGCCTTCAAGCAGGCGGGCCTGGCCGAGTCCATGTACACATGATGGAAGGCTGCTTTTAAAGGACAGAGCGCTTTCCTAGTGGTCAAGGAGAGAAGGTAACTTATGTCAGTAGCCTCGAGTTGATAAATGACCATGTTTTATGTGAATATATTTTTGTGCTGGATGGTTTTTGAATGATGATGAAGCTTGGAATTATATTCTGAAAAATTGATATATTGAAGTCCTTACCAAGACATGCCAAATTTAAAGGGAATTGTTATTTATCTTTAACTTGTTCTAACATAAATATATAGTTGTATGAAAACATTAATCAATGTTTTTAAATAACTTGTAGTAACATAGTGAGAACTCACTGTTTGATTTAATAATTATTAAGAATATTTTTTTTGGTGAGAAACAGCAGGAAAGTTGCTTGATTTATTTTTTAAATAAGAGAACTGCAATTGGCTGTCCCGCCAGATATATTTTCAGGGGATAAAATCAGTTGAGGTAAGTTTGTTTTCAGGAAGTGAAAGAATAATCCTGTAAAAAATATGACGTGATAATGATGGTTTGTATTGTTTGTGTATTTTGATGAACTAAAATGTCAGTTAATTCAATGAGAACCTGAATTCTATTATTGTGAAATATGTCCAAGTTGTTTAAATCAGACTTAATCTGATATATATATAGTGGTAGTAGTGAAGGATGAATGAACTTTGGACATGGGCTACTTTTGCTCAAGACCTTTTATATCCTTTCCCTGCAAATAGAAAAAAATGGACTTGGCCCATAATATGTAGTTTTGGTGGCTCAATTTAACTCCAAAGTTTCTTCTGTCCATACCATACTTTTACAATGATAATATTACAGTGTAGTATATGGATTCATATAGAACATGGCTGCTCTCTAGTGGTGATAGTGATTAATACGTTAGACTTTGACACAATTGGATCAGTCTTGAAAATATTACAATCAACATGCAATTTTTTTCATATATTTTTGTTGATTATGATATTTTCAAGATTATATATGTAATATATATATGTATATATATATATATATATATATGTATGTATATATATATATATTATATATATTATATATATTATATATATATATATATATATATATATATATATATATATATATATATATATATATATATATATATATATATATATATATATATATATATATATATATATATATATATATATATATATATATATATATATATATATATATATATATATATATATATATATATATATATATATATATATATATATATATATATATATATATATATATATATATATATATATATATATATATATATATATATATATATATATATATATATATATATATATATATATATATATATATATATATATATATATATATATATATATATATATATATATATATATATATATATATATATATATATATATATATATATATATATATATATATATATATATATATATATATATATATATATATATATACATACATACATAAAAATACTTATGTTTAAGTTTATACTTCATTTATAGGTCTCAGATGACAAATGTATATAAGTGTATATGTGTATATATATATGTATATATACACATATATACACGTACATATATTTTTTTTCAAAAACAAAACTACGGACGTTGTCTTCAATTTCTATACTTAGCTAATATACAGTAGACATTGTTGTATATATTAATATCATAGAGAATGGGCTATGTTTATTGATTTGTAGGAATATTAACCCAATGAATTCCATGTGTATTTCTTCCATTTTTCACTCATCAGTATTCACCCTTAAACAAGCCTACTTCTATTGCTTTAATACAAATAAATTAAAACGTAACTACAACCATATGCAAGAAAATAAGTGAAAAGAACAAGACACTATGCTAAAAGTTGACATCACAAAAGAGCGTATTCGCCAACAACTTCCCTTGCCTCACCTTTTGACTTAAGCATAGAAAAACAAATGGGAAACAACCTGATCTAAATTCATTTGTCACAACTAATTAAAAAGGTGTCATCACAACCACGTTGACATTTGGAGGTCAGTCACCTCTGAACCGCTCCGTTGCTCTCATGCTAGACTCGTTATTAGATTAGATGCAATAATGACAACATCTTTGTCTTTGCATATCATTAACGGCGTTTGGGGGGCAGCTGGGTGAAGGACAATTTAATCAATGATGCCCAATGACAACTTGCTAAATAAATTAGACTTTGACTGCAGGCTGTGATCAATGGCAAATGATAAGCAGCTTGGATGGTTCACTTTGATTCAAATTCTTTGCGATAATCCACTCGCATTTGGTCGGAGATTATAACACAAATACTTAAAAGTGTTTCGGACATTTTTTTAGTGAAAAAAAAAGAAAAAACAAACTCGTTGTGCTTCTTTAATCCTGCCACACGAGGACAGTCTTTCCTTTTAAAAAAATCTTTTCCATGTTTGAGCCACTCAATCAATTTTAAAACTATCAAGCACAGATGTAAATAAAAATAATTGATAAAAAAACAATATTATGATGCATTTAAAGTGCATAAACACGAAAAAATGTGTTGTTAGGATGCCAGAAAATCTGGATTTACACTTTTTAAAGTTGAAAAATTGTATTTAACGACTATTTACTCACAATTTGGGGTATTTGAGTGTTTAGCATTTTTAGTTTGTGCTTTAGGATTACTTTTAGATTAAAAAAATACTTTTTATAAGGATACAAAGTGGGTTTTAGGGCATAATTTGACCTTTGACATTGCTACGTATTGCAGTGAACATCATAAGTACGTCATTGGGTAGCCAGAAAATTATATTTAAGGCAAAACAAACATATTAACTTAAAAGACAGCACTCATCATTGGGAATGTAAATGTAGCCTCGGCTCGTTGCAGTTTGAAGCCAACGCCGCCGCAACTCGCTATCGACGGGCCTTCGCTCGCCGTCCGACGCGCAACAGAAAATCACAGTCACATGACTTTCATATCGGCACCTTGTCGGATGAGTGCCGACAGATTCTTTCTATAAAAGCCATCCGTGATGATTGCTGTCAATGAAGTACATCAGAGATGCTGGATTTTGAACAATAATTACAATATGGTTGATATTTTTCCCTCTTTTCCCATAGGACACCACATCCATGATTTCCAAAAAAAGGGTTCAGACCACAGCACACTTGGCGTCAATCCATTTTTTTATGGGCCACGGTTTCAAACATGTGGTCCGGGGGCCTCATTGTGGCCCAAAGGAGCATCGTCTGCGGTCCCTTGATTGACACCAAAAGGTAGGATTATAAAATCTAAATAAATACAATTTAAATGTTTTATAATCACAGAAATGTACAAATATAAATGTCTATATACATATTATGAAGGGAAATTTGGAATATAATTATTATAAAATACCTCAAGAATAAATAATGAGTTAATGAATCAATTAAAATTACAATTGCATTTACCTCAAGAATAAAAAAAATGAATATTGATTAAAATTACTCTTGCATTTATCTTTTCTATTTTAAGTTTTATCCCTTAGGAATTTTATTTTGTTTATATCTTTTAAAAATTAATTATAGCAAACAAGCCTTAATCTAATGGCTGTTTTTTTTTTTACAAACTCCATAAAGTGAATTAGCCAAAATAATCCTTTTTTTGGTGGAATTTCACTGAGACAGCACTCCATTAAACCAAGTTTGAAACCCCCTCCCAATCCAATTTAACTTTGTTAACCAACTTTACTTTAATCCAGTCACTTTAAAACAATACCCGTTTTTTTTGACAGGGGTGAGTAAACTTTTTAAATTCAATTTTTTATTTTTTTATTTAACCGAATCAGCCCTCTCGATTAAAACAAGCCCCCAGAAGCGTGTGCTGGGGTGGGTGGGATATGTAGTGGAAGGCGGGGGAGCGTGTCAGCGGTAGCCTCGGGGGCCAGCTCGCCGTTGATGGGGACGAGGCTCTGCGATTTGAGGCGAGCCGTCACCCCGGCGACGGCAGCTGCCTCCCCGAGTGACACTTCCCTGTCGACGGATTCACTGACTGTGTTGCCGTTCTCCAGGACTGATGACATGGCAGAGCTTCACGGAACGCACCTGAGGAGTGGACTGCGTTGGACAAAGTGCAAGCGGAGGTGGAGTCCGGCGGCAAAAAAAGCAGGTGGAAAAACACATACACAACCACACACGTGGTGCTTGGACGTTTGGTCGCCGGTCTTTTGGTCGTCGGTCAAATAGTGACAGAAAGTTTACTGTTGAAGCCAGCTCTCAAAATTATATTCATGAGGGAGAGTTTAATATCTAAGAGAGAGAGTTTAATATCTAAGAGAGAGAGCTTAATATCTAAGAGAGAGAGAGTTTAATGTTTAAGTACTGTTGAAAACAGTAGTTATTTAGATATAAAACTCTCTCATGAATATAATTTTGAAAGCCGGTTTCAACAGTACTTCGATACTAAACAGTACTTAGATAATAAACAGTACTTCGATTTTAAACAGGACTTAGATATTAAGCAGTACTTTGATATTAAACAGTACTTAGATATTAAACAGTACTTAGATATTAAACAGTTCTTAGATATTAAACAGTACTTAGATATTAAACAGTACTTGGATATTAAACAGTACTTCGATTTTAAACAGTACTTCGATATTAAACATTAATTCAATATCAAACAGTACTTCGATATTAAACAGTACTTTGATATTAAGCAGTACTTCGATATTAAACTGTACTTGGATATTAAACAGTACTTAGATATTGAACAGTACTTAGATATTGAACTCCTGAATATAATTTTGAGAGCTGGTTTCAACATTACTTAGATATTAAACAGTACTCCGATACTAAACAGTACTTCGATATTAAACAGTACTTCGATATTAAGCAGTACTTGGATATTAAACAGTACTTAGATATTAAACAGTACTTAGATATTAAACAATACTTAGATATTAAACATACTTAGAAAGTATACAGTACTTTATACAGTACTTAGATATTAAACTCTCCCTTAGATATTAAATTCTCTCTTAGATATTAAACTCTCTCTCATGAATATAATTTTGAGAGCTGGCTTCAACCGTAAATTCTCTGTCACCGGCGACCAAACGTCCGGCGACCAAACATCCGGTCCCTTCACCCCCCCCCCCCCCCCCCCCCCCTTCTCGCGACCCTCAGGTGGCGCGTGGCCACCTCAGCTCACCTTATCTAATTTCATTAATGTGATCCCCTGTCCGTCCGGCGACGGCTTAACGGTCATTATTTGTGGCTGCCTTCAAATAAAGGCCCGGGCCGTAAATTGCAGTCTGTGGAAATCGAGATATAAACGCCGGCCGGCATTACTGTATAATATCTTTCCCTTTAATTAACTGAAAGCCATGCTGACATTTATTGGATTGCAAGTTACTTGTTAATGGCCATAAATTAGAGCACCCCCACCCCCCCAAAAAAAGAATCATTGCTTATTTTACATCAATAATTTGTGGACCTTTCCCTAATGATTATTCATTACTCGCCTATGGGGACTGCCGTGTTTGGGGAGGTAAGTGAATGAAGAATGTAAAGATTTAAGTGGGCAGCGTCTACTTAGCGTTATGGCTTTTTTTTTTGGTGCCATGCATTAAAACTGCTTGGCCCTGTTGATGTCCCGCCCCCGGTCCGTCTGCCTTCCCCATCCGGTGAAAAATGTGCCGTGGAGGAATTTATTGCAAGGCTTTCTTTCATTCCATCAGTGTGAGCTACTTTCATGCAGAAAGTGCTTTTTTTTCCTTTCCAGACTAACACTATATTCTCCTGTTGAGATGGAAAAGAAAAACGGTAATCGTGGGAGGGAGGGGGGGAAATATATATATCTGTTTTTATGTCAGCATGGTTGACATGTATGGAGAGTAGTGTCTAGTATAGGGGTGGGCAAACTACGGCCCGCGGGCCACATACGGACCACTAGGCTTTTTAATCCGGCCCGCCAACGTTGTCCAGATAAGGTTTATTATTATTATTATTTTTTTTTTATTTTTTTATTTATTTATTTTCCCCCAAGATGGCGCTGTCACGCGGAAGTTAGTGGCAATAGCTCTGTCCACTCTTATTTTTTTGGTGTTTTACAGCCCCTCTATCTTTTTTTAAATGACATTTTAATATTTCTTAATACATTCCTTTTTACTTTACTTTGGAGTACTTTATACTTTTTACTTTAATGATGAGTGATGAGTATGTTAATACTAGAGTCCTTTTTTTCTGTTTTTGTTTCATATGTACTGTTAACGGATGCACTTTTTTATATGTATCGTATCTTGTGATGACCCCGCCCATCTGTCACATTTTCAAAGTCAATGTGGCCCCCATAGGCCCCAAAAGTTTGCCCACCCCTGGTCTAGTATAAGGGTGTCAGACTCGGGTTGGTTCGCAGGCCGCTTTAATGTTAACTTGATTTTATGTGGGCTGGACCGTTTTAGATGTAATATTTAGATTTTTTTTATATAAATGGATTAAAAGAACTGGATTAAAAGCCCTGAATATTCAGGTTTTTTATAGATTTAGAACAATTTTTATTTTAGCTTTTTGTTAAATATATTTTTAGATTTTACAAAATTATTTTTGAACTAAAAACACAGAAAAGATGATTAAAAAATGACAATTATTGATTTAAAAGGGGGAAATCAGGAAATTTAATATACATCTATACTCTTCATTTTATTTGATCCTAAAACAGAAAGTTGGCAATCATGATTTACTTTCCCGGGCCACACAAAGTGATGCGGAGGGCCAGATTTAGCCCCCGGGTCGCCAGTTTGACACATATTTCTTAAAAAGTTCAATACTATTGTCATCAATCATTTCAGAACTTAAAACTCGTACTACAAAGTACCATAGATTGTATTTCAGATGCCTTCCAAATAGTCTACATATTCCATTCTATGTTCTATGTTGCCTTCTAACCCCGCCCTTTTTCCTCCAACAAATAGATCCTCCAAACTAAGCCACTTCCCACCACAAAAGCCACACCCATTTCCCAAATACCCTTTTTTTACCCTACCTTCACCTTCATTTTCCAAGAAAATCAAAACGGACATCCCAAACCTCAAATTCCCCGCAATTATTGACACATTTTTATTCACGTCTTGAATCAAGGACAACGCTGACATATTTCATTTTAATTTGATCCTAAAAGAGAAAGTCGGCACTCATGATTTACTTTCTCGGACCGCACAAAATGACACAGCGGGCCAGATTTGGCCCCCAGGCCACCACTTTGACACATTCCCTAATTGGAATAATAATAGGAAAGTCTTTCATTTGCATCAATATAGGAACGTATTTACAAATCCTTTGTATTCTATTTCCAATAACAAATGTCATAACTCCACCAAAATTCATATTTACGCCAACCACATCTTCCCTTCGCTTTGGCGGCGGACCAATGCGTGGCGACAGGTCCGAAGCTTCGGACTGACTGCTCTTTTTGACTTTGGGAATGTGTCCGTGCACGCCAGTGTGACCTCCGCCTTGCTCGGCTTGTGATTTTTTGTGGCAGGCCTGTCAGATCTCTCCTCCCTCCACGCCATATCAATGCCATGGCCGAGCAAGTGGCGGCGCGTGATGAGAGCCACCCGCCCTTTCTGACGGGTGCCCACCAACGACAGACAGGGAATATGTTCTTCCCGGTCGTGGTTGAGTGATGGCACACACGTTTTAGTGACAAACTACAAAATAGGCAGTACTTGACTCCATACTAATACTTAATACATTGAGTCCATGGCCATAACACTAAATGCAAAATATAATAGAAACATCTCACTAAGGTAGTGCAACCCTACTGAAAAAATGACACATATGCAAATAGATGTTTGTGGTATCAATTTAAAACTAATTTTAGTGGTGAGGTATGTGGATGGTAGCAAAATGGGCGTGTTTAACCACAAAAAAATTCATCGCATTGCAGTTAGCAATTAGTAAATTGGCAGATTTTTTTTTGTATTATTATGATGGAATGTAGTAGTAGCCATTTTGTATGCTTGTTATTCATTTTAATGCATTCATAAATCATTTTCTTATACATTTTTCTCAATTTTAGCGTTCTGTCATCTTTTAGAGATTTTTAAAATCATTTTATCATCATCATTTTTTTTTTAAAATCGACTTAACAAACATGAACCCCCTTATTTGTTTCCAAAAACATAGAAACCCCCCCCCCGCCCCCCCGCCCCCCAAAAAAATCCTCACATCAGTCTTCAACTTCACAAACAATAATTTAAACAATTTTAACATAAACCACATTAATAATGATCTTATTATTCATTCTAATGCATTCATACATCATTTTCTTATACATTTTTCTCAATTTTAGCGTTCTGTCATTTTTTAGAGATTTTTAAAATCATTTTATCATCATTTTTTTTTTAAAATAGACTTAACAAACATGAACCCACTTATTTGTATCCAAAAACATAGGACCCCCCCCTCCAAAAAAATCCTCACATCAGTCTTCAACTTCACAAACAATAATTTTAACATAATTTTAACATAAACCACATTAATAATGATCTTATTATTCATTCTAATGCATTCATAAATCATTTTCTTATACATTTTTCTCAATTTTGTTTTTCTGTCATCTTTTAGAGATTTTTAAAATCATGTTATCATCTTTTTTTTTAAAATAGACTTAACAAACATGAACCCTCTTATTTGTTTCCTAAGCCAATGGACCCCCCCCCCCCCCAAAAAAAAAAAAAAAAAATCCTCCCATCAGTCTTCAACTTCACAAACAATAATTTTAACATAATTTTAACATAAACCACATTAATAATGATCTTATTATTCATTCTTATGCATCCATAAATCAACTTCTTATACATTTTTCTCAATTTTAGCGTTCTGTCATCTTTTAGAGATTTTTAAAATCATTTTATCATCATTTTTTTTTAAAATAGACTTAACAAACATGAACCCTCTTATTTGTTTCCAAAAACATAGGACCCCCCCCCCCCAAAAAAAAATAACTCCTCACATCAGGCTTCAACTTCACAAACAATAATTTCAACATAATTTTAACATAAACCACATCAATAATGATCTTATTATTCATTCTAATGCATTCATAAATCATTTTCTTATACATTTTTCTCAATTTTAGCGTTCTGTCATTTTTTAGAGATTTTTAAAATCATGTTATCATCTTTTTTTTTAAAAATAGACTTAACAAACATGAATCCACTTATTTGTTTCCAAAGCCATAAGACCCCCCCCCCCAAAAAAAAAAAAAAAAAAAATCGTCCCATCAGTCTTCAACTTCACAAACAATATTTTTAACATAATTTTAACATAAACCACATTAATAATGATCTTATTATTCATTCTAATGCATTCATAAATCATTTTCTTATAATTTTTTTCTCAATTTTATCGTTTTGTCATCTTTTAGAGATTTTTAAAATCATTTTATCATCATTTTTTTTAAAAAATAGACTTAACAAACATGAACCCACTTATTTGTTTCCAAAAACATAGAACAAAAAAAAAAAATCCTCACATCAGGCTTAAACTTCACAAACAATAATTTTAACATAAACCACATTAATAATGATCGTAACTCCTCATATTGATCCTAAACAACAACAAAATATGTATTCCTCTAACACTTCTTAGCACTTTGTGTCAGTCCATTTAAATCTAAGTTATTAAAACATTCCACAGTAGTATAACTCCACATACACACACACACATAGACACAAGTACACACAAGTACACACACCTTCCTAAACTTAAAGAAAACGAGTATTCAGTCAGTACATACGCAGCTAGGGCTTGTCAGATGGCATCGGTCGAGTATAGGCCGACGCCAATGATGGCAAGTGAAGGCAGATGAGTAGTAAAACGCACTTTGGATGATAGAACATGAGCGCCCCCTCACTCTCACGTCTCCCCCCGAATAACTCCCCCATCAGCCAATCTTCTCCCACGCTGCCCCGGGGGTACTCGGGCCTTCCTCTCCGGGAAATGTGCGTCCCCTCAAAAACACGTTCATCCTTTTTGACGTCGTCTGCGAATGAGCAACTGTGACAGGGACGGACGGCGAGGGGGGGGCGACGGGGGTGCCGTATCCCTACTCGATCCGACAGACTTTAAGAGATGTTTTTGTTTTTGCTGGGCTGACAGAAAAAGTGGGGAAAAATGCTGAGTGGAGAGATGAGTGACAACAATTGTGACTTTTTTAAGGGGGTAAACAATGCGTTTTGTTTGTTTGGGTTTTTTTTTTGGTCAAGTTGACTTTGGTGGGTTTGCGTATGACAGCAGTGTGTTGGCGTTGAACCTTTTTTAACGCCATTTGTCTGCTTTCATAAGTTTCTGGCAGGTTCTCCTGTCACACGGCCTTTTGCTTTACTCAAACAAATGTCCAATCTATTTGAAATGGGAAGGCGATAGACGTCCGATCTACTCCGGCTGGGAGAGGCTAGCAATGATCACTGTCACTTCTTGCAGTTCAAATAGATTGTTGGGATGTTGGTGGGTGCCGGTGAATTTATTGCTAGGTTTGTTTACAATTTGAGGGGGGAAATTTTAGAGGGATTGTCCTAATAAATAGATTTTGTTTTGTTTTTAAACTGGTTGTGGGTTGAAACTTGGGTTTTAAGATGTGTTTTGATGGGTTGTGGTAGGGCACTAAAATGCTGGCAATGGTATTGTTGAGTACTAAGAAATTACCTAAAGATGCCATTTTTTTGTCAATAATTTGGAACAATGAACGTAGTGCTGTGTTTACCAAAATAGTTCAATACAGTAATCCCTCAAATATCACAGTTAATGTCGACAAATAAACAAAAAAAAGTAGGATCACCCCCATAATTACTAACATAATACATTTTTTTGCGCCTAGAAGTACCAGTAAACAAGTACAAATATGAAAAAGTGTACTTTCATGAAATATTACAGGTATAAGTGGATCAAAAGACTAATGTATTGATATCTAATATATGTATATATATATATATATATATATATATATATATATATATATATATATATATATATATATATATATATATATATATATATATATATATATATATATATATATATATATATATATATATATATATATATATATATATATATATATATATATATATATATATATATATATATATATATATATATATATATATATATATATATATATATATATATATATGTATATATATATTATTATGTATAAAAAAGCAAATACACAATGTTTTTCACCTATACAGAAATACAAGTACTCAAGTACAAGTATCAAAAAGTGTACATTTATGAAATATTACAGCTATAAGCATATCAAAAGACTAATGTATTGATATCTAAATATAATGTATATATTTATACTTTAAATACTGTACTCAGTGAAAATAGTTCCTCTCCACTTGGTATAAATCCCCCTAAAAACAGGTAGTGGTAGTTTTAGTCCAAGTCTTTTGTCTTATGGTGGCCATTGTCCACGATATTCGAGGGATTACGTACTTTATTTTCTATACGGCGTCGTATTGTGAGTGCTAAAAGAAAATAATGCGCCAATGCCCTTTCTTTTTTAATATTTTCCGTTATTCGCAAACAACGACAAGTAGGAATAAATAACGCACCAATACTAATATAGATCACTTTATTGTCTCAATATATTTCAGTAGATAGTGTAGCATTTTTATAGCTACGTATCCGAATCGGAATTGGATGCCAAAGTAAATAGCGGAACTAGTTTCAAGCCTAGTTACGATTTTCATCAAATGCTACATTATTACGCTACGCTACAAGCCTCGGTTAGTATTTCAAAACACCTTTAAGATTCTAATCTAAGTTTAAAGGTTAAAAATCGTCTTTAACATAACAATTACTCTAACCAAATTTCCTTTTTAAGCCTAAACAAGACTTTTTAAGATAGCTAATTTGTGTTTAACAGTCTCAAGCCCCGAATAACTTTCCACCGTATTCATGTTGTTTTAGCTTTCCCTTTAGCGTAAAATCGTTAGCGCTTGAAAGTACGTTTTCTAACCGAGCTTCATTGTAAACAAGGTCAGTTTGCTCCTCCACTGAGTGAAAGCAAAGCTCTCTAACTTGTTGACCGCCCACTATTTATGGCCTTTATTATTCCCCCAACGCTAGCCGAGTCCACATTGTCGCTAGTTTTTGTTTATCTTCACGTCACGGCGACACCGTGAAGGTATCATTATTAACAAAGACGGAAACAGGTGCTAAAGTCGGCCACCTCTCATTAATTATTGCTCTTTAATTTCCACAGCCGCCGCCGCACCTTCCCGCTGAGTTTGAGCCGTAAAGCTTTTTTTCTGCCGGCAGCTGATGCATGGCAGCTTGTTGACACACACTAACCGTGATATATATAAGGCTGGATGAATCTCTAATTAAGCCTTGGCAGGGACTCGTACGCTTTCCTCGCTGTGCCGCACTTCATTATCTGACCCAAAACAAACTGCTCTGGTGTATAAAATATGTCAGCATCGTCCTTGATTCAAGACGGGGAATAAAAACGTGTCAATAATTGCGGGAAATTTGAGGTTTGGGATGTCCGTTTTGATTTTCTTGGAAAATGAAGGTTAAAAAAAGGGTATCTGGGAAATAGGTGTGGCTTTTCGTGGTGGGAGGTGGCTTAGTTTGGAGGAAAAAGGGCGGGGTTAGAAGGGAACATAGAACATAGAATATAGAATATGTAGACTATTTGGAAGGCATCTGAAATACAATCTATGGTACTTTGTAGTACGAGTTTTAAGTTCTGAAATGATTGATGACAATAGTTTTGAACTTTTTAAGGCACGTGTGTTAAAGTGGCGGTCCGGGGGCCAAATCTGGCCCGCCGCATCATTTTGTGTGGCCCGGGAAAGTCAATGATGAGTGCCGACTTTCTGTTTTAGGAACAAATTAAAATGAAGAGTATAGATGTTTTAAATCAATAATTGTCATTTTTTAATCATTTTTTCTGTGTTTTTAGTTCAAAAATCATTTTGTAAAATATAAAAATATATAAAAAAAAGCTAAAATAAACATTTTTTTAGATCCATAAAAACTGAATAGTCAGGGCTTTTAATCCACTTCTTTTATCCATTTTATTTAAAAAAATTAAATATTCTAAAATGGTCTGGTGAAATGTGAAATCAAGTTGACGTTAAAGCGGCCCGCGAACCAATCCGAGTCTGACACCCCTGTTTTAAGGTATTCGAATTATGAGATGCACGTTTATGTTTCCTTTCTCGATTTTACTTCATGTTTGATGACATTAGTGTGCCCATATACACTCAATGACTGGCATTTGCATGGAAAAGGTAGGCAGGAGGGTGCAATGTGTGTGTGTGTGTGTGTGTGTGTGTGTAGTTGGGGTCAAGGATAGGTCAAGAGTCCTGACCTGGGATGATGGCCTTGTTGACAGATGTCATGTCAACTTTGTAACTGCTGTCTTTTAATGAGCGATGAGTCATCTGGAAGCATACCAACACACACTGGATCGTTGTCACTAGTCTCTAACGCAAAGTGTCAACCTGTCTGTCAGTCATTGCTACTACAGCGTCCTTTCTATGAACATTGCATGTTGTGAGCGAGGAGCTTTTCTGTCTTTTTAGATACACGCACAGTATATTTGCGCCATCCAATGTCTATCTTTGGTCCGCATCTGTTTGATTTCTGCAGCCTTTACAATGCAATGTAATCATACAAATAGCGTTTTATCATTCAGCACAATGCTAATATGCATATCACAAGTTCCTGGTAGCCTCCCTCCCCACGGTCGCCAGGTTCCTAGCGGACCCCCCGGGCCTCGATCCCGTCCCGGGTAGCCGACAAGGCGAAAATCCCGACGATCAAAGCGTCCCATTTGTTTGAACACCCTGAGACAGAGTCATTAGAAATGCATATTACACGACAGCTATTGCATATTAACATGGCCGGGCGGCCAATTAATCATTAACTCATCGATATCTCATTTGCATGAAATTATTCGCTTTTAAGAGCCCACGTCTGAGGTGAAGGGGGTGAGCTCATCGATAATGCTAATGTCCCCAAAGTGTGTGTATTTGTGTGTGTGTGTAGAAGGTGCGTTAAGCGACTAGATGCTAAAACATATTTACTTTGTAGGTGTTGTGTCGTGTAGCTTTGACGTGATATGAAAGCGTTGTGCGTCACATGCGCTAACGGTGACTAGCGCGGGAAATGCTATTGGCAAGGCCGGAGTGGCGTGTCTCAAGGTCGCGTAGGGCTCCGGGCACTTATAGATTGCGTACAAGGTGTGTGTGTGTGTGTAGATGAAAATGGCAGCCAAGAATGACTGTGTCAGGAAGGTGAGATGTGCCATACTTGTTAGCTATGGCGTCATTGATTGTTCACATGGAAAGAAGAAACAAGAAATGCTTGAAAGTACTTATACAAATACTCAAGTACAAGTGAAATATTACAGCTATCAAAGGACTAATGTATTGATATCTAAATATAATTTATATATATATATATATATATATATAAAAATGCAAATACGCAATGTTTTTGTGCCTATACATAAATATAAAAGTGTACATTCATGATATATTACAGCTATATCTAAAGACTAATGTATTGATATCTAAATATATATTATATATATATATATATATATATATATATATATATATATATATATATATATATATATATATATATATATATATATATATATATATATATATACATACTTTATCTTTTTTTAAATGACATTTTAATATTTCTCAATACATTCCTTTATACTTTGTACTTTACTATACTTTTGACTTTAATGGTGAGTGATGAGTATGTTAATACTTTTGTCCTTTTTTACTGTTTATGTTTCATAAGTACTGTTAACGGATGCACTTTTTTATATGTATCATATCTTGTGCTGACCCGGCCCATCTGTCAAATTTTTAAAGTCAATGTGGCCCCCGGGGCTCAAAAGTTTGCCCACCCCTGCTTTAGAAGCTTATGGGAATCTTAAAACTAGCAACATATTCAACTTTATTAGTTTGTCATCTCCTTCTACATCAACTAATTACCAAACATGATAAGTTCAAGCCTCCCTATTGATCATCTCACCCACTGCAGACCCTCTCATCGTCAATCCCCCCCACCCCACCCTTCCAGTTAACCACGACAAGCCTACCGTTTAGACGTCGGCACTCCACGTTCCCGTCGAGCCACGCACGAGGCCCAATTAGAGCCCCCGTGGTTTCAATGGGAGCCATCTTAATGGTGCATAATGCAAAATGCCAACATTGCTCTGCTATAAAGGCAACATTGATTAATGAAGAGCACTTTGCCATAGCGTGTAAAAAGATGATGTATTAATCCTCTGCCCTTACAGATGGCTCAACCCTCCTGACAAACGCTATTCTGTCGAGACACTGTTAGCGTGCATAATTATGCTAATTAAGACCTAATTAAGTGCTAATTCTTGGGAGAGAATCTTTCTTTGGCTCCAATTTAACGCGACTCAGCGTTTAGTACTTCTTAAGGAAAGGCAATACACACATACACACGTTTGTAGACCTCCTTTCGGGTTGTTATATGGTGTGGGTAGAGTACAGTCGGGGTGGTCAAACAATGATGTAAAAAAAACGGCAGGGTTGAGGAAGAATGGGCCTGAGGCCAAGTAGGAAGAAAAAAATGGGGTGGATTAGCATTGAGGTTAAGGTAAAGAAATACTGTATTTTCTCTCATGTACGCTGTATTTGTAGCTGAAAAAATGAGGACTGAATCGAGGGTACGGCTTATATTCGCACAAATTAGACGAAATTGCAAGGTGATAAAGACGAAACGCCATAACGTAAGACTATGTGTAACATAGAATGCTTAACATAATTAATTTTGACGTCTATGAATGAAGTTTAAGGAAAAAAATACGTATATTGCATAAAACGTGAAAAAACGTACTTAGTTGTGCTTGCCATTGCTCGCCCATGGCCGCCATCTTACCTAGGGATGACAAATTAGAGCGCTATGGAGATACTTCCTGGTTGTACTGCTCACATGACTTACTTTTTGAATTTGTCTACGTGTAGGTAATTGAAATCTTGCGTAAATTGTGAAATTTGTTCGTTCAGGGGGCCGCCATTTTACCTAGGGATGACAAACTAGACCGCTATGGACACACTTCGGGGTTGTACTGGTCACATGACCTCCTTTTTGAATTTGTCTACGTGCAGTGGAATGTGCAATTTATATAGTATCTCAGAAATACCATGTTAGAGGATTTTTCTTCAGATTTTCCCTTCAAAATACCAAATTTGTACTCCCTATTAAAACCATGAATATGGAGGTTAAAATTGTGAATCAGGGGGCGGCTTATACGAGAGAAATTGTCAAATCCAATGATTTTAAGGCAATTTTAAGGGCGCTTATACACAAAGGAGGCTAATATGTGAGAAAATACGATACAAGATGAATTAAAAAGTGCTGGGTTGTGTACTTTTTGGCGAGAGTGTCATAACTATGCATCGATTGCGGCCAATGAGTTAAATGAAGCAAGACAATTAGATATGTTTCACGGTTGTCGTAAATCGTCCACCGGTGCAGCAAATTTAAGTGCGTTTTGATCGAGAAATGTTGTTAACGTTGTGGCTTTTTTTGTGATTTGCCTTAGCACCCCCGTCCGACGTCCAGACAGACAGATGGTCAAGAGTATTGAGAAATATGGGCCGGGAGTAGTGCTGCGAAATGCGCAAAATGAATGCGGAAACAATCTCCGGGAGCGTTTGGGACATTTGGACAAGGGGAGGGGGCTGAAAAGCAGCCATTAATGGAAATATGGAGTGGAAATGGGAGGCCATTTCCAGTAGTAACTAGAAAACAGGGGGGAGAAAATGGCTTGATGGATGGAAGACGGGACTGGAAGAAACATATAAGCTGTAAAAACAAAGCGGCCTTACTGCAGTATTGTGCCAAACAAGTACTTCTTGCACAGTCAAAAGCTTTGCGAAAGCTGCTTTTGTGTGCGCTGATTTTTTTTGGTAGGAATTGATGCAATATATGATAGAATTATACGTCTACCAATAATTGACCGCGATTGTAGCCATTATTCCTGGCCTGCTATCTTGCGGTTAGCTTCAAAATTATAATTTTGAGAGCTGGTTTCAACAGTAGATATTTAGATATTAAACTCTCTCTCAAGAATATAATTTTGATAGCTGATTTCAACAGTAAATTCTCTGTCATGTTGTCTAAAGTCCTGGCGACCAAACGTCCCGGGCGACCAAACGTCCCGGGCGACCAAACGTCCCGAGCGACCAAACGTCCCGGGCGACCAAACGTCCCGGGCGACCAAACGTCCCGGGCGACCAAACGTCCCGGGCGACCAAACGTCCCGGGCGACCAAACGTCCCGGGCGACCAAACGTCCCGGCGACCAAACGTCCCGGCGACCAAACGTCCCGGCGACCAAACGTCCCGGCGACCAAACGTCCCGGCGACCAAACGTCCCGGCGACCAAACGTCCCGGCGACCAAACGTCCCGGCGACCAAACGTCCCGGCGACCAAACGTCCCGGCGACCAAACGTCCGTCAACCAAACGTCCGTCGACCAAACGTCCGTCGACCAAACGTCCGTCGACCAAACGTCCGTCAACCAAACGTCCGTCAACCAAACGTCCGTCAACCAAACGTCCGTCGACCAAACGTCCCGGCAACCAATTGTCCCGGTGACCAAACGTCCGTCAACCAAACGTCCCGGGCGATCAAACATCCCAGAGACCAAACGTCCGATTACCCTGAAATTCAAGGCGAAACAGTTTTTTGAAGCATAGCTAGGCGGCCATCTTGGGTAGGGCTTTTGAAAACTATATCTCCGAAAGTCCAGTAGCATAATGTTTCCTTTAGACGTCCAATCTATATGAACTTGCGTAGATAGATTGGACGCCTGTGACTGTCGCAGTCACCCCTACGCCGCGTTGACCTGATTTGGGGAGTTCAGACGAGCGCCGACTCCCCGATGAGTTCAAAATCTCTGAGGACGAGTGGATTTTATACGCCAGCTGTGCCAGAGTACGTTCCGGGTTAGGGGTCTTAAAACATGTGCTGCAACAGCACCTGACAGCTCCGCCCCCCTCGGTGCCATGTACGTCTTTGTGGCTTCAGTAGGAGTGACAGCCTAGATTAGGGGTGTAATCCTCACCCGGCGACACGGGATCTACTACTTGCCGACCAATGCTATTAATTGAAACATTTATCCAGTTGCTCTTGACGGGAAAAAGTAAGAAGTCTTTTTTTATTTTAGGGGCATTTTTTAGACTTATTTGCTGATACTAGAAAATGTGGTTTTGGAAAAAGTAACTCTGAAATGAGTTTTTAGTTCAAATTTGGAAGGGTTGTCATAAGTAGAAATGTAAGAAAGGTCATATTTGGGAAGTTGTTTTGGTTTGATGTGGATTTTATAGGCGGAGTTTAAAAATGTTAAATGTTGTCATGATTTTTAATAACTACTGTTAAACTGCAAATTGAATAAATGTTGACAGAAATTGAAATATTAAGTTAATGACAAGTTGCGGGGTGCTATAGCCTGTAATTTAGAGACAAATATGGGCATTCTAAATGACCTTTGTTGACTAATATACTCAAATCTGCCATCATTGTTGTACGCCATAGTTGTCATGCTATTAGCTTTCTTAATATTTGAATTTTAATGGTATTTAATAGGGCCCCTTAATCATATATACTGTATTTTACGGACAATAAGTTGCAGTTATTTTCATCCTTTAGCTAGGATTTATTATTTAATTTTTTATTTTCTCCATCCATTACCAGTTAAATTTTAATTTTTTTCACCCAATACCAATATAACTTTTCATTTTCTTTACCCAATACGAGTTTAATTTTTCATTTTTTTTCACCCAATACCAGTTTAATTTTTCATTTTTTTTTCACCCAATACCAGTTTAATTTTTCATTTTTTTGCATATTTTTAGTTACATTATCCTTTATTTTTTTGCATATTTTTAGTTACATTATCCTTTTTTTTTTTCCATATTTTTAGTTAAATTATCCAAATAAAAAAAAAAACCTAGTCATAGTGACTAATATTTTTATATACTTGAGCACTTTATTCAACAAGATTCATGACGAATAAATACACAAAATACCCCCCAAAAGACTTAAATATCCTCCAATTTTTTGTACCTCCAAAAACAACCCCCCCCCCTAATATTTCCCAAAAATACCCTTTCCATTCTCTTCCTAAAAACCACCATCAAACCACAATAAAAGCAACAAACACATATTGACACCCAATATCCAAATGTCCTTATGCATGATTAACTGATTAACACTGTGTACTCAAACAAAGTTTTTTCTCTATTTATTTATTTTTTAACCCCCCAAAAAAAGATCTGAGGTGGCATAAAAATGTAAAAAAAATAAAAGAATGTGTCTGTTTTGACTGTTCCCGGATGTGTCGAGGAAAAACACTACGAGGGACCCTTTGATCTGCCTTTTAATTAGCTTCCATTCCCCTCAAGTATTCCTCTTTTCCGTATTTGCAAGAAAGCGCGCGAACAATGCTCACGACGAGACCGTCTTTTGCCGAGATCAGCGTTTTACTTCACTTTGCCTCTCAACTTGCTCTTTTTTTACACCCCCCCCCCCTTTAATTCTGTCCTAAAACAGAAAGTCAGCACTCATGATTTACTTTCTTGGGCCGCACAAAATGATGTGGCGGGCCAGATTTGGCCCCCGGGCCGCCACTTTGACACCTGTGGTCTACACTGTATAACAGCTTTTAAAAATTATTTTGTTAAGTACATTTCTTTGGAAAACTCTCGAAAATTGTTGACTGCTGATATATTGTCATGCTTTAAGCATGATATGCGCATTCCCCTTTTTCACTATCTAAATATAGCGCATCAGCAAGCAATGTACCCAAACAGTGTTATACAGCAGCATCTAGAATTTCGTGCAGACTGGTTGGGCACCCTGTCCATTTTGGAAAACTTTTAGATATTTAAGTGCGCCCTATGTGACTAAATATGTGCCGTGTTGCATTTGTACAGTTTATTACCGCAAAATAGGGGAATTGTGATGATTAATAATTGGCTGAGATCGCCAGGTATTTGATTCATATTGAAATAATTGGACAATGTGTGTGTTAGACTTAAAAGGACATTATAATGAAAAAAAACATGGAAATGTGGTATGAAAACTACAGATCTGACATGAAATGAATCCTTTCATACACAAATTCCGACTTTTTTCACCTTACCTGGACCTTAACAAGTCTTTTGTGCCACTAACTTACAAGAAACCAATGGAGCCAAAAAAGTACTTTAATTGTAAACGCAGAGCAGCGAAGTTGTACGTTGAATCCAATTTTCTTTTCACAAAAAGCAGTAAAAAGACTCTCAAAAAGTATCTGGACAAAAAAAAGTGCAGAAACGAGCTAAGTAGGACAAAATTTGGACTCTACAACCCCTGGAATAGTTCTTTTTATCCCCCCTCGGGGCGCCATCGGACACCCCCCGGAGGGCCCGTTGTTTGGGTGACTTGCAATGATCCATCAACAAATGAAGTGGCTGTTGTTGCCGTGACAACAAGTGGCGAGCGCTGACAGAACTGTGGAATTCTCCTAATCACGGGCGGCTGTCAAAAAGCACCTGTCCTGCACACCTCTGCTTAAAACCTGTCTCCCAGGCATAATATAATTACAAGTGCCAGTAGAAGAGAGAGGATTTTTTTTCTGTGTGAGGAAACACAGCCATGGGGAGTTTTGAAAAGAGAGGGTTCAAAGTCTGGGGTGTCCCCCCTCTCTCGGTCCCATCGAGACGGGGGGAGGGTTGGTAGTCCCTCGGTAGCGCTACAGGGGACAGGTGAGGGACTGTCACTGGACCGGACCCACATTTGCACACAGAGAGACACACACTTGTTTGATTGGTGGTGGGTTGCTAGGAAGAGTTTGAGGAGTTGCTCGTTTTATTTTACGCCTTTAACGACTTGTCGGGAAAGTTTGCAAACCAGACGAAAGGTAGGGTTTTATTGAATGCTTGTTAGGTAGTCCCCTGACTTGTTTTTGATTGAGGGAGTGTGTTAAAGTGGCGGTCCGGGGGCCGAATGTGGGCCGGGGAAGGATTTTGTATGGCCCGGGAAAGTCAAGGATGAGAAAGACGTGATGTTTTAGGATTAAATTAGAATGAAGAGTATAGATGTATATTAAATTTCCTGATTTTTCTCCTTTTGAATAGATAATTGTCATTTTTAAATTATTTTTTTCTGTGTTTTTAGGTCAAAAATCATTTTGTAAAATCTAAAAAAGTATAAAAAAAGGTAAAATAAACATTGTTTTTTCCTGTGTTTTTAGTTCAAACAACATCTTGTAAAATCTAAAAATATATTTAAAAAAAAAGCTAAAATAAACATTGTTTTAGATCTATAAAAAACTGAATATTCAGGGATTTTAATCCATTTTTTAATTTTTAAAAAAATATTATATCTAAAATGGTCCGGCTCACATGAAATCGAGTTGACGTTAAAGTGGCCTTGGTAGGTCGGCCTCACAGCTCTGGGTCCTGGGTTCAAATCCAAATCAGTCCACCTTTGTGGAGATTCAATGTTCTTCCCGGGCCTGCGTGGGTTTTCTCCGGGTACCCCAGTTTCCTCCCACATCCCAAAAACATACATGCTAGGCTGATTAGACACTCTAAATTGGCCCTAGGTATGAATGTGAGGATGAATGGTTGTTTCTCTCCTTCTGCCCTGTGATTGGCTGACCACCAATTCCGCTGGGATAGGCTCTAACACCCCTACGACCCTAGTGAGGATAAAACAGTTCAGAAAAATGAATGAATGCAAGCACATGCTACCACTAGCCCTGATCTAAATAGCCATATCTAAATATTTAAATATTTAAACTCGAATACAGTAATCCCTCGATTATCACGTCTTCACTTATTCACTACTTTGCGATTTATTTCCACTATTAATTCTTTATTTAAAAAAAAAACAGTAGTTCTAGTAGGGATGACTCTACTTCAAGATTTTTCAATTATCGCGGCCAAGTTTGGTCCACACGAACTGCGATATTTGAGAGATTACTGTCAAATACCCAAAAAAAATCAAGCTAACAAGTTAAAAAACACCATATATTTTTCCCAATCTCAAAACCAAACTGGTCACACAGCGTTTCCCCCGATTACATCCCTAACAAAGCAAATGAAGTAAGCTCACGGGCTAAGGCTAACACGTGGCGACGTACGCTTACGTTCCATTACAGCTTGTCATTTCTCAAGCGGCGGGCTTTCCCTCAGACTAACGTTCCTGTCAGTACGTCCACGGGAGGCCTGAATTATTCAAATACGCTCCTAATTCCTCCCCACTCGATACGCGCCACTCTGCCACTCATCATTTGTCTTTTCATTGTTGCCAATTCGCCGACAATCCCTCCCATTAACGATGCCAACTGCTGGAGTAAAAAAAAAATGGAGGACGGCGAAGGGACAGAGTGGAAACGGGGGGGACGGCGGCGTGTCTTTTTTTACAAGCGGCTGTTGCGGATATAAACATAACCATTGATTAACTTCCAGCCACATGCTCTCATTGTTAAACAGCCTTTGTTTTATGAATTATTTTAAACCTACATATGTGCCTTTATTCACTCATCACGAGTAAGCATATTTTGGGAGGTTAGTAAGCAAGGGGGTGCCGTGAAATATCTCTACGACGCATTAAAAAAGCGGCGAATTGACTCGTAGATCGTTTACTATTTTGTACGTTGGACAAAAACACTTTTCTTGAGGTATTGACCGAGTTTAAACGACAATAAAGATGAATACCTGGTTGATGACTCAGCAAAATGGAAGTTGTCCTTTAACGATTCGCCAACATCACATATGCCAACGTTGCAGTCGTAAACATTTAACGTTAGTAAACGCGTCTTGGACGTGCGTCTTTGATGAATATCGGAAACGCCGATGGATTTCTTTCCTTCCACTGCATATTTTTCCATTGATTACTTTCAAATTGGATACCTTCATAAAAGTAAATGGGTGGCCAGAGGGGGGCTAGCTTGACCCATTGTTTCCGTTTATTAACAAACGTTATAGATCATCATGGCCGCAAATGGAAAAGCACCATGCAAATACATTGATCGCCAGGAGAAAAAACCAGTCAGAGCGAGTCGGTGAAAATTGACGGAACTGCGGCGCTATCTTAAATAAGGAATCCCATATGAAGGTCTGGATTAAGCGTATTTAATCCCTCATCAAACAGACAATAACAGAGCCGCCTAATCCCTCCCGATTTTCCCTCCTTCGTCTTTTCAGATTAGTTTTTCGCCGCCGTCTCGGCCGAGCGGCGACTCGTCGGGTTCTTCTACTCGATGACCTCTGGCGCGTGACCGGACGTTTGGTCGCCGGTCTTTTGGTCGCCGGTCTTTTGGTCGCCGGTCTTTTGGTCGCCGGTCTTTTGGTCGCCGGTCAAATGTACTTAGATATTAAACAGTACTTAGATATTAAACAGTACTTAGATATTAAACTCTCTCTCTTAGATATTAAACAGTACTTAGATATTAAACAGTACTTAAACATTAAACAGTACTTAGATATTAAACAGTACTTCGATATTAAACAGTACTTCGATATTAAACAGTACTTAGATATTAAACAGTACTTAGATATTAAACAGTACTTAGATATTAAACAGAACTTCAATATTAAACAGTACTTCGATATTAAACAGTACTTAGATGTTAAACAGTACTTAGATATTAAACAGTACTTATATATTAAACAGTACTTAGATATTACACAGTACTTAGATATTAAACAGTACTTAGATATTAAACAGTACTTAGATATTAAACAGTACTTAGATATTAAACAGTACTTAGATATTAAACATTACTTAGATATTAAACAGTACTTAGATATTAAACAGTACTTAGATATTAAACAGTACTTAGATATTAAACAGTACTTAAATATTAAACAGTACTTAGATATTAAGTTGTACTTAGGTATTAAACCGTACTTAGATATAGATTTAGATAAAGTTAAGGTAGCGATAGGAGTCCAATCCGGGTGAATTGGGATGGGCGGCAAATGGTCGTCCTCCCGGGTCACGAAGGTTTTTGAAAAGTTTACGTCTATGAAAAATGTCTGTTCATGTCAGAACTGCATTTTAAAAATGTCAGTTTCTTGTAAAATTAAAATTTGATGACTTGATGTAAACTAGGAAGTCGCCTTGTCATGTCTATGTGTCAAAAAGGCATAAATGTTTAATAGGGTCATGAATTAGATCAAAGATGAGGGGTAAAAACTTTGTCGCTGGGAAATGTAAGACAATATTTCATTATGAAAATGATTGGGTTAGAGTGTCACAGTGAGAAAGCTTGTCTTTTGGATGGATTGAATACATTTTAAGATATTAAGATGAATTAAAACTCCTTAAGGAATGACTCTTAAATTGATAAGTCATTTTGGGTTCAACTGCTTGATGACAGTGACTTTTTGACATTTTCTGATTAGTCATTCAATTAAAAGCTGAAAAGACCTCGACAAATGTGCCCTTAATTGATAAATCACAGCAATATTTTCTGCAAAAAAATGTTTTATTCAAGTGACAACATTATTGATTTGTATTCCAATACAATGAGTGCAACTTCTTGCTAAATGTATACGTACAATTGAAAATATTTGTCCTGCGTTTCGAGTTGTACGTGAACGCAACACAGGTGTGTTCATGATTACCTGTTGCACTTTGGGGCATCCACAGTTGGGTCCCATTAAGCACTTCGGAAATTGTTATTTTAACTTAATAATATCATGGCAATATTTTCAGCTAAAATTGTTTTATTCAAGTGACAACATTATTGATTTGTATTCCTATAAAATGAGTGTAACTTCGTGCTTAATATATTCGATTGATAATATTTTTCCTGCATTTTGAGTTGTACGTGAACGCAACATGATTTCCTGTTGCACTTGGACCATCCACAGTTGGTCTCCATTAAGCACTTCGGAAATTGTTATTTTAACTTAATAACAATATGCTGTCATTTTTGGGGGAATCAAATCCCACCTATGAATCATTAATCATGACGATCGCGTCTGTTAAGAGCCCATCGGTAAGTTTAATTCAATTATTTTCCGTGTTCGCATACTAGCATTTAGCCGCCTACCATATTAGCTTCGGCCCTCAACTGTTGGTGTCGCTAGCATCAAATGTAGTGTTTTTCATCTCATCGTGCTTCATGATTCACTTTAAAATACCTCAGTTGTGTAAGTCAACTTAATTCCGAGAGTGGAAAATAAACGCACAATTTTCAGACAAAGGAGTGCTTGACTTTGAGGCCCTTGATTGTACTACAAACCCGGTAATTAGCGTGCAAGATAGGCTGATGTAATTACCGCTAAGTGTGAGTACCCTGGAGTAAACAAATATGTTCATCAAGCAAATAAGGGATTACCGTGGATATGCTCACTTCGCTCCTTAACCCGTCTCAAGCACCGGGGGAACGTGAGGCGAGGCGAGCGAGCGCATAAATGAAAAAAATAAAAAATAAATTAAAAAAATAAATACAGTCAGAGCTGAGCTGTGCCAGAGCAAAACTGCTGACAGGCACTGTCTGCTGCAGGAGTTTTCTTTTCAAAATAAAATACATCTATATATTTATATTTGTATAGCAATAAAATGTATTTGACAAAAAATGTTTACTGTTTTTAATAAAAAATCTATTTTTAAATTGTAAATATGCCAATATTTCCCCAAAATACTGCGACAGAAAAACTTCTGGTCTTAACCAGTGTATATTCCAACATTTAAAAAAAACATGAAAATTGTAAATATGGCAATATTTCCCCAAAATACTACGACAGAAAAACATCTGGTCTGAACCAGTGTATATTCCCACATTTAAAAAAAAATATTTTAAAATTGTAAATAATGCAATATTTCCCCCAAATACTGCGACAGAAAAACTTCCATTCTGAATCAGTGTATATTCCCACATTTTTTCCTTTTTTGAATGATCACTACAGTTTAATAGTATTTAATAAAAACCGGAAATTAATATTGAAAACACCCATTGATGGCAATAAACATCTAATCCAGTAATAAAAACATTTAAGAAAAAAATGTTCTCATTAAAGAGGATGTGAAGGTGACTAGTCATTGGCTGGGAAAGGATCCGCGAATAATGACACCGTTTTAGTTTAGTTTGACATTTCACCCAACAACTTTTAGTTTTGCTGATGGACAGCGGTACAAATTTGGGGCATTCATTTTGAGACAAACCTCCACTGACCATCTCAATTGTTGATGTGCAAGTGCTGAGCTGTAATTTCTCTCCCAATTAAAGCCAACCTGACTGAAGACTGACCTGTTTTAGCATGGCCTCAAGGCACAAAAGTTATTTATTTTTCTTTTTTTTTTTTTTTTGCAGCGCTAGGCCAAACAGTTTAGCTGGATGTCCAAACCTCTGACCGGCCCTCTGGCCAGTGGCCGACAAGTCTGCTGAGTTGTCTACCTGAGCACTGGAAGTGAAATAGATGCACTCAAAGTCACCTCCACTTACAAGTATGTTTCATTTTTTTTTTGGTTTCCATGAGACAACCTACTTTTCTAAACAGCTTTCTCATAGTACTAAGGCACAGGTGTCAAAGTGGCGGCCCGAGGGCCAAATCTGGCCCGCCACATCATTTTGTGTGGCCCGAGAAAGTAAATCATGAGTGGCGACTTTCTGTTTTAGGATCAAATTCAAATGAAGAGTATAAATGTATATTAAATTTCCTGATTTCCCCCTTTTATATCAATAATTGTACATTTTTATTCATTTTTTTCTGTGTTTTTAGTCCAAAAATCATTGTCATATCTTAAAATGTATAAAAATATTTTCTGTTTTCTACTATAAAATGGAACATAATGATTAAGAGATTTTCCTTTACTAAGAAAAAATCTCAAAAGCATTGTTTTAGATCTATAAAAAATGGAAGTTAGGGTTTTTTAAAATTAAGAGGATAGATGTATATTAAATTTCCCGATTTTCCCCCTTTCAAATCAAGCCATTTTTTAACCGTTTTTTTCTGTTTTTAGTTCAAAAATCATTGTGTAAAATCTAAAAAATATTTAAAAAAGCTAAAATAAACATTGTTTTAGATCTATAAAAAACTGAATATTCAGGGCTTTTAATCCAGTTCTTTTAATCCATTTATAAAAAAAAAAATCTAAATATTATATCTAAAATGGTCCAGCCCACTTGAGATCGAGTTGACGTTAACACCCTTGTACTAAGGTATCTATCTATATTCACCTGGCGATTGGACAACTACCAGTCCGGAGCGTATCACCTTGCTTGCATTCCCCGAGGAGAAATGTGATATAAAATAAATGAATGGAAAATCAGACTCACTCAAATTACCATATGATGAATAATAGGTTATCCCAAGCGACCGCTCAAAATTTCTCATGTGTTCTACCTGGTGAGACTGCTACGCCTCAACTCCACTATGTATATTTCATTTCCTTCATTGCGTACGTGCAAAATTCCCTCCAGCGTCAAACCCTTTGTCCAACCACCACTTATTTACAATATTTCAGCTGTCACATTATGAAACCTTCTATTATTTTGTACTTCTCCAAATACCGCATTTTCACGACTATAAGGCGCACCACATTATAAGGCGCACCCTCAATGAATGACATTTTTCCCTTATATAAGGCGCACTGTATTATAAGGCGCAATGTCTGTCTATTTTGGAGAAAATGTAAGACTTTTAAGTGCGCCTTATAGTGGTGAAAATACGGTAATTGCTATTGACTTCCAGGTATGAAGCACTCACTCACTACACAGTCACCTCTAGAGCCAGCCATTGTTGATGTTTTGGATTTTTTTGTATAAAATCTTGCAGTGTGGGGAGCTATATGATGGAAGATTTTGTAAACTAAGATGGCATCTGCATATTTAACAGTATTGAGTATTCAGTTCAGGCGTCTGTGTTTTTTTAATATCCGACAGTGGTGGTTTTTCGTTTTTGGTTTTCTGTTTTTTCCATATATAAGGCGCACTGGATTATAAGGCGCACCGTCTATTTTGGAGAAAATTTAAGACTTAAGTGCGCCTTATAGTCGTGAAAATACGGTACTCTAACATAAAGTAAGCCGTTCCTATTGTAGGTACGCATCTGTACTGCAGTATTAGGCCTTGGTTGGTCAGGTTAATGCTGTACCGCTGCCAAAAACAGTAAAACAGCCCCCCGTTGATATCAGTTATTAATATTTAACAGTGCACTATTAAAGTTTAAGGCGGTTGAGATGGAGCTGGGGGCTAGAAGAGGCTACTTGATGATCACTGGCCATGCAGCACTCTAAAACACGTGCACTAAAGCCCCTGACAGTGTTACGGTGTGGATTTAGGGAGGCGGGAGGCAATAGTGCATGAGAGCGCCATGTCTGTGTGTGTGTGTGGTGAGGACAGTAGAGCTGCTTAATACCTTTACTGCCCGTCTGCAAGATTCTATTGTCCACGTGAGCACTGGCAGGTATTCATCATCAATGTCGCCGGCTGCTGATGGTTCCGTTTAGAGTTTGTGAGGCGTCGGGGTCCAGTGAAAAGTCGTACTGCTGCGCGTTCACTTTTAGTTGCCGCCGTAAAAGTGCAATGCATAAACAAATAAAAACACCATATGCTTTGCTAGTGTTTATATTTGACATAAGGATATCAATGCATAGCTTAATATGGCTGTATGTATAGGAAATACTACGGTTTATTTAATGGTTGTGAGGAACTAACGTGGGTTAGCTTTATATCGTTAGTGCAAAAAAAATTCTTTTTTTTTTTTAAACAGCACCTTTCACCGTGACCGGACGTTCGGTCGCCAGTCTTTTGGTCCCTTTTGGTCGCTGTCAAATGTACTTAGATATTAAACAGTACTTGGATATTAATCTCTCTCTCTCTTAGATATTAAATTCTCTTAGATATTAAACTCAAACATCCCGGCGACCAAACGTCCCGGCGACCAAACGTCCCGCCGACCAAACGTCCCGGCGACCAAACGTCCCGGCGACCAAACGTGCGAGCACCCTAATGTGTTCCAGGCATCGACTTTTGTCCTATCAAAATTTCAGTTTTATTTTATTGACACGCTAATCCAACCAGATAAAGCCCCACAGAATTAACTTTTTGTATATCAATAATGCTAAGAACACTATGTTTACAGTAGTTGAGGAATAGGAAAAGAATGTTATAAACCTTGTTACTTCTCACAAATGTCACTGACGTTTTGAGGTAAACAGATAAAAGCAAGGTTAAAAGCCAACAAAACGACAGCAATGTTCCCACTTCTTCAAGGAATAAAAATAATAGACCGACCGACTAAAAGTGAGCATGAAAAATCCACCGCCTCCCCGCTGACCCATATCCTCCATTACATGCGGCGATTATAAGAATAGATGGGCCTTATGGCCGCCCATTGGAACAGGAAACCATAGCTCACTGTCCACATGCATTTGAACCAAGGCCCGAGCAGCTTTATTACGTGACGGTACTCGTGGTTGCTCAAGAGCCACCCGCAGTCTGGTTACTTCACTGACCTGCTATATTAGTTAATGATCAGAATCTGTTTAATATTGATATATAGTATTATTTTTGCATATACTGTGTATTTGTCGCAAAAAATGACTTGTATGCGCACAAATTAGACTTGACATGCACGAAAAACGCCATAATACAAAAATATTCGGCCGGTATAGTCATTTATTTCAAAATATAGAAAAGATAAACAGCATTACAAACAGCTAAACAACATTTTTTTGACGTTTATGAAGGAAAATCAAGAAAAAAATAATCCGTATCTTGCGTAAATTGTGAAAAAACTCATTTAGGGCGCAGCCATTTTACATAAAATGACAAACTAGACTGCTATGGACACATTTCCTGGTTTTACTGGTCACCTGACCTCCTTTTTAAATATGTCTAGGTGCAGGAAACACCCTTTCGAGTTTTGTAATCCAGCAATCGACTTATACAGTATCTCAGAAATACCACGTGCGAGGATTTTTCTTAAGATTTTCCCTTCAAAGTAACACATTTTTACTTTCTACTAAAACCATGAATATGGAACGTTTAAATTGTGAATCAAAGGGCGGCTTATACGAGAGAAATTGTCAAATTCAACGATTTTAAGGCCATTTTAAGGGTGCGACTTATATGCAAGAAAATATACACGTATCAGCAATTTCCAAAAAAAAAAACCCAAAAAACGGGGGAACCCAAATCTTCCCTTAAACGAGTCTTTAAAAAAACATAAAACTTCCACTTGAATATGAATAAGGCGTCATTCTGTCCAGGAATTAAACTTGGTTGAACTACTATATCTTAATAGCTGATCTCAGGCCAGTGGGGCCACTTAAGTCTGTCAGTCTTGGCGCGGCGCTTGAATGCAATCACAGCTTTGCTTTCTGGTGCGTGGCTTCCTCTAGTGACCGGCGTGGAATTAACATACATACGCACACATTAATATGATATTTCTGCATAAATTCGGGGGGGGGGGGGGGGGGGGTGTTAAAAGTAGGCTGTGATGATGTGTTTTGGGCTGTACGACAGACAGGGGAATCTACTTGCTATCTTTTGCCAGATAAAGCAATTACAAGGTTGTGATAAGGACAAAAATCTGCTGTATATTCTGATTTATATTGTGATAATGATTGACTTTATCGTAAAAATTGAGTCAACAGGGAACTTGTGATCCAGTGGAGTACTCTAAGGCATATTTTAATTATTTTTTAAAAGAATAGTGGATTTATTGGGTGTTAGTGACGGTGTTAGATGTCCAATCCATTTTGACTGGGAGGTCTGGCATCAATATATTCAATGAATACCTAGTCTTTATGAGGTTGTATTCCGTTGAATAAAAAAATTATGTTAAATAGTCACTTGTCTTATAAAGGTTAACATGAAAATGACACAATCCTTTAATTTTAGGTATTCATATTCACATTAATGCAGACATGTGCTAACTACGGCCCGCGGGCCACATATGGGCCCGTTAGGCTTTTTAATCCGGCCCGCCAATGCTGTCCAAATGTTTTTTCCCCCCCAAGATGGCGCCGTCACGCCGAAACCAGTGGCAGTAGCTCTGTCCACTCTAATTAGCTTTTCTTGTTTTACAGCCCCTCCATCTTTTTTTTAAATTACATTTTAATATTTCCTAATACATTCCTTTTTACTTTACTTTGTACTTTATACTTTTTACTTTAATGATGAGTGATGAGTATGTTATTACTTGAGTCCTTTTTTTCTGTTTATGTTTCGTATGTACTGTTAACGGAGGCACTTTTTTATATGTATCGTATCTTGTGCTGACCCTGCCCATCTGTCAAATTTTTTAAAGTCAATGTGGCCCCCGGGCCCAAAAGTTTGCCCACCCCTGCATTAATTTATATTCTTATTATTGACTGGTATTTTATTTTATATTTATTTTTTAAAAACACTGCATTTCTTTATCAACCATTCAAATAAACAGATATGTTAAGGCGACTAATGCTCAACTAATGAGCATATATCGCACATATCGAGGTACAAGCCACACCCTAAATATGAAAATTATCATCTTATTAAAACAGTAGCACACTAGATGAATTAGATTGGGTGGGTGTACCTAATATTATGACCATTGAGAAACCACTGGTGCTTTCACTCCATTCCGGCTTCAAGTGACTGGAGGTAACTGCTAGTGATAACTAGTAATTACATCCATTTAAAATGTGCATTATTTTACCTCTGCATTAAATAAACTAGTGAGGCAGAAAATTGTCCAGTTTTATCCTCTGCCTTATAAACACACATTTTCTCACAGAAGGGGAAACCACATTTATTAGGACACCACCTTCCTTCAATTGGGCTAAACATTTAATACACTATTTTTTAACAAAGTACTAAATAGTATGCATTTTCTATCAAAACTATGAAAAAATCAAGCTATATTTATAAAAAACTAAAATATTGATAGTTTTTAGTTTTTAGCTTGACATTTTAACTTAGGACGATTTTATTTTGAAATGCAATGTCATGCTTTAAGCCTCTAATTTATTATTTTGAAAGTTTAGTAGTGGGCTCAATTTATTTTTAACAATAGTTAGTTTTTTTAACAATAGTTAGTTTTTTTTTTTTATCAGTTTTTTTTCATTTGCTAAAACCAAAAAGCGTACTACTAGTTGCTGTTTGTGTGTTTTTTTAAATTTCTTTGCAATAATTTACTAAAAAATAAAATAAAAGTATTAAAAATGCATTTAAAAATCACATATCAATTTTTGTGGTAATTTCCACTAAGAAAACGACTCATAAACGCTCAAAAATTATTTTCACCCACTACTATATATATATATATATATATATATATATATATATATATATATATATATATATATATATATATATATATATATATATATATATATATATATATATATATATATATATATATATATATATATATATATATATATATATATATATATATATATATATATATATATATATATATATATATATATATATATATATATATATATATATATATATATATATATATATATATATATATATATATATATATATATATATATATATATATATATATATATATATATATATATATATATATATATATATATATATATATATATATATATATATATATATATATATATATATATATATATATATATATATATATATATATATATATATTTTTTTTTTTTAATGTTAATAAAACTTTTTTGATATTAATCATGGACACTCAGACCCTCCAGTCCGACATCCCAGTCAAGTGCTCCGGGGTATAGAATTAATCTCTCTTCTTCATTGCAGGGCAGGGTCCGCCATTCAACCTTAATAGAGGATTCCATTTTTTTTGAAATAAGAAGAATTGGGGCCAAAAAAATATATATTATTCTCACCTTTCCACAAAGAGAACACGATTTGCCAAGTGGAAATACATTTGAATGGACATCTAGTAGTACCTATTCACGGCTGGTTCCTAATACGAGCCGGGGGGTCTCGTCCCCTGTACCTTAGGTGTGCGCTCATTGTCTACGTGGGGCACAAAAGGACGATAGGAGTCTTTAGAAAAGAGCAAAGCTCTCTACAGATTAGACTCCATTAGCATTTAAGGTACTGTCATAAATTCCTGCCCAAAGGGGAGGGGTGAGGTGGGACAAATGAAGCAGGATTAATAGGGGACCCGAGTCTAACTGATAGTGGGGATTGGGAGGCAGGGTCACCTTGGGGGGTGGGGGCGGGGGGTGCTAGAGGAGGGTTGAGGAAAATCCAAGATGGACGTATGAAAAGATCCCCCAGAGTTTGGATAAAAGAGGAAACAAGTGTCAAAGTTAAAAGGTGAGAGGAGCTTAATGGGAGGGAGTTGGTTAGGTCCTACTTAGATTGGTGATGAGGTCATCATCGAGGGACGGATCCTTTCTGTACTCAAGTGGGGGTCCACACTTGGGAGTACATGTGTGTGCCTGTTTTGTTTGTAAAGTTTAATTATTAAAGTAGGGATTAGCTTGGTAGTACATAAAATGTGGGTTTGTTGTATTTGATATTATTATTGATATTTGTGTGTAATAGAGCATATCTTTTGGCTAGATCTTATAAGTATATTCACCATATGTGCCTATTTAATTAAATGTCAATGATTAAATCAGATGTCTGCCTGCAGTGTTTTAATAATTATATTAGAGTATAATTATTAATGAACATATTATTCTCTAACATGTGGTGAGGTAAAAATTAAAGTTTTTTCAGTGAATTGTAATATGTTTATATTAGTATTTTTTTCAGACTAGAGTGACTTTACACTGTTATTACAAATTCAATTTAAATCATGTTTGTATATGGGTTTGAATCTGAGCTCATTTTTCGTAAGTCTAAAATCTAAAAATTGCAATTAAGGTGACCATTGATGATATTAATTTTATTCAACAGGTGAAATGTCAGCGGCGATGTCAAGTCGCAGGAAATGGAAAAGAAATGGACGGAATGAAGAAAAACTATCTGCGAGCAACTTGTCACAACCGGTCAGTGTACTATTTTTACGTGTTTGCAATTTGGACTGATGTTTTTTTTTTTAAATTTGTGTATATTGGGTGACATCAATATAGTTATTTTCCTTCAGTAGATGTAGCGCTCGAGGTATGACCAAAATTGTTATGACTGTACAAAAAAATATCAGTATATAATATAATTATCAAGATATTTGAAACTTCAAACTTCTGTAAATAAGTAAATGAATAACCCTTTCCTCATTTAAATATGAAAGTAACTGTTTTACCTTACTTTCTTTATCTTTATTTTTATACATTTGCCTTTAAACCAAAAGTTGCTGTGCAATATAAAATAAATAAAATAATCAACTGTAAACATCACCATTTTAAAGCAGTGTTCTCGTTACCTCTGCGTCCTGCGTCTGATACGCACAGCTTTTCTTCCAGACGCACAATTTCAAGTAATGTGCTTTTTTCGGACGCAAAGAATTTTTTATCAAAAAAAAAACCAAAACACATATATATCCGATAGCAAACCAATTTATTCCACATAATCTTTGCGAAATAATTCTCGCGTGAACGAGACTAGCAGACACTAGCAGACGAAGGAGAGGAAGCGATTGCAAGAGTTTCGTAATAATGTAAGAAAGATAAAAAATGTTTCAGAAAAAGCAAAAGTCTGGATAGTTATTTCGCAGTTAAAAATACAACTAGTAAGAAAAGAACTGCAGAAGATTCGATCGATGATCATGAAGCAAAACGGGGGAAGCAAGGAAAAATACGCACATTTCAAAAGACTTGGTTGCAGCTGTTCGCGTGGTTACGATATGACGAGGAAAATAATTTCATGTACTGTGCTGTTTGTACGGATAACAAGCAGGTAAATGGATTGATTGCGGCAGCTAAATGCACGAATTTTCAAAAATGCACCCTGGATAGACACATAGTTTTGCCCGGACACAAGTTGGCACTGGAAATTCCCACATTGCGAAATAACAACAAAAAAACCGGACAAAAGGCATCAGCAACAAAAGACAAAGTAGTTACAGCCAATCATATCATCATATCAAGTAGTTACAGCCAATCATATCATCAACTGCTACAAAGAGGGAGTGGAGAATGCTCAAGCAAATTGTACTGGCTGAAAAGTACCCAAGAGACAAGATGAGCAATCTCTGGAAACTGATCAGCCAGTACCACAGTGAAGAGATGCCAAACATGATAAGATTGGCTCAGCTGGCTCTTACATCAGCTGTGCCTACAGCTGGCTGTGAGAGAGGTTTTTCTGTGCAGAACAGAATCCTCACAAAGAAAAGAAACAGGCTGCAAGTGGAAACTCAGCACAAACTGATGGTAGTGCAGCTGGCTAAAAGTGTGAACCATCAAAAGGCCCTGGAAAAGTGGAAAGGCTGCAAAGAGAGGAGGATCTACGAGCTGAAAGACTAGTACAATGATAAATAAACCCTAACCCTAAACCATATAATAAATAAATTAAATCTGAATGTTTATATATCGTTGTTTATGTTTTATTTGCATCCGTGGTATGTTGGGACTCGTGACAAGTTTCCTGGGACGCACAGTTTTCAGACAAGCGAATCCCTGGGACTCGCAGTGTGCCAATTGTAAAATTATCACTGTTAAAGTAGACTATTTTCAGTCTCACAAAAATTAACAGAGTAAATTTACCTCACATATGCCCATTCACAAAAAATAAAATAAAAAAACTTAACCCATATTATCCCAAAATAACAATAGAAACAAAAAAAATTAAAAAAACACCAGAGAGAATGTTTTAGTGGGTCGGCTCAGTGTTGTCCTGCATCTCATAACTGCTTATTTTGCCTGTCTTATTGTCTTTTTGCATTCATGCTCAGTCTTAGCCTCTTGCTTTCCTCATCATCCTCTTCTTCAAAAATAACTTCATCAACATAGTTCTTTTCTTATTCTGTCAATGCAAGAAAAATAATGCGGTTTAGTGAAACTCAATCACTGCTACTTTCACAAATTCTAGCCTACTTTTCCGATTGTGCAGTCCGTGTTAGGTGAAAGTCTGACCATGTTCAGTTTAACTCCTAACCCTCACCGTGATAGGGACAAGGTGACTTACAAGTAATCTATACACGAATAAGTGCACACACTCTGGCCTTTTATTAGATTTCCAATACTATCCAGTCCCAACCACGGTTCTTCCCAGTTTGTAGTTATCCGGAGAAGTTCTACATGGCAAATGAGTCCAGACAGCTATGATGACACCCAGTGAATTCCGGCCTTTTTTTTTAGTTGGGTTGTTGCAAGGAATGGAGTCTGTCAGAGGCTTCTGGTATTGCACTATGTGGAGAGTTAAGCTAAAGGGATCTATCTGTCAGAGCTTAAGGAGTTTTCTAACAGTACATTGACCTTGAGTGCTCAACATTGATTTCCAGTAGCGCCTCCCAAACCGCGCCGCAACCGGCGCGCAGCACTACGGGACCCTGATTGGGAACAGATTTCCCAAATTCCGATAGCGCGCCTCCTGCCCGGGATGATGGATAGTCCTCCCGTAGCCCATCAATTCTTACCTGCCGCCGACGAGGTGACACCTGGGCCAGATTTATCATCATATACAACATCGGGCCGTGCAGCCAATTAGGGAGAGTTGTACTAAACTGGAGCCCCGCCCCCTCTCCCTCAGGATCACGGCGTTCCATTTAGATCGGAGTGGAAGTCGGGGGTGTGACTGGAAGTTGGTTGTTGTTGTTGGACTTTTTGAACCGTTTTTCTTTTTTTTAAAAAGGGTAGTGAATGACAACAAATAAAATTGATTCCAAGAAAAGGCACTTACTTAATGACATATTTTATCGTGGCCGGACGTTTGGTGGCCGGACGTTTGGCGGGTGGACGTTTGGTGGCCGGACGTTTGGTGGCCGGACGTTTGGTGGCCGGACGTTTGGTGGCCGGACGTTTGGTGGCCGGACGTTTGGTCGCCCGGACCTTTGGTCGCCCGGACCTTTGGTCGCCCGGACCTTTGGTCGCCCGGACCTTTGGTCGCCCGGACCTTTGGTCGCCCGGACCTTTGGTCGCCCGGACCTTTGGTCGCCCGGACCTTTGGTCGCCCGGACCTTTGGTCGCCCGGACCTTTGGTCGCCCGGACCTTTGGTCGCCCGGACCTTTGGTCGCCCGGACCTTTGGTCGCCCGGACCTTTGGTCGCCCGGACCTTTGGTCGCCCGGACCTTTGGTCGCCCGGACCTTTGGTCGCCCGGACGTTTGGTCGACAGTCGTTTGGTCGCCGGTATTTTAGTCGCCAGTATTTTAGTCCCTTTTGATTGCTGGTCAAATGTACTTAGATATTAAACAGTATTTAGATATTAAACTCTATCTCTTAGATGTTAAACTCTGTCTCTTACATATTAAACTCTGTCTCTTAGATTTTAAACTGTCTCTTAGATATTAAACTCTCTCATGAACATAGTACCATAGAAATACGATTCATCGCTCCAAGAACAAACTCAATTAGAATATAGTATTGTTGGTTTAATTTAGAAATAAATCAGTACTAAAAAGACATATATTTCATATTATTGGTTAGAATTAGCTTTGAAACTCCATTTGAAAATCTTAAGCCCTAACTCGCAAAAATGTTAACTACGCGCCATTCACAAACCTTAACAAACCGTTGCACGTCGTCATAAACTAAGGCACCCCCGGCACAGCATTAGCCATGAACGAGATCATTTTTCAGCGTGTTAATTATTCACTCCCGCCATGAACTGGTCCAATTGCATCCCATGGAAATCAGAGTAATCAGAGCACGGTGAATGAACTAATCTAATTAATACCCTCCTGTTCCTGCTAGCGCTTTTACGACGAGCTGAAAACCTTCTGCTACTTTTATGGTTATTTCAAGCCAAGTGTGCCACATCTCGATTCCACCTTATTACTATTGGTTAGCCACCCTAAAAATGGAAAGAGTAAGGTTCGTCAAACACGGAAATCAACTGGTTCTGGGTCATCGCTAACAGAGAAACCCCGACTGCCATTTTTTTTTCGTAGACTTACAAAAGATGAGGGTTTTTCTTCTGGGTGAGTCCTTTCCTTGCCCTCCTCTCTTTCTGTATTTCCAGTCTCTCACTTGGCGGGGGGACAACGGTTTCTCCAAGGCTCACCAGACACTGTACTTTAGCCCCCGTGTAATCCAGCCAACCCTATTTCATTAGCCACGCGGACTAAAGAGCTTATTGACACATCCCCGTTCGTCCTAGTAGAAGCACAACACAAATTCTTCGGAATACACCGCCGTTCATCCAACGTTTACCATCAGTCCCCCGCCAAAAAAAAGCCCGGGATGGATTAGAGATGGCATCAATGGGATGAGACGTATTACCAATCGATTTAGACGTAGCCAAGCATTGTTCTTCCGAGTAGGGAAACTTTGGATCTGTTGGTTTGTCTGCCTTTTTGCTACTGTTTGCTTTTTAATCTCCAAAGTCATTGGGGAACGTTTTACAGTCTGCTTGCATTGTCTGGGATAAACATGGCGGATTTTCAGGATGCAAAGTAGCTTTGTTCAGATCTGGGTGAAGGGAGGATAAACAGGCAGATTGAGAGAAACCTGATCAGTCTTAATGGCGACGCTTTAGGCTTTCGTCTTTCCGTCTTTTCACCGCCAAAAACACCATTGTACTGATTAGACCAGACATGGGCAAACTACGGCTCGCAGGCCACATTCGGCCTTTTTAATCCGGCCCGCCGACGTTGTCCAAATTAATTTTTTTCTCCCCAAGATGGCGCCGTCACGCGGAAGCCAGTGGCAGTAGCTCTGTCCACTCTTATTTGTTTTTTTTTTGTTTTACAGCCCCTCTATCTTTTTTTAAATTACATTTTAATATTTCTTAATACATTCCTTTTTACTTGACTTTGTACTTTATACTTTATACTTTTTACTTGAATGATGAGTGATGAGTATGTTAATACTTAAAGGCATTTTTTCTGTTTGTTTCATATGTACTGTTAACGGATGTACTTTTTTATCTGTATCCTATCTTGTGCTGACCCGGCCCTTCTGTCAAAATTTTTAAAGTCAATGTGCCCCCCCCGGGCCCAAAAGTTTGCCCAATCCTGAATTAAAACATTAGATAAACAGGCCGAATTCTGTTGGACACTGTGCCCTCGAGTAGACATTGGTAAACTGAAATTGTCCACGATTTGGGCCGTTTTGGTGGAAACCAAGGTCTGACGGTGTCGGGACATCCTGTCAGCAAAGGGCAGAGGGCGTAAGGGACGTGCTAAGAGGCTGCCGTCATATTTCTTCATGAGGGGCGACAGTGACAGAGGAGCCACAAAATGAATGAGCTGTCAAAAGAAATGAGAACAAATAGTTGCTAGGTTTTGTGGATTGCGGGCCCTTCAAGCTTCAAGAGGTGTTTTTTTAGGGGCGGGGCCAGGACCAAAAGTGGGACCAGGACTAGCATCGGTGGATTAGAAAAGGCTTGCAAACTTTACTTTTATTTGTAATATTCACATTGGTGTAAATTATTACAATCTAAAGCAGTGTTTACCAACCATTGTGAGCAATGGTCGGGTTTTCCAAGGGAAATTGCACAATGTAAAATTCAGAGAGAAAAAATTAATGAATTTAACAGGATTTGAATTGAACTATTACAAGGTTAATGATGAACGTTAAATTATAGATGATAGTATAACAAGATTCTAATTGGGAAACAGTAATTTTGTTGCTTATTTTTCTCTAATATTAATACTAAAAATTGTTTGGTTTCTAGGTTGTTAATTTTTGGCGATGTAAAGTCTTTGTGAGCACATTTATATTAAATATTTATTATTATTTTTTCTATATTAGGAGATTTTAGTAACATTTGGAGAAAAGTTAAGAAAATATGGGATTAAAAACTACTTATTTTTGTATTTTAGTTATTTAGGGTCTGCAGACATTCGATTTTGGAATATTTTTGGACGTTTTTGTAAATCTTCTTGATAAAATTTTGATGAGAATGACTTGTTAATATAGGCAACATAATTTTAAATTCATAGATTGTCAGATGGTGGTGTCCTTTAAGATTATTTCCAATGCAAAAAGTGTGCCGCCACTCAAAAAATAGTTGGGAAACACTGCCTTAAAAGACCAACAATTGTAACACAAAATTCAAATAACAGTATAAGAGTCAACTTTTGCGTTTTAGCTTAAAATCAATGTACGTAAACCAGCTCTAAATCCACATCCACCATTTCCTGAGCATCCTTTATCTTCCCAAAGAAGGCCTACATTATAAATGACCCAAGAGAGCTCAGGTCAATGGTCAAATCAGTACACCCTGTCCATTATCAGTTCTCTAAAAGTCCCTATTTCAACCAATCATTCCCCCTCACCCTCTCCCAGTTCAAATGGATTAGTCCTCCATCACCGTTATCATTCCCCACCAGTGAGATTTTTCATCATTTATTTTTCTTCCTTTTCCTATCTATTGCCGAATATCATAGTTTTCTCATATTGCTACTTCTCCGCTACGTCATTAGCCGAACGATACATCCCAAGGGCCCATTCTTTTACTTCCTGCTGTAGAAATAAGCGGCTTATTGATTAGTTATCAGCCTGTAATTGGGCAGCGATCTCCCTCGCCCTCAAATACCCCCCCCCCCCCTGATATATGACACCCCTGACAGCTCAAGAGGCGGAGCTAAAGCATAGCATCGTCTGCCAACACTTTACTCAACAAAATGTCTTCCTGACCACACAAACACAACCCACATTTATTTCATTTTTCCCCCCCTGAAAAGGCTTTTTCCAACATTCTGCCAAGTAAAGATCAATCCATTTTTTTTCTTCGAAATTACACGGCCAATAAGAGGTCTAAAAAAGACCCCCATAAAGTTTGGGCACTCGGGGAAATACTCATTAGACTTTTAAGATGAAAGCAGGGTGCGGCTTACCCAGAAAGAAAGTTACTGTATAGTATAAGCTGCCAGTAAGTACGCCATTCGTATGTGGATAATTGCCTGTGAGGGATTTCAATACAAATTGAGGCTCAGGAAGCGGATAAGCAACAGGAAGAGTGTCTCTGCGCCTTGTGTAAGCGTCCACGTTTACTGTGAGTGAGCAAAGAAGCATGACTAACTCTTACTAAGTCCGTTTGTGTATTTTAGAATTTTTTTTAAAGGAAAAATACAGGAAAACGCTTGATTTTCCTCTCTAAATTCTCTACTTCTTCGAAAGGGACGTCCCACCGGGTTCTCCAGTCAGTGTCAAACCATCAGTTCGTGAGCCGGATTAGCCTTTAGCATGATAAACATCTCATTTCCACACTCGATATTGCCATAGTCAAACGTAAGGCCCCCCTGTTCATCATCTCCTTGCGCCCCCTACGTGCCAACGACCCAGCGGTGGAAGTTTGCGGACGTTAATCTAGTGGAGCAGGATGGCGCTGTGTGGCGACGAACTGGAGAGCATGTGGCGATAGTGACGTTTCACCCAAAAAACGGCTTCAGGGAAAAAAATATATGTTCATATCAACATGGTTGGTTTCATTCCTTGTGGAAAGGTGATAGGATAGAAGGCCAAAAAACACTATCTGATATTAAAAAACACAAATGCCTAAACTGGAATAATACTGTTAAGTATGCAGATGCCACTTTAGTTTACAAAATCTTCCATCATATAGCTCCTCCCCCACTGCAAGATTTTATACAAAAAAATCCAAAACATCAACAATGGCTAGCTCTAGAGATGACTGTGTAGTTCCTTTGAAAAATAGTGCTAAATTGGCCAAAGCAACTTCTCTCTTCATACCTGGAGCTCAATATGTGAACTTCTGTGTTTGAACCTCTTAGCCAATCATCTTAAAGCTTTTAGACCAACAAAATTGCCATTAGAATGCTGTCTAAAACTACCCTACATGAGTGTGTATGTGTAATTGTTTATCTTCAACCTACACAAGGGAGTAAAGATAGTAATTAGAATGCAACTCACCAACTGATGGACTGACTGACCAGTACTAAAGAAAATTTGATGGACAGACATACCGATTGGGACCCAAAGAATGTTCAAAACTAACAATTGGCCGATCTGGATTCAAAGACCATAGATCAGGGGTCTCAAACCAGTCCTCAAAGAGCCGCAGTGGGTTCAGATTTTCATTCCAACTCAACAAAGATACCTTTTGCAAGTGCAATCAGTTAATTAGAGTCAGGTGCTACTTATTTTAAAGACACCTGGATCGGTTGGAACAAAAACCAGGTCCCACTGTGGCCCTTTGTGGAACCGGTTTGAGACCACTGCCATAGATAGATCCAACACACCTCTGACTCAAAATACACAAGCTCAATTTAACTTCTTGGACAAACAGACTGATTGGGACCCAAAGAAAGTTCAGAACTAACTGACCAACTCAACGAAGAACCGGACGATCTGGATTCAAAGACCCTTAGCTCAAAGACACCTTTGACTCAAAATCCACAAAATCAATTTAACTTTCCAGAATGATCAGAAGCCATGCATTAGCAATCATTTCGTCTATTGACAAACTCATTAAATGTCACAGCAGAAGAATGGGGGAGAAAAAAACATGATTGGACATCTGTCCATCGCCATGGCAGTAAATGAATGTCTTGAACATTTTCCCAAGTCTAAGAAACTCACAATTTGCATTCTTAATCTAAAATCCGTTGTTACAGATTGGACGTCCATCAATGGCAACGTAACGTCACAAAAGCGTATCTTATTAGCCGCATTGCTAGCATTAGCGTGCTGTGTGATGCATGTTGGGGGTTGTTAATGAGTCCGATAATGAAGCCAGACAAAGATTAGCTCAGCCTCTCTCCCTTCTTAATTGATCTTCACTCTTGCCTTCTTTCCAATAATGCGTATTGTCACTCGTAGGAAAAAAAAATACGCCTAATTTTTTTAGACACTGTTTTATCACGTTGTAGTTTCAGCCCAAAACAGTTGAATATTTGTTTTTGTTTGCGCTATTGTGCCACGATAACGTTAGCATATGACTCCGTTGAGATGTTGGAGATGTCCACCTGCTGTGAAAGACAATAAACAGATGCAAAGACGCGAGTTTGACGCTTGCGAGTCTGCTCGTTGCGGCCAATTATCGGGTTGAAGCCTCCTTTGTGGCAGGCGTACTGCCAGATTGTGTACATGTGTCTCAGCAGGAGTCTCAAGTCCATTGTATTTACAGTCAGTTTTATGATTTTTGTACATATTTGCTACAAAGTATTATTTGGAGAGTTAGTTAGCTCCTCACCAATTACTTTTACGATCAGTCAGTTAATTGGTTGGTGGAAAAATCACAAGTACTCGAGGATAAACAAATACTTTAGATATAATTGTGAGTTGGAACCAAAACAAAATAGGCTATTAATGGATAGATAGGATTTAATTGTAACTGTATTGTTGTTTTTTTTAAAGTAAAAGCTGGTTTTCGCCAGTTGTGATGATTTTTTTCTGAAGATTTTTGCATTCAAAGTAATAGATTTGTACTGCCTATCAAATTCATTGTAATTGTGAATCAGGGGGAGGCTTATACGAGAGAAATTGTCAAATTTAACAATTTTAAGGCAATTTTAAGGGTGTGGCTTATACGCGGATGCGACTAATATGCATGAAAATTTGGTACTTAATGGAATTTTTGCTAGCTTTTTTTTTTTTAATTGAACGATATTTTTTTAACGTATTCCGTCAAACTTAAAAATATAAAAGCTGGTCTCCGCCAATTGCAATGATTTTTCTGTACATTTTCCCTTCTAAGTAACACATTCGCACTCCTTATCAAAGTCATATGTGAACCAGAAACCGTTTTATTTGAGAAAAATTGTCAAATTCAACGATTTTAAAGCAGTTTTAAGGATACGGCTTATACGCAGATGCGACTTATATGCGAGAAAATCCGATATGTAATGGAATTTTAGCTATTTAAGCTGATCTTCACCACTTGCGATGATTTTTCTGTACATTTTCCCTTCAAAGTAAAACATTTCTACTCCCTATCAAAGCCACATGTAAATCAGAAACCGTTTTATGAGAGAAATTGTAAAATTCAACAATTTTACTACAATTTTAAGGCTACGGCTTATACGCGAGTGCGACTAATATGCGAGAAAATCCAATACCTAATAAAATTTTACCTATCTTCAATTTTTTTTATTAAACAATACATTTTTTAAACATTTTCCATCCTACTTAAATATATTGACTTACTATATTCTTGTTATTTCTTTAACGATTGCCCTGTAACAACAGCTTCATAGCCCAGTAACGTTCTTGTAATTCTACCAGGCGGCCTTCCACTTTCTCATTCTATTACAAAAGACACCGTTAGTTAAGACCCTGGCTCATTCTACGTCTTGCTAATTAAATGTGTCTCAGATGAGCCCGCTGAGCCCACTTGTCTGCGTGTCCCCCCCCCAACCCCCCACCACACCCCTCATTTGGAGTGCCACCAGAGTTTAATACACGGCATTAAGCAGGGGATTGAGAATTAATATGGAGCCAACCTCCCAGTCGGAGCGCAATGAGCGATTAGAAGACATAATCTACATCGTGCAGAAATCCTTTAGTTTAGTTTGTGTCACCATAAAAAAAGTCTTGGGTTTTTTTTTCTCCATTTTTTTACTTGCTCGTAAAACATGCTCACCATGCAAAATAAAAGAGTACCGTATTTTCACGACTATAAGGCGCACCGCATTATAAGGCGCACCCTCAATGAATGACATTTTTCCATATATAAGGCGCACTGTATTATAAGGCGCACTGTATTATAAGGCGCACTGTATTATAAGGCGCACTGTATTATAAGGCGCACTGTATTATAAGGCGCACTGTCTATTTTGGAGAAAATGTAAGACTTTTAAGTGCGCCTTATAGTCGTGAAAATACGGTAATTGCTATTGACTTCCAGGTATGAAGCACTCACTACTTTACAGTCACCTCTAGAGCCAGCCATTGTGGATGTTTTGGATTTTTTGTATAAAATCTTGCAGTGGGGGAGGAGCTATATGATGGAAGATTTTGTAAACTAAGATGGCTGATCTGCACATTTAACAGTATTGTTTCAGTTCAGGTGTTTGTGTTTTTTTTAATATCCGACAGTGGTGGTTTTTCGTTTTTGGTTTTCAGTTTTTTCCATATATAAGGCGCACTCTCTATTTTGGAGAAAATTTAAGATTTTTAAGTGCGCCTTATAGTCGTGAAAATACGGTAGTCTGAGAAATCACCATTTTTTTTAAGAGGGGACAAAACATTCACTATTTCAGGCAGTAATGGGATGTCACAGTGCTTAGTTTGACATGTTTGTTTTAAATAAATGCCTTTTTTGTCCTTTTTTTGTAGATTTGAAGAGGCTGCAGTGAGTCTGGCAAACAAGACGACATGTTTTTGAGGTAAGTGTGCGCCTTGAGCAGGCAAACACAACGTAATAAAAGTAAGGGCTACAGTAAATGTGGCACTTAGGAGGAAGCGTTTTAATGGATGTAACAATTAGGCACGTCGTTGTACTACTAAATCACAGACGGGTCCGGGAGCGGGGTCATCATCATTATCACTGTTCTACCGGGAAGGTCACGTAAAGTCTCATTAGAGCACTCGGACTTTTAGGGTCAAAGTTGCGTGCCAAAATAGTCGGGAGGAAAATGTCAGAGTCTCGTTTGCTTGCTATTAATAATAATATAATAATAATAATCGGACATAGGGTTTGTCATCATCAATGACTTGATAAAAGTCTAATTGTCATCATACCCAGAAACTGCAATGACGAAGTTGGTAGTACTTCTTCATAAGGTGCGTTTTTTTGGCAAAAGACGCAAATAAGTGATATTTTCGGACTCGTAATTTGGCATTTTGCCGTTATGGATTTCACTTACCTTCAGTCAGCCAGTAGGTGGCAGATTACCGCCCAAATGTCTTTTCATATTACCTCACCCCGTAGTTATTACACAGAAGGGATTGTGTGTCGTGCTACCGAAAGTTTACAGTCCTGATGGATGTGGGGGAAAATAACTGTCCCATATGATCAGTTGGCAGAATAATATATCTGGTGTGAATGTTGTGATACTTCATCTTTTAATGTGTTTTTGACGCGGAAGAGCCAAATATTAATTGGGTCTTTTCTATGGTCGGGAATATTATAACTATCATTGCAATGTGTTGTCATGAAGTTTGTTAAATGGCTGCTATTAATGGATGTAGATGTCCAATCTATTTGAACTGGGATATTTTCTTAAAGACTGTATAAAGTGATTTTGTTCTTAGATATATGTATCCACATTGAACCAATATTGGTACAAATGAGCTATGATTGAGACCTAGTATACTCTTTTGGGGTGATATTTTTTATAATAATCTCAATAGTTCCAAAAGAATTAGTGTACAAAACCTATGAACAATAATGAAATGCCCAGCCATGAACAAATGCTAGTTTAAACTCACATTTTTACATCTTTCAATGAACCCAAATCACAATGTATGTGTGGATTTGGAGAAACAAGTCTCAAATTTGATCATTTTGAAAAAGTCTTTGGGAAAAAAAGTATTAAATTTATCATCTAGCTCTTAAAATCCTTCAAATTATGTCCAAATTTTTCCAAACACACTTTTTTGGCAATTTCAACTGTCAAACTCCCCTCAAAATTGACAGAATTGTATTTAAAATGTCTTAAAAAGTCCCATAAAAGCCAAATCTCCCCATCAAAATAAATTAAACACAACCCTTCAACTCTAAAATGCCAATCCTCCCTGTCCAACACATTGGACATCCTCACTTTACACAACCAGCCTCATTCCCTTTTACTTTTTATACCAATAAAAACAAAAACAGGACACGGCATCGCGCTATTAGGATCTTAATGACTAAATACAAACACATAAAAAGACAACATGGGCGCTCTCATCTCAATTATTTGGTCTGGATTTACACCACCACATCAAAAGGGACACCTTATCTATTTCAAATTTATTCCCAAGCGTCCAAAGACCCCTTTTTCGTACTCTCTAATGAATAAAAAACCATGTTTATTCTCCCCTGTTTAACGTTAAATCTTCGGGAACAGTCACGGGGACCCAGAGAATATTTACTCGCGTGGGGACGCCGGGGAATAGAATTATCTGCAGGCGGCTTTGTAGTTTTACTCAACCAAGAAGACCCCACCCTCGTGACGACGACCCCACCCCCCGGGTGACTGGTTCCATAGAGAGCAAGTGCTCTTATTTACTCTCCAATCCTTCGTGGTTAGGTTCTTTTTTATTGTTTGTTCGTTCATAGTGACGATCATAGCGGGTGGGAATTCAAAGCAAGTGTTGACATAACGAGGCTTTAGAAAATATGTATTTTTTGGGGACAAAAGTGAATTAATGGAGGAAAAATTACCGTATTTTCACGACTATAAGGCGCACCGCATTATAAGGCGCCTTCTCAATGAATGCCATTTTTTCCATATATAAGGTGCACTGTATTATAAGGCGCACTGTATTATAAGGCGCACTGTCTATTTTGGAGAATATTTAAGACTTAAGTGCACCTTATAGTCGTGAAAATACGGTATATTAAATTCAGGAGTCACAAATTGACTTTTTTTTTCCCTATAGACTTTTTTTATGTTAATTTATGATTAATTGGACTTTAATTGATTTAAAAAATATATATGTTATTCAAGGGGTGGGCAAATTTTTGGGTCCGGGGGCCACATTGACTTTAAAAATTTGACAGATGGGCGGGGTCAGCACAAGATACGATACATATAAAAAAGTGCATCCGTTAACAGTACATATGAAACAAACAGCAAAAAACATATAAAGTATTAACATACTCATCACTTATCATTAAAGTAAAAAGTATAAAGTACAAAGTCAAGTCAAAAGGAATGTATTAAGAAATATTAAAATATAATTAAAAAAAAAGATGAAGGGGCTGTTTTTTGGGGGACGTGGGGGGGAAACCGGAGTACCCGGTGGAAACCCACACAGCCCCCCGCGGGGAGTACATGCAAACTCCACACAGTGGAAGTTCTGGACCTGGGATCGAACCCTGCATCGCAGAACTGTGAGCCTGGCACGCTAACAACGGGCAGATGGTCAAAATCTAAGAATGGGAAGTAAGCATTGTAGTTATATAGTATTTTTGTCAATACATACTTTTTAAGAGAAAATATACATTTTCTATGGATAATGATTTATGGTTTAAAACAATGTCAATATAGAGAATAGATTAGATTGCTAAAAATTGTTAAAGATGGCTGTTAGACCAACAAACATTGTGTTTGGCAGTCTTGGCGATGAATATAAATCCTATTTTTGTGTTTACTTTTGTAAATAGAGATTTGTACATTGTATTAATACCCAATTTAGTCGTACTTTTTGGTTACATTTGCCTTTAAAACGTAAATATCACAGCAATGTAATAGAAAATTATTCATAGTAGGAAAACTTGCATATTTTCTTCTCTGTATTTGGTATTTTTTAGGGATTTTATTGTAAATACCAGTTAATTATTATTGTTTTAGTTTGGAAATATTTGCAAAATGATCTTATTTCTTCTTCCCTTCATTGATTCCATTGCAAAGTACATTTCTTTAAAATTGAATAGGAAAACAGACACGATAGTCCCCATGAAATACCTAATTGCATCAAAAGGGGGCGACATTGGGTTTCTAAAGTCTACACAACGACCAGCGAGCGCATATCCACCTCATTGCTTTGCTTTTTGTTTGTTTTTTGCTTGTTTTACAAACACAACCTCGATATATTTCCACAAAAACATTCCCTGTCGCCCAATTTCAACGTTATATAATTGTTTTCTACTTGTGTGGTTAAGATGAAAAACTCGAAATTTCATCCTCTACAACTCCAACTACCAAATATTGAATCAAACTGTTCAAAAAACAACATTTTCCTCCACGTACAAGACTAAAAAGGCATCTTTTTTGACGTCACATGGCTGAAAATATTTTTACAACCTGGATAAAGAAAGAAGAAGAAAAAAATATCAATCCCTGGGTGGAGTTTCTTTTTTTTTTTGTTCACCACCCTTCCAGCCTTCTTCTTCCTCCCCTGCTCCTCCTTCTCCTCCTCCTCCTCCTCCTGCTCAGAACCCAGCAGCATCGTCAAGCAACTATTTTTTTTTCTTCTCCCCGGGACCCTTCTAGGCAAACCTCCTCCCAAAAAAAAAAATTGGTGCGCTAATCCTAAAAGGAGCCATGAAGTGTTAAATGGCAGAAAGAAGGCAGAACGGCGCTCAGACTTGCGCACGCCGGGACAGAGGCAGGGCATACCGCCGCTGCTCCACTGCGTCACAGCCAAGGGGAACTCATTGAAAAGAAAAAGAGAGAGAAGAAGAAGAAAAAACAGGAAAAAAAGAAAAAAACATCACCACTCAAACTTCTGGCTGCGCAATTAGTGCGCAAATCGCGAGAGGGTTAGTTTTTTTTTTAAGTTTTTTTTTTAGCCCCCCCCCCCCTCTTTTTTTAACCCCATTTTTTTCCAATTTGAAGCGCTCCAAACAAATAAAGAAATCAAGCTGGCTCAGTGCGTGTCTCAACAGCCTACTTTGACAGGTGCTCCTCACCCCCTTTGGAGGACTGTCAACAGCAGCAAGAGGATGGCATCAGAGCTGGCAATGAGCAACTCCGACCTGCCCACCAGTCCCCTGGCCATGGAATATGTTAATGACTTCGATCTGATGAAGTTTGAAGTGAAAAAGGAGCCGCTGGAGCCCGATCGTAGCATCAGCCAGTGCAGCCGCCTGGTCGCCGCCGGGGGATCCCTATCTTCCACCCCGATGAGCACACCCTGCAGTTCGGTCCCCCCCTCCCCAAGTTTCTCGGCACCCAGTCCGGGATCAGGATCAGGATCGGGATCAGGGAGCGAGCAAAAAGCGCATTTGGAGGATTTCTACTGGATGACCGGCTACCAACAACAACTCAACCCCGAAGCTCTGGGCTTCAGCCCGGAGGACGCCGTAGAGGCGCTGATTAGCAGCAGCCACCCGTTACAGGGTTTTGACGGCTATGCCAGGGGGCAGCAGTTCGCTGGGGGGGCGGCACCGGCTGGAGCCATGGCCGGCGAGGAGATGGGTTCAGCGGCGGCTGTGGTATCGGCGGTTATCGCCGCTGCCGCCGCGCAAACCAACGCCGGAGCCCCACACCACCACCATCACCACCATAGCCACAACCACGCGGGGGCACACCACCCGTCCTCCGGCTCGGGCTCCGGTTCACAGTCCGGTATAAGCGGTGGATCGAATAGTAACAACAATAACAACAATAGTAGTAGTAGTAGTCACCACCACCATCACCATCATAACCACCATAGCCACCATCATCACCACCACCCGCATTTGCGTCTGGATGAACGATTCTCTGATGAGCAATTGGTCACCATGTCAGTCCGGGAACTCAACCGGCAGCTCCGCGGAGTCACTAAGGAGGAAGTGATCCGTCTCAAGCAGAAGAGGAGGACGCTAAAGAACCGTGGTTATGCTCAGTCGTGCCGTTATAAGCGGGTTCAACAACGACATGTCCTGGAGGGTGAGAAGACGCAGCTTATCCAGCAAGTAGACCATCTCAAGCAGGAGATCTCAAGGCTGGCTAGGGAAAGGGACGCCTACAAGGAGAAGTACGAGAAGCTGATCACTACAGGCTTCCGAGAAAATGGAGGATCCGGGAGTGACCACAATCCTTCGTCCCCGGAGTTTTTCATGTGAGTTTCGGCTCGGCGTCCACCAAAAAAAAAGTTGTCTTTTTCTTTCTTTCTTTCACTTCTCCAAACAAACTCTTGATTTGCGCGTTAGGTTTTGTGTAAAAACTATCAAAACACTAATAAACATGAAATGTGGAGACTAAAGTGTTTTTTTGCGTTTTCACCACTTACATTTGTGGAATTAGGGGACTTTTGTACTTAGCCTTTTTTTGTTTTATGATCGTCGATTAGCATTTTTTCGCACTTTTTCAAAACATTTTCCAAATCTTGTATATAAGTATTTATGTGCTCGTTTTTCAAAAGATGCGTTCAGGGAAAATGTTCCGGTTAAAAGTACGCAAGTTTGGATTATTTCTGGACACTGAGCACACGTGCATGCTGGTCATGTTTTCACTCTTTTACGCTTTATTTCTTTTTAAATGTTGGTTTTATTTTGTTTTTTTTCCCGGCTGTATTTCTAAGCCTCAACGTCTTTTATTGGATCTGGACCACATCCACGCGTCAAATGGACTTTGATACCGTTTTCCGCGTCCTTTTTGGAGTTTCAGGTCGGGTTGACACTGAAAATAAATCGACTGTTTGCTAAGGATTCACACAAATACACACGTACACACATCGTTTTAAATTATCGTGCACACGAACGAATTCGAACAAGTTTGACTGTGAAATCTCTTTTTTTTTTTACATTGTTTTATTGTGGTGTTCTCTTTTACGCACTTTTAAAAGTGCACCTGAATAAACGCCATTCAAACCTAATTTCTCCTGGATATATTTTTATTTTTCATTAGATTTTACAATAGACGTAAAATGGCTGTCCCGAGAATTCAGAGTGGAACTAATTGTATATTTTGCGCAGCGTTTTATTTAAAACTGAGAACATTTATACACCAAGTGTATTGTTATTTACCATTTAATATTTACAAAATGTTGTTTTTTAATAGTGGGAAAAGCAGATCGCTTTTACCTGTTGCACACAGAAAAAATGTGAAATCATCTAAAAGTAAATCTCATTTCTTTAAATAACATATTTAGAATATTGTAAAAGCTAATGCTTTGTTTGTGAAGACAATAATTTGTAGTAAACTTTTTACTAAATTTCCACTTATTGGATTCGTTGCATATCAAGAAACCGGAAAATTAAAATGAATTTTAATATAAGTCAATACAAATAAAACACTAAAATTGCATCAAGTTTAATAGTAAAAAGGCATGCTGTTTAACTTTCTCATCCACATGAACTTGCATCAACAATTGTCCTAAACTGTAATGCCCTTAATTTAATACGTTCATATTTTACACTCCATTCAAATGTAAAAAAAAAAATGGTCACGGTAAAATACATGACAACATAAGATGTTCAAAGTCGTTAAAAAACATGCATCAATCTACATGTCTTTAAAGAGCAATGCTGATATACAAAGTCACCCTGAATGCAACACGCAAGTTAGTAGTCAAAATAAGTCCTAACTGTATTGCTTCTTCTTTCAAATGTATTGAAAATTGTTACAATTTTGCAGGTTGAGCACGAGAAACGTGTGTGTGTGTGTGTATATATGTGTAAATGTGTAAAAGTGTGTGTGTGCGTGGGTGTGCGCCTTTCGGCAATGCATCTATATGATTAGGTCAGTATATGATGTTCTATTGACAGTATTTGCCGGATTATAAGTCGCACATTGTTTCCCAGTTTGGCCGAGCCTCCATCGTATGTTTTACCTATTTTTTTTTATCTATTTATTTTGTTATTTCCCTTTTCTCTCTGGCACTGTCATCTCCAACAATGACATTATAGGCGTACCTTCTTCTACTCTTGTACTTATTTGGCGGAATTGTTCAGATGTGAGATTGAAAACGACTTGACTTGGTCTGTAATCGAGACATGTGTTGTTTAGGTTGTTAGTTAACTCTTAGTACATCTTGGATTAAAAGAATCATCTTTTGTATTGCTTAAAGTGTTGGAGGGGTGCTGGAGCCTAAGCCAGGCAGGGTGAAAACTGAGGGTAAAATATAATTTTGCTCGAAAAATACGATTTATGTTTTTTTTCCTGTTAATTTAGCATTTTGCAAAAATTACTCTAGTAGACCCCATTACCGAAGTTAGTATTTTTCATATCTGTGTGTACAGAAAGCATTTTTACTGCATTACCAGCTGTTTGTATTCTTAACGCATTTCTTGCTACTGACGGTGATCGACGTCCAATAAGTCTCGGGTTCGATATTTTTTTTACATTTTTTTTTTGCCATCCCATCTTAATTCTAAAAAGATCGGACGCCAATGCGTCAATCCCGTACTTCCTTTCTCCGCCTCGCCACGTATCGACTCCTCACTCACTTCACAGTCCGCCTAGTGATGAAGTTATTAAAGATAATGCAGTTGTCCCCCTGTCAACATATCGAGTCCGCTCACTTTTCAGGTCAACTATGGGAAATCACTTTGAAATGTATCGCTATTGACACGCCAATCATGGCACTTTAATGCCTGGGAATTAACGACACAAAAAAAAAAAACTGACCATCCAGCCGTGTCTTTGATTTGACCTTGAACACTAGAGGGCGAGTGTGCGCTAAGTACATTAAATCTATGAGAACAAGTCATTTGACGGTGACATTGTCGTACTTTTCTCGCCACGGTCCAAAAACGGAAAAGGCAATAAACGTGGGAAATGGGGAGAAAATCCAATATGTTCTTATCGATAGACAGGAGATGTTTTGCTTTAGCATGTTGTTCTCTATTTATGGAAAAAAAAACATTTTTTTTCCTTGTTTCTTTTAGTGGAGTTGCCTTCCAATCTCATCTAGCTGATCTGCATCCGTCGGCGCTATAAACATTTACATTTAAAGTGATTTAAATGACTCGCATTCACGTCACGCCGCGGCGCGTCGTGTCAGGCGGGCTGGGTTTGAGTTATGTGGCGTTCGTTTGAAACGCTCGTAAGTCAACTTGTCTTGACGTTTTCAGAAGAAGTGTGTGTGGGGGTTGTGTCGTGATGATGGGAATTTGGTCTAGTGATCACTCGGGCTAACTAGCTACAATGTTAGCTATGTGTGGTCAATGATTTTGTTGATTTTGTTGTTGTTTTTGGGGGTCTACAGGCTGGTTAAAAATGTTTAGGCACCCTGTAAGGCATAAGGGTGTCAGACTCGGGTTGGTTCGCGGGCTGTATTAACGACAACACGATTTCATATGGGCTGGACCATTTTAGATATAATATTGTTTTTTTTTCCTTTTTATAAATTGACTTTAAAAATTTGACAGATGGGCGGGGTCAGCACAAGATAGGATAAATATAAAAAAGTGCATCCGTTAACAGTACATATGAAACATAAACAGAAAAAAGGACTAAAGTATTAACATACTCATCACTCATTATTAAAGTCAAAAGTACAAAGTTAAGCGTCCTTCTGAGTATGCATTCTGGGGTAAAGTACTGGATTAAAAGCCCTGAATATTCAGTTTTTATATAGATCTAAAACAATGTTTTTTGAGCTTATAAGTATATTTTTAGATTTTACAAAATGATTTTAACTAAACAGAAAAAAATGATTAAAAAATGGCGATTATTGATTTAAAAGAGGGAAAATCAGGACATTTAATATCAATTTATATCTATCATTTTAATTAGATCCTAAAACAAAAAGTCAGCACTCATGATTTACTTTCTCGGGCCACACAAAATGATAAGGTGGGCCAGATTTGGCCCCCGGGCCGCCACTTTGACACACAGTAAGATGAAGAAAAGTATTTATGACTGAGAAACTTGTTTGTATATTGTATTGCCATACACGTGAAAACTTGTTTTATTTTATTGCGTTTGGTACATTCGGTAATAGTCAAGCCATCAAAGACCCCCGACTCAAATCGTCATTGAACATCATATCAATGCCCTAATAATCGGTAATCCATTAAACCATCATGACATATTTGCCCCTCCCCCTATCGTCCCACCCTAAAAATACTTTTCAAAATCCGTCTTTGATGATTGGTGATCTCATGTTGCCATTGAGTTAAAAGTGTGCATTTCAATGAAGCGATATGGACACGATTCACCCGCGTTTTGTGTCTCTCTGCCAGTCAAACAGACATTGATCTAAAAAGCAAGGCAAGGTGACCCGCCATGTTGTGCACGCCGTCCAAATGTTGGCGCCCGGGCGCACCTGGGAAAGGCCTTGACCCCACATGCTGCTGTGATGTAGCGAGCGTGTGGGCCCCGTGACACACCTGTCGATCCATGTTTGTTTTTGGCAGGGGGAGGGGCTTGGTTTTTGTGACTTGGACTGGTTTTCTTTTTGAAGGTTTTAACTTGAAAACAATGTGGAATTTTTTTGTAGTTTTGCTTGATTTGGTTTTAATGGGAAAATACTACTTTGTTTTTGGGTGATAGCAGTTTTAACAAATTTTTTGATGTTTTTCCTTATGTTGACAAGTGCGGAAAATTAGAACTTTGTTCAAAAATATACTTGGGCTTGTTTATCCTAAATAGTATTTTATTGTATTTTCAAATGTAAGTAGTATTATTTTCAAATTGAAGTAGTATTATTTTCAAATTTGAGTAGTAGTACTTTCAAATTGAAGTAGTAGTATTTTTCAAATTGAAGTAGTAGTATTTTCAAATTGGAGTAGTGGTATTTTCAAATTGAAGTTGTAGTATTATTTTCAAATTGAAGTTGTAGTAGTATTTTCAAATTGAAGTTGTAGTATTATTTTCAAATGGAAGTTGTAGTATTATTTTCAAATGGAAGTTGTAGTATTATTTTCAAATGGAAGTTGTAGTAGTATTTTCAAATGGAAGTTGTAGTAGTATTTTCAAATGGAAGTTGTAGTAGTATTTTCAAATGGAAGTTGTAGTAGTATTTTCAAATGGAAGTTGTAGTAGTATTTTCAAATTGAAGTTGTAGTAGTATTTTCAAAAGGAAGTTGTAGTAGTACTTTCAAATTGAAGTTGTAGTAGTACTTTCAAATGGAAGTTGTAGTAGTACTTTCAAATGGAAGTTGTAGTAGTACTTTCAAATGGAAGTAGTATTATTTTTAAATAAATGTAAATTTAAATAAAACATTTTTAAAACATCCAATCCGGTAATTAATAGGAAAATAAAATCTATATATTTAGTAAGTAGTATTTTTTCATACTCAATTTAAATACAATATATCTTGTATTTATCTGGTTTTAAAACCCAATTGACCAATTGTCTTCTCATTCCAGGACGTCCAGAAAATTCCTCCATCTGTGATAGAGAATTTGGACTTCAACGACCCCCTTCTTACAGTCAAAGGTAAGCTGCATCTTTAAATTAAAGACCTAAAATCACATTTGCTGTTTTCATGGTCCACAAAGGTAGGTTTTATATTGCCTTTAAATGTGCCAAGATATTTTAAAATTGAAAATGAAACAGTACTTTTTGACAGCAGACTCTCCGCGGGGAAATTTTTATGATTAGATGCAATTCACGTTTGATATTTAGCAAGCTGGGAGGCCACGCCTCTCTCTTTCAGTCTCGGTGGTCTGACAAGTCGTGCTTGATTGACAGGAAGGGGTCTGACATAAGGCGCGCTCATGGGGGAAAACCTTTCACTTCATACGCTGACCTTGTGAACCTCCTTCACCCCATTCTGCTCCCACCCAGGAGTCCGATGCATGTATTTATTTTTTTGGGGGGGTGGTACTTTATTTATAGCTTGTAGTTGACTGACATGGCAGATGTGGTGAGGGCAAAAGTAAAGTATTAATATAGAAAAGGGGAGAAAATGAAGGAAAGGCTGTTTGTTTAGTGGGTTGGTAGATAGATTGCTCTCATTGGAGGGGTTAGCTTGGAAATGATGCTTTTAGGGTAACTAGATGTAAAAGCAATAAGAAATTAAGGACAAATTATCTCAGTTGGAATTTTTGATAAGGATTGGACAACATTTGCATTGAATCGAAAAGAGATTAGATTAGGGGTGGGCAAAGTTTTGGGCCCGGGGGCCATATTGGTTTTAAAAATTTGACAGATGGGCGGGGTCAGCAGAAGATACGATACATATGAAAAAGTGCATCCGTTAACAGTACATATGAAAGATAAAAAGAAAAAAAAGGAGTAAAGTATTAACATGCTCATCACTCATTATTAAAGTCAAAAGTATAAAGTACAACTTAAACGTCCTTCTAGGTCTGCATTCTGGGGTAAAGGTCAGTCCGATCTCGAGCTCTTCCCAGACAAATTGAAGAAACTCTCGTACAAAAATGATTAAATGCACACATATGCCGACTTTCTGTTTTAGGATCAAATTAAAATGAAGAGTATAGATGTGTATTAAATTTCCTGATTTTTTTCCCCCCCTTTTAAATCAATAATTGTCATTTTTTTAATCATTTTTTCTGTGTTTTTAGTTCAAAAATCATTTGGTAAAATCTAAAAATAGATTAAAATAAATAAATAAATAAATATATAAATCATTTGGTAAAATCTAAAAATATATATAAAAAAATAAATAATAAAAAAAATATATACATTTATATAAATAAAATAGTATTACAGAATTAATCCAACAGATATGCACTTTAAAAAATGAATCAATGAATACATTCATGCATTTATACAAGTCACATTTGAAGAATAGTCCGTCAAACCATTAAAAAACCTAAATGCGACTTATAGTCCGGAAATTACGGTATACGTGTTTAGAGAGGCCGGTTGGTGCGACTCAGGTCACCCGAATTGGACCGCGGCCAGCCAAGATAGAGCGTCAGGGTAACTAGAGGCAGGCGATGACCTTCCGTGCTACACTGCAAGATCGAAGGCTTTATTTAAAGGGCTGGTCAATTTTTGCCAGGGATGCTGCGGAGGTATCGGACAAACGGACAGACGAATGGACTCATTGGCAGCGCTTGTAATACAACTCTGAGTTTCACCCCCCGTGCGCGCAAATACACAAATGCACACTGTGGCCACATCAGCTTTTACAGTGCAGCTGAGAGGCTGGACACAGGAAATAACAAGATCAGCATGAGCTAAGTTTACAGTAGAAGCTGCAGTAGGGGAAAAAAAAGAGTGCTCTCTCTCTCTCTTGGCTTTTTTAAATGCTTCGTCATTCTCTTAAAAAGTTTTGGTGGTCGGAGTAGTGTGTCTGAACATGATGCAATGGGTTTTGATTGTAAAAGACACAATAAGGGTAAAAGAAGTTGGATTTTTGCTGTAAAAGTCTCGATTTCAGCTTGGATGTATAGTGTAATTTTTGAACTAATATGTGCCGCTTAATGGTTGTAAAGCGCTAAAATAATTATGTGTGTATGGAGAGAAAGGTTAGCATCTTTCTTGTTTTGTTTTTTACTAGATCATAGGTGTCAAAGTGGTGGCCCGGGGGCTAAATTTGGCCCGCCGAATCATTTTGTGTGGGCCGGGAAAGTCAATCATGAGTGCTGACTTTTTGTTTTAGGATCATATTAAAATGTTAGATATAGATGTATATTAAATGTCCGGATTTTTCCCCTTTTAAATCAATAATTTGAATTTTTTTAAATCCTTTTTTTGTGTTTTTAGTTAAATGCTCCAGCACCCCTCGTTAGGATAATGCAGGAATGTCATTAGAATGCAGAAAGTAATGTTTTTATTTCAAATGTATTGAAAACTAATTAAAAAAACAATTCCCTTATTAGGAAAATGCAGGGTTATTAGTATAACACAAAAAGTAACATTTTATTTAAAATATTCATCTAAATGAATAAAAACAAATTAAAAACAAAATTCTCTACATAGAGAAGAAGCCAATTTTGCTCAAAACTCACTTTTCTTGATATTTTTAATAACTTACTTAAAATTTGACTACAATTTAACTGTATAACAAAAAGATACGTAAACTTGAAGTATTTTTAATCATAATAGATTAAAAACAAATCATAATATCGCTTTAACAGGCCAAAATTTGACTTTTTTTTGTTCAAAAGTTGCTCAAGAATTTAAAAAAAATGTACGCACCGAAGACAAATAACATCATCATTCAGAATATATTCAGCATGTCATAATGTCCCAAAAAATGATCATAAAACTACTAAAATATAACATTTCATATCCATTTCGAGTTTGTCACCAAAACAGTAATTTCTTTAACCATCAGCACTTTTAAAGATACACAGAACAACTCTGTGTATTCATTTTAATCATTTTTTTCTTCTTCTAAAAGTGTTTTTTTTTGTCTTCCTTGGCTTTCTGTTAATTCTCCAAGCGGCGCCCCCTGGAGCCACGCCTCCAAACATCAGCTCCTCTTTTCAACTTATGTTAATATACAATCATCTCTCTGAGGTTTTTTGGGCTTGTTTGCCCGGATTGTGTTGTTTTATTCAAACGTAATTAGTTGTTACCATGTTGCTGCCTCCCAGGCGCCGTTGTCCTCCGGTCGCGACGTGGCGGGCGCTCGCGGCGTAACGGGGAGGGGAGGGGGGAACGTGGTGCGAGCTCATGTTTTCTTCACGTATGGCTTAAGGCCTTCCTCCAGCTCGCGGCGTACTTTGTTAGACTTGCGTCACTGTGGCGGTTAAAAAATACCTTTCCGACTGTATATTGCAGATTTTTAAAGAAATATGTACTTCTAGTTAGCGATTATAAGCGATATGCGCAAAAAGATCGGATTTACTTTACGTTTTTAATGAAAATAATCTAATTAAATGGTGTTAAAAGTTTGTGGTGTGTTCAAAGACAGTCTGAAAACGCAATACTTGATAAAAATGGGTGCTACAGTTATTCATTTATTTTTTTTGAAGTACAAGGATTACAGGGGGTGCTGGAGCATGTCCCAGGTAAAGTTAATTTGATTTCATGTGGGCCGGACCATTTTAGATATAATATTTCGATTTCTTTTAAATAAATGGATTAAAAGATCTGGATTAAAAGCCCTGAATATTCCGTTTTTTTATAGATCTAAAACAATGTTTATTTTATCTTTTTTAAATATATTTTTAGATTTTACAAAATTATTTTTGAACTAAAAACATTGAAAAAATGATTTAAAAATTACAATTATTGATTTAAAAGGGGGAAAATCCAGAAATTTAATATACATCTATACTTTTCATTTGAATTTGATCCTAAAAAAAGAAAATACTTGTGCAACTTATAGTCCGGAAATACGGTCAACACATGATGCTAGTTCACCTATAAAAATTCCCTGAAAAGAACTTTGTTGTAAAAAGCAGAAGTTTGAAATGAAGTCATGTTTTATGATAAGATACAAAACACACTATGTTACTACTACTTTAGTTTTTGAACTCAGACTATTTCTAAAAAGAATGAATTTATTATTATTGTTTTCATCTGTATGCTATTATGGCTTGTGACCAATGTTCCCTCTAATTTTTCGTTGGTCTGGGCAGAAAGACAACCTCCCTTAATAGCAGTGTGAGTGACATCATCATTGCTCGACCAGTATCACATCTGCCATAAGCAATGTCAATGTTCCCTCTAATTTTTCATGTAAATCATGCTATAAAACACAAAAAAACATAAGAGTGGACAAAGCTACTGCCACTAGCTGCCTCATAAACAGCGCCATCATAGAGAAAAAGGATAAAAAAAATTAAAAAAAAAGTTTGTATTTTATTTACTACACACCATATGATTGCTGCTACGCAGAGAAGACGAGAATAGTGCGCAATTACGCTTATAAGGAACATTGCTTATGACTACTACTACTACTACAAGATGTTACAATTTGCCTCTAATTGAATTGCCGGGCCGCCACGCCGCGCAGATGTTAACACGGGACAATGCTAACAGTCCCCCGGCCGCGTTTCCGCGGCAGAAAACGAGCGCTAAGTTCACTCCGGCAACATGATTTATTCAAGGCGCCAAACTGTGTCTGGTGTAGGCCCTAAAGGATCCCATTTTTATCGCCGTCAGCAGCAACAGCAGCAGCACTTCTTACACACACACACATAGCCATGCAGATTATGTATCACGGCGAAGCCTCCAGGTTTCAAACACGCGCCGTTTTCCGTCCTGTCCGTCCACGTCTCCACCGGCTTTAATGGCACATTTTTTTCCAAGGAAACGGGATGTATCGTCTCCTTGTTAGCTTGATAAATAACGGGGATGCCGAGGAAAGTGCTGAATTTGAGGTTTCGGACTCCATTTTCTACTAGATGACATTGTTTTTAAGTGGGACGCGGGGAGCTAATATGGGCTAATAAATAAAGAAGAGGAGGTTGGAATCACTTGGCGCCAAATTTGAGTTCCATGACGCATTAGGGCGCACTTTAATGAGATATTTGGGGTGCAGCGTTATGGTGTTTCTTTGAATTGTAAAGGGGGAAATAGAAAATAACATGGGAAATTGATTGGGGCTGTTGAGTTAACTAATAGTAAATAGTAATTATTCAATGTGGACTAGTTGAGGATAGTGTTATTTTTATATTAAGTAAATTAGGATTAAGTTGAAATGTTGAATTATATTTTGAATTTAATCAATGTGAACTGTACTTAAGATGTGATTTATTTAATAAAAAAAGGTTAGGTGCCGTATTTAAAAAGATTTATGACAGTTTATGGGGCATAATGCTAGAATAAGGATTCAATTAAAATGTATTACCCATGAAATAGGGTTAATTAAATGTTGAAAATTAAAGTTCTGGAAGATTAAATGCCAATATTTTGCGATAAAAAGTTAAATACAACTGAACTGTACTTTTTTTGGATCGGATTTGGCCCTCGGGCTGCCACTTTGACACGTGTTTTGAGACTTTTAACCCTTAAAAGGGGAAGTGATTATTTTTTTAGCCTTTTTTTGCAGAAAATGTCATTTAAACGAAAGAAAGTTTAAAACAACATGCTACCAGCGTTTAGGTGTTTTTTAAAGTTCCAAAACTTTTGAGTAGCTGTCCACCATCCATCCCTTTAAGGACTAATTTATCCCAATTCATGCAAATCTTAAATAATATTTTGATTCAAATAAACCACACATACTAAAATAGCCCATCTAAAAATCCAAGTACCAAATCCACCCCAAAATTCTCCCGAAAGGGTTAACCCAGGGGTGGGCAAACTTTTTGGGCCCGGGGAGGGGCCACATTGACTTTAAAAATTTGACAGACGGGCCAGGTCATTACAAGATACGATACAAATAAAAAAGTGCATCCGTTAACAGTACATATGAAACATACTGAGAAAAAAGGACTAAAGTATTAACATACTCATCATTCAAGTAAAAAGTATAAAGTACAAAGTCAAGTAAAAAGAAATGTATTAAGAAGTATTAAAATATCATTTAAAAAAAGATAGAGGGGCTATAAAACACCAAAAACAAATAAGAGTGTACAGAACTACTCCCACTGGCTTTCGCGTAACGGCGCCATCTTGGGAATAAAAAACATTATTTGGACAACGTCGGCGGGCCGGATTATAAAGCCTAACGGAGCCCTATATGGCCCGCGCGCCGTAGTTTGCCCATGTCTGGGTTAACCTATCACATGGGTGTTGTCGTTTGCCAGTCACATGAGCGCCTGATTCAGTGGCGAGTGGCAATTAAGGCTGATAAATCACTCATTTAAACGAAGAGGAAACGAGGGAGGAGTGCGATACCCAAGAACGCAAAGATTGATGAACGACTCGCACATATTTTATTTGTTCATTTGCTCAAAGCTACTGCGTCGTCGACTCACTTTTTTCTTCCCGACTATTGTGACACCACCTCTCGAGCACACGGGATTAAAATACAGAGAGACGCTTTTTCTTGATGGATCTCCCACGACGATAAACAAGAAAGTAAGCGTACCGCCGGCCAGGCGGAAGGAATTTAATGGCGCTATTCTTTATTTTCCGTCTCCTCGTCGTCACAGATGTCGTTCCGGCCCTTTTTTTTTTTTTATTCGGGAGTTTTTTTGGCGGTATACGTTACATCCGAAAGTGTGTCTCAGCAGGGTTTGCGAGTCAGTTGCCCCGTTGAGACTGCCCACTCCACTTGAAAAAAAGGCTGATTAAAGATTCATGACCGAAAGGGAGGGCGAAAAATCAGTGAAGTCGTTTAATGACCGAGGAAGAAGACAGGTAGGGGGGTTGGGGGTGGGGGTGATGGAGCCAGACACCAGGGTTTTGTTTCACCTGCGCACAGGAAGCCATTGAGAAGTTTCCACCTGCTTCTGTCAGCACAGTGGCGGCTCCTATGGTGGTAAATTACCCTCGTCTCTTGCCAGGAGTTGATGAAAGATCGTATTCTCCTGAGTATAAGTCGCATTTTTTTTCGTAGTTTTATAGATAGTTGCAGATATGGGCAAACTATAAAGAAAAATATATATAGGTACAGTATGCTGCAATTATAATTTAGACCTATTCTGAGTGTATGTCACATTTTGCATTATTTAGACTAAATTACGGCCCGTGGGCCACATATGGCCCGTTAGGTTTTTTAATCCGGCCCACCGACGTTGTCCGAACATTTTTTTTTCTCCCCAAGATGGCGCCGTCACGCGGAAGCCAGTGGCAGTAGCTCTGTCTATTCTTATTTGTTTTTCGTGTTTTACAGCCATTTTATCCTTTTGGAAATGACATTTTAATATTTCTTAATACATTCCTTTTGACTTTACTTTATACTTTTTACTTTAATGATGAGTGATGAGTATGTTAATACTTGAGTCCTTTTTTCTGTTTCAAATGTACTGTTAACGGATGTACTTTTTTATCTGTATCCTATCTTGTGCTGACCCAGGACCCATTTGTCAAATTTTTAAAGCCAATATGGCCCCGGGCCCAAAAGTTTTCCCAACCCTGGTCAAGTGCGACAGCTTATGTTGTTATTTTAGGATATTAAAACGACTTCTACTGCGATTTACAGTAATCCCTTGTTTATCATGATTGATAGGTCCCAAGACCTTCCACAATAGGTCAATGACCCCACCAGTGTTTTTTTAATATTATTACACAGAATCTTAAAATTCTCACTTTACTATTACTTACCTCCCAAAAGTAAGTACTTCCCTTTTGTAGCCAGTAAAAGTACTTTTAATTTTTTTTATGTTGACCCGAACTTTACTCACATGCAAAAATATGCTACTGGAACGTTGTTAGCCTTGCATTGAAGTCCCTCCATATATCACCATTACAGTCCTTATTAAAGACACATAGGTCAAAGGTCAAGTACAGTCTACACCAGGGGTGTCAAACTCTGGTCTGCGGGCCGAATACAGCTTAATTTTAGATCAAGTGGGCCGGACCAGTAAACTCATTGCAAAATGACATAGAACTAACAACAAGCCCACTTTTTTTCCTTTGTATTAGTCACTAATACTAATAATTAGTTCAAAGAATGAGTAAATTATCAAAATGTTTATTAACAGAATTTTCCTTTTACATTATAAACAATATATTATGAACAAGAGAATAACATAAGAACATAAATAAATATCAATTCATGTTGTCTGCACGTACTAAACACTGCGCCCCCTAGCGGATAATACAAGAACTATAAATTTTAAAGAAAATTCATATTTTTTTATACAATGCAGCTTTCTTCCCCGGGCCGTACCAAACCACCAGACGGGCCTGATCCGACCCGCGGGCCGTATGTTTGACACCCCTGGTCTACACACCCCTTTACTCAAAGGTCAAAGGTCAAACACCCAGTGTCTCAAGATCCAATCCAATCAAATCAACGCTCTTCAGCTGTTTTTTTTTTCTTAGCATTTGTTTGTCTTACGTTCCTGGGCCGCATTAACCACTCCCCTTTGAATAATTACGTGATCTTTTCATGTTCTATTAGCGCTCTTTTTTCCCTGGTGCGTCTTTTTTTTTCATCTTCAAAGCCAAAGCTAAAATAGGGCGATCATTGCAATTTAATGACTACATATCCCTTTGTGAGTACGTGTTTGTTTGCATACGGAGATTCGCTGGCCTACGCAGTTTTTTTTTGTGTTTTTTCGCTCTGTGATGACTCCTGTTGCCCCGTTCGTGTGGTCCCTACGTATTTTTAGGAGCATTCCATCGAGTTTATTTAAATAGATGAGAAAGGCAATTCCCAAATTAGGGGGGGGGGGATCTCCTGTGTCGCATCTGGGTCTCTTCATAATAACCCCCAGCATCGTAACGCATCCCCTCGACGCACAAAAGCGCACTTACGCGTACAAGTATTGCAGACGCCGCATTTTTTATTTTATTTTTTTTACTCTCGGGAGTGTAAAAGGTTTTCATAAATGAAAATAAATACTTTTCTTCAGATGGAAGGAGAGAGAGAAGGGGTGGTGGCAGAAATGACTGTTTGATACGTTAATGCCAGGAAATAAGAGACTCATCTTGTTGTATTGACTGTATTTTCTTGTATTTTTTTGCGCCAAAAAATGATGACTGAGGGGTACGGCTTATATGTGCACAAATTAGACTTTGTTATGCATGAAATTGCAAGGTGATAGAGAGAAAACGTCATAACGCAAGACAATGCGGTCATTAAAAATACCTAGAGATGACAAACTTGACGGTATGGGCACACATCCTGGTTGTATTGCTCACTTGACTTCCTTTTTGAAATGATTTCCGTGCAGGCAACATCCTTTTAGGAATGTGCAATCCAGTAATCGATTAATACAGTATCTCAGAAATACTACGTAGGTTGATTTTTCTTAAGATTTTCCCTTCAAAGTAACACATTTATATTCCGAGGTGGCTTATACGAGAGAAATGGTAAAATTCAACTATTTTAAGGCAATTTTAAGGGTGCGGCTAATTTGCGAGAAAATATGGTACGTATTTGTTGTTTTGCTCCGATTCGACAGTAGTAAACTTTTATTGTCATCATACATAAGTATAGTATAAGTATAATGAGATTTAAAGCTTCACCATGAAGCACACAAACAACAATAACAAACAAACAAATAAATAAATAAGAAATAAATAACAATAAATAAATAACAAAAATAAATAACAATAAATAAGAAATAAATACTCAATAAATAACAACAAATAAATAAGAAAAATGAATAAGTAACAATAAAAAATCAATAAACAACAACACATAAATAAGAAAAATGAATAAATAATCAATAAATAAAAATACATATTTAATAAATAAGTAATACCAAACATTAATAAGAAATTAATAATTAATAAATAACAATAAATAAGGAATGAATAAATAAGTAACAATAAATAAGGAATAAATAATAATCAATAACAATAAATAAGAAATAAATGAATAAACAATAAACAAATAATTTATAAATAACAATGAATAAAAAAGAAAGAAATAATTAATAAATAATCAATACATTTACACCCCACTCTACAACCCTAGAATAGCAAAATTAAAACTCCATGGACATTCACTCATTGGCTTCCATTACCAGCGCTTAGCCGTCCAATCCATTTGAAATAAGAGGCCTGGCTGCCCTCTCCCATATTCTCCTTCCCATTCCCAACAGATTGGACATCCACTCGTAATAAACTCAACACGATTGTAATAATCCCCTGCCAATCAACACACTGGACATCTACCACCTTTAATGGCCTCCCCTTGAGTGAAACAAGTGTCCAATAAAGGGTTAAAAACTAAGTTTACCTGAGCGAATCAAGGCGCCGCTTCTTTGTGCGAAACACGGAAAGAAAAAAAAACGAGAGCAGAGGGAGGATACGATGGAGACACCAGATGAAAAGAGTGATAATTCTCTCGCTACCCCGAGGCCTCTCGCTGCCCCGCAAGGCCCCCTACGGGTCCCCTGGCACGTGCCTGAACAGAAAGCCGGGTCCTACTAATTGGCCCCTGTGATAACACAACCACAGAAAAAAAAATGTAAAAAGAGCTTTAAAAAAAATCAAAAATAAGAAGATGTTTGTGTTTCACATGCGCGGCATCGCCCAAACGCTTATTTTCATACAAGTAATAATTCATAGGTTTGTAATTGTCCTTTTGAAGGATGTTTGACTTGCAATTGGCGGTGAGTTTTCTCGCTATGTGATGTCAGAAAAAAAAGCAGCTAAAAGACAATTAAAAGCGTAAAGGCGCTAGTTCAAAGCGGCGCTTTCGTTTGTAAACAGCTTGTTTCTCTCTAATTGTTTCATTATCTCCGTGTGCTTATTAAATGTAGCGTAATTGTTAATTACCACAGCCGCTCCTGTAAAGAATTTGTCTCGAGTATCAAAACAAATTAATTAAAACGGAATGCGCGCGCAACAATAGCTGAGATAACAGCAGGTGTGTGTGAATATGCGCTTTTTTTGGTGGAAGCTTGTTTGTTTTTAAGCTTTTTAATGAGATTTAAATGAGATTCATGGCAATTTGGAACAGGGCAGGTGATATGCTAATGCTTTTATTGGTAAATCCATAGCGCTATTGAAGTCTTTCAAGATTTTTAAAAGTGAGGGTTTATTAAATTTGGCTTACTGAAAAGAAAAAGTAGGTATAGAGTGTCATTTTTTTTTAGAAAGAGTCAATATTACACACTTTGTGACCAAGTTTTTGGTGATTTTGGCGACGCTGGTGGATGTAAGTGGTATTGTTTTGTCAGTGAAAGGGTTAAGGGATAAAATCAGAAATTATCCTAAAATATATTGCAAAAAAATACATGTACAGTACTATAGTGTATATTTATAACTATGTTTAATGTGATTTTGGCGACGCTGGTGGTCGAAAGTGGTATTGTTTTGTGGGTGAAAGGGTTAAGCGATACAAATATTGAAATAATCCTAAAATATATTGCAAAAAATACATGTACAGTAATATCTTGTATATTTATAACTACATTTAATGTGATTTTGGCGACACTGGTGGACAAAAGCGGTATTGTTTTGTCAGTGAAAGGGTTAAGTTATACAAATATAGAAATAATCCCAAAAATATATTGCAAAAAAAGGTACAGTACTATAGTGTATATTTATAACTACGTTTTCAGTTTTTTGGCGACACCGGTGGACAAAAGCGGTATTGTTTTGTCAGTTAAAGAGTTAAGCAATACAAACAATCCTTAAATATATTGTAATAAAAACTACATGTACAGTACTATACTGTATATTTATATTTACACAAGTGAAACAAACAAAGAGAAAATGTCCAGCAACAATATAAAATAAAATAAAAATACTATAAAAAGAGCTCAATTAATCACATTGGATTTTTTCTTCTTGTATAAATTAAAATAATTCAGGGATACGGAAGAAAAATACACATAGAGTACATTTTATACAATATATTTATATTCCAGAAGTGAAACTTTGTAGAATATAAAAGTCAAGAAAATCCCAACCAAATGTATTGTTTGTAAATATTATTTACTGATTTACAGAAAAATACTCTTTACAACTATTTTTTTTACTTAAACCGGTATGTGCAGATCAACAAAATCAGCTGATCAATGCAAAAACAAGCAATTTATATAGTAGATGGCATTTATAAGGGTTTTATATGAATAATAGTACATAAAAACAAATCCCAACTGACTGCATAACTTAGCTTAGCTTAATTAGCATAATAAACTACAAACATTTGAGCGCTCACCACAAACAATAACGATATACTTTTCTGTATGTACTATTGATAGATGATGCAGGTGGAAAACACTTTATTTCAATTAGCGCACAGGAAGCAGGAAATAACCGGCAAATCAATTGTCATTCCTACACAGAGGCCCTTTTTCAGGCTGCCAGAATCCACTTTGTTCGCCCATAAAAGATGATGATGATGCCAACACTAAGTGGCGGACATTGATGGGGGCGGGGGTTGAATGTTATGTGATGTGAGGTTTTATTTTTGATTATTTTTTAATGCGTTGAAATCATGACTTGCCTTTCATGGCTATTGACGTCCAATCATTTGAATCTTGAAGGCGGGTAGCGAAGGAAGAAAGGTTGACTTGTGATAAGTGCGCTTTTGTTATGACGGCCATCTTAGGTAGGGGTATTGGTTGTTGGAAACCAGACTTCGAAAAGAATATGCAGTGGTACTTTGAGATACGAGCTTAATTCGTCCAGGGAGTGAGCTCGTATGTCGATTTACGCGTAACTCAAACAAATGATTCCCATAGAAATGAACTAAAAACAAATTAACACCAAAAACAGGTTTTTAGATTGGAAAAACATTTGGCTGTATTGGCCTCGCCTCCACCCGGACTTTACCCAAAATTTTACCCGTATATCAAAATTTATCTCGTATTTCAAGACAAACATTTGGCCAAAATTTTACTCGTATATCAAAATTTGTCATGTTTTTCAAGATAACCATTTGCCCCAAATTTTACTCGTATATCAAAATTTGTCTCATATTTCAAGATAAACATTTGCCCAAAAATCGTCTCTTATTTCAAAACAATCATTTGCCCAAAATTTGTCTCGTATTTCAAGATAAACATTTGCCCAAAATTCGTCTCGTATTTCAAGATAAACATTTGCCCAAAATTTTAGTTGTAGATCTAAATTTGTCTCTTATTTCAAGATAAACATTTGCCCAAAAATGTACTCGTATCACAAATTGCTCATATATCAAAGCACCACTGTATTCCGCTTTTCTACGTACTCCATGTCACTATATTTTTTCAGTACTTATCATAAAAAAAAAATAACCCCAAAAATATTTTTAAATAGTTTTTTAAGTGCATAATAACAATATGAAAGCCAAAAGTTAAATACAACTGAACTGTATTCTGCCAATAATAATTCATTCAAGTTCAACTTGAGCCTCCTAAGCTACAAAGCGAGTGCCAGTTCACCTGAGCGCGTCGTATATGATGGTATATATATAAAAAAACACAGTACAGGCATGTGCGTATGTATTCCGCCCCCGATGCACTACATCACATGCGCACGTACCTTAAAACGCGGCACTGGGATTTGTTTGTGATGTTGGTGCATTGGACCGAGCTTGAAGAGGTAGTAACAGTTTGATGGGAGGCTTTATGGGGACACTATATAACACCTGTGACAGTCTATTCAGTACATGTCAGCTTTGGGGTTGGATAGTGATGACAAGTGGGGGTGGCGGTGGTGGTCCTTCTTGTTGCCCGTTTACACCTTGAGAAGACGGAAATGACACCGTGTTAAATGACAGGGCCAAATCATAGCAGGATTTTTATAAGGACAGGGTGCATGTCTTATATTATGCTACTTTTTTTTAATTCTACCTTGCTCGTGTTCTGTTTGTGCTACGATTGGGTATCGAATTAGCCACGCTGATTGGATATCGAAGGCGGGAAGACTGATGAGAGGATTCCGAGATGCTTTCGCTGGTGAAAGTCATTATTCACTCTTAAAATTAGACAAATACGCTTCGAGAGACTGAAGCAAAGTTTGTAGGGATGATTTGCCTTAAAAAGACTAATTAAGGTTCAAGTAAGTTTTGCAACAAATTAGACATTTTAAACTGAAATGCAGTCATGCTTCTGTTTTTTGACAAGCTTTAATAAGTAAACAATAAAAAAAATATAGAGAATGAGCTTTTTATAACATATTTTATTCATAAAAAGAGCATGTTTAAATTTTTTTAACCTATTTGTTTTTGGAAACTCACTTTTTTTTGTGCAAATTATACATACTTTTTTCTCAAATTAGTTTTTTATATATATATACATATATAAAGGAAATATCAACTTTAGAATAACTATCCATTGTCGCAGAAAGTTATGTTAACATAAGCCTATTTATTTAATTGTTATCCAATTTATTATTGTTACTTTAATGTATGTTTGTTCTTAATTTCTGCAAAAAAGTGGCCTGCCAAAAATGCAATTTAAAAAAAAAAAAATTCATTGTATTTTCTTTAGCTAATGCGACTTATACAAGATTGCGCATTATAGTCCGGAAAATACGGTAGTTGCAGCAAAAAAATAGAATATTTAATACATAAAAATATTTTTAAAAAAAATCAAAAAAATCATTATGAAGAGTCTCAAAACGACAAAGTTCCGAAAAAAATGAATCAACTCTAAAAATAGTTGTCAATCAATCTGCTAATCAATTAAATAAATCAATCAAATAAATTGGACTCCAAACACCGTCAATGGTCCTGAAACACAAACAGTCGGCATAGAAAAGCGTCACCGGTCCCCCCGGAGATCGCCCTCCGCATGCGAGAAAATGCTTTGCGTTGATTTATGCCGTGTTTCATCCCACAATAAAGATTATGGATGACGCTATTGATTTAGCCGGGGCGGCGGCGGCCATGACTTGGAAGTCTTTGGTCTAGCTAGCACGTGTCTGTCCCTCTGTGTCTACGCTAGCCAGCCAGGTGACTAGCTAGCTAGTGACTTGGATCATCTTATGTATTAGCTCCTTTTGTGTTTAAGTTCATTTTCCAGCAGTGACACGAGTAGTCAGGAGGGAGGTTTGAAAGTATCGACTAGGCTTTGATTTAACCTCCAAAGCGCAACTACTCGCAAAGAGACTTTGTTAGATTCTCACTGGACAAAATATTAGCAACATTTCTACCTTTGGAATGATAATAAGCTTATTTATAGACGAGAAGAAAGGGATTTGTGTATTAGTACATTTCAGTATGTAGTTGCCACTTTTCATGTTGGACATTTTAAAGATTTTTTTTGAAGGAATTATGGTTTAACTCGATATTTTGGATACACAAAGGCTAGTTTTAATGTCTTAAACATTAAGCAATCCATTAAAAATGTTAAAAGGTTTATTATGGACAAAAAAAATTTAATGTACATGGTCAAAAAAGCTTACATGTTTTTTTTTTAAAGAATAAAAACCTTACTATGCATTTTGAACAAATTAAAGCCTTATAATCATAGTTACATTGTCAGTTATTATTATTTTTTTAACGAGAAAGCCTAATTATTTCCAGCATCATTTAAACCAATGCATAAGATTAAACTTTAAAAAAAACATAAAAAAAAACTATGCATAGTCATATTTTGAGCAAATAAAAGCCTTATTATCGTAGTTACATTGTCAATTATTATTATTGTTTTTTTAAAGAGCCTAATTATTTTCAGCTTCATTTAAACCAATCCATAAGATTAAACTTTAAAAAAACAGAATGCGGCAAATATTTTAATTAATACCATCATAATACATAAACACAGATGTCTAAACAATCCTTAAAGCCGCCTAGTGTACAAACCCACATTACAATCATCAATTCATTAACATGTAAACCACTTCATTTCCTGTCAAAACGAAACCAATTGCCTCTCACTAAAAAAAAACTAAACACATTTAATTACCAACATTACACAAACCAACCCCCACACATTACGTTGATCTACCCGGCAACAATGCCAATTTCTAGTGCACGGCAAAACTAATAACAAAAAGCTATTTTGCTGACTTACTATAAAAACAAAACAAAAAACAATAGCACCAAAAACACACTTTGCCTTTAAATAATTATCCAGCAATTGTTTTCTGAGACTGTACACAAGAACAACAACAACACTAAACATAATCATATACTTCACATATAGCCTAGCTGTTTTTTTAGGGGTAAAAAGCAGGAAGTAGCGGTAATATCAGCAAGCTATCTATCCTCTATTCCACTGGTGCAAAGCCAATCCTCTTTGGAAATAACAAATGCATAAAGGAGCCACAACACAAATATATCTGCCTGGCTCAGATAGATAGGACTATGCTAGAGTTTAATACCCTTATGTAAACCAGTAACAATCAAGCCCCTAACACACACCCCCACATCACCACTAAGGGGACAATAAGGAACAAGTTCCATTCTTTCGCTCTCTCTCTCTCTTTCTACAGATATGAACAGTAATGACTGATTTGGTGTGGGTGTGTGTGCGGGTATGTTAGCGACCGAGTTGGGTTTTAGATATTGAACAATGCGCTAGCTACGGTTGTTGGGATTTGGTACGGTTGTTGGGATTTGGTACGCTTGTTTGTAAGGGTTGGAGAGTTGTTTGACCTCCGGAGATTGTGGGAATGTTGTTCGATGGTTGAGATTGGTTGGTTTTTTTATGGAGAGTGTTGTTGTGTAGAGGTTTGGGGTTGGTAGGGGGTTTTGTGGTATGGGTGGATTGGCTAGTGAGTTGGATTTTTTTGGTTAATGAAGACATTGGTGGATTATTTCCTTCTTTCTATGCTATTTTCTTTACTTAACGTAGATGACATGGTGCTCTAATGAGGTTTTTAAAGGTCTAAAGCAGGGGTGTCAAATTCCCTTTGGTCTGCGGGCCGAATCCAGCTTAATTTGAGATCATGCGGTAAACTCATTGCAAAGTTACATAGAACTAACAATAAGCCCACTTTTTTTCCTTTGTATTAGTCACTAATACTAATAATTAGTGCAAAGAATGAGTAAATTATCAAAATGTTTATTAAAAGAATTTTCATTTTACAGTATGAACAATATATTATGAACAAGAGAATAAATAAATGTCAATTCATGTTGTCTGCACGTACTAAAACACTGCGCCCCTAGCGGATAATACAAGAACTACAAATTTTAAAGAAAATTCATATTTTTTTTATACAATCCAGCTTTCTTCCCCGGGCCGTACCAAACCACCAGACGGGCCGGATCCGGCCCGCAGGCTGTATGTTTGACACCCCTAGTCTAAAGTCTAAAATTTAAGACTATTTAGAAATTATCTTCACTTTTTTATGCACCAATAATTAGATATTGAGAAGTGAATTTTTGGTAAATAAAGACATTGGTGGATTATTTCCTTCTTTCTATGCTATATTCTTTACTTAAGGTAGACAACAAAGGTGCTTTAATGGGGTTTTTGCACGTATAAAGTCTAAAATTGAATGCTATTTAGAAATTAGCTTCACTTTTTCATGCACAAATCAAATCAGAATTCAAAGAATTTATTGTCATTATACACAGAAATTGGTGGTGCTACTCCAAAAAGTGCGTTCAACCAGTAAAGACATAAATAAGTACTATAAAAATTAAAAAAGTCACCCGGACAATGTAAATTCTTAAATATTGGACATTATAAGATATTTTAGAATATACTTTGCCAGGTTTTTTGTTATTTCCTTATTTTTTTTATTACAGTCATATCAGACAGGGGGTTCAAACTTGCGGCACAGGGGCCAATTTTAGCCCACAAGGCAATTTTTTGTGGCTCCTATTTGACCTCCAATTGTAGTATTGGTGCGACAAAAAAATTATAATACTTTTAAATAAAATGAATGAATTATTGGCTGGCCCTCAATGCAGAGCGTGGGATTTTTTTGCACAATTTTGGAAGTTTCTTTTTTTTTTTTAGTACCTTGTTGGCAGTGAAATTTGCCTCTGTATCGGAATTCAATTCTGTTCAAAGTGGTCTAAAAAAAGCTCTTCAAAAGTCTTGAACTTGACTCTTTAAAACCTGTAGGGACCCTAAGAACGCTGACTTGACATCAAGCTGGACTATCCACCCCCCCCTCGTCTTCCTCTTTCACATTTCTCAACAACATTTTATTGAGATTTCTAAATCTTTTTCCACCTTGAAAATCTCAACTCGTCTTTTCCTGCTTAACACTTTTATCAATGTTAAATATACTTCAACACACTTTTTGACCAAGAGGGAGGACAAATGACAGATGTTTAATCTAATTAGTGTCATGTGTGTGAGTGTGTGTGTGTGTAAGTGTGTAAGTGTGTGTAAGTGTAACACCGGGTTATAATAGCAAAGGTTAATATCATACATCAGCTGCCATCTGCATGTAAAGAGGTCTTCGGGAGAAAAAAAACACTCACTTTGCACGCTGTAAGAAATCACGACACTTGACATTTCACTCTTTTAAGGGTTTGTGTGTATGTGTGTGAGTGGTATATTTATTGGTGCACCAAATGGAAGAGTTTTGTCTTAAAAACTTAAAAAAATGTCAACTCCATTTCATGTGGGCTGGATCATTTTAGATATAATATTTAGATTTTTTTTAATAATAATTGATTAAAAGAACTGGATTAAAATCCCTGAATGTTCAGTTTTTTATAGATCTAAAGCAATGTTTATTTTAGCTTCTTTTATATATTTTTTTAGATTTTACAAAATGATTTTTGAACTAAAAACAGAAAAAATGATTAAAAATGACAGTTATTGATTTAAAAGGGTGAAAATCATGAAATATAATATACATATGTATCTATCATTTTAATTTGATACTAAAACAGGGGGCAAACTACGGCCCACGGGCCACATACGGCCTGTTAGGCTTCATAATCCGGCCCACCGATGTTGTCCAAACATTTTTTTTCCCCAAGATGGCGCCGTCATGCGGAAGCCAGTGGCAGTAACTCTTATTTGTTTTTGGTGTTTTACAGCCCCTCTATCTTTTTTAAATGACATTTTAATATTTCTTAATACATTCATTTGTACTTTACTTTGTACTTTATTCTTTTTACTTTAACTTTGAGTGATGAGTATGTTAATACTTAAGTCCTTTTTTCTCTTTATGTTTCATATGTACTATTAACGGATGCACTTTTTTATATGTATCGTATCTTATGCTGACCCGGCCCATCTGTCAATTTCTTTAACTCCGCCCCTGGTCACCAAGTTGAACTCCGATCATCAAGCTCCTCCGAAAAAGCCCTAGTCGGAAAGAATGAAATATTTATACGACATTAGCCAAGATCCTATAGCTTGCAAGTAAAGCAAAGCGGATAGAAGGCCGGCTATGGGTTTGTTGCCTTGTTACAGATTTATTATCTTTTATCCACCCGCCATGTTTCTCCAGCAACACTCAAGCGGTCGCGGCGAGAGCCCAGGCGGGTAAATGATCCCGTCGTAAAGCAGACACGCCATCGCAAATACTATTTACAGATCTCGCCTGGGGATCGCTGACAGTTTTTTTTTTGACACGTCGACTGAAAGGGAGGACGTCGGGCCAAGTACACAAGAGTAAGCGTTAATTCTACTACGCCAGACACTTGAATGGCTGCCGTTGTTTTTCCAAAGGCGTTTTTTTTTTTTTTTTTATGGAGTAGAAACTGCCGGCTGCGAGTGTCGTTTTTTTACCCGTGATTGATTACGCCGGCCCCCCGGGGGGCTTTGCGGAGCGCCATGCGTTTTGTTTGAGTATTTACTGGGATGTTGGGAGGATAAAAATGGCGGTGGAAGACCACCACGGCCCACACGTGGAGATAAACAAGGATGGAGATCATCTCCACGTGAATTGAAACTGGAGGAGGACGTAACCTAAAAAAATAATAGACAATTAGAGTCTAAGTTAAAGTCTGAGTCACTGTTTTTGTCCAATATTGCTGCGGGTGTTTTCTATTTGATGAATGCCAAATTTTTTTCTTGCTCATTTTTTTTCACAGTCTGCCCTCTGTCTGCTCCTTTTCACCCGCCATCTTTATATTGTCATCAGTCGTGCTGTGTCTATGTGAAGGGGGTGTGCAATGGTGGGTGGGTGTCGGCTTTTTTTGGGGATAAACGTCAAATATATTTGCGTTATGTATCTTAATTAGTGTGTTGGGGGAGTTGACCGCTAATGAAGGGACTGCAATTGATGCTATTAATGCTAATTTTATTAATGATAATAAGGGAATTTAACTCATTGGCGGTGCTAGGCGTCAAATTTGGTTGAAGTGGGAGGGTCATCTTCAAATTCAAACTCAATGAAATACCCTTAAATAAGAATTGATCAGGCAGGGGTGGGCAAACTTTTGGGCCTGGGGGCTATATTGACTTTAAAAAATTGACAGATGGGTTCAGAACAAGATACGATACATATAAAAAAGTGCATCCGTTAACAGTACATATGAAATATAAACAGAAAAAAAGGACTAAAGTAGTGACATACTTATTACTCATAATTAAAGTAAAAAGTTTAAAGTACAAAGTCAAGTAAAAAGGAATGTATTAAGAAATATTAAAATGTCATTTAAAAAATATAGAGGGGCTGTAAAACACCAAAAACAAATAAGAGTGGACATAGATACTGCCACTAGATTCCGCGTGACGGCGCCATCTTGGGAAAAAAAAATACATTATTTGTACAATGTTTGCGGGCCGGATTAAAAAGCCTAACGGGCCGGATGTGGCCCGCCGGCCGTAGTTTGCCTGTCTGGGTTAAGCAATACAAACATGAGAAAAAAAAACATGTCCAGTACTATACTGTATATTTATATTCACACGAGTGAAACAAACAAAGACAGTGTCCAGCAAGAATATAAAATAAAATAAAAATACTATAGAAAAAGCTCAATTAGTGAGTCTGCCATTAGCTGATTAGCAATTCAGGGTGTTTTCCCCCACTCGGTTGTACTTGGCTGTAGTTTTCTGAGGTGGGAATGCTCCGGAACCCCCCTACAGAGAAAGCGAGGGTGGTCGGTCAGGAGGACACGGTCCCAAGGCCAGTCCCTTTGAGCATCGCTCTTCAGCTCCATCACCTTTAGCAGCGGAGCTTGTCTCCGTCTCCGTGTCCTTTGGCCTTAAATCAGCCGGCTGTCTCCGTGTGTGAAAGCTCTCTTCTCCTCTCTGGCGGCATAACTCATCCCACTCGTCTCACCTCTGTCTCTCGCTCTCTCTCTTTTTTCTTGCCCTCTCTTTCTCTCCGGAGCATAACTCTTTTTGGGCGTCTCGCTAACTCTAACCTGCTTTTTCAAGCCTCCCTTTTTTATGTTAACCTTTTATGGTTATATTTTCTCTTCATATCCATACCTGTCGCATTTTTCACGTCCCTTTAAAGCACTGGCACGTTGTCCCCTTCTCACGCTTCGAGGTAGACTAACATAACTCCGTTTTTTGGCCTTTGCTTTGAAATTATGTTATTTGTAGTTTTTTTGGGATGAGTGCATGTGTTTAATTTAGGATTTGAGGTTAAAGTTTAATAATTTAATTTAATCTAAAGTAGATGAAGACAAGTTAATTAGTGGTAAATAGTGTCTAAATTGAGCATTTATAGAAAGTCATTTTTTGTGTGGTTGGTGTTTTCAAGGTGATTGCATGTAACATACATATATAAGCACATATATACATGCACACACATATTTAAGCACAAATATACATATAAAAAAAAAAAAAAAAAAAAATATATATATATATATATATATATATATATATATATATATATATATATATATATATATATATATATATATATATATATATATATATATATATATATATATATTTATATGTATATATGTGCTTAAATATGTGTGTATGTATATATGTGCTTATATATGTATGTTATATGTATATATGTGCTTATATATGTATGTTATATGTATATATGTGCTTATATATGTATGTGTATGTATATATATGTGCTTATATATGTATGTGTATGTATATATATGTGCTTATATATGTGTGTGTATGTATATATGTGCTTATGTATGTGTGTATGTATATATGTGCTTATATATGTGTGTGTATGTATATATGTGCTTATATGTATGTATGTGTATATGTATATGTGTATATATATGTGTGTATATATATATGTGTGTATATATGTGTGTATATGTATATATGTATATGTGTATATATATGTGTGTATATATGTGTGTATATATATATATATATATATATATATATATATATATGTGTATATATATATGTGTATATATATATGTGTATATATATATATGTGTATATATATATATGTGTATATATATATATGTGTATATATATATATGTGTATATATATATATGTGTATATATATATATATGTATATATATATATATATATATATATATATATATATATATATATATATATATATATATATATATATATATATATATATATATATATATATATATATATATATATATATATATATATATATATATATATATATATATATATTTCAGCAACACGCTTACTTATTTATATATTTATTCAGGTATTTATTTATTAACTTACTTATTAACCATCTATTTATGTCTAAAATGTCTTTTTCTGTGTCTCTGTTCTTACCCTCTTGCTACTGCGACAACGAAATTTCCCAAATACGGGATGAAAAAAATTATCCAATCCAATATATATTTAAAAAAAAAAACAGGTTTATAAAGGCACCAAAAATCAGCATCTTTAAAAATCCCTTCCCAATGTCGACAAGTCAAACACTGTCAAATACTTCCATAAATATACGTATTTTCAAAGCAGTGTTGGATTGTGGGTAAATAAATACTTGAGAATTGGGAGCCGGATGGATGAAAAGGATCCAAACAAAGCCGCTTTTATTCTCTCAACTGTGATGAAGATACGGCTCAATCCGTAGTTCTCCTAATGCCGAAACAGCTAAACAGATAGGTGTTCTTAACTCACATATCTATTTTTTATTTATTTATTTTCCCCGACGCAATCACACGCGATGGAAAGTTTGGCGTTAATTCGCATCTCTGTTATTAGACTTTCCGCCCACGCTGATACGCCAGCGTGTTTATCTTCTTCGCTGGTGAACATAATGAGCTCAAAGAGTGAAGATGCTCCCGAGAGTCGGGGTTTATCGTTTGCTTCTTTGCTCCGGCGCTATTTTGTCTATCATCCTCCTGTGTGCAACTTTTTTGTTGTTGTTGTTGTTGTTGTTTTTCCACTGCGTTTTTTTTTATATGGGAAGAACTCTGTTAAACTGCAGAGTGGAAATGCACTCGGGTTAACCTTTTGTTGGTCACTTGTAGCGGAAAAAAATGCTGGAGTGGGTTAGAAATAGGTTGAATTTTGCTTTATGCAGTTTTTAAGAATGAATTACTGGTATTTTTTGGAGGAAATAATAATGGTTGATCATGATGTGCGTTCAGAAAATGTTTCAGTTTTTTATAGATCTAAAATGATGTTTATTTGAGCTTTTTTAAATATATTTTTAATTTTACTAAATTATTTTTGAACTAAAAACACCCCAAAAAATCATTAAAAAATTTCAATGGTTGATTTAAAAGGGAGAAAATCGGGCCATTTTAGATATAATATTTAGATTTTTTTTTAAAATAAATGGATTAAAGGAATTGGATTAAAAGCCCTGAATATTCAGTTTTTTTATAGATCTAAAACAATGTTTATTTTAGGTTTTATTAATGTCTTTAGATTTTACTAAATGATTTTTGAACTAAAAACACCCGAAAAAATGATTAAAAAATGTCTATGTTTGATTTAAAAGAGGGAAAACAGTAAATATTGGCTGGGTCATTTTAGATATAATATTTAGATATTTTTTTTAAATAAATAGATGAAAGGAACTGGATTAAAAGCCCTAGATATTCATTTTTTTATAGATTATATAAGCTTTTTTTCTTAGTAAGAGAAAACCATTTATTTAATAATTGTTTTTTTTTATTTCAAAAGTAAACCATTTTTATTATATTCCATATTAAAGTGGAAAACAGAAAATATTTTTATATATTTTTTGATTTTTCCAAGCTGATTTTTGACCAAAAAAGCACACACAAAAAATTAAAAATTTAAATTATTGATTTAAAAGGGTGAAAATCAGAAAATATAATATACATCTATATCTATCATTTTAATTTGATCCTAAAACAAAAAGTCAGCACTCATGATTTACTTTCCCGGGCCACACAAAATAATACGGCGGGCCATAATTTGGCCCGCGGGCCGCCACTTTGACACCTGTTTTTTAAAGGTTACTAGAATCTTGCAAAATTAATACTTTTCCACAATGTACTAAATTCAATATCATTAGCCACGATAGCTTTGTCCAATCATGTCAGGCGTCCATCATTAGCTTTAGCAATATTTTCCAGTGGCTAATGGGTCCACTAAGATTATACAATGAAAAACGCCTTCATATGCTAACACCAGCTTTCACAATAATAGGTCATAAATTAATACAGTGTGCTCAGCAGTAAATAATATTCCGCTGTTGGTGTTTACAGAAGAACGCCGACGTATGAACGGAATAATCAGAGCACGATTACAGCATCGGTCGGGAGTGTCTGTTTATATTGCCGTCTATTTACTGTCCCATTTGTCAATCATGGAGGGGATGGAGTGCATATTGATCAGGATTATCTAGCAATCTATCGGTTTATTCTTCTTTTTTTTGATGCAACACATTTTTAAATCATATAAATAATCATTTTTTGAAAAAAAAGACAAATTTAATACTGTAAGTGTGGTCCTTTTTGTTGTGTTTTGACTTTTTATAGCTTAAATCCATAGTGACGTCCAATTCATTTCAATTGGGAGATCACAGTCGAAATAAATTGGACATCTATTGTTGTTTTTAGGTGTTTTTAAAGTGTTTCCATTTTTCTTTTACTAAGCTACCACTCATAACTTTTGAATAGATCTGCACTGTCCATGAAAGGGTTAAATACACACATTTTAATTCATTTTTTTAACAGACAATTATGTTAGTTGCATTAGAGACACTTCTGACTGACGCTTATTGTGATTTAAAGCGCTCATATCTCAAGACACTGAAGTTTTCTTAAGTAGGGATTTAGTTAAACTACTGCTGAACTGACGGAAATTGACACATCCCAGACGGATTTTCAGTCAAAATGAAATACAGTCGTACCTCTACTTAAAAAAATAATTGGTTCCAAGACTTTTTTCGTAAGTAGAGGTGTACTTTATATGTAAATTCCCAAATTCGTTCCACGGTCCTCACAACAATTATCAACTAAACCCTTTAAAATTGTCCCAATTTTGTATGAAAGATGAGAAAAAACACAAAATGTATTAGGAACTTATTTATTAATGTTTTAAAATATATAAAGCATATTTAAATTTGACCTGCGCCGCTGAAATATCTCCCTCTGCAGTTTTATAGATGTAATACCCCTGTTTGTCCCCCTGATGGCCGCAAGAGCCCATTCTACCAGGGCCAAAGCCGTCCATTTTGTAGTACATTTTAGACTTTTAAGTGTGCCCTATACAGGTGTGCGAAAATATATACCACGTTGCATTTGTAGTTTTTAATTGCTTAATAAGAGGAATTAAAAATAAAATAACTGATAAGTAAATTCATTCACTTTTTGGAGGATTTCGTAACTTTTTCGTATTTTGAGTTTGCGTGTAAAAAATATTATAACCTGAAACTTTTGTACCTAAAGGCATTCATAAGTAGAGGTATGAGTATGAGGAGATTTATTGACCTTTTTGTAGTCTGAACGGTCCAGATTAGACCCCCGCCCCGCATGTTTGTCACCAAAATCTATCCACTTGAAAATACATCAACGTTAAGGCGGTCTAAGGAGCTTATTATGGTATAATTTACTTCTCAGTCTGTGTCATTTGGACCTCGTGTTATCACCAAATCATTCCTACACGGCAAAGAGCGAGGTGGGTCGAGCATGGGGGGGGGTGACGGAGGGGGTGACGCGGTGGTCTGTGTTCCCTATGAAATGTACACCAGGGTGAATTTCACTGGTGTTAATGGCTTTTTAAATGTCAGGGAAAGACGGGGAATGATAAAAGAGAGATGTGTTATCCACTGTCTTCATGATCACCGTAGAACACACCGCTACTCTCACCTCATCACTGCTGTGTGGGTGGCGGGGGGTGTATGTTAAGGTGTTTTGCGACTGTATGTGTGTGTGTTTGGAGGAGGGGGGAACGGGCCACCGTGCGGTCGAGCTGATGTCAGCGTGATTTATGCACCAATCAGATGAGCTGTGAGGGGAGGGAATAGAGAAAGTGGGGATGGGCAGGAAGGCAGGAAGGCCGACTTACTGCTTTATTGTTGTGTTACATACATATGTGCGTATATGTGTGAGTCCTTTGTATGTGAATGAGAGAGAGGTAAAGACCAAATAAACTGCCTTTAAACTTTTTTTAAACTAACCTTTATGTGTAACGTATTTTCACGACTATAAGGCGCACCACATTATAAGGCGCACCCTCATTGAATGACATTTTTTCCATATATAAGGCGCACTGTCTATTTTGGAGAAAATGTAAGACTTTTAAGTGCGCCTTATAGTGGTGAAAATATGGTAATTGCTATTGACTTCCATGTATGAAGCACTCACTACTTCACAGTCACCTCTAGAGCCAGCCATTGTTGATGTTTTGGATTTTTTTTGTATAAAATCTTGCAGTGGGGGAGGAGCTAAATGATGGAATATGTTGTAAATTAAGATGGCTGATCTGCATATTTAACAGTATTGTTTCAGTTCAGGCGTTTGTGTTTTTTTAATATCCGACAGTGGTGGTTTTCTGTTTTTTTCCATATATAAGGCTGGATTATAAGGTGCACTGGATTATAAGGTGCACTGTCTATTTTGGAAAAATTTAAGACTTTTAAGTGCGCCTGATAGTCGTAAAAATACGGTATTTGTTTTTTTACAGCCCCTCTATCTTTTTTTAAATGACATTTTAATATTTCTTAATACATTCCTTTTTACTTGACTTTGTACTTTATACTTGTTACTTTAATGTTGAGTGATGAGTATGTTAATACTTGAGTCTCTTTATGTTTCATATGTACTGTTAACAGATGCACTTTTTTATATGTATCCTATCTTATGCTGACCCCGCCCATCTGTCACATTTTTAAGGTCAATGTGGCCCCCGGACCCAAAAGTTTGCACACGGCTGATTTACTCAATACATAATATATGACATTATTTTAACTGATCTAAAAATACAGGTATTTGTTATTTGACAAACGCTACATTGTATCAATAGTCAAAAATTCAGTGTCGGGACATCTTTAACTGACGATAATTTGCATTATAAATGCAGTAACTGGCGAGGAGTCACTTGGCGAAATGGGCGCAGATTCATTAGGAGCGTCGTGAATCACGGCGTAATTAATTAACTCGTCCTTGGTAATGAGAGTGTTTGTGTGCGTGGCACCCCCTCCTCCACCTCTCGGCCTGTACCCTCTCTAATTGCTCCCCTCTCAATTAAAATGCAGTCTGCTGTGACATCACTCAACCCTATGTTACAGCTCCACCTTAACAAACATGCACTTCATTTTTTATTTTTTTTATTTTACCTCGTTAAAACCATGGATTGCATTGTAAAACCGTGACTGGGATTTCTGAGGCAATCGAGTTCATTGGAAATTTAGACGTTTGGATGATGTGAAATGTACGGAAAGTTGTGATTATGTATTGGGTTTGTTTGTTTTGATGTTTGGGTTAATGATAACTGAAGAATGAATGAAGGGATTGTTAGCAAATTAGTTGGAGAACGTTTAAAATTACATTATTTTTTATTCCGTTTTAGCTGGAAGTGCGAAAATATGTTAAATGAAACGGTTGGGTGATTAAGTACAAAGTAAAGTAAAAAGTACAAAGTAAAGTAAAAAGTACAAAGTAAAGTAAAAAGTACAAAGTAAAGTCAAAAGTACAAAGTAAAGTCAGAAGTACAAAGTAAAGTCAAAAGTATAAGGTAAAGTAAAAAGTATAAGGTAAAGTAAAAAGTATAAGGTAAAGTAAAAAGTATAAGGTAAAGTAAAAAGTATAAGGTGAAGTAAAAAGTATAAGGTAAAGTAAAAAGTACAAAGTAAAGTAAAAAGCACAAAATAAAGTAAAAAGTACAAAGTAAAGTAAAAAGTACAAAGTAAAGTAAAAAGCACAAAGTAAAGTAAAAAGCACAAAGTAAAGTACAAAGTAAAGTACAAAGTACAAAGTAAAGTACAAAGTAAAGTAAAAAGTACAAAGTAAAGTAAAAATTACAACGTAAAGTAAAAAGTACAGAGTTAAGCAAAAAGTACAGAGTAAAGTAAAACATACAGAGTAAAGTAAAAAGTACAAAGTAAAGTAAAAAGTACAAAGTTAAGTAAAAATTACAATGTTAAGTAAAAAGTACAAAGTTAAGTAAAAAGTACAAAGTTAAGTAAAATGTAAAAAGTACAAAGTTAAGTAAATAGTACAAAGTAAAGTAAAAAGTAATTTGTGAATCTGGGTGCGTCTTATACAAGAGAAATTGTCAAATCCAACGATTTTAAGGCCATTTTAAGCGTGATTTATACACAGAGAAGGCTTATATGTGAATATATCCGATACTTAAAAAAAACACATAACTACCAATCTTATAACCAAATCCCAAAAACAGTCTAATCGGGTACTAACTACCATCTCAGAACTGATTTTTCCATTTGAAAAATGCTTTTTAATCCTACGTTTTAGCCTCCTCCCACAATTCTTTGCTTTAGTCAGAGCAGTACATTTAGAAATTGAAGTAAAAAAAATAGAAAAAGTTGAATGAACGATGAGGTAGCGATATAAATCACCACCTGTTAGCCACTACCCCCCCTATTGGTGACAACCTTTGAAATATTGCTATGATTTTTCCGTGTTTGCATATATGAGCTTAATTTATTCCGATCCGGCGGCATGGTTTTATTTACAAGGCAGCTCTGGTCGGATGCCAGCCAGCCCATTTAGTGCATTGTGGGGGGTGGGAGAGGGGGGGGGGGGGTAGAGAGAGAGCCAGACCCTCTGTGGTTGGTCGGACATGGCGTAGTAATGCCCGACATTGGAGTGGTCGCCGTGTTTTTCAATGAGGCGATTACCCGCAAAAGGGTCATCGAGCTGTTTGAGAACGAAACCCGGATCGGCTCGGGAGTGTCAATCATAGTGACAGATGCTGGCGGAGTTGTGTGATTGGCAAATGGGAGTTTTTTTTAGGGGGTGGACGGAATCCTGCTGGTTGGTATTGTGGTGTTGTGTTGAGGAAAATGATCAGAATCGTATTAGAAATTATGTAGGTGTGTCAAAGTGGTGGCCCGGGGGCCAAATCTGGCCTGTCGCATCATGTTGTGTGGTCCGGGGAAGTTGATGATGAGTGCCGACTTTCTGTTTTTGGATTAGATTAAAATGAAGAGTATATAAAATTTCCTGATTTCCCACATTTTAAATCAATGATTGTCATTTTAAAATCAATTTTTGTGTTTTTAGTTCAAAAATCATTTTTTTTAAATCTAAAAATATAGAAAAAAAGTTAAAATAAACATTGTTTTATATCTATAAAAACTGAATATTCAGGGATTTTTAAAGATTATAGATGTAAATTAAATTTCCTGATTTTTTTCCCCTTTTAAATCAATAATTGTCATTTTTTAATCATTTTTTTCGGTTTTTAGGTCAAAAATAATTTTGTCAAATCTAAAAAAAAATATTTAAAAAAAGCTAAAATAAACATAGTTTTAGATCAATAAAAACTGAATATTCAGGGCTTTTAATGCAGTTCTTTTAATCCATTTATTAAAAAAAATCTTTTTTCTCTTGAATTTCATTCATAGACGTTAAAATTTATTTTTTTAAGCGTTTTTATCTGTTTATCATTTCCCTATTTTGAAATAAATGACTATATCGACCTTATTGTCTTGCGTTATGGCATATCTTGTCTAGTCTCATCTAATTTATGCGCGTATAAGCCGTACCCTCAATTCAGTCATCATTTTTTTACTGACAAATATGGCTTATATGCGAGAAAATAATCAAAATTGGACTTGTGTCATTGTCCGAACTGGCGGCCATGTTGCCTAGAATAAAACTAGATGGGATTTCTAGTTTGACGGGTGAGGCGGTGGGGGTGGCTTAATGTCATTTTGCCACCATCTGTATCATTTTTTTATTTACGGAAATCACCCGCGGAAGTCGGTACACCTTGGAAGGAAATCCTCAAATCCCCCAGCGCGTCCTCGGCACGAGACACCGTGACCTTGTAAACCTTGAGTTATTTCACCACCCGACAACTACGAAAGGGGGCCGGCAAGAAAAGCCAGCGTGGATGAGGTTAGGGTCGAGCTCGCCAAGGTGGGATAAAGGGGAGGGAGGGGGGCGGGAGTGTGGTGTTAGTAGAGAAAAAGAGCTCCTGCCTGTCATGCCTTTCAAACGCTAAGAAAAATGAGCACTTGGGCTGAAGTACAATTATTAGCCCCTGTCCGCAGATTCATCACGGCACAGAGCGGGAGGCGGCCGAGCCAAAAGGTTGCGGTGGTGGCGGCGGCGGAGGTGGTGGTGGAGGCGGAGGTGGGAAACAATGAGAAAGTGAGGAAATTGACCCAAGTCCGTGAGCGAGGTGCTAAGGTACTCGGAAGGGGGAGGAGCAGGGGGAGGAAGAGGTGGAGTTTGGGGGTTAAAGGCTCTGAAGCAGGGGGATGGGCTAAATTGGGGGTTGGGAAGCTATGGATCAGAAGCCATATGCGGCTCTTTTGAAGGTGCTCGGATGTTTGATTGCTGTTTTTTTGGTCGCCGGTCTTTTGGTCGCCGGTCTTTTGGTCGCCGGTCTTTTGGTCGCCTGTGTTTTGGTTGCCGGTCAAATGGTGACTGTTTACTGTTGAAACCAGCTCTCAAAATTATAATCATGAGAGAGAGAGTTTAATTACTGAGAGAGTTCAATATCTGAGAACATTTGATTCCTGAGAGAGTTTAATAACTGAGAGAGTTTAATAACTGAGAGAGTTTAATAACTCAGACAGTTTACTTCCTGAGAGTTTACCCTCAGAGAGAGTTTACTCTCTGAGAGAGAGAGATTAATATCTAAGTACTGTTTAATATCTAAGTACTGTTTGATATCTAAGTACTGTTTGATATCTAAGTACTGTTTGATATCTAAGTACTGTTTGATATCTAAGTACTGTTTGATATCTAAGTACTGTTTGATATCTAAGTCCTATTTGATATCTAAGTACTGTTTGATATCTAAGTACTGTTTGATATCTAAGTACTGTTTAATATCTAAGTACTGTTTAATATTTACGTACATTTGACCGGCGACCAAAAGACCGGAGACGAAAAGACCGGCGACCAAAAGACCGGCGACCAAAAGACCGGCGACCAAAAGACCGGCGACCAAAAGACCGGCGACCAAAAGACCGGCGACCAAAAGACCGGCGACCAAAAGACCGGCGACCAAGGAATAATATTTGGAAAATATGAGTTGTTTATGTCTCTGTTCGTCAAAAAGGTTCCCGACCCCTGTGCTAAATTAAAGGTGAGCCAGGAAATGGGAATGGCGGACGTAAAAGAGGCTCCAATGAAATAAGAGGATTTGTCAGGTGGTAATAAAGTCCGCTAATCTGAGGGGGGTCCAGACGCCGACTCGCTTCGCGTTTCCCGCTCCTCCACCGCGCCGCGCCAAGGTCACGCGCACCTTGTTTTCAATCGGGTGGTAGTCCCACGTTTGCGAAGGGTCCTCGGTTTCGTTAATGAACATGGCCGCCCAACGCCACGTTGATTTTGGAGGCTCGTCTTTCTCCCTTTCGCGAGCCGGTCGGCCCGGGACAATCGATAGCCTTCAAAAGCATTGCGCGAATGCGAATGTCAGGCGGGATAATAGATCGGCCGGGATGCAACGATTCTGGTTAAGAACATTGGCGATTTGGGATGAGATATGTGGCACTTGGTGGGGGTTGGAGAGTCGGAGCGCTCTAAAAAAATGTGTTCTTCTTGTTTTGAGTCAATTTTGAAAGCATGGTGCTTGGACGTTTGGTCGCCGGACGCTTGGTCGCCGGACTTTTGGTCGCTGGACTTTTGGTCGCCGGACTTTTGGTCGCCGGACTTTTGGTCGCCGGACGTTTGGTCGCCGGACGTTTGGTCGCCGGGCGTTTGGTCGCCGGATGTTTGGTCGCCGGATGTTTGGTCGCCGGATTTTTGGTCGCCGGATGTTTGGTCGCCGGACCTTTGGTCGCCGGTCTTTTGGTCGCCGGTCTTTTGGTCGCCGGATGTTTGGTCGCCGGTGATATGGTGACAAAGAGTTTACTGTTGAAACCAGCTCTCAAAATTATATTCATGAGAGTACTGTTTAATATCTAAGTACTGTTTGATATCTAAGTACTGTTTAATATCTAAGTACTGTTTAATATCTAAGTACTGTTTAATATCTAAGTACTGTTTAATATCTAAGTACTGTTTAATCCCATCCCAAGGTAAGATGGTGAGCAATGGCAGAAACAAGTGAGTTTTTTTTAACATTTTATGCAAGATACTGTTTATTTTTTTTCTTGAATTTCATTAATAGACGTCAAAATGTGTTTAGTCTTTGTCATCTTGCAGTTTCGTGCATGTCAACTTTCATTTATGCGCATATAAGCCGTACCCTCGATTCAGTCATCATTTTTTTAAGCATATATGCAAGAAAAAATAGTAAACATTGTTTTCTAACAGAAAAAAAAATGGATCACCATCCCAATTTACTTTTACACGTTGGTTCGGTAGGACAAACAGCCCAAAACAAATGAGACGTCTGACAAGATTCTTCTGTAGTCCACAACTCACGTTGAGACGTTAAAACGTAGACGAATCGCCCAAACCCGGAGAACTCCATTTACAGGCGTACCTTGTGACTTATGAGTTTAATCTGTTCCTTCACCCCCTTTTCAGGGCTTCTAATAGCACAATCAGTTGCGCTTTGGACTTTCTCGGGACTCCTACCCAGGGCTAATTTACAGCAAAATAAATACCGTTTTTTTTCCTCGCATATAGGCCGTTTTTGTCTAAAAAAAATGATGACTGAATCGAAGGTACGGCTTATATGCGCATAAATTAAATTAGACATCCACGAAAATGCAAGGTGACAAAGACGAAATGCCATGATACGGTCGTTTATTTCAAAATGGAGAAAAGATGAAGAGATAAAATGCTTACAAAATGTATTTTGATGTCTAGGAATGTAATTTAAGACAAAAAATAAACCGTATGTTGCTTAATATATGATAAAACTCACTTAGTGGTGCCTGCCATTGCTCACTCATGTTGCCGCCATCTTATCGTAGTTAAACGTGCTCTGATTGGCCAGAAACGAGTAATTTTGGTACATTTGTTTACCATATGTAGTGTTTACTACTCACTTTTTTTAAATTGTCTATGTGCAGGTAAGGATTTTGAAGGTTTAGCAACATGTTTAGTACATATGTGAGATTATGAAATCTAACAAAATTTTGCTTATTTTCTCCTTTTTATTTTTTGTTCCTAAGTGACGACTATTGCCGTAATAGGAACCATCGAAAGAATTATTACTCCGAATTAAAATCATAAAAATGGGTGATTTTTCTGAATCGGCGGCGTCTTATACGAGAGAAATTGTAAAATTCAACCAGTTTAAGGCAATTTTAAGGGTTTGGCTTATACGCAGATGCGGCTTATATGCGAAAAATTATTTTTTTTTAAAGATTTTCCGTTCTTAGTAACGCATTAGTACTCTTGAAATCATAAATATGGGTGAAATTTCTGAAGCTGGAGCATCGTATACGAGAGAAATTGTAAAATTAAACGATTTTAAGGCAATTTTAAGGGTGAGGCTTATACGCAGATGCGGCTTATATGCAAGAAATTATTTTTCTAAAGGTTTTCCCTTAGTAACATAAATACTCCGTATTAAAATCATAAATATGGGTGTTTTTTCTTAATCGGGGGCGTCGTATACGAGAGAAATTGTAAAATTCAACCATTTTAAGGGTTTGGCTTATTCACAGATGAGGCTTATATGCGAGAAAATATTTTTCTAAAGATTTTTCCTTCTTAGTAACACAGTACTCCGTATTAAAATCTTAAATATGGGGGAAATTTCTGAATCTGGAGCATCGTATACGAGAGAAATTGTAAAACTCAACAATTTTAAGGCAATTTTAAGAGTTCGGCTTATACGCAGATGCGACTTATATGCGAGAAATTATTTTTCTGACGAGTTTCCCTTCTTAGTAACATAGTACTCTATTAAAATCATAATTATGGGTGAAATTTCTGAATCGGGCGAATCTTATACGAGAGAAATTGTAAAATTAAACCATTTTAAGCCAATTTTAAGAGTTTGGCTTATATGCGAGAAATTATTTTTTTTAAAGATTTTCCCTTCTTACTAACACGTTAGTACTCCATACACTTAAAATCATAAATATGGGTGAAATTTCTGAATCGGGAGCGTCTTATACGAGAGAAATTGTAACATTCAACGATATTAAGCCAATTTTAAGAGTTTGGCTTATACGCGAGAAATTATTTTTTTAAAGATTTTCCCTTCTTTCTAACGCGCTAATACTCCATACTCTTAAAATAATAAATATGGGTGAAATTTCTGAATCGGGAGCATCGTATACAAGAGAAATTGTAAAATTCAACAATTTTAAGGCAATTTTAAGAGTTCGGCTTATACACAGATGCGACTTATATGCGAGAAAATACGTTACCGAGCGCTAACCCCCATATTTTTTTAACTCTATGGGACATGCAGAGTCATCCAAGGGAGTTTAGAGACGAAATCCAACCTAGTGGACGTTGGGTGACCGACCCAACGGACTCTTACCGTGGCTCTTAATGAAAATATATCAGCTGGTTTAATCGCAAGGTGCTCCTCGCTAGAGTAGAGATGGAAAGAGTGCAGGGTGGGTGGCAGAGAGAGATGGGGGAGGTGGGAGAGGAGCGGGAGGAGCGGTAGAGACTTTATTGCCGGCTGTAGTTAGATGGTAAATTTCCTCCTGGCAGATATTTATTGAGTTAGTCGAGTCTAGAGAGAGCTTTAACATTGATTGTGATCATTAAATATATCCGCCGCAAATGGCGTTCCTCTCGGCCTGACGGGGGGGCCGCCGGAACAAAGGCGTAATCAAATCAATCCTCTCATAATTATTCCTTGAGAGGTGAAATTAATCACGAGGAGAAATAAAAACAATAATGGAAAATGAAATGGCCGCTCGTAAACAATTACAGCCCAAATTGAAATGAACTCGGCGAAGGGAAGGAAAGAAATTAGGGGAATGTTGGCGGCAGGTTTTCGCGCCGCGTCCAATCATGGTGGTCCGATTGACTTCCGGTACGTCGTTATTGTTAGCGTGTTTGTGCGTTTTAGAAAGGATGATGTTTGTCAACTGCCATGTTGGGGAAGAAATGATTGGCTTTTGCTTCATTGGTGCTTCATTCAGTTTATTTTTATTAGGTTTTTTCAATTGCAACTTTCACTTGCATGTATGTTTATATGTATTTGTAATTGTAAGGCTTTTTTTCTTAAAAAACAACATAGTATAGTAAGGCTTTTTTTCTTAAAAAACGACATAGTATAGTAAGGCTTTTTTTCTTAAAAAACGACATAGTATAGTAAGGCTTTTTTTTCTTAAAAAACGACATAGTATAGTAAGGCTTTTTTCTTTAAAAAACGACATAGTATAGTAAGGCTTTTTTTTCTTAAAAAACGACGACATAGTATAGTAAGGATTTTTTCTTTAAAAAACGACATAATATAGTAAGGCTTTTTTTCTTAAAAAACGACATAGTATAGTAAGGCTTTTTTCTTTAAAAAACGACATAGTATAGTAAGGCTTTTTACTTTAAAAAACGACATAGTATAGTAAGGGTTTTTTCTTTAAAAAATGACGACATAGTATAGTAAGGCTTTTTTTCTTAAAAAACGACATAGTATAGTAAGGCTTTTTTTCTCAAAAAAACGACATAGCATTGTAAGGCTTTTTTCTTGAAAAACGACATAGTATAGTACATCTTTTTTTCTTAAAAAACGACATAGTATAGTACATCTTTTTTTCTTAAAAAACGACATAGCATAGTAAGGCTTTTTTCTTTAAAAAACGACATAGTATAGTAAGGCTTTTTTTCTTGAAAAACGACATAGTATAGTACATCTTTTTTTCTTAAAAAACGCCATAGTATAGTAAGGCTTTTTTTCTTAAAAAACGACATAGTATAGTAAGGCTTTTTTCTTTAAAAAACGACATAGTATAGTAAGGCTTTTTTCTTTAAAAAATGACATAGTATAGTAAGGCTTTTTTCTTTAAAAAACGACATAGTATAGTAAGGCTTTTTTTCTTAAAAAACGACATAGTATAGTAAGGCTTTTTTCTTTAAAAAACGACATAGTATAGTAAGGCTTTTTTCTTTAAAAAAACGACATAGTATAGTAAGGCTTTTTTTTCTTAAAAAACGACATAGTATAGTAAGGCTTTTTTCTTTAAAAAACGACATAGTATAGTAAGGCTTTTTTCTTTAAAAAACGACATAGTATAGTAAGGCTTTTTTTCTTCAAAAACGACATAGTATAGTAAGGCTTTTTTCTTTAAAAACGACATAGTATAGTAAGGCTTTTTTCTTTAAAAAAACGACATAGTATAGTAAGGCTTTTTTTTCTTAAAAAACGACATAGTATAGTAAGGCTTTTTTTCTTTAAAAAACGACATAGTATAGTAAGGCTTTTTTCTTTAAAAAAACGACATAGTATAGTAAGGCTTTTTTCTTTAAAAAAAAACGACATAGTATAGTAAGGCTTTTTTTTCTTAAAAAACGACATAGTATAGTAAGGCTTTTTTTTCTTAAAAAACGACATAGTATAGTAAGGCTTTTTTTCTTAAAAAAACGACATAGTATAGTAAGGCTTTTTTTCTTAAAAAACGACAGTATAGTAAGGCTTTTTTTCTTGAAAAACGACATAGTATAGTACATCTTTTTTTCTTAAAAAAACGACATAGTATAGTAAGGCTTTTTTCTTTAAAAAACGACATAGTATAGTAAGGCTTTTTTTCTTAAAAAACGACATAGTATAGTAAGGCTTTTTTCTTTAAAAAACGACATGGTATAGTAAGGCTTTTTTCTTTAAAAAACGACTTAGTATAGTAAGGCTTTTTTCTTTAAAAAACGACATAGTATAGTAAGGCTTTTTTTCTTAAAAAACGACATAGTATAGTAAGGCTTTTTTCTTTAAAAAACGACATGGTATAGTAAGGCTTTTTTCTTTAAAAAACGACATAGTATAGTAAGGCTTTTTTCTTTAAAAAACGACATAGTATAGTAAGGCTTTTTTTCCTTAAAAAACGACATAGTATAGTAAGGCTTTATTTCCTTAAAAAACGTTATAGTATAGTAAGGCTTTTTTCTTAAAAAACGACATAGTATAGTAAGGCTTTTTTCTTTAAAAAAACGACCTAGTATAGTAAGGCTTTTTTCTTTAAAAAACGACATAGTAAAGTAAGGCTTTTTTCTTTAAAAAACGACATAGTTTATATAGTAAGGCTTTTTTCTTTTAAAAACGACATAGTATAGTAAGGCTTTTTTTCTTTAAAAAACGACATAGTATAGTAAGGCTTTTTTCTTTAAAAAACGACATAGTATAGTAAGGCTTTTGTCTTTAAAAAACGACATAGTATAGCAAGGCTTTTTTTTCTTAAAAAACGACATAGTATAGTAAGGCTTTTTTTCTTAAAAAACGACATAGTATAGTAAGGCTTTTTTCTTTAAAAAACGACATAGTATAGTAAGGCTTTTTTCTTTAAAAAACGACATAGTATAGTAAGGCTTTTTTCTTTAAAAAACGACATAGTATAGTAAGGCTTTTTTTTCTTAAAAAACGACATAGTTTAGTAAGGCTTTTTTTCTTTAAAAAACGACATAGTATAGTAAGGCTTTTTTCTTTAAAAAAAAACGACATAGTATAGTAAGGCTTTTTTCTTTAAAAAACAACATAGTATAGTAAGGCTTTTTTTCTTAAAAAACGACATAGTATAGTAAGACTTTTTTTCTTAAAAACGACATAGTATAGTAAGGCTTTTTTTCTTAAAAAACGACATAATATAGTAAGGCTTTTTTCTTTAAAAAACGACATAGTATAGTAAGGCTTTTTTCTTTAAAAAACGACATAGTATAGTAAGGCTTTTTTTCCTTAAAAAACGACATAGTATAGTAAGGCTTTTTTTCTTAAAAAACGACATTGTATAGTAAGGCTTTTTTCTTTAAAAAACGACACAGTATAGTAAGGCTTTTTTTCTTTAAAAAACGACATAGTATAGTAAGGCTTTTTTCTTTAAAACATGACATAGTATAACATGAGAGTATAGAACACCTGGTATTGCAAGACGTTCTCCCATCCAAGAACTGACCAGGCCCAACCCTGCTTAGCTTCTGAGATCAAACATGGTTTCAGGGTAGTCTGCCATAAACCCAACTAGGACATGAGATCCAATCTTTTGAGTATCACCTAGTAAGGCTTTTTTTCTTTAAAAAAACAACATAGTACAGTAAGGCTTTTTTCTCGCGTCACTCCACACTGGACAGACCGGGATTTGAACCCATGCTGCGAGACTGACGCACTAACTACTCAGGCTACGAGTCCCCCATTGCAGTCAGTGTAAATGAGAGATCCCACATGCTTCTCACATGTTAAGAGAGCACTTTACCACTTGAGCTGATTCTCCTTCATAACATGAGAGTATAGAGAACCTGGTATTGCAAGGCAGTCTCCCATCCAAGTATTGACCAGGCCCAACCCTGCTTAGCTTCTGAGATCAGACATGGTTTCAGGGTAGTATGCCATAAACCCAACTAGGACATGAGATCCGATCTTTTGAGTATCACCTATCATTTTAACAAAGAACAAGTATAGTAAGTTTTTTTTAAGAAAAAAAGCCTTACTATACTATGTCGTTTTATACTATGTCGTTTTTTTTAAAAAAGGCTTACTATACTATGTCGTTTTTTAAAGAAAAAAGCCTTACTATAGTATGTCGTATTTTAAAGAAAAAAGCCTTACTATACTATGTCGTTTTTTAAAGAAAAAAGCCTTACTATACTATGTCGTTTTTTAAGAAAAAAATGCCTTACCATACTGTCGTTTTTTTAAGAAAAAAAGCCTTACTATACTATGTCGTTTTTTAAAGAAAAAAGCCTTACTATACTATGTCGTTTTGTAAAGAAAAAAGCCTTACTATACTATGTCGTTTTTTAAAGAAAAAAGCCTTACTATACTATGTCGTTTTTTAAGAACAAAAAAGCCTTACTATACTATGTCGTTTTTTGAAGAAAAAAGCCTTACTATACTATGTCGTTTTTTAAAGAAAAAAGCCTTACTATACTATGTCGTTTTTTAAATAAAAAAGCCTTACTATACCATGTCGTTTTTTAAAGAAAAAAGCCTTACTATACTATGTCGTTTTTTAAAGAAAAAAGCCTTACTATACTATGTCGTTTTTTACGAACAAAAAAGCCTTACTATACTATGTCGTTTTTTGAAGAAAAAAGCCTTACTATACTATGTCATTTTTTAAAGAAAAAAGCCTTACTATACTATGTCGTTTTTTAAGAACAAAAAAGCCTTACTATACTATGTCGTTTTTTAAGAAAAAAAGCCTTACTATACTATGTCGTTTTTTAAAGAAAAAATCCTTACTATACTATGTCGTTTTTTTAAAGAAAAAATCCTTACTATACTATGTCGTTTTTTAAAGAAAAAAGCCTTACTATACTATGTCGTTTTTTAAAGAAAAAAGCCTTACTATACTATGTCGTTTTTTAAGAAAAAAAGCCTTACTATACTATGTCGTTTTTTAAGAAAAAAAGCCTTACTATACTATGTCGTTTTTTTTAAAGAAAAAAGCCTTACTATACTATGTCGTTTTTTAAAGAAAAAAGCCTTACTATACTATGTCGTTTTTTATAGAAAAAAGCCTTACTATACTATGTCGTTTTTTAAAGAAAAAAGCCTTACTATAGTATGTCGTTTTTTTAAAGAAAAAAGCCTTACTATACTATGTCGTTTTTTAAAGAAAAAAGCCTTACTATACTATGTCGTTTTTTAAGAAAAAAATGCCTTACCATACTATGTCGTTTTTTAAAGAAAAAAGCCTTACTATACTATGTCGTTTTTTAAGAAAAAAAGCCTTACTATACTATGTCGTTTTTTAAGAAAAAAAGCCTTACTATACTATGTCGTTTTTTTAAAGAAAAAAGCCTTACTATAGTATGTCGTTTTTTTAAAGAAAAAAGCCTTACTATACTATGTCGTTTTTTAAAGAAAAAAGCCTTACTATACTATGTCGTTTTTTAAGAACAAAAAAGCCTTACTATACTATGTCGTTTTTTAAGAAAAAAAGCCTTACTATACTATGTCGTTTTTTAAAGAAAAAATCCTTATTATACTATGTCGTTTTTTTAAAGAAAAAATCCTTACTATACTATGTCGTTTTTTAAAGAAAAAAGCCTTACTATACTATGTCGTTTTTTAAAGAAAAAAACCTTACTATACTATGTCGTTTTTTAAGAATCTTTGCATTTCTCACTTAAAGTTTGTCTGCGTTTTGCTAGATAGAGGTGGAGTAAAATATGCGCCTCGGCTCAATAAAGGTCGGGAAGAACGCAGAGGGTGAAAGGATCAAGGTCTTCCTCTTTGCTCTACCCCCACTGAAAGGAAGTGTAGCATATTGATCAGCTATCAGAAGCATTCCGATACGAGTTGATCGATGATGCTGGCTGTGGACGCTGGGCAGGCTCCTCCCACTTACCTTGCAGACGTTAGCCTTTTTCACGTGGAAGTTCAGTACTGCGTTTCTGCATTAGGAATACTTTTGTGCTGTAGTTATTTACTACATGAGATTGAGTCATGTGATAACACAAGTTGACTTGATTAAAAAAAATGTTCATTTGCATTGTACATGTCTACATATTGTTGTAGTTTTAAATTATAACAATAATCAAGTAATCATTCAAAAAAAGCAAAAACAGAAGATACAAGTCCAAACTTAACGACCTATTACACTATTGCATTGAGTTGTGTCCTTCAAAACACAAGATTCGACTTGAGATAAGAGCAAAAACATGAGATAAGAGCAAAACCATGATACAAGTCCAAACTTAAAAACACAAGATTCGATTTGATATAAGAGCAAAAACATAAGATACAAGTCCAAACTTCAAAAAAAGATTTGACTTGAGATAAGAGCAAAAACAGAAGATACAAGTCCAAACTTAACGACCTATTACACTATTGCATTGAGTTGTGTCCTTCAAAACACAAGATTTGACTTGAGATAAGAGCAAAAACATGAGATAAGAGCAAAACCATGATACAAGTCCAAACTTAAAAACACAAGATTCGATTTGATATAAGAGCAAAAACATAAGATACAAGTCCAAACTTCAAAAAAAGATTTGACTTGAGATAAGAGCAAAAACATAAGATACGAGTCCAAACTTAAAAACGCAAGATTCGATTTGAGATAAGAGCAAAAAAACATAAGATACAAGTCCAAACTTCAAAACAAGATTCGACTTGAGATAAGAGCAAAAAACATGAGCTACAAGTCCAAACTTAACGATTGCATGGTGATCAACAGTCACATTTCAGCGCTATTGACAACGACAGACGTCCATCACCGCCTTCGGTATCGAATAACTTACACCCAAGCGACAACTATTTGCGTAGCGCCGTGTGAAATCCTAGCGATAAGACACCTGCGCTGGCTGATTACGAGCCGCTATCGCCGTCTGCGTGATACTCGGGGCATGTGTCCGAGCATGTGTTCTGTTTTTATTCGGGAATATTAATCATAAACAGCGTAAAAGCACGGGCATCTGCATGATCAGCTGCTTCTTGATTTTTACACACCGCACCTGCACACACTCATAAATCTGAGTACAAATAAAGTCGTTATTATGTAAAATATGGTGGCCAGGACATTATCTGGGCATTTAATGGCTACATAAATATCGCCCCCTATCGGACATATGATGAACAATGGAATTGTGTGGTACTTGTGTATTTGTATGTATGTGTGTATGTATGTGTGTATGTATGTGTGTATGTACGTATGTATGTGTATGTATGTGTGTATGTACGTATGTGTGTATGTACGTATGTGTGTATGTATGTGTGTGTGTATGTATGTGTGTGTGTATGTATGTGTGTGTGTATGTGTGTGTGTGTGTATGTGTGTATGTATGTATGTGTGTATGTATGTATGTGTGTATGTATGTGTATGTATGTATGTATGTATGTATGTATGTATGTATGTATGTATGTATGTATGTATGTATGTATGTATGTATGTATGTATGTATGTATGTATGTATGTATGTATGTATGTATGTATGTATGTATGTATGTATGTATGTATGTATGTATGTATGTATGTATGTATGTATGTATGTATGTATGTATGTATGTATGTATGTATGTATGTATGTATGTATGTATGTATGTATGTATGTATGTATGTATGTATGTATGTATGTATGTATGTATGTATGTATGTATGTATGTATGTATGTATGTATGTATGTATGTATGTATGTATGTATGTATGTATGTATGTATGTATGTATGTATGTATGTATGTATGTATGTATGTATGTATGTATGTATGTATGTATGTATGTATGTATGTATGTATGTATGTATGTATGTATGTATGTATGTATGTATGTATGTATGTATGTATGTATGTATGTATGTATGTATGTATGTATGTATGTATGTATGTATGTATGTATGTATGTATGTATGTATGTATGTATGTATGTATGTATGTATGTATGTATGTATGTATGTATGTACGTACATACGTACGTACGTACGTACGTACGTACGTACGTACGTACGTACGTATGTATGTATTTTAAAGGAAAACGGAGTGGAAACAGTTTGAATTCTGTTTAAAGTTGTAAATTTGTCTTTTTTTTGTTTTTTTTTAGATTCTGAAAATGGAACGCTTACGTTTCAAGATGGACGTTCAACACCCGGACGACTGCCATAAAGCACAAGGTCTCAAAAAGCAACCCAAACAACGGCGGCGTAACTTTGACCTCCCCCAAGATGATCTGCAAAGGAAGAACAAAAAAACACATTTCTCCAATTAAACAACAACAAAAAAATCCCAAACATATTCCCAATTTCTACAAAAAATATCAACGAGTTAACAGAACGTCGTTTATAAATAAATTGGTAAATAAATCAATAAAAAAAACATGTCCAAACCCCTTTTAGCACAGAAATTAGGATGTTGTAAATATTGTACAGACATAATAAGGACATTATTTAAAAAAATATATAAAAGGAAAGAAAAAAAATAGTAAAATTAACTCTGATATATGTAAAGAATTCCTACATCCATGTGTGTTAGTATATCAATAAGTTTCCCATATTTTTTTTTAACCCTCCCTTTAAATGGACTAACACGCATGAACTGGAAAAAAAAAGTATAAATAATTTCCTAAATTTGTACAAAAAAAGTACTAGGACCACAATGACTAAAAAAAATTGCCAAACCAACGAAAAATAAAGTTATTTTAGCAGATAAAATGAATCTTTTTCACTATAAATTCCACTTTTTTTGTTAAAACGTAAATGCTACACTTTTTGAATGCAACTTTTTACTTTACAAGCTCTAAAATATCAGAATTAAACTTTTAAACACAAAATAACAATTCATTGTGGTCCTAATACAACTCACTCCACCTACCCACGAAAAATAACTTTCAAAAACAATCGTTAAACCCCGAAAAAACCCGAACCCTCGTGTAAGTGAATCTTCCCCATTTCTTCCCAAGTAGCGTCATTAATGTAACCCCGCCCCCTATCACTGTAGCGTATCCACCCATCCACCCAATAGTGCTTTTGGCAGCTGTGTCGAATAACCCCCAATTTTTTTTTGCTCTATTCGCCCTGGACGAACAACACGGACAATTTCCTCACCCTCAGATTGCCCGGATTCGGGCAGCGGTCTGGTCGCCGTGCACCACCAGGCGTTCGCTCAACTCCCACAAGGCCAAGGCGGCGTCGGGGTCCTGCGCTTGGGCGGAGGGTTCACAACGGAAGCAGTTGTTGAAGTACATACCCCCCAGACCTTCCAATTCGGGAGCCACGGCGCAGTACACAGTGGTAGCGGCGCCTTGTTGCTGCGGAAACACAAAAACATACGAACTCAGCAAACTGGACTATGCTGTCTACTCCTGTACATATATTTATATACATATATTTATTTATCTATGTCTCAATTGAGTGTCTATGGGACCACATGAACAAGAACACTAAGATCGATTAATTTTGTTGTTTTTTTAACAGTGAACTGATGCTAATTCGCTGGATTTTTCGCCAAATGTATTTACAGTGTTCCCTCGCTACTTGGCGGTTCAGCTATCGCGAACTTAGAGCTTCGCAGATTTTTTTGGGAAAAAAAATACAAATATTACATTGAAACAACATATTTTACAGTTTTTACGGTAGGGAATCCCTACTTTGCGGATTTTTTTGGGAAAAAAAATACAAATATTACATTGAAACAACATATTTTACAGTTTTGACAGTAAGGAATCTCTACTTTGCGGATTTTTTGGGGAAAAAAATACAAATATTACATTGAAACAACATATTTTACAGTTTTTACAGTAGGGAATTCCTACTTTGCGGATTTTTTTTGGGAAAAAAATACAAATATTACATTGAAACAACATATTTTATAGTTTTTACAGTAGGGAATCCCTACTTCGCGGATTTTTTTGGAAAAAAAAATACAAATATTACATTAAAACAACATATTTTACAGTTTTTACAGTAGGGAATCCCTACTTCGCGGAAATTCACTTATCGCGGGTGGTCCCGGTCCCCATTAACCGCGATAACCGAGGGAACACTGTACTCGTTTGTGATTTGCTGCCCTCTAGTGGCAACTCAATGTAATTAAAATCCAGCGAATTGCTAGGGGTTTCACTGTGGATGTAAAAAGGTTGGAAATGTGTATTTTTCATTAAGTGGCTAGTGCGAGGCAGCGCGGTGGACTAGCGGTTAGCCTCGCAGGGCCGAGTATCAAAGTTCGATTCTGCGGGTTTTCTTTTGGGCTTTCTCCAACGTTCCCAACATGCAAGAGTGGAAATTTCCAGTTGGTGTGAATGTGAGTGTGAATGTTTTGTTTGTCTAAACAATTGTTTGTCTAAACGGGGCCTGGGATTGGCTGGGAACCAGTCGAGGGGGCGTATCCCGCTTTTTAAACATGCGCCAAGTCAGACCAGGACAAGAACGTGGATTGGATGCTGAGCAGCTATTATGAAAACAGAACGGGACCTAAAACTGAGCCTTGTGGGACTCCAAAGGAACAAATATCATATATCAACAAACCATGTAACATATGTAATGTATACCCAATGATTTGATTGGATGATTGTGTATTCCTGTTTACTCCACTTACCCTAAACAACCTATAGAAAATAAACGAACGCATGGAATTAGTACAAGTTTGGCCAAGTTGAAATACATATATCGCTTTTACACTCACATATTTACACAGAATTTGGGTTTTTGTCAGTCAGTAAGTCTTAAAGCTAAATTTAAAGGAATCAAAACGCACAATGCTAAGTTGTCTTATGCTTTGCAGTGGTCGAGTCGGTCAGTCGGTATTTAGCAGAGCTTTTAACGTCGTGACATTTTCATAAGCAAAGCGGGACGGAAGATGTCAGGCGGAATTACACACGTTAGCGTTTGCTTTCATGAAAAAAAATATGGAAAAAGCTACTGTGAAGGCTTTCAACGACACCAAAGCAAACATCAAGGATGGATGGCATGAAATGTTTTGACCTCAGAGGAAATTGTCACAGCACCGTATTAGCGTCTTACGCTATTGCTTAGCCTTGACATCTGGCTTCACTTGTTCACTACTATTGACGGCGATAGATGTGTTTTGACTGGTTAGCTAATCATCAGGTTGCAATGCCACTAAAGACTGAGAGACAACGATGCATTATTGGACATGAAAACTAACAATTTTGCTTGACTTGTAAGACTTTTAACTAGTAATTGTGTCCAAAGGCACAATTTGATATTTGCTCAATTCAACAAATTCAAAAAAGATTCGATATTCAAACGATTCAATATTCAAACGATTCAAAATTCAAACAATTCAATATTCAAACGATTCAACACTCGAAACGATTCAATATTTAAACGATTCAAGATTCAAACGATTCAAGATTCAAACGATTCAATACTCAAACGATTCAATATTCAAACGATTCAATTTTCAAACAGGATTCAATTTTCAAACACGATTCAATATTCAAACAATTCGATATTCAAACGATTCGATATTCAAACGATTCAACATTGAAACGATTCAACATTGATCGATTCAATATTCAAACGATTCAATATTGAAACGATTCAATATTCAAACGATTCAATATTAAAACGATTCAATATTCAAACGATTCAATATTCAAACGATTCGCTATCCAAACACGATTCGATATTCAAACAATTCAACAGTCAAATGATTCAATAGTCAAACGATTCAATATTCAAACGATTCAACATTCAAACGATTCAATATTCAAACGATTCAATATTCAAACGATTCAAAATACAAATGATTCAATATTCCAACGATTCAACATTCAAACAATTCAATATTCAAACAATTCAATATTCAAACAATTCAACATTCAAACGATTCAATATTCAAACAATTCAATATTCAAACGATTCAATATTGAAACAATTCGATATTCAAACAATTCAATATTCAAACGATTCAATATTCAAACGATTCAATATTCAAACGATTCAATATTCAAATGATTCAATATTCAAACGCGATTCGATATTCACACAATTCAATATTCAAACACTTCAATATTCAAACAAAATTCAATATTTTCTCAATTACACAACAACAACAAATCCCTACAAACAACGATTAAAAGTGCACAGACATAAACTCCCTGGAGCAAGACGTCCTCTCCACCCAAAGTCGGAAGGCTAGCAGCTAATGGCCAAACTAGCGCTAAACTCAATTAGCCAAAAACATGATTGGACAACTTTGAATTGGACATCTAACACCGTCCCAACATTAAATCGGAAACAGCGAAAAATACGAAATAAACGCTAAAATGGCATTTCACCCGCATATTTTTACGACAAGCGTTTGAACGCACAGTTGTGCTTCCACATGCTAAATGCAAATAAGAAAAAATGATTTTTAGATTTGTCATCAATGAGGAAACTTCGGTGAGCACATTTGAAGAGAAAATGACGTCTGGCGCGGTAACCTGCCTGGCGACCGATAACTGCGGCGTCTCATGTATCAAAGGCGGGACAAATGCCAAGCAGTGTCTCTCTGAGCTGGAAGGTTCACACAGATGTCGCTTTGGCTTTTAAAAAAACGCAACGTTTCTTTCGCCTTTAACACGCCGCCGCGACTTTGAGTTCAGCTACTAAACACTGGCCGGAGTAGAAGATGGTACAGAAGAAAATAAAATGTGCTGATGCTTTGCGGTTAACTTTGAAACCAGGCTTGGACAAATTAATGTGTAGTATGACATATCGGAAGAAAGTTAAACTGTTTTTTCGGAACTTATTTTTTGCCGTGTTTGGCAGCCAATAAGCTAAAAAAAATTTAAAAACTTTTTAATCTACTTTTTAAAGTAACTGTTGTGGTTACGGAAATTTGAAAATCCGCTAATTTATTCAATTACAAAATTTGTAGTAAATGGTGATGACATCATACAAATGCTAAAGATATTTAAGACATTGAAAACAAACTTAGCTTGAAAACACAGACCTAAACCCCATCAAACATTTTAACTAAATCAGTCAGTGACAGCCAATAAGTTGATATGTGATTGGTTGGCTAACATTTTTAACTTAAAACAATAATTAGTTTTAATTATCAGTACTTTGACATTTTTCGACTTAGATTAAAAATATATATAAAAAACAACTGAAACTTGCTTGACAATTTGGCAATTTTTGACAAATTTGCCAATCAATAACAAAATATCATACATTAGTTTGATAGCATATACAGACGCCACTTAAAACCCTGACCCAAACACCATCAAGCACTATAAGTACACCAGCATTTTTCAAATTACTAAAATTTATATCAAAAAAAAACACCTGGCACTTGGCAATTTTTAACAAATTTGCTAATCAATAACAAAATATCACACATTAGTTTGATAGCACATCCTGACACCACTTAAAAACCCTGACCTAAACACCATCTAGCACTATAACTACACTAACATATTTCAAATGACTAAAATATATATAAAAAAACAACTGGCACTAGACAATTTTTTGACAAATTTGCTAATCAATAAAAAAATATCAAACCCTGACCTAAACACCATCAAGCACTATGAGTACACTGGCATTTTTCAACAGATTAAAATATATATATAAAAAAAAATACCTGGCACTTGAAAATTTGTCAATTTTGACAAATTCGCTAATCAATAACAAAATATCAAACCCTGACCAAAACACCATCAAGAACTATTAGTACACTGACATTTTTCAAATTTGACTAAATTATACATCTATAAAAAATACCTGGCCCTTGACATTTTGGCATATTTTGACAAATTCGCTAATCAATAACAAAATATCAAACCCTAACCTAAACACCATCAAGCATTATTAGTACACTGCCATTTTTAAACTTTGACTAAATTATACATCTATAAAAAATACCTAGAACTTGAGAATTTAGCAATTTTTGACAAAAAAATCTGACCTAAACACCATCAAACACCATTTGGATGAACTCCACCTGACACTTAACCCAAATTTCAAGAAACACCGGCTTCCAAATCAGTTTAAATATCTTAAAAATAATCACCAAAACACTCTTCTCACCTACAAACAAACAAAACATCGTCCCACATGTGACTGGATCACAAGTACAATCCCCACATTTATACATTTTGATGAGTAAAGATCAACGTTTACCAACATTCCAGCGCTTTCCATAGGCGTATGCTTCAAAGCGGCGAAGACCCCAACAAGGCCTCCACGGGTCCATTCTTCTCATTCCCCCTTAATGCGATATTAATGATATTACGGGATGCATTTGAAGCCATGTTAATCAACTGAATTGACTTCATTATCCAACTTGAACTGCCGCGCGATTGCCAATTTGCGAGCAAACAACACCCACATAGAAACACACTCCCCTATAAAGCCATTGCGACCAATCTTTCCTCAAAGTTTTTGTTGGTCTGGGCAAAAAGACAACATCTCTGAGTACCAGTGACGAGTGACATCATCATTGCTCGCCATGAGCACACCACTATCACATTTACCATAAGCAATGTCAATATTTCCTCTAATTTTTCATGTAAAACATGCTGTAAAACACCAAAAAACATAAGAGTGGACAGAGCTACGCCCCTGGAAAGCCGTTGCGACCAATCTTCCCTCTAATTTTTCATTGGTCTGGGCAGAAAGACAACATCTCTGAGTAACAGTGACAAGTGACATCATCATTGCTCGCCATGAGCACACCAGTATCACATTTACCATAAGCAATGTCAATATTTCCTCTAATTTTTCATGTAAAACATGCTGTAAAACACCAAAAAACATAAGAGTGGACAGAGCTACGCCCCTGGAAAGCCTTTGCGACCAATCTTCCCTCTAATTTTTCGTTGGTCTGGGCAGAAAGACAACATCTCTGAGTACCAGTGACAAGTGACATCATCATTGCTCGCCATGAGCACACCAGTACCACATTTACCATGAGCAATTTCAATATTTCCTCTAATTTTTCATGTTAAACATGCTGTAAAACACCAAAAAACATAAGAGTGGACAGAGTTACGCCCCTGGAAAGCCGTTGCGACCAATCTTCCCTCTAATTTTTCATTGGTCTGGGCAGAAAGACAACATCTCTGAGTAACAGTGACAAGTGACATCATCATTGCTCGCCATGAGCACACCAGTATCACATTTACCATAAGCATTGTCAATATTTCCTCTAATTTTTCATGTAAAACATGCTGTAAAACACCAAAAAACATAAGAGTGGACAGAGCTACACCCCTGGAAAGCCTTTGCGACCAATCTTCCCTCTAATTTTTCGTTGGTCTGGGCAGAAAGACAACATCTCTGAGTACCAGTGACAAGTGACATCATCATTGCTCGCCATGAGCACACCAGTATCACATTTACCATAAGCAATGTCAATATTTCCTCTAATTTTTCATGTAAAACATGCTGTAAAACACCAAAAAACATAAGAGTGGACAGAGCTACTACCACTAGCTGCCACATAAACAGCGCCATCATGGGAAAATGGGTAAAAAAAATATAAATGAAGAATGTTTGGATTTTATTTACTGCGCGCCATATGATTGCTACTGCACAGACAAATATTACATTGAAACAACATATTTTACAGTTTTTGCAGTAGGGAATCCCTACTTCGCGGATTTTTTTGGGAAAAAAATACAAATATTACATTGAAACAACATATTTTACAGTTTTTACAGTAGGGAATCCCTACTTCGCGGATTTTTTTGGGAAAAAAATACAAATATTACGTTGAAACAACATATTTTAAAGTTTTTACAGTAGGGAATCCCTACTTCGCGGAAATTAACTTATCGCGGGTGGTCCCGGTCCCCATTAACCGCGATAACCGAGGGAACACTGTAGTACGCAATTGCTAACAGCTTAGTTGCGACGCCATCCCAGTCTTCCAAACGCAACCCTTGTACAGTTCCAGTGTGCAAAACTCTTTAAAAAAGCGTATTCAAAAGCAAGTATAGTATGTAAGTGTGCAAATGTGTGTGTGTGGGTTTTGAAGGGGAATGTAGCATAACGTTCTTCTTCTCTGGTGTGTCCTATTATTGCATGTAACTCCTCCCCCTCCTCCATTTGTAAACTACAACATAAACCCGGATTGTAAATAAAGTCAGAACTGTAGAGCAGTCTGTTTTTTTTGTTATTTTTTGTACATAAAACTTGACTTGTAAATATTTCCACCCCAAAAACGATTATAACAATATTCACTATGCATGCTGAATACTTAGCAATTCTTTCAGGTACTTTTATAAAATCCCGAAATTCTCATAGTGGCATGTCCAATTGGAGGAAAATGGAGAAAAAAAATGGAAAATTTTGAAAATATAGGAGTAAAAAAATCGATATTGTCAGGCAATATTGTGTATTTTAGGACCATTTATGTGTACTAAAAGTCTTCCTGTTTTCTGGTGTGTTCCTACTTTCCATCTGGGTGGTTTTGGCAGCGCTACGATGCAAAAAAAACGAGGTTCGAGGGTAAAGGATGGGGCAACGCAGTCTGACGGGGTCAATAATTGGAGTCCAGTGTTTGTTTTTAAGCCCCGCCCCTCATTTTGGAGGTCCGCCCTGGATTTTGTTGTCATTCATTCAAGTGGGACTTGATATGGATTGTGCTTATATATCGACAAAATGTTTTTCTATGCTTTCTTTGTCCTTTTTGTCCCCCGACACGTGATGTTTAAATATAGATGGAGGTGTCTGACTTTTTAACCTGTGCTAAAGATATTTTACATTTAATAAATAACCATTGAAATCAGGTGGAAGTGGTTGTTTTTAAGTGTAGTCGGTTAGGAATGAGTTATTTTGGGATTTACAATGAGTCAAAGTGGTTTTTATATATTTTTTGGAGTGGCAAAATACAATAGGAAAGTAGGACTAAATTTTGATCAAAAATAAAATTTAATTTTATCATAAAACAGCCTAATTTGAAATGTGACAGCTTAAAATGGGAAAATGAAGTGTTCTTCAATGATAATTTCATTGAAATAACCCATTTCAAAGTTTTTTTTGTTATTAAAAAAACTTTTTGATACTTAACACTTTTAAGCCTGACTATTTTGAGTTTTTAGCAATTCGTATATTTTTTTTATAACATATCACTAGATGATTCTAATGTCTAATAACGAAAATTAACAAAAATTAAATTAAAGTGAGGCAATGATTTTTGTCATGTAAGTATCACTTAACTAAAAACATTTTTTGAAAGAATGTATACTTTTTTGACCTACCAATAAACGCATAAAACATAATCCATGGAACAAAACGACTTACATTTGTATTTCAATTTAAAATCTTTAAAACAATGACTTAAAAACAGAAGTTTTCCTTAAAAAATGCAAATATTTGATCAATTCTGTGGTTAGCAACTGAGAATATTTTTCAGAAAAATAATTAATAACCATATGAGCAAATAATAAAGTTTGTGTGATAGTCGTACTTTAAAATGAAGGAAATTTAAACTATTTAGCCATTTTTTGCATAAAATCTGAAAAGAAGTGCGTCAATAAATATCTAAAAAGTACTTTGGTGACTCCACCTCTATTTTCCCCACCAACTCTTGGCATTAAAGTAAAAACTATAAGAAAAGATTGCTTTATAAAAGCGCGCTAAAGCGAGTGAAGCCCGGATGTGAAATATCGTTTCCAAATGTGAGGTGACCAGCATCCTGGAACTGATTGTGTTGGCCCAAAGAACGTCTTTGGAATGAATGCCTGCCTGCCTGCTTTTGTGTGGATGGGTGTGTGCGTATGTTAGTGTATGTGAGTGTGTACCTCAGCCATTGTAACCTTTGCGAGTTGACAGCTCAACTGAGCGTGCTCAGTCCAGCTGTAGCGGGACCTTTGGCTAACGTGTGCCCCCCTCAAATAAACAAGCTGTCCAAAACTCCATTCACTTTGCCCAGTAGAGCACGAGGCTAGCAGATTAGCACCTTTCTCGCACTTTAAAACAAACCAAGACTCACCCAAAAAAAACTAAAACCCATCACTTACTAAAAAAAAGTATCCCGAATGACGTTATCGAACCGGACCTGAAACGTTATTGTTGAGTTTATTCTGTAGTACTATTATGCATATATACTGTATTTTCACGACTATAAGGCGCACCACATTATAAGGCACACCCTCAATGAATGACATTTTTTTTCTATATACAAGGCGCACTGTATTATAAGGCGCACTATCTATTTGTCTATTTTGGAGAAAATTGAAGACTTTTAAGTGCGCCTTATAGTGGTGAAAATACGGTAATTGCTATTGACTTCCAGGTATAAAGCACTCACTACTTTACAGTCACCTCTAGAGCCAGCCATTGTTGATGTTTTGGATTGTTTTGTATCAAATCTTGCAGTGGGGGAGGAGCTATATGATGGAAGATTTTGTAAACTAAGATAGCATCTGCATATTTAACAGTATTGTTTCAGTTTTCAGGCGTTTGTGTTTTGTTAATATCCGACAGTGGTGGTTTTTCGATTTCGGTTTTCTGTTTTTTTCATTTATAAGGCGCACTGGATTATAAGGCTCACTGTCTATTTTGGAGAAAATTTAAGACTTTTCAGTGCGCCTTATAGTCGTGAAAATACGGTGTATATGTGTGTATTTAATCATTTCTTTGTTAAATCATTCTTCCAATTGTTCAAGAGTCGTCAATGACTCTTGCTACCAGAAGATGGATATCAATTCAAATGAAGTTTGTTTTTAGTTTCCTGTTTATTATTGTTAAATACCTTAATTGTTATTGCAAATTATGTAATTAAATGTCAATAATTGAATAAGATGTCCGCCTGCAGTGATTATATAATTATATCATAAGGGTAATTATTAATGAACCTATCAGTTATCAAAAGGAGAAATAATACATTTTTGGCATTGGCATCGAGTCCTTTTACGTATTTCGCCGACCCGTGTCCCCCAACAGAGGTCGTCCGGGGGTCGAGCACCCTTGCTAAATGCGGCGCGCAAATAAAAGGTCAACTTTTAATAGAAATAGAACAAATCACCGGCCGTACCGAAGCAGCCGAGGGAGCCCGTCCAACCGTTACGGCAGCGGGTAATCGGAGTGATCGGGCAAATTGACCATCACGTCGCGCTCCCCCCTGTGATTAAGCCCCTCCTGGTCATCGGCCGGTGCTAAACTCTAATTCATAGCCTCCATTAGCCCGCTGGATGTGGCTAATACTCACCTACTGGCAACGTGTTCCCTTGGGGGGCATTTGAGTCTGGATGGAGACTGTGGCGCTCCAATTGCGACTTTCTCCTATTTCTTTCTTTCTATTCCTTCATCACAAACACGAGTTTAGGCTTTTACTTTTGTGACTCAGCTAAAATAATCAGTGGAATCGGATTCCTGGAGAAAAGTTGGAACCATTCAGGTTGGTTCTGGAAATAGATAGACCAGGGGCGGGCGAACTTTTGGGCCCGGGGGACACATTGACTTTAATTCCCGGAGAAAAGTTGGCCATACTGACTTGAAAAATGTGACAGATGGGCCGGGTCAGCACAAGATATGTTACAAATAAAAAAGTGCATCCGTTAAGAGTACATATGAAACATAAACAGAAAAAAAGGACTAAAATATTCACATACTCATCACTCCTTATTCAAGTAAAAAGTATAAAGTACAAAGTAAAGTAAAAAGGTCTAGGTGTTAAACTGAATCCACAATGGGCCAAGCCCCTTTATCTATTTTTAAAAGACATTTTAATATTTCTTAATACATTCCTTTTTACTTGACTTTGTACTTTATACTTTTTACTTGGATGATGAGTGATGAGTATGTTAATACTTGAGTCCTTTTTTTCTGTTAATGTTTCATATGTACTGTTAACGGATGCACTTTTTTAGATGTATCCTATCTTGTGCTGACCTGGCCCATCTGTCAAATTTTTAAAGTCAATGTGCCCCCCGGGCGCAAAACTTTGCCTACCCCTGAACTAGATTCAAAGACCATAGATCAAAGACACCTCTGACTTAAAATAAACAATATTTAGTGACGCCAGATCTAAAGTTCTGTGAATATCTTGCTGTGTCCGTTAGGCTAAAATCAGGCTAAAATTGGGATAAAATCGGGCTAATATCGGGCTAATATCAGGCTAAAATCGGGTTAAAATTGGGCTAAAATCGGGCTAAAATCAGGCTAAAATCAGGGCTAATATCAGGGCTAAAATCGTGCTAAAATCGAGCTAAAATCGGGCTAAAATCGGGCTGCAAGACAGACCTAACTTAAAGACACCAGACTAAAAACAAGTAGTCAATTAATCTACTCCAACTTAATGTGTTAATGACAGAAAATGCAACTATTCCCACATCAACTACTCACTAAGAAAAAAAAAACTGCAAGTGTTTGAAAAAAGGGATCATTGACAATAACTCAGGAGCAGCGACAAGAAAAGACCGTCACCCTCCCATTTTTCCTTTACCGGATAAAATCTAGCGAGTGTCAGTCATCCGCTTACGTGGAACACCCAGAAACCGGCAACGACAAAAGACGAGGGCAAAAGCGAAGGAGGAGGTGAGGCCAGGCATTCAAGGGGAAAATGACAGCCAGTCGGAAGGAAGGAAGGAAGGACTTGCGCAGCCACTGTGAAACAATCTCATTTTTATCCGACGATGACAGGACTTCCGAAGTGATCCGCACAAGCTAATTATTTTGCCCTAATAAAAGCAACATATGCTAAGACAATAAAAGGCCTTATTGGACAGCTATTCATTAAACGGTGAAAGCACTTGGGGACAGGGATTACCTTTTTTTAAAAGGGATTTTCTCTCTTTTTTTTAGCAATTGTACGGACCAACATCCCAAAGAAATGATGGGATATTTATCGCCGTCAATGATGTAAAACTACATTTTTAATTGGGGTGAAAATCTAATAAATTCTGAGGATTTAATAAGATATTCTTTTCGGGTTGTAAAGGTCAAAATATTGATATTAAGTATTCAAGTATGGTCTAAATCAGGCAAAGTTTTGGGCCACATTGACTTAAAAAAAATTGACAGATGGGCGGGGTTAGCAAAAGATACGATACATATAAAAAAGTGCATCCGTTAATAGTACATATGAAACCTAAACAGAAAAAAGGACTTAAGTATTAATATACTCATTACTCATCATTAAAGTAAAAAGTATAATGTACAAAGTAAAGTAAAAAGGAATGTAGTATTAGGAAAAATTAAAATTAAATTTAAAAAAAGATGGAGGGGCTGTAAAACACGAAAAACAAATACGAGTGGACAGAGCTACTGCCACTGGCTTCCCTGTGATGGCGCCATCTTGGGGATTAAAACAAAAACATTAATTGGACAACGACGGCGGGCCGGATTAAGAGGCCTAGCGGGCCGGATGTAGCCCACGGGCCGTAGTTTGGTCTAGATAATGCAAAATGTGACATACACTCATTCAGAATAGCTCTAAATTATAATTACAGTATACTGTACCCATATATTTTAAGCACTGCTTATATTTTTTATAAATGGAACAAAAATTAAAGGATTAAATGGTGATAAAACTTAAATGAATAGATTACAAATGAATAAAAACATAAACACACTTTAGTTATGGCTCCCAATAACTCTCTATCTTGATTGGTCTCCTTCTACCTTTCCTCCTTCAGTCACACAGTGGAGGTCAGGAGAGGGATGTTCTGTTTTAAATAAGGAGGCAGCGCTGGCCCATTAAACTCTGATAGTAATGATATTAATTTGGCAGGAACGTGTCATTTTCACAGGAGAGCAACTAGCTGAAGAACTGTCATTACGTGCCTGTGTGAAAGTCTAAGTGCGCACACACACTTTAAGTGCGTATGAGTGTGTGTATGTGTGTGTGTGTGTCACAGCAGAGCAGCTAGCGGTAACATTATGAGTGTGAGAGATGTACTAATGGGACAGATTAGTGTGCCCTTGGTCACTATGGCCATAGTGTACTGACTGGTGCTGTGACTTATATCCTATGTGGAGACTTTAAAACAGGGGTGGCAAAAGGGTGCCACTCTTGTCGGTCTTAAAAAAAACAACAAAAAAACGTACCGTATTTTCACGACTATAAGGCGCACTTAAAAGTCTTAAATTTTCTCCTTCTCTTCTAAATTTCTTTCAAAATAGACAGTGCGCCTTATAATCCAGTGCGCCTTATATATGGGGAAAAAAACAAAACCAAAAACGAAAAACCACCACTGTCGGATCTATTAAAAAAAGCACAAACGCCTGAACTGAAACAATACTGTTAAATATGCAGATCGGCCATTTTAGTTTACAAAATCTTCCATCATATAGCTCCTCCCCCACTGCAAGATTTAATACAAAAAAATCCAAAACATCAACAATGGCTGGCTCTAGAGGTGATTGTGTAGTGAATGAGTGCTTCATACCTGGAAGTCAATAGCAATTTCCGTATTTTCACCACTATAAGGCGCACTTAAAAGTCTTACATTTTCTCCAAAATAGACAGTGCACCTTATAATACAGTGCCCCTTATAGTCATGAAAACACGGTAATACAGTGTTACCTCTACTTACGAAATTCATTGTTTTGTATCTTCATACCATGATTGTTAAAACGACCCTAAAACCCCTTAAAAGGAGAAAAGTACTGTATTTTCATGACTATAAGGCGCATTGCATTATAAGGCGCATCCTCAATGAGTGACATTTTTTCCATATACAAGGCGCACTGTATTATAAGGCACACTGTTTATTTTGTAGAAAATTTCAGACTTTTAAGTGCGCCTTATAGTCGAGAAAATACTGGAAACTGATTTTGCAAGAAATATATACACAAATGTGTGTATTAAAAAAAGGAAAGAATATTATGTTTTAAGCTGTGAAATGAATAGGAAACGCAAAAACCTTTTGCAGGTGCGAGTTAACTAAACATACTATGTACACGAAAACACATAACTTGAAATTATGTTCAGCACACTCACAAAAATTCAAGAAACAAGTCTGTAACGAACAAGGGTCATTTTCAGATCAGGCTAGCACTAGCCTACACTATTAGACCTAGTGGTGGCTAACCTTGGGTCAGGCTAGCACTATGCTACACTGTTGGCTAACCTCTACAAGTCGGCTATAGCGCGCTAACCTTGGTTAGCATGGAAACGCAACTCTAACACTATAATTCAAAAAATGGATAGAAGTGTATATACACTTAATGTTATGCTTCTTTTTAATGTTTCATAAGTTTTAGGAACTAAATGGCTTCCCATTGCAACTTTTCGTAACTTGATTATTTCGTATATAGAAACCATCGTAAGTAGAAAGTGTCTTTATCAAAAGTTGCGTTGTTCTAAAGTAACCACGTACGTGAGTTCCTACGTGACCCCGTCTCGCCACTTCTGACCGGAAGAATGCGCTCCCGCATAAATTAACGGTGATGCGCCGCGATGTAATTATGCCGCTGTCAGGTTGGCCTCCCTGCTCAAATTCATTTTAATAAACTCCGTCTCCAAGGTTACCGACCGCAGGGGGTTAGGAAGAGGAGGCGGGTGGCGACGGGGTCACCTTTGGTGTCAACCCCTATAGATCCCGCCCATGAAAAAAAATACTGGCATAAACACGTCACCATAACACAGGTGCCTTGTTTGGCACTCCACTAGAAAAATAGTGTGTAAATATTATATATTGATTAAGAGTTTAAAGGAACATTTATTCATTTTGTGTACGCAAAGGGTGCTGGAGCTAATCCAAGCCAACTGGGAATTGGTCGACAGCCAATCGAGGCGAAAATTAAAGAATTTTATTCTGTTTTTAGAGTATGAAAAGGGCACAAAAGGGCGGATTTACTCTACCTGCAGACCACTATTGGCCCGCAAGCCACTTGTTTGACACCAGGGAGTTACAGGGGAAAACCAGCAAAAAGTCACAGGATTAAACGGAATGTAAAAATAAGAGATTTTGCGCAATTTATTTCAATATTAGCTCCATGTAAATCATAGGTGTCAAAGTGGCGGCCCGCGGGCCAAATTTGGCCCGCCACATTATTTTGTGTGGCCGGAGAAAGTAAATCATGAGTGCCGACTTTCTGTTTTTGGATCAAATTAAAATGAAGATTATAGATGTATATTATATTTCCTGATTTTACCCCTTTTAAATCAATAATTGTAATTTTTTAATCATTTTTTTCAGTTTTTTTTAGTTCAAAAATCATTTCGTAAAATCTAAAAATGTATAAAAATATTCTGTTCTCCACTTTAATATAGAAGATAATAAGTAAAAGAAAATTTCCTTTACTAAGTAAAAAAAGCTCCAATAAACATTGTTTTAAATCTATAAAAAAACATAATATTCAGCGATTTTAATCCACTTCTTTTAACCCATTTATAAATTTAAAAAATCTAAATATTATACCTAAAATGGGTCTAACAACCTTCATATAAACGCAACAAAGATTATCTGTCCATCACAAAAAAAATTCTACCAAAACCTACCAAATTATCGGACAAGTTTAGGGAATATTTAAGCGCTAGATGCAAAAAAGTGGAAAAAAAGGACGACAAACATGGCTAACCCCGGCTGAGTTTAGGTCAGCCTGTGCCAGGTTGAGACTGGCGCCTCAAGATTAGCCTCCACGTTAATGGAGTTAATACACACACACACACACACACACATATATATACGTCCGCATACACCTTAATGCTGCGGCAGGGGAGTCCGAAAGAATGTGTGTATAAAGGGGGAGTGGAACTAGTGAGAACACAGCTCTTCCCCTCATATCCTATTTCCCCATCCTCACCGTTGCATTACAATCCGATTTAGCTGGCCCTGCTTCCTACACAATCCTATTTATGAACGCAACTGTCGCAAACTCGCATAGGCACACACAACAATCCTATTTGTGTGCCCCCTCCTCCTGTATGCAGGTGCCATCTATCCAAAAGGGCGTCTTATATATATGTGTGTGTGAGTGCTTATCAATGGCGGGTGTGTTAATGCGACTCTACATTGGCAGGGAGAAGGAAAAATTATATTATTTTTATTATGTTTTTGGGATCGATTTGATGTTAAATTTTTTAGAGGGCAAGGGGCTATTTTGGGGGGTTTAAAATAAATAAAATTAAATAAGATAGTTTAATAAAGACCTGATGTTGAGGTTAAAATATGAATACTTAATGTAAGGTCATATTTGAATTTTTTTGTGTGTAAAAAATGTAGATGATGCGTTGGAAGTATACAAAAGTCTTTGAAGTAGTATTAATTAAAAATACTTATTTGGAAATTAAAATGTAATAATTGAGGTCAAAGAAAATAATCCTGAAATTTAAAAAAAAAATCTTAAATATAAAAAGAACTAATATAATAGAAAAGGAATGCATATAAAAATTAAATTATATATTTTTTAAATAAATATATTTTAAAATTATACATAAGAGTCATTTAATTAATAATATTTTTAAAAATTGCTTTGGAGGAATTTACTTTTAATTTAAACATTTATTTTACAATTTGATTTATTTTTCTTTAATACTTACATTTGAATTTAAGATTTTCAGAATAAAAAAATATTTTTCGTGGTATTTTCTCCATTGTTTTTGTCATTAATTTATGCATTTTTCAATACTTTTGCATGTAAATTTTAAATATAAATTCAGGTAATAGCTAACTGCGACCTTTCCTGACGTCCAATTGGTTTAAATTGGGAAGTTTGGCATCAAATTAACATCAATTCCCCCCCCCCCTATTGACACATGCTAGCATTAGCTAACCAGACCATAAATTTGACCTCTATCATCGACAATACTCCAACAAAATTTGATGTGTTTTGTACTTAGTTCCTCTCCATTTTCTATCCACAATTGAGCCAATCCCGCCTCCAAACAGAAGTCGGACAAAAGCGTCACTCAACCGACGTTATGAAAGCTCGTTCATGCTGTTTGAAGGTGCCGTGATGAAAGGCGGACAAGCGTCGGGGACCCCCACCCGACCCGACGCTCCCCATTAGTCGCTGACGTGGCTTGAGGAGCTACGACGGAGGTGAACGCCAAGGGTGTTTTCGTCTAACTGGATTTGGGAAGGAAAGGTTTATGTACAGCAACTTGTTCTCTCTATGCTCCACTTTATTAAGGGAGGAAAGGTGGAGACAGGTGGCTGTCTCACAGTCCTTTCAAGGACTGGGTAGGGCAAACTACGGCTCGCGGGCCAAATTCGGCCCGCTAGGGCTTTTAATCCGGTCCGCCGACGTTGTCCAAATATTTTTTTTACCCAAGATGGCGCCATCACATGGAAGCCAGTGGTAGTAGCTCTGTCCACTCTTATTTGTTTTTTTTGTTTTACAGCCCCTCCTTCTTTTTTTAAATTAAATTTTAATATTTTTTAATACATTTCTTTTTACTTGACTTTGTACTTTATACTTTTTACGTTAATGATGAGTGATGAGTATGTTAATACTTTAGTCCTTTTTTCTGTTTATATTTCATATGTACTGTTAACGGATGCACTTCTTTATTTGTATCATTTCTTGTGCTGACCCCCGCCATAGCCAGTTTAAGACAATTAAACCTGTATATTTGTCAATAAAAGGCAATTAGTTAACTTATTTTTTTTAAATTACATAATAGGGTTCTTAAAGGTCACATAGTATGCTCCAGCACCCCTGCCACAGCCAGTTTAAGTGAATTAAACATGTATTTTTGTCAATCGAAGGCAATTAGTTAACGTATTATCTTTTAAATGTAATTAAAGGGTTCTTAAATGTCACATAGTATGCTACAGCACCCCCGACGTTAGTTTAAAGCGAATGGAAAATGAAGGAATAAATAAATAAATATACGTATCATATGCTTAGCTTCGTTTTTCTTGATTTTTAAGGACAAACAACAATCTTTTTGGGCATTTTGATTGATTATTATGGATTTTTTATGTCAATTTTTTTGGAGAAACATAACCCCCAACGCTAGTTTAAAGCGAGATGGAAAATGAATGAATGAATAAATAAATATACGCATCATATGCTTAGCTTCATTTTTCTTGTTTATTTTTAAGGACAAACAACAATCTTTTTGGGCATTTTGATTGATTATTATGGATTTTTTATGTCAATTTTTTGGAGAAACATAACCCCCAACGCTAGTTTAAAGCGAGATGGAAAATGAATGAATGAATAAATAAATATACGCATCATATGCTTAGCTTCATTTTTCTTGTTTTATTTTAAGGACAAACAACAATCTTTTTGGGCATTTTGATTGATTATTATGGATTTTTTATGCCCATTTTTTTGGAGAAACATAAAATCAAAGCTAAACATTAAGTTGGACACCTGCGCTTTACGTTTATTCCATCTAGGTCTTGCTTTTTAATGTCCACGCTTCCAACTCCGCGTTGATATACGACATCCACCGTTTGACAGACATTTCCATCCCAAGCCTGCGGCACGGTGAAATAGTGTGACCCAGCTGAATTTATTAATCATTCAATTAACTAAATGTTCTTTCAGATGAATGGAGCGTCGCAGGAAATCTCCGAGAGAGAAAAACGACGACGACGGCGACTACGACTCAAAACGCGCCGCCTTTCACCCACATTAGTAAATTTGATGTCACGCTCGTTATTTGGAATGGTGAAATAAAGGATGCGCCCCCCCCCCCCCCCCCCCCCCTCACCACTTCCTCCCCCAGGTGGAATGGTTCCCTGGCGTCTTTTTTCGATAGAGCCAGCTGGTAAAGACGTCCAAGGCGCTGGATCGTATCGCGCTATCGGGCCACTTGGCCCATAAATTACCTGAGGCTAACAAAGCGTGGCGCTCTAACTATCGCGCAGGCATTCAAAGTCACCTCGGCGCGAGGGTGCTGCAGCTGGTGCTCGGACGTTTGGTCGCTGGACTTTTGGTCGCCGTTTTTTTAATATCTAAGAGAGTTTAATATCTAAGAGAGAGAGTTTAATATCTAAGAGAGAGAGTTTAATATCTAAGAGAGAGTTAATATCTAAGAGAGAGAGTTAATATCAAAGACAGTTTAATATCTAAGAGAGAGAGTTTAATATCTTAGAGAGTTTAATATCTAAGAGAGTTTAATATCTAAGAGAGTTTAATATCTAAGAGAGTTTAATATCTAAGAGAGTTTAATATCTAAGAGAGTTTAATATCTAAGAGAGTTTAATATCTAAGAGAGAGTTTAATATCTAAGAGACAGAGTTAATATCTAAGACAGTTCAATATCTAAGAGAGAGAGAGAGTTTAATATCTTAGAGAGTTTAATATCTAAGAGTTTGATATCCAAGAGAGTTTGATATCTAAGAGAGAGTTTCAGAGCTAGGAGAGTGTAATATCTAAGAGAGAGTGTTTAATATTTCAGAGAGAGAGTTTCAAATCTAAGAGAGAGTTTAATATCTAAGAGAGAGTTAAATATCTAAGAGAGAGTTTAATATCTAAGAGAGAGTTTGATATCTAAGAGAGTTTAATATCTAAGAGAAAGAGAGTTTAATATCTAAGAGAGAGAGAGAGAGAGAGTTTAATATCTAAGAGAGAGAGAGAGAGAGAGTTTAATATCTAAGAGAGAGAGTTTAACATCTAAGAGAGCTAGTTTAACATCTAAGAGAGAGTTTAATATCTAAGAGAGAGTTTGATATCTAAGAGAGAGAGTTTAATATCTAAGAGAGAGAGTTTAATATCTAAGAGAGAGAGTTTAATATCTAAGAGAGGGAGTTTAATATCTAAGTACTCTTTAATATCTACGTACATTTGACCGGCGACCAAACGTCCGGCGACCAAACGTCCGGCGACCAAACGTCCGGCGACCAAACGTCCGGCGACCAAACGTCCGGCGACCAAACGTCCGGTCACGCTGCAGCGTGGTGCTGCAATCCTAACGTGAGCTGACACTAGAATGCAAAACAATAAGATTTCGCAAACGGAACGGCGAGCGGCGAAGGCCTTTGTTTCGCCACTGTGTGCTAACGCTGAGATGCCCTAGAGGTGAATGTTTAGCGCACGTACGCTTTAGCAGGACAAATGATAATACAGAGCACCATCTGCCCATGAGATGCCCTGTCCTTAACACCACCTTTGTACACTCATTTGCTATCGTTTTTTATGCTACTAATACACAAGTAGGGTTAAAATTAAGGATGTCTCCATGCTGTTTTTTCCATTTTTTTCAAGCCGATACTGATCCGAAAATCACATATTTAATCAGGAAAAATAACGTCCCGTGTCAGCACAAGATACGATACATATAAAAAAGTGCATCCGTTAACAGTACATATGAAACATAAACAGATAATAAGGACTAAAGTATTAACATACTCATCATAAAGTAAACAGTATAAAGTACAAAGTCATGTCAAAAGGAATGTATTAAGAAATATTAAAATATCATTTAAAAAATGATAGAGGGGCTCTAAAACACGAAAAACAAATGAGAGTGGGCACAGCCACTGCCACTAGCTTCCACTTGACGCCGCCATCTTGGGTAAAAAAAAAACAACATTCTTTGAACAACGTCGGCGGGCTGGATTAAAAGGCCTATCGTGCCAGATGTGGCCCATGGGCCGTAGTTTGGTCTAAATAATGCAAAATGTGACGTAAACTCATTCAGAATAGGTCTAAATTATATTATATTATTTACTGTACCTATATATTTTAAGCACTGCTTATATTTAAAAAGCTTAGCGGCCCGTATGTGGCCCGCAAACCGTAGTTTACCCATATCTGTGTTAGCATTTAGCATTTAGCGCCCACATTAGCCTGTGTAGCGCTCCTTCTACAGGCCAAGGTCACGACGCCAAAGCATCACCGTGCCCATAAAGCGTAGACGTCGACATAAAGCGGCAGTTTGTCACGGTCACTGAGCAAGGCATCTGTACGCACATTCACATGGCCGTATTTTAAGCTACACGTCTATGTTTGCATGTCGTACGGCACCCCCCACACGCCCGTTGTCCCCCAGTTGCAAGATTCCGCCTCCTCAGACAGGTAATGGATGGCAGACTTAAAGACACTGAAGGGAATTAAGATAAACACGCTCTGATAGGACTAACCTGCCCAGGCCTGAACGCTGTCTGCTTATGCCGAATTAAAACATATCGCACGCTAACGCAAAACGCACTCCAAGGATCCCCCCTGTTGATGGATTTATAACCGAACGGCATGCTTAAGAGTGGAATAAATGTTTGGACAGTGGTAGCTCTTTGAGTAATTGATCAATGAATCACACAAGAGATCTTGTAAATTACCAAGACAAATCAAAGCGTCATAACTCAAAAGCGCCTATTAGAAAATGTTCAAGGTATTTAAACTGATAACAATGACAAGGCGTCGTCCGGGTGTTGTTTTGTTACCTGTCAGGCGTTCGGAATGCAGATTACGGACTCAAAGGTCTCCTATCATGTCATTTTTATTTGATTTATTAGTAAATCTGAGGTTGGGTAGTTAACAACATGTTCAAAATCGGATTTTTTGGCAGAAAAACGTTTATGCTAGGCCTTGTTTTGGTGGCAGACATTCGTTTGTAGGCAGGTGACTATTTTGGGTACCGTATTTTCACGACTATAAGGCGTACTTAAAAGTCTTAAATTTTCTCCAAAATAGACAGACAGTGCGCCTTATAATCCAGTGCGCCTTATATATGGAAAAAAACAGAAAACCAAAAACGAAAAACCACCACTGTCGGATATTAAAAAAACACAAATGCCTAAACTGAAACAACATACTGTTAAATATGCAGATGCCATCTTAGTTTACAATATCTTCCATCATATAGCTCCTCCCCCACTGCAAGATTTTATACAAAAAAATCCAATAAATCAAGAATGGCTGGCTCTAGAGGTGACTGTGTAGTAGTGAGTGAGTGCTTCATACCTGGAAGTCAATAGCAATTACCATATTTTCACCACTATAAGGCGCACTTAAGTCTTAAATTTGCTCCAAAATAGACAGTGCGCCTTATAATACAGTGCGCCTTATATATGGAAAAATGCCATTCATTGAGGGTGCGCCTTATAGTCGTAAAAATACGGTAGCTTCGAAATATTCAAAAAATCCCGCCTACTCCAAAGACTCAACCTACACGTGATATGTGAGACCATATCACCCCTTTGGTGGAGAATGACAGGCCCATTCGGTACTGTCCGACACCCCCCAACCCCCCCTTCCCTCCCCTGCGCTGTTTATCTTTTGGGTCACGTCCCGCGCTCTAACTTCTGACCGATGACCCCGGCCTGTCAGACGGCAGAACGCGGCGCTGAGCTGACAGCTCCCAAAGCCCGATGACCCTCAAAGCAAGAGAGCAGCATGTGAAGAGGAAAAGAGCCGAGGGGGTCGCGCAAGGCCGTCGACATCAATCGGAGGCGGGTTGACACTTTACCTGTACCAAGCCGTGAAGAAAAACAAACATCAAAATGACTCTCTGAAGAGCGCAAACCTTCGCCTACTTGTCAGAAGCAATTTGTGTTCATTTGTCCACCTCTTCCCGGTTCACATGTAAGACAGAGAGACTAAATCGTCTTTTCGTTCCGGAGCAGAGGGGACGGAATTTAACCCAATTGATCCATTTCGTCACCGGACATTTGGTCGCTGGTCTTTTGGTCGCCGGTCAAATGTACTTAGATATTAAACTCTCTCTGTTAGATAAACTCCCTCTCTTAGATATTAAACTCTCTCTCTCTCTCTCTCTCTCTCTCTCTCTCTCTCTTAGATATCAAACTCTCTCTCATAGATATCAAACTCTCTCTCATAGATATCAAACTCTCTCTCATAGATATTAAACTCTCTCTCATAGGTATTAAACTCTCTCTCTCTCTCTCTCTTAGATATTAAACTCTCTCTCTCTTTCTCTTAGGTATCAAACTCTCTCTCATAGATATCAAACTCTCTCTCATAGATATTAAACTCTCTCTCTTAGGTATTAAACTCTCTCTTTCTCTCTCTCTCTCTCTCTCTCTCTCTCTCTCTCTCTCTCTCTCTCTCTCTCTCTCTCTCTCTCTCTCTCTCTCTCTCTCTCTCTCTCTCTCTCTCTCTCTCTTAGATATTAAACTCTCTCTCTCTCTCTCTCTCTTAGATATCAAACTCTCTCTCATAGATATTAAACTCTCTCTCTTAGATATCAAACTCTCTCTTAGATATTAAACTCTCTTTCTCTTAGATATTAAACTCTCTCTCTTAGATATTAAACTCTCTCTCTGTCTCTCTTAGATATTAAACTCTCTCTCTCTCTCTCTTAGATATTAAACTCTCTCTCTCTCTCTCTCTCTCTCTCTCTCTCTCTCTCTCTCTCTCTCTTAGATATTAAACTCTCTCTCTTAGATATTAAACTCTCTCTCTTAGATATTAAACTCTCTCTCTTAGATATTAAACTCTCTCTCTCTCTCTCTTAGATATTAAACTCTCTCTCTCTCTCTTAGATATTAAACTCTCTCGTAGATATTAAACTCTCTCTTAGATATTAAACTCCCTCTCTTAGATGTTAAACTCTCTCTCTTAGATGTTAAACTCTCTCTCTTAGATGTTAAACTCTCTCAGCTAATTAAACTCTTTCAGGTATTAAACTCTCTTTTAGATATTAAACACTCTTAGATATTGAACACTCTTAGATATTGAACACTCTTAGAAATTAAACACTCTTAGATATTTAACACTCTTAGATATTAAACTCTCTCTTAGATATTAAACTCCCTCTCTTAGATATCAAACTCTCTCAGAAATTTAACTCTCTCTCTCAGTATTTAAACTCTCTCTCTTAGCTAATAACCTCTCTCTCTTGGATATTAAACTCTCTCTCATGAATATCATTTTGAGAGCTGCTTTCAACAGTAAACTATCGGTCACCATTTAACCAGTGACAAAAAAGGGACCAAAAGAGTTGCGACCAAACATCCGGCGACCAAACATCCAAGCCCCCAATAATTGACCAATGTCTAAACATGGGTAAGTTTGTCGTCAAGTCCAGCGACTCTAACAAGATTCGCAATGTGAAACAGAACCGAATGTGAAAAAAAAGTAGCAATGGTAGACAGAAGAGACCGACCGGGTCTTCAATTTGGGGATCGGAGTCCATTTTGAGCTCCAAACTCACTTCAAACAGACAGTCCTTCCTTTCCGAGTTCATGCACCGCTGATCTAAGTACATAATGAAGTGTGACATATCAAGCTAAGGCGCTAATGGACTGTGAAGTCATTACTGAACTCCACACACAGCAGCCGTCGCCGTGGACACGCAAAATCTCATGAATGCAACAAAGCTATTTTAAACAGTATTTTGACAGCGCTTCCCAACCCCGGGATGCATCTTTCTCAGCGGTACGTACACTCACTCGTCTGGCTACAAGACAAATTCACGGGAGATCCAGACATAAGAGTCAGGAGTCAAGTGGAGGTTAGGTGTCCACTCATTTGACAGCCCTGACGGACCGTTAATGTCAGAGCGGTGAGATAGAACAGAGCGCACTGCAGATTAACGAGGATTGGACGCTGAATTACGTCACAGAAAAGAGCACACAAGGGAAAACAGGACTTGAATGACACAATTCTGACTGACGGGACTATTTTGTTCTGTATGTCTTTGTACAGGACATTACTTATATCACTCAAAACCATTAGATAACTCTCTAAAAAAAGTCAAGGCCTTGATTGGTCGCTTTAAATAAAGCTAAAATCCTAAAAAAATGTAACAATAGGGTGATTGAATAAGCAATTTTTTGGATAAAATACATTTGGTGTTACAGGACTAGATTCCAGTAAAAAAAATCAATGTTAGATGTCAACCCCAACATTCACAATCATTGATGCCGATAGACGTCCAATCGATTTTCTGTAGAAGCGATCAGTCGTTCAAAGAGTTGAAAATATATAATAAAAAATATCAAGTACATATACATCTATAATTGAGACCATTATGACATAATGCAATGTCTATGGATGTGTAAGTCATGCCTTTATGAGGCTAGTTTTTAAAAATGTATTAATTCATATTCTATAACACTTATCCGCACAAAGGTCGATGGGGGAGCTGGAGCCTATCCCACCCAATTTCAGCACCAGGTGAAGAACACCCTAAATTTGTGGCCAGCCAATCACAGGGCACAACATAACAAAGGACAACCAATCATAGCTAAGGGAAATTCAGTGTTCAATCAACGTACATGCATTTATTGTGGGATGTAGAAGGAAACAGGAGTACCCAGAGAAAACCCATACAAGCCTGGAGAGAATATGCAAACTTCACATAGTGAGGATTGATCTGGGTTCGAACCCTCGAGGCCAGAACTGTGCCGCTGGGCCAGCGTTTTTAGAAAATAATTTTTCAAAACGAGTCACTTGTGTTTATCAATAAGCGGAACTGGGTATGAACTAGTACAGGGGTGGGCAAAGGGGGCTACATTGACTTTAAAAATTTAACAGATGGGCTGGGTCAGCACAAGATACGATACATATAAAAAAGTGCATCCGTTAACAGTACATATGAAACATAAACAGAAAAAAAGGACTAACGTATTAACATACTCATCATTTATCATTAAAGTAAAAAGTATAAAGTACAAAGTCAAGTAAAAAGGAATTTAGTATTAAGAAATATTAAAATGTCATTTAAAAAAAGATAGAAGGGCTATAGAACTCCAAAAACAAATAAGAGTGGACAGAGCTACTGCCACTGGCTTCCGCGTGACGACGCCATCTTGGGGAAAAGAAAAAAGAATTGGACAAGGTCTGCGGACCGGATTAGAAGGCCTAGCCGGCCGGTTGTGGCCCGCGGGCTGTAGTTTGCATGCCCTAGTGTGGACAGAGCTACTGCCACTGGCTTCTGACGGCGCCATCTTGGGGAAAAAAAAAAATATATATATATTTGGACAACATTGGCGGGCCGGATTAAAGAGCCTAACGGGCCAAATGCAGCCCGCGGGCCGTAGTTTGCTCAAATCTGAACTAGTACTACTCTACAGCAGTAAGAACTCAGAAGCAATTCCGATCCATTGGGAACAGAATCCAATTCCTCACTTGACTTCCAATTCATTAGCTGTTAAGTGTACAGCATTCGTAGCGAGTGGCATCACTCGCCACCCGGCATGAAATGTCCCGGCGCCGTTTTGTTATCCCACGTCATTAGAAGGTGCCAAGTCGGCGAGGGGGGGGGGGGGGGGGGGGGGGTGTATCAAGTTGATATGTGCTGCACTTTGTGATTGGAGTGGATCTTCTATCGGCCTTCTTCTGACAGCCGTTTTAAACGCTCGTTTACGCAGCGTTTTTAATATCAATAAGGGAAGAAGCAAGCAGGCGGCTTTCTTATAAACGTACGCCGGGCCGGGTCCGGGGAATCAGCAGCCTCCATCTCCCTACTATGACAGGGCGTGGTAATTATGTCTCAGGGAGAGAGTGCGAGCTGTTTGCTGGGTGAAAAATGATAATGGGGTGATTTTTAAGTGCCATATCTCCCACACGGGTAATGAAAAGTACTTTTAATCCAGTTGGAAGGAGCAGGCAGGGCGGGGGTGCAGGAGAGGAGTGACTGTGGTGAGAGTGAAGGGTTTGGTGTGATGGAGATGGGGGGGGGGGTTTGGGGGACCAAATCAGGAGGGATGGGAGGTTTCAAGGTAATGTACCGTATTTTCACGACTATAAGGCGCACTTAAAAGTCTTACATTTTCTCCAAAATAGACAGTACGCCTTATAATACAGTGCGCCTTATATATGGAAAAAAATAGAAAACGAAAAACCACCACCGTTGGATATTAAAAAAAACACAAACGCCTGATCTGAAACAATACTGTAAAATATCCAGATGCCATCTTAGTTTACAAAATCTTCCATCATATAGCTCCTCCCCCACTGCAAGATTTTATGCAAAAAAATCCAAAACATCAACAATGGCTGGCTCTAGAGGTGACTGTGTAGTGAGTGCTTCATACCTGGAAGTCAACAGCAATTACCGTATTTTCACCACTATAGGGCGCACTTAAAAGTCTTAAATTTTCTCCAAAATAGACAGTGCGCCTTGGAATACAGTGCGCCTTATAATACAGTGCGCCTTATAATACATTGCACCTTATAATACAGTGTGCCTTATATATAGAAAAAATGTCATTCATTGAGAGTGCGCCTTATAATGCGGTGCACCTTATAGTCGTGAAAATACGGTACTGGTTAAATGGGGGCTGGTGTTGTTTTGCCAGGGGAGTCCTTAAAACCTTGGCATGGAAGCACCAGCTCAGCAATTAGAATAATTAAGAGGGACTGACAAGCTTTTAGTGCATCTCTTGTTTGCCCTCTTCTAATCTCTCTTTGGGTTTTATACAAGGATCAAATCTCAAAGATGTGTAGTGGTTTGAAGTGGGTGGTGTTTAAACTTTTGTTTTCTCAATAATAGTTAAAAGTCTAGGATGGAAATTTGGTGACTTTAGTTATTTTTGGGAGAATCTAAGAGCTTTGTGCAAATAAGTATACTTTATGTTTGGCAGGGTTTTTGTTTAAAAATATGTTTTAATACATTGTTCGAACTGAGGTCGTTGATAGGCAGGGTTTTGTAAGTGTCTGCACCCCGTCTGCGTCGTAAAATTCATGATTGGCTGGTCACTAAATGACGAATGTCGCGAGTTTGTCCGCACCCCCTGCTGTGTCACTACGGTATCGCATCAACGATCAAAAGAACTCTTACATTGCTAAGATCTGTAAGTGTCTGCGCCCCGTCTGTGTCGTAAAATTAATGAATGGTCTTTTCAATTGGTTAATATTTAGTGGTTTATTTTTTTTTTTTTTAGGAATTTGAAATTTTATTCAATCACGGGAGTACAAAAATATATTTTTCGTATTGCAGATTTACAAAAAAATAGTTACAAAAATGTTTGTCTATGTAATTCTACACAATTTTCCCACAAAAAGCTATTACGATGAAAATAGCCACAAAAATTAAATTAAAAAAAACTGATCGACTGCCTCCAGTCGATTATGCTTGTTACCTTTATAAAAATGGACAACTCCACCATTGGTTATGGAATACAACAGGGTTCCATTCTATGCCCCAATATAATTTCATGATGCATTTCAATGCTTTCTATTATTCATTTACCTAATCCATTTCAAGTAAAATGCTTTTTCATCAACTCTATACATGCATCTGACTCTGCTATCCAATTCTAAGTCATTTTTTGAAATATTACAGATCCTCGTAAGCATATCTACTTCACAGAATATCAGATAAACTCGTCTAGACAACCCTACAAAGCAGATCTTGTAATTACTAAACATTTTTGACCCCAACTAACTTCCCTACATGGTTTTCAATTATTTTTAAAGCATGTTTACCACAACCCCCCTAGCAACACAATAAAGATATCTATCATCATGACACTAGTGTATAGCTAGTCCCCAAACTTCCCACTGCTAAAACCCTTCCTGAAGGGGCCTGCTGTTGGTCTGTCATTTCCCGGATTGGCTGTCTTAAGTTACGTCTGCAGATAATGCAACGACAAACGTGGGACCTGCATGATTAACTGGGTGGCCATTTGATCACATTTGACTAATTTGTGACATAAATCTTCAGCCTAGACGCCATTAGTCCTGACATGCATACCCACTAGCGCATTTTTTTCTACATACTCCATACTTGCTTTGACTGGGTTGGTTGGTTTTCCCTACTTAGTACAAAAAAAAAACATAGTGTAATATCTTGCACAAGGACTTTTCAACAGTTGCCAGAAACTTGAGACTTGTCATGGAGACCAATCTACTGAAATTTTGGTTCAATTGGGGTAAAATTTGCGGTATGAGGTATTCACAATGAGAGTAATTGAGCATAACTGTTCAGTATTTTGCAGAATTTTCTGTAGGGTTCTTAGGATGAAGTATGCAGACTAATATCCTCAAATTTTGGTTCAATTGGAGTAAAATTTGCGGAATGAGGTATTCACAATGAGAGTAATTGACCATAATTGTTCAGTATTTTGCAGAATACTCTGTAGGGTTCTTAGGATGAAGTATGCGGACTAAAATCCTCAAATTTTGACCAATTTCCTCAAATTTTGGTTCAATTGGAGTAAAACTTGCGTTATGCGGTATTTACAATGAGAGTAATTGACCATAACTGTTCAGTATTTTGCAGAATACTCTGTAGGGTTCTTAGGATGAAGTATGCGGACTAATCTCCTAAAATTTTGGTTCAATTGGAGTAAAACTTGCGGTATGAGGTATTCACAATGAGAGTAATTGAGCATAACTGTTCAGTATTTTGCAGAATATTCTGTAGGGTTGTTTAGATGAAGTATGTGGGCTAATATTTGACGTTTGTACTTAGAATTTCTTGCCTATTCGTCATTCATCTGTTAAAAAACACTTTTCCAGTTTCTTATAATACAGTGCGCCTTATAATGCGTTGCGCCTTATAGTCGTGAAAATACGGTAGCTTAACTTGGGATTCTGAGTTTAAAAGTGGACATTTTCCAACAAACTTAAAGTGCACTGCCCCACCGTCACTATAAAAAACAAAGTTTTCGTCAAATTCTAAACCTGCTCAGGATTGTCTTCATCCCACAAGCCACCATCTTGCTCAAAACTCCAAACTCAATGCAATCATTGGTCATTTCATACCTGAATCCCTTTTAAATAACATTGCAAAAATGCTCAGCACCTTCTCTAAACATCTGTTTTCTTTTGCTGAATGTACTGTCCAAGTAGTCGCTGACATATTCCGTAAGATTTCTGGGTATTGTAAGTGGGGCGACGCTTTGTGAGCACAAAAAAGGCAGCTGGACTAGATTATAATGCTAAGCAAACACCAGTTCCAAGGCCTAATTATGACACAAGGGAGGTGCCTTTGCGAGAGAGAGATTGACTACTTTGCAGTACCGGCGCGGATGCTGAAGGCAGCAAGAAGCAGTCGGGTCATTTGTAAACAGGTAACGAAGCAGGCCAGGTGTACGAGCATATGTAGCAATGAGGCGGTGGGAAGTCAGAGGAGAGAAGCTACAAAGTGGGAGGAGCACTGGGAGGATCTAATTAGACGATGCCCTGTGCCAAACTGCTAAAATGGCCAACTGGGCACAGAGATTTATGACGGGGTTAAATTAGCTCGTCGGCAAGGGTTGCTAGGAACGCCTACACATGCTCATTGTCAAAATGATTATTGTGGCAATTGTGAGGGGTTAGGATTCGGTAAAACCAGGTGCCAGGTTTTGATGATGTAAAAATACGGTTTGGGGGCAATGTTTGTTTTGATTTTTTGTTGGTTTGGGTAGAAAGACGACGTATTTGAGTGTACTGTGTACCAGTGTGAGGGACATTATTGCTTACTATGGGTACACCCGTATTAAACCTGGCATAAGTACCGTATTTTCACGACTATAAGGCGCACCACATTATAAGGCGCACCCTCAATGAATGACATTTTTTCCATATATAAGGCGCAATGGATTATAAGGCGCACCCTCAATGAATGACATTTTTTTTCCATATATAAGGCGCAATGGATTATAAGGCGCACCCTCAATGAATGACATTTTCCCATATATAAGTCGCATTTGATTATAAGGCGCACCCTCAATGAATGGTACATTTTAAATTTTTCCATATATAAGGCGCACTGGATTATAAGGCGCCCTGTCTATTTTGGAGAAAATTCTAAGACTTAAGTGCGCCTTATAGTCATGAAAATACAGTACGTTTTTTTTTTTAATTAGGATGTTTTGTTTTTATTCTGCGTGGAGGCCACTATTGGTTGAAGTACTATTGTTTATTCAATATATTTTTTTGCATTTATCAGTGTTAGTACAGATTTTGTTATTTTCCAGCCTTATTCTATTTCAAACTTGACTGTAGAAGCAAAATACTGTATTTTCCATATATAAGGCGCACCACAATATAAGGCGCAACATATTATTAGGCGCACCCTCAATGAATGGCACATTTTATTTTTTTTTCATATAAAAGGCACACTCGATTGATTATAAGGCACCCTGTCTATTTTGGAGAAAATTTAAGACTTTTAAGTGTGCCTTATAGTCGTGAAAATACAGTAAAACATGCTGTAAAACACGAAAAACATAAGAGTGGACAGAGCTACTACTATTGGCTGCTATGTAAACGGCGCCATCATGGGGAAATGGGTTGAAAAAGTTTGGATTTTATTTACTGCACACCATATGATTGCTGCTGCGCAATGAAGACGAGACGTGTGCAATTGCGCATGCGCACAGCTTAGAGCAGTGGTGTCAAACATACGGCCCGCGGACCGGATCCGTCCCGTCTGGTGGTTTGGTACGGCCCGGGGAAGAAAGCTGCATTGTCTAAAAAAATATGAATTTTCTTTAAAATTTGTAGTTCTTGTATTATCCGCTAGGGGGTGAAGTGTTTTAGTACGTGCAGACAACATGAATTGACATTTATTTATGTTCTTATGTTATTGTCTTGTTCATAATATATTGTTCATAATGTAAAAGGAAAATTATGTTAATAAACATTTTGATAATTTACTCTTAATGAACTTAAAAGTGACTATTTTTTAGGCAGATACATAAGTCGAGTGAGTGAGTAGTTGGGGAAGATGCTAAAACATTTAGCATGAATCAATAAAGCTGTGGACAGAAGGCTTCCATAGCAAGAAGCCTTTGCATGCATTTGCATTTGTATCCTTGATCAAATCTGCAAGGTAAACAGCTTTAAAACCAGATGGGGAATATTAAACTTGCAGATTGAGCTTGACCCCGCCTCCCCGTCCCTCACACATCATCATCCTCCCTCCCCCTACCAGTCTCCCTCCCCAGGCTTGTCTGGAGTTTCGGAACGAGGTGTCTCGACTCTGTCTACTGAGAACAAGGATGGCGAGAAAGCCCAGAGCAGCCATACTTTCATGGTCGCCTTCCATTTAAATATTTGACAGGGAACATGCCGCCATTAAGGGTAGGAAATGGAGATTGGGGTGGGGGGGAGGGGGGGGGGGGAGGGTTAAGCACCCTCAAAAAGCAGATAGAGGACTTTACGAGAACCAGGTACTGACATGATCAACCACTTTAGAACAAGGGTCTCAAACCAATTCTGCATAGGTTATAGGTTTGTTCCTACTGTAAGATTATATCAGTTTTTGTGAGTATAAAAGGGTGCTCGGACGTTGGGTCACCGGTGTTTTGGTCGCCGGTCAAATGGTGACAGAGAGTTTACTGTTGAAGCCAGCTCTCAAAATTATATTCATGTGAGTTTAATATCTAAGAGAGAGAGTTTAATATCTAAGAAAGAGTTTAATATCTAAGTAGTGTTTAATATCTAAGTAGTGTTTAATATCTAAGTAGTGTTTGATATCTAAGTACTGTTTAATATCTAAGTACTGTTTAATATCTAAGTACTGTTTAATATATAAGTACTGTTTAATATCTTAGTACTGTTTAATTTCTAAGTACTGTTTTATATCTAAGTAGAAAATAAAGTCAACAATGTACAAAAAAATGATGCAAAATAGCTACGACAAATGAGGGGATTTTGTCATTAGCATTTTTTAAAGGTTAAATGCTATGCATACAAGTAACATTTGTAACAATCATGAAATTGATGCGCATTTCCCTTTTTTTTAACCGTGTTTTAGTATATTTGACAGTTTTTTTCCATTCTCAACTTTCAGTTTCATGACCAATATGTACTCGCGGCATAGAACGGTGCAAAAGTCATAACACGGCAAACGTAGCTTTAGCCTCCCTTGCTCCCTAATGTCAAATCGGGCTAAGTTGAAGTTAGCTGAAGCCTCCTTCCCTCTGACTTCATGTCGCAAGCAATCAGCCGCAACATCCCGGCGATGCCGTGTGATTCGCTCCCCACAGATGCTGGTGTCTTTGACAATCCGGCCTCACGGAGAAACCATCTGATTGGATTAGCCAGCCCGCGGAACAAGCTCTGACTGGCTGTTAGCCGGCGGGATGCAAATGAGCTTCTTAAAGAGCGAGACCAAGGGATCTTGACCCTTATTGGCCTTGGCAGTGTGGCTAGTGGCACAAAATGCGAACTCACTACAGTGAAATTTCAGCCTCACAAAGGCAAACTGTTCAAGTGTGTGATCATCCTTTTAGTCTTTTACCTTTCTGTTGCCTGGATGCCCTTTCTGGCATGTTGGCTTGTTTGTGAGGCTAATCTTGTTGTAATGTTGTTGTTTTTGGGGGGTTTAGCTTTTCTTAGCATGCTTTTTGGCGACACATTTTAAAGCGAAGGTTGTAAATCTGAAGTACTGTGCGGAAAAGCTTGAAAAAGTGATTCTGTATATTTAAACTCAGTCTTAGTCAGGCAGAAGGTTTCCACCTTGTGGATTTTCTTGTGGCTCCATTTTTTTAACTAGGTCTACAATGTCTTCTGTGTCTAGGCTTGCAATGTCTTGCTACTGCAACATAGGAAATTTCCCAAATACGGGATGAAGTAAAGTTTTAATCTAATCTAATTAAATTCCATGATTGTTACAAATGTTACTTGTATGCATAGCATTTAATCGTTAAAAAATGCTAATGACAAAATTCCCTCATTTATCGTACCTATTTCGTATCATTTTTTGTACAATGCTGACTTTATTTTCTACTTAGATATTAAACAGTACTTAGATAAGAAACAGTACTTAGATATTAAACAGTACTAAGATATGAAACAGTACTGATATATTAATCAGTACTTAGATATTAAACAGTACTAAGATATGAAACAGTACTGATATATTAATCAGTACTTAGATATCAAACAGTACTTAGATATTAAACAGTACATAGATATTAAACAGTAATGAGATATTAAACAGTAATTAGATAATAAACAGCACTCAGATATGAAACAGTACTTAGATATTAAACAGTACTCATATATTAAACAGTACTTTGATATTAATCAGTACTTAGATATTAATCAGTACTTAGAAATTAAACAGTACTTAGATATTAAAGAGTACTTCGATATTAAACAGTACTTAGATGTTAAACAGTACTAAGATATTAAACAGTACTTATATATTAAACAGTACTTAGATATTAACCAGTACTTAGATATTAAACAGTATTAGATATTAAACTTTCTCTCTTATATATTACTTTTTTCTTAGATATGAAACTCTCTCTCATGAATATACATTTGAGAGCTGTTTTCAACAGTAAAATCTCTCCGTCACCAAAAGACCGGCGACCAAACGTCCGGTCACGATGCAGAACTTGCGTCGCAATCAGTTAAAGTCAAACAACCCCCGATTCTCTTACCCTAAAAATAAGAACACTATGCTACATGTTTCTTCACAATTCTAACAAACTTTTTCCAATTTCCTCTAACAACATTCCCATTCATTCCAACTCTAAAACACATTTCAGAAATTATTCTGAAGCACTACAGTTCTCATAAAACAATTTCCCAACACATACAGTTCTAAAGAACCCTTCACAGTTCCTAGTTAACACCAACACATCATCTAGCTGCCAATTATACATTTCCTCGGATTGAAAAAAAAAAGTAGTAGTAATAGGCCTTGTCTAAAACTCTGCTTTCCGCTTGTCAAAAAGTTGGAGCTTTAACAAAATTAAGCTATTTGACACTTGAAGGAAAGAAAACGTAGGGATGAGAAGAGGATGAGTTAAAGGAATGACTTTTCTATCAAGTAGGAACAACAGTAGCCCTGCAAGACCCCCACCAAACCCACAAACGCCCTCGCATGTCAACAGGAAGGGATTATAAGAACCACAGATGAATTGAAGAGTCCAAAAAAAATGAGCTAATGCGGCTAACCGGCTGGCGAACCTGACTGCCTTGGGTTGAAGAAGACGAAGATGGGGAAGGGGGAGGGCCTAATCTGGACTATGCAGACGGTGGGATACACAAACACATTAAAAGGACTGTCCTTGCCTTACTCGTCGTGCTGGGCTTTTCTTTTTTACTTCACTCTTTCTCGCCATCATTCCGACTTTTGGCCCTCGCTGCCTATCTCGCTCGAAAAGGGAGGTACAGAAAAATGTTTTAATGAAATGAAAGAGGGCTAAAATGCTGAAAAATCAGCATTTTTTTGGTTAAAAGATGGGGAAAGTAGGGGATTATCCTGAAGTGTGTACAGCGAGATATATATATGTACTTACAATTGGATGGGTAGATGGTTTATTGGGATTTTTAGATTGGTTTTAATTGGGGAATGTTGATGGGAGATTATGGGAGTGATCTTTTTGGTGTTAAATCAGGTATATGTATACTAAATTTAACTGTTTTTTTTTGTTATTTAAACTGAAATAAAGCTTGATTTTGAGGGTTGTAAACAAATATTGCAGGTCTATCCTGTTGTGAGTATTTCTAAAAATTAGAATTTTAGTTTTTAATACTTTAATTGAAGGGTGTCAGACTCTATTTAGATTTTATTTTTTTATATATAAATGGATTACAAGAACTGGATTAAAAGCCCTGAATATTCATTTTTTTATAGATCTAACGCAATGTTTATTTTAGCTTTTTTTAAATATATTTTTAGATTTTACAACATGATTTTTGAACTAAAAACACAGAAAAAATGATTAAAAAATGACAATTATTGATTTAAAAGGGGGAAAATCAGAAAATGTAATATACATCTATACTCTTCATTGTAATTTGATCCTACAACAGAAAGTCGGCAATTATGATATACTTTCCCGGGCCACACAAAATGATGTGGCGGACCAGATTTGGCCCCCGGGCCGCCAGTTTGACACCAGTGCTTTAATTGTTAGCCTAAAAGATTATCATGTGGTTTGGAGAGGGTAAAATACATACCGAAAACCAAGTTAAATCTAAACATATGTTTGACCTTTCTGAACAAAACTGTCAAATTAACAATTTTTGTCAATAACAATCTCATCACTTCTTATTAATTCCCACCCCAACACACAAACTTTTCAATATACCGACAAATTAAACCTATTTCAACTTTAAGGTCCCTTCAAAGTATCTTGATATCAGTTCGGTTAAAGGCCAATTATTTGCATTAAATACTGGCAAAGAGTGATAATTATGAATCTCCACGTGGACTAAGAAACTGCTCTAGTAAAAGGGGGAGATAATTGAGAGGTGAGTACAATTACAGAGCCTTTAAACACATCTCCTAACCCCCGCTGACTGTCTCTGTAAACAGTGGCCTGTGTAATAGAGCTCTTTTTCTAACACAGCGCCATGTCTTCATACACACACTTATACACACACATATATACACACATGTCCATCCACATTACTCAGCTCAGCACCCCTTTAAACGATCCAAAGATGTACCAGACCATCCGTGGGGCGCCAATTAAATATTCGACACTTTGTCACATTACCGTAACTTAGTCCATGGGCGTGTAAAACCACTTGTTGAAGTGGACATTTTTACAAAAAATGCCAGGCTTTTTATTATATTGAAGGCATGGCAGTCATGGTGGAAAGAAAATTACTGTATTTTGCTGTTTAATATACCCCTGTCATTTAATATACCGGGTATATTAAACGACAGGGGTATATTAAATGGCGCACTACACAATTTTTATGCCGTGACGAGGTGCATCAATGTTTTGGAAACTAAAAATACTTAGTGCTCAGGTTAAAACTACTTACTGATGAATAAAGTCTGACTTGGAATTTTAATTAAGTACACCATACAAATCTAGCCAAATAACTGAGTTGCCATTTAATATACCCGGGTATATTAAACGGCAGGGGTATATTAAATGGCGCACAAACGGGAGGCTAAAAAAAAAGCAAAAATCATTTAATATACTCAGGTATATTAAACAGCAAAATACAGTAATCAAGTACATCAAACTTTAATTCGGCCTATGCTCACCTTCAGATCTTATAAATTCATGTTTACGACAAATTATCGGTTATTATCAAGCCATATTGTTTACAAACACTAATCCTATAACACATTTGCTTAGATTTCCCTTTTTAGTTTAAAAATAATACTCCCATTTATCAATTATCAAGACAAAAATCCTACACACTACCTTCAAATAGGGTCCATCACTCCATATAAATTTGCCTATTTTATTTTCATTCCCTATATTATCATATTTTAACAACCTTACCAATTTAACATGACTATCGTGAATCCTATTGTGTATTTTTCCCCATTTTTTAAATGTGACTTGCTAATTTTAAGCATAAAACGACCCGACATTGACCAAAAATCTAACATATTTTAACAACCTTACCAATTTAACATGACTATTGTATACCCTATTGTGTTTTTTCCCCCATTTTTTTAAATGTGACTTGCTAATTTTAAGCATAAAACGACCCGACATTGACCAAAAAAAACAATAGCCGACTGTATTAGCCGAGAATAAGCTTTTCTGTGTGTATATCGTTGACAAGAACGCTGTTTATATTGTCAACGCCGCAGAGCCAGCCTTCCTCGCGGTGACAAGATCGGGGCAGATCAACACTCACTTACAGAACAACTCACCTGAGGAAAAACTCCTCTGGCCCGCTACACTACGCTACACTACGCTACACTATCCACCCTCTCCTTGTTCTTCTTTCCTTTTTAATTCCACCTTGGCTCGCTCCCTTCTTGCGTCTCTGACCCAGACACACATCCCCCTTAGCTACCTGCATCTTACCCTACCTTGTCTCTTTTTGTACTCTTTGTGAAGATATCCCTGTGGGGCCCACACACATACTTGGAAGGGGGCTTAAAACGTTGTGTGCATACATATGCATTACCTGTAATCAATGTTCCCTGTAAACTGTGCAAAATTGTGCATTACTCTCGTCTTCTCTGCGCAGCAGCAATCATATGGCGCGCAGTAAATAAAATCCCCAATTTTATTTGATTTTTTAAATTTTTTGTACCCCTTTCCCCATGATGGCGCCGTTTACGTAGCAGCCAGTGGCAGTAGCTTTGTCCACTCTTATGTTTTTTGTGTTTTAAAACATGTTTTACATGAATTAGAGGGAACATTGACATGCACCTGCTTATATTGGTGTGCCCATAGTGAGCAATGATAATGTCACTCACACTGGTTCCGTATTTTCACGACTATAAGGCGCACTTAAAAGTCTTAAATTTTCTCCAAAATAGAGAGGGCGTCTTATAATCCAGTGCGCCTTATATACGGGTAATGAAAAGTACTTTTAATCCAGTTGGAAGGAGCAGGCAGGGCGGGGGTGCAGGAGAGGAGTGACTGTGGTGAGAGTGAAGGGTCTGGTGTGATGGAGATGGGGGGGTGGGAGTAATGGGGGACCAAATCAGGAGGGATGGGAGGTTTCAAGGTAATGTACCGTATTTTCACGACTATAAGGCGCACTTAAAAGTCTTAAATTTTCTCCAAAATAGACAGAGCGTCTTATAATCCAGTGCGCCTTATATGTGGAAAGAACAGAAAACCAAAAAACGAAAAACCACCACTGTCGGATATTAAAAAAACACAAACGTCTGAACTGAAACAATACTGTTAAATATGCAGATGCCAGCTTAGTTTACAAAATCTTCCATCATATAGCTCCTCCCCCACTGCAAGATTTTATACCAAAAAATCCAAAACATCAACAATGGCTGGCTCTAGAGGTGACTGTGAAGTAGTGAGTGCTTCATACCTGGTAGTCAATAGCAATTACCGTATTTTCACCACTACAAGGCGCACTTAAAAGTCTTACATTTTCTCCAAAATAGACAGTGCGCCTTATAATACAGTGCACCTTATATTTGGAAAAATGTCATTCATTGAGGGTGCGCCTTATAATGCGGTGCGCCTTATAGTCGTGAAAATACGGTACTCTGTGCGCTCAGGGACGTTGTCTTTCTGCCCAGACCAACGAAAAATTAGAGAGAACATTGCCTGTAATGTAACAGGAGTCCAGTAGAAGAGCTAGCAAAACACTCCATTTTCTGCTAGCGTGTCCTGATAGATGAGCGTTGGCTTTCCTCAGCTTCCATTCATAAATCTACTCTCCGTCTCCTCATTTTTTTCCTCCCAAGTGTAGGATATCCTAGACTTGACACATGTAGTAGTCTGTCCCTACGTACAGGTCAGTGAAGGAGGGGGTGGGGAATTGAGTAGGCCTCGGTCCAGATCGGGGTAATGATGCGGGAACGACCCGACCGAGTCAGGTGGCGAAAACCTCATCCTCTCGGAATCGGCGCACCGGGTGCTTGAGGCAAAAGTGAAAAATGATGGATGAATGGGGAAAGGAGGTCTTTGATTGATGAACGTTTGTATTGCGGGATATATGCAATAGATCCTTGTTAACGTCGGACAATGAAAAGCTATTAACGGGATTTGCGGGAAAAGGTTAGTTGCCAGAACTTAGCGATGAATGATACGTGGAAAAAGTGAAGCGCTTTTTCCAGGAATGACTTGAAAAGACTTGGAAATTTTCGTTCATTGACGATTTGAAAACGCATGTAAACAGATTGTTCTGAATCTTTCAATTAAAATATGAATATTGACAGCAACCCAACTGATATTGTAACCAATGATTCTACAATACAAGATATTAGCATGAAGGCTATATTCCATTCAATTTCAGTGGCTAATTCTGTATGATTGTCACTTTTGTTGCTTTCAGTCTTAGTCAAACTAAGTGTTTCAGTTTTAGTCCATCCCATGGAAAAAATTAAACATTGCGTAAGGCAAAATACTGTTAAATATGCATTTGCCATCTTAGTTTACAACATCTTCCACCATATAGCTCCTCCCCCACTGCAAGATTTTATACAAAAAAAAATCCAAGACATCAACAATGGCTGGCTCTAGAGGTGACTGTGTAGTGAGTGAGTGCTTCATACCTGGAAGTCAATAGCAATTACCGTATTTTCACCACTATAAGGCGCACTTAAAAGTCTTAAATTTTCTCCAAAATAGACAGTGCGCCTTATATATGGAAAAAACTGAAAACCAAAAACCACCACTGTCGGATATTAAAAAAAACACAAACTGAAACAATACTGTGAAATATGCAGATGCCATCTTAGTTTACAAAATCTTCTATTATATAGCTCCTCCACCACTGCAAGATTTCATGCAAAAAAAAAATCCAAAACATCAACAATGGCTGGCTCTAGAGGTGACTGTGTAGTGAGTACTTCATACCTGGAAGTCAATAGCAATTACCGTATTTTCACCACTATAAGGCGCACTTAAAAGTCTTCAATTTTCTTCAAAATAGACAGTGTGCCTTATAATACAGTGTGCCTTATATATGGAAAAAATGTCATTCATTGAGGGTGCGCCTTATAATGCAGTGTGCCTTATAGTCGTGAAAATACACTACTTGCTTAATCAGCCATTAAAAAAAGCCAAGAATGACCCTTTTGGAAAGCACATTTTTTTAAAACATGCAGCAGTGGTATATGGAAGAGCTGAAGAAGCCAAATAGAGGTAGAATGATGGGGGATGAGGCTTCCTTGTTCCTTATTTATGTCTTATTATAGCTACAGCGGCGCCCGGCCACAGACACACTCACCGGGGACGCCATGATGAACTACTCGACAAGACAGGCCGTTCACTCCTGGGAGGAGAGGAGACACTCTCCCTATACTTGCACACTTTCCTCGCCAGATTGTTGTTATCAACTCTTGGGCCCACTAGATTGTATACCTCAACTCATATATTCAAACGGCCAAAAGGTGACTGCACCGAGATGTCGCAAGTTCATTTCCATTGGCAAAGGTTGTCTTAAATAATTCATCTGTATTATTTTATTGTGCTACTAACAAATGAAGTACAAGCAGGACCGGGTTCCAGTCAACCGAAGTTTTATGATTCCATCCCATAACTTGTATGGACAATCACAGATTGATATGAACTGTTTCACTAAGCTAAATGCAATCGCTACATGACCACTGCTAGTTATTCTATAGCATGTCTCAGAAAAGCTAACAATTAAGCTTGAATGCTAATTTTTATGAGCAGCATTACCTAGCCTATTGCTAACTAGTTTATAGTCTTTCAAAAAGTTGACTACTAAGCTACCAAACATCACAAAGCTCCTTCTAAACAGCAAGGTTTTGTTTCAAAAAATTCCACTACATCAACAATGGCTGGCTCTAGAGGTGACTGTGTAGTTCCCTTTAATAAAAAGTCCATGCCTCACACATCTGGAACTCAATACCAATTTATATACGTTAATTACTGTCTCCGAACTTCTTGGCTAATCATCTTAAAGCCATCACAAAGCTGTCTAAAACTGCATGTCGTTGTGCAAAATAATGTTCAGTATCTTTGAAATCTGTGCAATATTTTACAATCTGTGCAATATTTTAGAATCTGTGCAATATTTTAGAATTCTGCGCAATATTTTAGAATTTTGTGCAATATTTTAGAATTCTGTGCAATATTTTAGAATTCTGTGAAATATTTTAAAATCTGTGCAATATTTTAGAATTTTGTGCAATATTTTAGAATTCTGTGCAATATTTTTGAATCTGTGCAATATTTTAGAATTCTTTGCAATATTTTAGAACTCACCTAGCCGGGATGTGACTTTTTATACTTTTATACTACTATTTATGTTTATTTTTACTTGAAAAAAAAACACTTTGAAAAGCTTGAAGTAGCACCAAGAATTTTGTTATACGCAGCTGTGTATGTTGACAATAATTTGAATTTAAATTACCTTTAACCAGCACAAATGACTAAAAATGGAAATGATCCTTTAGCTACAATCTTACATATTTACATACATTTGTTCATTAACATGAACATGAATAACTTCATCAATATGTGCTTAATCAAACTCATGCTCTTTTGCTAGCTAGCCTGTTGCTAGCTAATATACGATCACACAACAATTCGTATTAACAGAAAGCCATATTGCAAGTGTATTAAAAATAAATCTTAGCAAGCGGAAATCCATTTATCAACAGCCTCCCACTACCAATCCTATGTAATCCAGTTTTTTTATACACAGTGTATTAAAATATACATTCCCGTTAATTCCTTACATTAGCATGTATACCAACCAACCACCATTTCCAGTTCAACCCACCATCATCTCACTTGACATGTAATTGTGCTTATTAGACGTCCTAATAAGAAAACCACACAACTGAAACTCAATGAAAAGTGTGAATATTTGTTTTAAAGGCCTCAAAGATCGCCATGCAACACTAGTATTTATTTTAAGGGAATTACCCTTGTACCAACACGTTCTTCCTTGCGAGTAAACCTTTGTGTGAGTCAATGCGTTAGCCCGGTTCGGGGAAAATTAATGTCTACGAGCACAACGCAATCCATCATAGACTGAAAGCAGAGGTCATTCAGAAAAAGATAGCCGGCAAAGATAGAAGCTTCTACTTGGAGATCCAACACACACACACCAACACACACAAAGAAGGCAAAGATACAGACGTAAAAGGGCCATCAGATCATTGCGTGACAAAACCTTTCTTCTAATATACTCGTTGACTTTGTTCTTAGACAAAGAAAGTCAAAACATAGCAAACTTGAGGAATGAGAACTTCTTCTTGAGTCCATTTTTTTGTTGGAATGTCCTCACAGTTCAAAATGGAATGGACGTAAACCTCAGTCAACGGTGATATTAAATGGTATCAACATTGTTGTTGGCAGATTAATCACACACATTAGTTATTGAGTGTAAACTCAATGTGAAAGGTAAACATCCGTCACCCCCTTTTAAAATCATTTCTGCCTTCCCACGTTTTTTATCTGTACCATATTTTCACGACTATAAGGCGCACTTAAAAGTCTTAAATTTTCTCCAAAATAGACAGTGCGCCTTATAATCCAGTGCGCCTTATATATGGAAAAAAAACAGAAAACGAAAAACCACCACTGTCGGATATTAAAAAAACACAAATGCCTGAACTGAAACAATACTGTTAAATATGCAGATGCCATCTTGGTTTACAAAATCTTCCATTATATAGCCCCTCCCCACTGCAAGATTTTATACAAAAAAAATCCAAAACATCAACAATGGCTGGCTCTAGAGGTGACTGTGTAGTGAGTGAGTGCTTCATACCTGGAAGTCAATAGCATTTACCGTATTTTCACCACCATCAGGCGCACTTAAAAGTCTTAAATTTTCTCTAACATAGACAGTGCGCCTTATAATACAGTGCGCCTTATATATGGAAAAAATGTCATTCATTGAGGGTGCACCTTATAGTGCGGTGCCCCTAATAGTCGTGAAAATACGACAATACTATTATATATGTGTATTTAATCATTTCTTTGTTAAATCATTCTTCCAATTGTTCAAGAGTCGTCAAGGACTCTTGCTACCAGCAGATGGATATCAATTGAAATGAAGTTTGTTTTTAGTTTCCTCTGTTTATTATTGTTAAATACCTTAATTGTTATTATAGTTACAGATGTTGTTTTTGCTTACACTTGTTAGATTAATCAATTACCTTGTAATTGTTTTGATTTATGGTTTTTAAAGCTGTACGACAAATTGCTGTTCGAGGAAATACTTTAGAGATCGAGAGGGAGTCTTGAAATGTATATCTCCTTATAAGATTATTACCAGAAATTCAAATTATTTAATAAAATGTCAATAATTGAATAAAATGTCTGCCTGTAGTGATTGATAACTATATCAGAAGAGTAATAACAATAATAACAACAATAATCATACTGCCATCGATTCCCAAACAACAAAAATTGATAAGCTACAAACACACTCAAGACAAGTTTAGCGTAACAATGACAACCGGAGATCCGATCGGTATCGACCTCCCGGTTTTTCCGTGTGTAAACACTCGAAGGTTTGACACCACGTTTGAAGACAAACAAAGGGGTGACCTACAAGCGCCAAAGCGTCAAAACCAAAGCGGGACGGAAGAGGTTTTTATCTGCGTGACAGAGTGAAGGATGCGTGGCTACGTTCCACTCGGATGCTCTCGTCCTTTTAGTAAATCAGCCCTCAGTGTTGTCACCTGCTTCAGCCGTGGTCACACATCACCGCTGTCACTCGTACATGATGTCAACCCCACACACACATAAACACACGGTGTAGTTTCCCCGCACTTAAGGAATGACAACAAGACAAACGAAGTATCAGGAGTGAATGGATTGAGTGGCGACATGGTTTTCATGATCAACTAAATACATGCATATTATAGTATTAAAGTTTTCAAGTACTTTGTAATGTTTTTTTCACTAATTAAATGACTGTATTGGCCCGAATATAAGACGACACCGTCTTTTTCAAGATTCAAGTTTGAAAAAATACTTCTTTAAACACCAAATTCATGTATTATACACAAAATAATGACAGTAAATCTGAAATAAATAATGATAATAATATATTAGAGAGAAAAAATCATTTGCCTCATTGGAATAATGTGAAAACTGTCTATCACATCTTAATATCTGAACATTTAAATATGTTAAGTGCAATCACATGTAAATGAATGCATTATGTTTTTTATAAATGTAAATTAACCAGTCTACTGTAAAAAAACAGCAAAATTGTAATAACTGCAGTTTTGCACCTAATCTAGACTAATTTCTTTTATTTAATCTCTATTTAATCTTGTACTTGCAACAACTTTAGTCACTTTTTGTACCTAACTACTTATTTATAAGATTAGATTAGTTATTATACATATATAACATAAATATATATTAGATTTATGTGACTGCTTAATAATGTTAACTACTGTTTAGCATTCGCTATCTGGCGCCATCTAGTGTAACGAATGTGTACAATATCAGAACCTCAATTTCAACACAACCAACACTTTTTCAGTCTTATTTCAATGCAAAAAAAAAAAAAACATCGTCTTATATTCGGGACAAGTTGGTATTCAAAAAAATGAGCGATCGACTTGGACTTTAAAAATAAAAATAAATACAATAGCTAAGGAGCTTTTCCGAATCTTTTACAATGGCGACTACGTTCTCCCCATAAGTGCTCATCAGATATGAATAATCCATCCAAGCAGCACATCATCACAAAGATGGGAGAAGGTAAAGAGATCAATAGCATCGCTCCTGTAAGACGTATTGCTTTGCGAATGATTTTCCACTGCTATCGGCCTCTGGTGTACCCCAGACACTTCCTGTTATGCGTCTCTAGAATGACGGAGATGGTGAAGGCGCAGAATGACCACGCTTCCTCGCTATCTCTAGCTGTCATGACATCAGTGCGGTGATGAAGAAGGCCATTTACTCAATATCCTTCTTTAGATTTACTACAAGGCTCTTTGTCCTCACTAGGAAGAAAAATGACTGCAATAGTAGAAGATGTCCTGTCCTGCTAATTCCGATATTTGTCCATTCTAACACGCCATAAAAGAGGGAAATCTGCTTTCACATTCAAAGGTGGATTCATTTTTGTAGTTTAAGGGCACCAAAAGTTTCTAAACTACAAGACACTCGCCACTTTTTATTAGCCCAAAGCTAAAATAAAATAAAAAATGAAATACTGAATACAGCCCACACAAGAAGCTCAACACTAGATGGAGTTAATCAATGAAATGGTGTCTCTTTCTTTTACTCAGGGTCTGCCGACCCTCCTCGACAAAATGTATTGGACATCTCCCATCATCTATGGCAACGCATTCTATTAATAGTTAAAAATAAAGACTTTAAAGTACACTATTATACTATTTTACAATTTATTACCCGATTCCAATGAAAATGCCGACTAAAATATTTTGGATGGCGGACCAGTGGTGGGCACACTTTTGGGCCCGGGGGCCACATTGACTTTAAAAATTTGATAGACAGGCCGGGTCAGCACAAGATAGGATACACATAAAAAAGTGCATCTGTTAACAGTAAATATGAAACATAAACAGAAAAAAAGGACTCAAGTATTAACATACTCATCACTCATCATTAAAGTAAAAAGTATAAAGTACAAAGTCAAGTAAAAAGGAATGTATTAAGAAATATTAAAATGTAATTTAAAAAAGATGGGGGCTGAAAAACACAACAAAAAAAAAAAAAGAGTGGACAGAGCTACTCCCACTGGCTTCCACATGACGGCGCCATCTTGGGGATATAAAAAAAAATATTTGAACAACGTCGGCGGGCCGGATTAAAAAGCCTAGCGAGCCGTATATGGCCCGCGGGCCGTAGTTTGCCTTGCCCTAAATTGCCCCTAGCTGCAATTAGTTGACCTTTGTCTACCTGTCGTTAGCTAGGATAATCTCCAGCACCCACTATGACCCTTGTGAGGATTAACAGTTGAGAAAACAAATGACTATCTCTAGACTAGACCACATTTAGAAACCTATGCCTCCGAATAAGAAGTATTCTAGTTCCAAAAGACTAAAACTCAAAGGAATGCGCCATACTACAACAGGGCTACTACCAGTGAGCAAGCCAATAGTTTCTCTTTACACAGGACACCAAATAACAGAGAAACAAACCCCCCCTTTGCCTTGGACTACTACACTTTCTCCAAGCCTGGAGGCTCATCCTCTTCCCCTGGGTTCTCTACTGTGATTGGAATGAAAGGTAATGGTCCTGAAAAAAAAGGGGGGGGGGGGGGGGGGGGCTTTTCCACATTTAATTCTCCCACACATGCTTCCCGTCAATATATACACACACACAAATACGTACATGCGTGTAAAGTGCAAATGCAGCGTAGAATGACGCTAAAACTAACATTGGTTTAATTGTGAAACACTTCAAAAGAAGAAGAAAGGAAAAGCATTTCGCCGTCTTTTGCCAGGAAAAAACCCACATAAAAAAAAGCGGGCAATGATGTCGCGTTAAACAGATACAAAGTAATTTAATAGGAAGCTTAAAATAGTCATAAATATTGAATTAATCATTTATAATAGATCTTAAAGTAAGTGAGGTCCTTGAAGTAGGAGATGTGCTGCTGGTGGTGGTTGGGAAGGCGTTGGAAGGCGTTGGTATGATAAGAAACTGAGAATGATAAAATAAAAAGTAGCCCTGGAGACATTTTCGACATTTTTTTTTCCCTGTGCTAACATCTCTTCACTCGGAAGGATGAATATTCATATTTGATAGCCGTAGACAAGAATCATGCCTGATGTCCACTTAACATTCTTATTCATCCTTTAAAATTGAGCATGAGCTTTGACAGACAATTCTTATCTTGGCAAAAAGGCTGGCAGCGACCGGTCAAATTGCAACGCCGTTGACGGTAACAGACGTCCAATCCGGGTTTAGAAGGGATGTCGCAAAACTGATTGGAATTTGGATCTGATTGGGTTATTTTTTGGAGGGTCGGGGAAAAAACAATAAAATGTGGGTTTAAAATGTTGTTTTATTTTGAAATTTTAACTCATTGGATATATATTATTAGCATTATCGCTCAATTCCTAGTTGGATTTAGTGTCTCATTTATAATTAATTTATTTTAATTAGATGGTACGGTGGAATAGTGGTTTGCATATTGGCCTCACAGTTTTAAGATCGAGGGTTCGATTTCTGGTGGGTTTCGGCTTTCCTGTTTTGGAGTTAGCATGTTCTCCTCGGGTGGGTTTTCTCTGGGTACTCTAACTTCCTCCCTACATCTAAAAAAATCCATAGTATGCTGATTAATACTAAAAAATAATAACTTTAACCCAATTAACTCAATTTATCACATTGTACGATTTTTATTATTAAATTTGTATTTGAAAAAAAGTAATGACAAACTACATTTTCCTCACTTTTTGACAGTTTTTAACCCCATGCGCTAACGGGAAATAAATTGAAGTGACTAACTCCCCCTAGTGTTCAAACTGAGAAGTTCAAGAGAATGTAAGTTGAACTCAAGATTCTTGTGAAGGCCAAATTCAATGCTAATTCCAAAATTTAAAAATCTACACAGTTGTCTCTTGGATTGGACACTAAAAAAAATAAAATAAAAAATAAAACAATTTGAATTAAATTCAAATTAAGCATTTTGAAGGGGAATCCCTACTTCGCGGAAATGCACTTATCGCGGGTGGTCCCGGTCCCCATTAACCGCGATAAGCGAGGGAACACTGTATCTGCGACCATTCCCCTCCCAGACTCTCTGAACTAATCGGACGTCTGTCGCCGTCAGCGGCGTTGATACATGACGTCTGTTCTTGTCATTCAACGGCATACGGGCGTCCCTAATGTTTGAGGGTCATACGGCGACGACGTTAAGGACAGTGAGGGCTTCTCTCATCATCTCATCATTGCTGCTCTTGCTGACTCGACATCCTGCTGCTGGAAGCGAGCTGGTGACCCAAAACTATTCACTTACTTCCCCAGGAAGCCCCTCTTGTCCTCGTATATGTGTGTGTAATCGTGTAAATGTGTGTGTGTGTGATAAAGAGTGAATAAAGGCTGACTTGGCACCTTCCGAGATAGCAATAGGTGCTATGGATGTGTCGAGTGGAGTGTAGCGTTCAATCTATGCTGTCAACGGGTTTAGGATTCAAACAGGGTTGCTTTTCTAAGGATCATTTGGAGGAATTGATGATTAACCCTTGACAGGGAACTCATTTAAATCCGTTGATGGCGCTAGAGGTTCAGTACAGGTTGACTTGTAGCCAAATGTTAAGTTGTTATGACGCTTAAAGGATGTTTTGTAGTGTGGAAGTGGTTGGGTTTTTGGGGAATGAGGTCAAATATTAGGGAAGGTATAAGAAGAGTCATAAGGTATAAATGGTGGGGCTTTGAATTTGGGGGCTTAGGCAGGAGTTACGTTTAACATTAGAATATATGCTATTTTTATATATATTCTATTTTTTTCATTAAAAATACATAACATAAGGTAGACCTGCAGTGTTATGTAAAAAAATAAGCTATGTTAAGCTTTAAAAATATTTTTATAAAGATAAATAAAAGAGCTGTTGTTACTGTGACTATAGAAATTGACAGCATGATGTTGTCATCTTAACTCATTAACTCTAATGACATTTTTAAAAAATCATAATAGTAATTTTACCCAATTCCGACCCTGCAAAAGCCACGATTGGGTTCAATTTCCCCCAAAAACGTCTGATCCATCATCAAAACTACTTTCCCCCCCAACTCTAACAAGTTACTTTACAATCGTGAACAAGTTTGACTGAGTTTTTGGCAAAAAATTAAGAATACTGACAGGGGGAAAAAAAATATGTATGGACAAAAGTTAAACACACAAACAAGCCCAATGCCTTCCAAAAGAGTGAAGAACTACTTAAAAAAAACACCCCAAAAACTGCCCCTGAAATATCTCCAAATCTAACCAATTCCTCAAAGTGCTCAGACGTTTGGTCATCTGTCTTTTGGTCATCGGTCTTATGGTGACAGAGAGTTTACTGTTGAAACCAGCTCTCAAAATTATATTCAATCAGAGAGCGTTTAATATCTAAGAGAAAAGTTTAATATCTAAGTACTGTTTAATATCTAAGTACTGTTTCATATCTAAGTACTGTTTAATATCCAAGTACTGTTTAATATCAAAGTACTGTTTAATATCCATGTAATGTTTAATATCTAAGTCCTGATTAATATCCAAGTACTGTTTAATATCCAAGTACTGTTTAATATCCAAGTACTGTTTAATATCTAAGTACTGTTTGATATCCAAATACTGTTTAATATCCAAGTACTGTTTAATATCCAAGTACTGTTAAATATCGAAGTACTGTTTAGTATCTCAGTACTGTTTAATATCCAAGTAGTGTATAATATCCAAATACTGTTTAATATCCAACTACTGTTTAATATCCAAGTACTGTTTAATATTGAAATACTGTTAAATGTCGAAGTACTGTTTAATATTCAAGTACTGTTTAATATCTAGGTAATGTTTAGTATCTCAGTACAGTTTAATATCTAAGTACTGTTTAATATCTAAGTACATTTGACCGGCGACCAAAAGAGACCAAAAGACCGGCGACTAAACGTCCAGTCACAATTCCTCACTACACATTAAAAAATAAAACATTTCAGGAAAAATCAACAACAATGGCAGAGGTCAGAAAATGACACTGAATAAACTTGTTGCGCTGACGTTAAATTCGTCTCAACTTGAACCACAACGTAGACAAAAATGAGGAGTTGGGCTACACACATTGAGCTCATCGATAAGAACGAGGGTTCGAGAGATCGACGGGGGTTAATAAGGCAGTTCGACTAACCCCAGAACGTTGGCGGCAAAGACTCGTCGGCGTCTTCGCAAGAACGCCGCGGGGGAGAAGGACACCGACTGCTCAGTATACAGCCGTGACATTGTCCACATCTGATACGGGACATTAGCCCCTAACTCCTTCCATACACGACTGCCCTTCACTTTATATTACTTTATGTTAATAGAAAAATATTACATACAACATCGTTTGTCTTTGTTAGCACGCCAACCCCCGCCGCTGATTTAAATGCATGTGTTTACCTCTCGAAGACAGGTGAAGGAAGACAGGGGGCAGGGCGGGTGACTGACTGCCCAACTGTGTGTGTATATGTACGAGAAAGTGTGTATTTTTGTGTTAAGGCTAGCATCTCATTCAGATTTATTGATCTTGTACACTCGGTAGCAAGACCCGACATACAAAAATTATACACGACTAAGAGTTAAGGTGGATTGGTTCCACCATTAAGCTAATAATTCGGTTTATATGCATGTTAAATTAAAAAAATTTTCCATCAGGATGAATTGAAAAAGTGCATTTTTTGTGTGTTTTCAAGTTTGCATTTTTTTTGTTTTGTAGGCGCTCTTATTTTGGGAAAAAAATGTGTTGTTATGCAGATTTGAGTCGGACTTTTAGTATGTTGTACTACGTTTACGAAAGAGGGGAGGGTTAGCTTAGCATTAGGATGTGTAGCATTATTTTTTTTTTTTAAATGTGGTGCTATGTAAGCGATCATGTTTGTTAAAAGTGGATTTTTTTCCAATCATTTGCAGGAAAGAAGAAGGAAATTAAGTTAAATAACCTAGGACAAAGAAATCATGTCAAAAAGTAGTTTTTTGGCAGATTTCATCAAACCAATCAGGTGATTGAAATCAAGCCTGATAACGTCGTTTTCAATCCATCGGAATCAGGTTATATTCTATAAGCACAGTACACACAGTATGAAGAAAAAAATATTGTGAGGAGGCATGAAATTTTTTCATTGTTTTCTAAATCCGATTTTTAACAAATTTTTAGGTGCAAAATCTCAAATTTTTTCTGCAAAATCTCAAATTTTTTCTGCGAAATCTCATTTTTTTTCTGCAAAATCTCAAATTTTTTCTGCAAAATCTCATATTTTCTGCAAAATCTCATTTTTTTTCTGCAAAATCTCATATTTTCTGCAAAATCTCATTTTTTTCTGCAAAATCTCAATTTTTTCTGCAAAATCTCAATTTTTTTCTGCAAAATCTCAAAATTTTTCAACCAATTGATCCTTATTTTCTTAAACTCACAAAATAACGATACTTAGTGTATGTGCTTATTGTATAAAACCAATAACGTGTTTGTTTTCAAAACTATTAACAAAGGACATGTCTACTAGTATGCATATGTCAAAAACATACTAACACACAAAAAACTGAGTTTTGGATTCACTTAATAAAACCTGAACAACAACATTATTTTCCAAACTGTTGCTCTATGCTGTAAATAAATAAAAAAAAACAACCATACTCTAGTCTGGCAACTCCATTCGGATCATCCCACCAAAAAGACCCCAAAGGTCATCTAACCCTACCCATTGTCCATCTATCATCCCCCTTTTTTCCGGGTGTTTCCGTACATTCTCAAAGGACCATCACCCCTCAACCACCACCACCAATCCATACATCAATGGATCAATGTCTGCCCGCGACAGAGCCTGAAAGCTCTCAGCCATATCGACCTGTCATTTAAAACCACAATGATCACTAGGTTTTTCCAATAGAAAAGTCCATCCGCCCCTTTAAAAAAAAATACCCCAACACTATCATTTTAGCTTTGCTCGTCTTCATTTAAAACATTCTACCTGAAGCCATTGATCTGGATAGTGAATAAAAACCCAGTACTACATATTCATACGTATAAACATCCACGAAACGATTTGGTACTTTGTCATGTCAGATTTTATGCATTTCACTGTTAAAGCACCCCCACACCGTGCGCTATATATTGCTCAATCCACTTTACGGCTGATTATAAGGAAGGTAGATTAATAGAGGGCCTCGACATCGTCTTTAATCACTATGGCGGAGACATGGCGGTTATTATGGACTTGTATGGTGACATCATGTCGTGTGAAGGGCTAGTAACTGGACGGGAGACATTTTCTTAACAAGACGGGCTAAGCAGGGTCAATGCATAAAGAATGCTTTGACGAGTGAATGGGATTTGAGTTCATGGGTCGGAAAAATGACATGGGGAAACTCGGAGAGCGAGTCGTTGTAGGAGGATTTGATTAGGGAGAAAAATATGGTAGTTAGAGGTTGTCAAACTCAAGGCTTGAGGGCTAAATTTGGATCACATGTGGGAAATACGATGTGGTGGCTTTACATACTTGTTAAGTTATGTTTTTAAGGTATTTTATATGTTTGGAATTTTTTGGATGTTTGTCAAAGTGGTGGCTCGGGGGCCAAATGTGGTACGACGCATCTTTTTGTGTGGCCCAGGAAAGTAAATGAGTGCAGACTTTCTGTTTTAGGATTAAATTAAAATGGAGGATAGATGTATATTAAATTTCCTGATTTTCACCCTTTTAAATCAATAATTGTCGTTTTTTTTTAATCATTTTTTTCTGTTTTTAGTTTAAAAATCATTTTGTAAAATCTAAAAATATATGCAATTAAATATTGTTTTAGATCTATTAAAAAACTGAATATTCAGGGCTTTTAATATAGTTCTTTTTATCCATTTATTAAAAAAAATCTAAATATTATATCTAAATTGCCATCAAATTGTCAAAAAAAACAGATCTAAAACAACAAAAATTGTATACCGATTCATGGCTTTTCAAAATAAACTTTTCAAGATTTTTAGCCAGTAACCGATATCCGATCACATGACCAAATAGAAGTGATCCCAACACAACCCCACCCCCCAAAAAAACCCATAAAAACGACAAAAAAGCTCATTATAATCAATCAGGATCAAGTTAGGCTCACTTCTAGCGGGAAGGGGCGGAGCCGGGAAACGGGGGCGGAGTCTAGGCTGCCAAATAATGGAAATATCTAACAATATGAATGATTTTATGATTAAACACAAACATATCGGCACTAAAAACACAAATTTTTAAACTTCAGTCCTATTTTTTCTAACATAATCCTTCAAAAAGAGCATAAAACTAAAAAGTAAGACCACCGTCCCCCCCCCCCCCCTCATGTCCAACCCTACATCCAGCTATCCCATTTCCATATGTTAATGAGCAACACAGATGATTGATTCAAATAGAATCCCTTAAATCTAATATCCAATAGAAACAGCTGATCTGGAATCAGTAGCGACCTTGACAAAAGGCCAAGAAGCCCCGCCCCCTTCTCCTCCCTACTTTAAAATCCTAATAAATTGCCTAAAAGGCTTGGAAATAATAAATGGAATGCGGAAAAGCTACACGTAGATAACTTTAAGAGGAAATACTACTTGTGAGGTACACTAAAGCAAATGAATTGTTCATCAAGGCAAGATTGATACAGATCATAAAAGGCGGATAGATGGTGATCCAATCAAATCTTCTTGTTGGAAAGCATTAATCGGGGTGAATTAAAGACCTGAAAAAGACAAGCTAATCTGGGATATAAAACTCTTAAATCCCATTTTGTCTTGTACTTTCAAAGAGAGCTAAAGCACCTATGTGTGTGTGTACGTCTAAGTAAGGGTGTGTGTGTGTGTGTGTGTGTGTGTGTGTGTGTGTTTGACTCAATCTAAGTCCGATAATCCACTTTTGCGGATGAATTCGTCTTGGTGTCCCGAGGGCCGAGATTAAGATAAAGATATTACGCAAACAACAAGTCTCCGCTTGTATTTACTCCAAAGCAACAACTACGACATACTCACTACACGTTTACAGTTATTCTAGTAATTAATCAGGAGTAATTATTAGAAAATTAAATTTAATCCATCAACTACAAGCGCTAAACTTTTTTTAAAAAACTTTTTTGACTTATTGATGAAATATTTACTACTTATTGGTATTATATATTTATTTATCATGTATTTGTCTGTTGGTTTGTTGTTATTTGTGCACTGTGGATATATCTAAATCTATACCTATATCTATACCTATATCTATACCTATATCTATACCTATATCTATACCTATATCTATATCTATACCTATATCTATATCTATATATATACCTATACCTATACCTATATCTATACCTATATCTATACCTATATCTATACCTATACCTATACCTATATCTATACCTATATCTATACCTATATCTATACCTATATCTATACCTATATCTATACCTATATCTATACCTATATGTATACCTATATCTATACCTATATCTATACCTATATCTATACCTATATCTATACCTATATCTATACCTATATCTATACCTATATCTATACCTATATCTATACCTATATGTATACCTATATCTATACCTATATCTATACCTATATCTATATCTATACCTACATCTATATCTATACCTACATCTATATCTATACCTACATCTATATCTATACCTACATCTACATCTACATCTACACCTACACCTACATCTACACCTACATCTACACCTACATCTACACCTACATCTACACCTACATCTACACCTACATCTACACCTACACCTACACCTACACCTTCACCTACATCTACATCTACCTCTACACCTATACCTATATCTGTCTTAAATGTATTTTTCTGTGTCTGTATTCTCACCCTCTTGCTACTGTGACAATAAAATTCCCCAAATAAAGAATAAAGTTATCTAATCTATACTGACAATATGACAATAAAAGCATTCAATTCTGTTTAAACACATTCCTATTCAATACAATGAAGAAAGACCACGTTGGACTCTGTCCGGTTTAAGTTGGTAAATGCAATTTAGCACTTGTGCAAATGATAAATGGCAATCTAGTCGGGGAAAAGCTAATGTTAAATGAAGTCAGGGCGGATTTTCTTTCTCTTGTATTGAATCTCCCAATTGCGGCTATAAATGTCATGTGAACAAATAGCAAGAAGGCCCTAATTGGGAACGCCGTTGCGCTTTAGTTGGGGAAGCGGGCATCTCCTTTGAGTTCCCAAGCGGGTGGCCGAGGCTCCCCCGGCGGCCCTATCGACCGCCGTCGGCGCCCGCTTTCATTTACACAGCCGGCCAACGCGCGGTGGGGAAGATGCTAACGGCTAACCGCACTTCATCAATACACAAGAAACAACAACGTTCCACTTAAGTACTGCTACATGTGAAATAAGTACTACAACTTGTATTACAGATACGTTCGAATGTTTGAAGAAGTTGTTTAAATGGCAAATTTCTTAATGTGAAGTTTTAATACACTTTTATTGAACGTGGGTATGTCAAAGGTGTGGCCCCCGGGCCAGAAGTGGTCCACTAGGGGTTCCGATCCGGTCCATGGGGTTGTTAAAATTATTTTGTATTTCATTTTTGGCAAAAAAATGATATTTTTGTGCATTTTGCTCAATTTTCTATCCATAATCAGACAAAACGTTAATAAGAGAAAAACCTAGCAAAATCAATAATAAAGTGATGCAAAATTAACTGTTATTGATATTTTGATTTTTTTTAAAAGCAAAATACAAGAAAAATATTATTTAAATCCGTGCTTGCTGATTTTTTTTTAAATCGGGTAATCCAAAATTAAATTTTCTAATTTCATACCCCAAAACAAACATTTTTTTTTAAAAAAATAATTGATTTGAATGCTTTTATTGTCATATAACACGATTTTATGAACCAAAATAGTGTTTCAGACACATTTTCCAGTGTCATTTTCGTCTTAGTTAAAAGAGAAAAAAAAAGCCTTTCATGGAATTGAACCAGCGCATTATTCATCTCCCTGATTATTACACTTATGTCTCCTTTAATAAAAGCATTTCACTCCATTCCGTCTTCTCCGGGAAGCTTGGTTCAAAGCCGACGCCGCATCCCGTGGCGCCGGAAAGTTGGAGACGAGAGCGTTTGCTGAATGATGTAAGAGGTCTTACATGTAATAAAGTCTGCATTGAAGCTGATGTAAACGCTTGTTCCAATCAAGACGCCGAGTGTGCGTTAGCACATTTATCTGCTTGTTAGAATAACCCTCAAAATTCCGACTGCTCTAGTTCAACAAACGAGAGTTGGGGTCACCCCTAAGACTGATCTTGAACTGGAATATTAAACAGCAATGGAATATTTAAAACATCTACACCAGACATGGGCAAACTACGGCCCGGGGCCACATACGGCCCCGCTAGGCTTTTTAATCCGGCCCGCCGACATTGTCCAAATAATGTTTTTTTTCCCCAAGATGGCGCCATCACGCGGAAGCCAGTGGCAGTAGCTCTGTCCACTTTTATTATTTTTTTGTGTTTTACAGCCTCTCTATTTTTTTAAAAGTACATTTTAATATTTCTTAATACATTCCTTTTCACTTTGTACTTTATACTTTTTACTTTAATGATGAGTGATGAGTATATTAATACTTTACTCCTTTTTTGAGTTTATGTTTCATATGTACTGTTAACGGATGCACTTTTTTATTTGTATCATATCTTGTGCTGACTCCGCCCATCTGTCAAATTTTTAAAGTCAATGTTCCCCCCGGGCCCAAAAGTTTGCCCACCCCTAATTTGCGCCCAGGCTTGCAACTCATTGACGTCCGTTTGGACTGGAAGGGGGCGACGGATCCTACTTTTGCGTTAGTTTACGGTCGGATATTAAAGGCGGTTAAAGTACATAAAGGGGATAAAGTTTTACAACCAGAAACACAGGCAGAATCATAAAGAGACCAACATAGACGCAGACCACACTAACAATACTTTATACAAACTATATCTCCTAGTTTTCATTATATATTTAACACTTTGGAAAATATATTTTGGGATGTTAAATCCTGCCACGGGGTTAAACATCTTGGGACGAAAGAGCAAGTCTGTAAATTTACACATTTTGATTAATTTTCTGCACTGTTTTATCCTCAAGGGTCGCAGGGGGTGCCAGAGCATATCCCATCTGACTTTGGGCTAGCCAATAACAGGGCAGATAGAGACGGACAACTATTCAGGCTCACACACGGACCAATAGGAAATTTAGAGTGTCCAAATAGGCCTACCAGGCATGTTTTTGGAATTCGAACCTAAGACCCCGGAGCTGTGAGCCTAAAATGCTAACCACTCAACCACCGGGCCGTCGCAATGAATCATAAGGATTAAACATACAAATATTCTTTGAAATTAATTATCGGAGAAGGCAATGAAAATCTACATAAATAGAAGTCATATCTGGCAACCTCGGTCAATTGCTCCCCTTATTAATAATTGCAATTCCCCTTATTAAGCAATATATACATTTTTTTTAAACATACAAATGCAACGCGGCACATATTTACTTACATAAGGCGTACTTAAAAGTCTAAAATTTTCTCCAAAGTGGACGGGTTGCCCAATCAGTATGCACTAAATTCAAGACAGCTTGACTTTCTGGGTACATTGCTTGCTGACACGCTATGTTTATAGAGTGACAAGGCGGATGTGACTGGGGAAAAAAACGTATAAGTTGACAGGTATGGTAAGTTATTGGAAAAATCCGATGCAACATGACTGCGACTACGTTATGCCGCCTTCAAGTGCGTCTCAAAGAGTGGGTAAGTTCCACTCTCGCCGCAGCCAGATAAGCGCCGGCTGCACTTCAATTACACAAAGTGAATGTCGCTGGCTCTAATCTGCATGTTGGCGTGAGGATAACGAGGTTTCTTGCATGACCGCTGTACGAGGCTCCGTGTATAGCAGATAGGGATCACTGAGCACGGGAGAAAACCTGTGTGCGACCACTCCAACGATGTTACAAGACGGGGAGGGAAACCTCGAGAACTTTTGCGCCAAATTTCGGTGACGTGTCGCACCGTCAATGGAAGACAAAGACGTGCAAAGTCTACAACGCAACTGTGATAAGTTTGAGTGGTTCGGAAAATGAGTGAATTATAAATTAATGAGGGAATGTTATGTTCAAGTAGAATTACCGTATTTTTCAGACTAGAAGTCAAAGCAGTCAAACAATGCAAAATAAAGGACATTTTTATATAGAGATATATTCATATATACATCGACATATACAAGTATATATACATGTATATGTATACATATATACATAGACTTATACATGTATATGTATACATATATACATAGACATACATACATGTATATGTATACATATATACATAGACATACATACATATATATATATATATATATATATATATATATATATATATATATATATATATATATATATATATATATATATATATATATATATATATATATATATATATATATATATATATATATATATATATATATATATATATATATATATATATATATATATATATATATATATATATATATATATATATATATATATATATATATATATATGTATACATATATACATAGACATACATATATATATATATATATATATATATATATATATATATATATATATATATATATATATATATATATATATATACATACAAATATACATATATACATTTACATACATATATACATATACATACATATATACATATACGTACATATATACATATACATACATATATACATATACATACATATATACATATACGTACATATATACATATACATATACATACATATATACATATACATACATACATATATACATATACATACATATATACATATATATACATATATACATATACATACATATACATGTATAAATATTTTTTTCTCCCCTCCTCATTTTGCAATTTTTAATTGATATCTATATATGTATATATATTTCATAGTAGCACTAGAGCAGACTAGAGTAGCATTTTGAAGGGAAATTAAATAAAATATATCTTAAACCAAGAACTTCTGGTCTGCAAAATAACAGTAGAAATATGAAAAACAACAGGCGAAATTGGTATTTTTTAAGTGTTTTTCCAGATAACTATAGCCTAAAAATGACTATAACAGTCTGTAAGTGGTCAGAGAGAAAAAATATATATTTAAAGTGTTCCCTCAAATATCGCAGTTAATGTAGACCAGACATGGCCACAATAATCTAAAAATTGCAAAATAGGGTCACCCCTATTATACGTTTTTTTCCTAATAGCAAGAGTGGCTTCCGCTTACGAGTTTTACCATGGATTATCACATTTTTATGAACTTAAAAAATAATAATAATTGATAGCGGAAAAAACCCGCCAAGTAGTGAATTCATGATAAGTGAAAACATGAAACTAGAGGGATTACTGTAGAAGTCATACTTGAGTAATAGTCGCAAGCCCAACCAAACTATGTGCGAGTTATAGTCCAAAAAATATAGTATTTTACCAAAAGTACTAAAAGTGACAACAATCGGAAACTACTATTTTAGCGTATCACATATCGGTCCTTGACCTTGGCCCCGAGGCCACAATTTAACCACTCGTGCTCTAGATCAAACCGGGCCCTCTCGAATCAGTCTTTTATCAAAATGACTGTCTTCAAAAAAAAAAAAAAAAAAAAGATAAGCGACATCCCATGACTTTTCTTGCTTAACTTCTAACCTAAATGCTGAATAGCCGTTTTTTTGCCCTCATTTCTACGGGTTGAAGCGAAGCTCATAGAGCGCATCGATCCAAAGACAGGTCGCCGTGACTGATGGCTGAGCGGAAACGCTGGCATTCGGGGCATCTTTGCGTTCGGGAAAAAACAGGGGCAACTCAGTTATTAGCGTGATGAAGCCATACAGGAAATCAATGACATATTGAAAGGAGAAAAATACCCAGCCTACAGGCGGCTGCGTACCTACAAGCGTACTTCCACCACCAGATAAATAACCACGCACTACCAAAGCCGAAAAATCACCCAAATAAGAAAATAGCCAAAAATGATTTGGCAATATGTCAAGTTTAAGTAAAAATGGTTGCCAATTAGGGTTCTGGAGAGTCTCCCCCAGTTTTGTTTGCCATATATTATGCATGCTTATTTCTCGGTGTAGGTTTCCGAGGGTGGATTCGGTACTTTAAAGGGCGCACTGTACAGGGCGAGTAAATAATGCATGGGAGGGGCCGGTACAGATAAGGCGGGTCGGTACGGAATAGTAAAAAAAAAAAGCAAAACATACACACACACCCATCCACACACATATATGTGAGTGTGTACTTCATCGTATTCAATCACACATAGTTACAGTCCATCTCTTGATCTACACTCGGACCACATTAATTGTTAATAAGGCCGAGGCCCCTGCTGATTACTAAAGATTATTCCACTGTTTATTCGGATCAATAGAGCGTTGCCGAAACCCGTAGGGCCCCCCAGGAGATGTTTCTGGGAGCGATTGAGCCAGGAAGCCAAAGGGGGGCCAAGGCGGCAAGGGATGGTAAAGGAGGGCGGGGCTTAACATAAGAAAGTAGGAGGAATTAGTCGTGTAGTGAGTGGTATTTGCTGGGGTAGGCAATTTTGGGTTTTTATGTCAATATACAAGGGTATATTATTCAACAGGTGAAGTGTTTGGTAGTTTTTTTTCCAAAAATCTGATACTATGAATCGATGAATGTATATCTAAATATATTTTCCCCATAAATTTGTATAGCTATAAGTATACATATAAAAAAACGATAAGAAATATCACAAATGTCTTTTTAAAATCAGTTGGAGAGCACCAAATAACAATTTAAATACATTATTTAAATGATATATTTTTCAAAAAGTCTTCAAAAGACCGGCGACCAAACGTCCAACAACCAAAAGGGACCAAAAGACCGGCGACCAAACGTCCGGCGACCAAACTTCCGGGCGACCAAACTTACGGGCGACCAAACATCCGTCGACCAAACGTCCGGCGACCAAACGTCCGGCGACCAAACGCCCGGCGACCAAACGTCCGACGAACAAACGTCCGGGCGACCAAACGTCCGGGCGACCAAACGTCCGGGCGACCAAACCTCCGGGCGACCAAACTTCCGGGCGACCAAACTTCCGGGCGACCAAACTTCCGGGCGACCAAACCTCCGGGCGACCAAACTTCCCGGCGACCAAACTTCCCGGCGACCAAACTTCCCGGCGACCAAACGTCCGGCGACCAAACGTCCGGGCGACCAAACGTCCGGGCGACCAAACGTCCGGGCGACCAAACGTCCGAGCGACCAAACATCCGGGCGACCAAACGTCCGGGCGACCAAACTTCCGGGCGACCAAACGTCCGGCAACCAAAGGTCCAGTCACGGGGAATTCCCCCAAAAATCAGTCAAAAATTTGTCCTGCAAGCACCCTATAACAACAAAAAAGTACCCATAAAGTACTAACTCCCTGCCTATCACAGCAATAGAAGTCCAAACTGGTAGTGGATGCTAATATTTCAGTGCCATTGACGTCTTACAGCCAAGTAAGTTAACCTTTTGGGCCAAAAATAAACCGGTTTGGCCCAGATGAGATAAAGACGCTTCCAACTGTGAGGCAGATATTAATTTCACTGACCAATTGGCAGACAGAGGTGCTCTTTAAGAGCATCAGTCACGAGCCTTAAGCTACTCAGCAGCTATTACTATGGTAATCTATACTATGTGAGTGTGTATGTATGTGTGTGTGTAGTCAAGAGTACATCTGAGAGTGAGACAACAGAAAACCAGCAAAGCCTGTAACACTCATTAACAGAGACACACAATGATGTCTTCCGCACACTTGTGTTTGTGTTCAAGCGCCATATGATGTTCACCGAGTAATTAATCATAAAAGGCGGGAGAAGGGGGAGGAGATGAGCGCCAGGGACAACATTTTCAGTCGGGGTAATTGTCTAATTTTCCTTCAGAGAGATTCCCAATGAGGAATCGAGAAAAATCAACCCACAGTTAAGCGGAAAGTCTTGAAAAAATGTTCGTTTTGGGACTTTGCATTGTTTTTTTTTGGTTGACTGGTTCCGGTTATTTTGAGTTGTTATTGTTTTTTGGTTGATTTTGGGGAAAAAAGTTTTTTAAGACATTGTGTGGGAAAGAAAGACGATTATAGGAAATTATGAAAACACATGATTGGAATTAAGGTAAATTTTGAACTGGCATTGATAGTTTTTCATTGTTCTGTTTTAGTGGGAGGGGCTAGCAGTTTATAGTGGGAGGGGCTAGTAGTTTAGAGTAGGAGGGGCAAAATAGATGGGACAGAAATGATTATTTTGATAGTTAATAAATATTTTTTTTAATTTTTGGATGATTTGACAAATTAGATAATGTTGATTAAGATGATTTATTTTATAAAATGTCATTAAAATTAACACGTAGTTATTTCCACCCTCCATTTTAAAGAAAAAATATTATATATTGTACAAAACTAAATAACAGAAAAATGATTATTTTGGGTCAATATTTAATTTTTTTATTTTTGGATGAGTTGACAAATTAGATACTGTTGATTAAGATGATTTAATTTAAAAAAATGTCAGACCAAAAAATGTCCTTTTTTTAAGAAATGAATGATTTTTTGAAGAGTATGAAACTAAATAACAGCATTTTTGTTTTTTAAGTGTTTTGTTTTGTTTTTATTTGCAGAACAAAATCTACAAAAAAGTACCACATTAATTAAGCAAAATCTTATCATGAATGGTTCCAAGTATTTCATTAAAAAACATTATATTATTTTTTTCTTGCAAATATAATCCCTATTTTAACCTAAAAATTTTAAAACTGTACAATTAAGAGAGATTTAAGTATTTCATTAAAAAAAACATTAGATTATTTGTTTTCTTTCAAAAATAAACCCTACTTCAACCAAAAAAATGCTAAAACTGTCCAATTAAGAGTGATTTAAAAGACATCAAGATCAACAAACATCCAAATATTTGACTAATTTTGACAATTTTGCCGCAGTCGGACACCTGCAAACGCGCAAAAAACTTAAAAGTACGTCATAGTTTTGTAAAAAGTCCACCTTTAGGACGTCTTGGCCACCTCCTTACACGGCACCCCCGATACTCAGCCGAGCTTCACTGGAAGCGATTAAGTGAACACAATGATTCTTTAATCAGATAACTCGCGTTCCGAATAGATTAACCTTCGCGGCGCGGGTCCCCGACGCTCGTTCTTCGTCTTCCGTCGAGCGGAGAGAAGAAGACGAAGGAAGGCGTCTTCTCGGCAAACTTTAATCTTCATTACCTTGCTTTGATTTCTCCGCTAAAGGAAGAAATGCATAATTTACACCCTTTGAAGTCGCCCCGCTATTACTGACAACATGTTACCTTTAATCTTAAGAGGCCCAGAACATTAAATATTTAGTCATTTACCGAACAAAAGAGGACCGGGGCGATACTTTCGTACCTCTTTGACTTTCACTGTCATGTGGACTCAACGTCCTGGGTAAGATGTAATTAATTTTTAGTGGTGGAGGCGGGGTTTGAAAGATTTTTTTTTTGTCAAGTCGTGCAGGTGAACGTAAAGTTGTTTGCGCACTTTTTTGCGGGTTTATTTAATCCTGCTGATAGATTGAAAGTAAAGTGCTATCGTGAGCAGAAGACGACGGCGTGGGTCGGTGGCTTGATTTGAAAAATTGACGAGGCTTTGACTCTCATTTGTCCGACGGCGTTCTTGGATTAAGTTGGATTTGCTCGTTGTTGTTAAAATAGAGGGTGTGTATTGCTCAATATCAGGCGATTGGTATAGCCATTCACGGGTCGTGAGTTCGATTTCGATGAATTCCGATACTACACTTAAAGACAATTATTGGGATTTTTGTATATCATTTTAGAAGAAACTGAAGGGTACATAAAAGTACATTTATATCAAATTATTTTCGAATTCTTATTCCACACTACATGATTTGCATTTTAATGTCAAATGGCTATCATTGTATCATTTTAAAAAAAATATAGGTAGAGGTAGAGTTTGAGGTAGAGGTGGTAGAGGTAGAGGTGGTAGAGGTAGAGGTGGTAGAGGTAGAGGTGGTTTAGGTAGATAGAGGTGGTAGAGGTAGAGGTAGAGGTGGTAAAGGTAGAGGTGGTAGAGGTAGAGGTGGTAGGGGTAGTAGAGGTAAAGGTGGTAGAGGTAGTAGAGGTAAAGGTGGTAGAGGTAGAGGTGGTAGAGATAGAGGTGGTAGAGGTGGTTGAGGTAGAGGTGGTAGAGGTAGTATAGGTAGAGGTGGTAGAGATAGAGGTGGTAGAGATAGAGGTGGTAGAGATAGAGGTGGTAGAGGTAGAGGTGGTTGAGGTAGAGGTGGTAGAGATAGAGGTGGTTGAGGTAGAGGTGGTAGAGATAGAGGTGGTAGAGGTAGAGGATGTAGAGGTGGTTGAGGTAGAGGTGGTAGAGGTGGTAGAGGTAAAGGTGGTAGAGGTGGTAGAGGTGGTAAAGGTAGAGGTGGTAGAGGTAGTAGAGGTGGTAGAGGTGGTAAAGGTAGAGGTGGTAGAGGTAGAGGTGGTAGAGGTAGAGGTGGTAGAGGTAGAGGTGGTAGAGATAGAGGTGGTAGAGGTGGTTGAGGTAGAGGTGGTAGAGGTAGTATAGGTAGAGGTGGTAGAGATAGAGGTGGTAGAGATAGAGGTGGTAGAGGTGGTAGAGGTAGAGGTGGTAGAGGTGGTTGAGGTAGAGGTGGTAGAGATAGAGGTGGTTGAGGTAGAGGTGGTAGAGATAGAGGTGGTAGAGGTAGAGGATGTAGAGGTGGTTGAGGTAGAGGTGGTAGAGGTGGTAGAGGTAAAGGTGGTAGAGGTGGTAGAGGTGGTAAAGGTAGAGGTGGTAGAGGTGGTAAAGGTAGAGGTGGTAGAGGTAGTAGAGGTGGTAGAGGTGGTAAAGGTAGAGGTGGTAGAGGTAGAGGTGGTAGAGGTAGAGGTGGTAGAGGTAGAGGTGGTAGAGATAGAGGTGGTAGAGGTGGTTGAGGTAGAGGTGGTAGAGGTAGTATAGGTAGAGGTGGTAGAGATAGAGGTGGTAGAGATAGAGGTGGTAGAGATAGAGGTGGTAGAGGTGGTAGAGGTAGAGGTGGTAGAGGTGGTTGAGGTAGAGGTGGTAGAGATAGAGGTGGTTGAGGTAGAGGTGGTAGAGATAGAGGTGGTAGAGGTAGAGGATGTAGAGGTGGTTGAGGTAGAGGTGGTAGAGGTGGTAGAGGTAAAGGTGGTAGAGGTGGTAGAGGTGGTAAAGGTAGAGGTGGTAGAGGTAGTAGAGGTGGTAGAGGTGGTAAAGGTAGAGGTGGTAGAGGTAGTAGAGGTAAAGGTGGTAGAGGTAGAGGTGGTAGAGGTAGTAGAGGTAAAGGTGGTAGAGGTAGAGGTGGTAGAGGTGGTAGAGATAGAGTTGGTAGAGGTGGTAGAGGTAGTAGAGGTGGTAGAGGTAGTAAAGGTAGTAGATGTGGTAGAGGTAGTATAGGTAGAGGTGGTAGAGGTATAGGTGATAGAAGTAGAGGTGGTAGAGGTAGTATAGGTAGAGGTGGTAGAGGTATAGGTGGTAGAGGTGGAGGTATATATATTTTTTTAAAAACATCTTAAAAGATACCCCAATACCATGATTTTTTTCAAGATATCTCTTTGCTGACAGCAATCTGGTGCCCATATTTTTAGACCAGTAAAAATAAAGCAAAATATATATATTATAAATCACGTTTGTATTAAAGCAAAAAACACTTTTACCATTATCACAGGATGAACAGTTATGCTCATTCATTTCTAAACAGAAGTAGAAATAGTCAAATATATTTGCCTATGGGTTATATTTACAGTATCAAACCAGCACAAAAGTACTAAAAAAAAACAACTACTGGATCGAATCTGAACACGTGACCAAATCCGATACTACAACAATAGTCGTAAGGGATCATCACAATACTTGAAAACTAAAACTACAAACTAAACTACAAATGACAGTTCTTCTCCCGCCATCATCGAACTTCTGATCCGCAAAAAAAGCAGTGCTGATAATTGCCCCACCTTCCCATTGGCCCAATTTCTAGCATTGACATTTAAAAAGTGTTTTTTTTGTGTGAGCTCCTTGATAAAGAATGACAAAAGTAGTAGCAAACGGCAAGAGCAGACAAGAGGTGCTTAGCCTCATTTTCACAGCCATCCCGCCAGCGCCGGCCATCGTTTATGGCGTCCCGCGACGGCCCCCCGACGTTGGAGTCAGACCCATTAGCCTAGCAAGGAGTGCTAATGGTCACATTCCATTACATTCAATGGGACTTCGAAAGCCCATTTAGAGGAAGTCAAACAAGGGCCGACCGACGCTGCGTCACCCACAAAAACGGCGATACAAAGAAACCAAGGACTGCCGGGTCACACTGAGTTGATTGCCTGAGCACATTTTAAAGGATTTTGGGGAATAATTTGACTTTTAATACTTGCAAATTCTATGTTTTCCTACATTTTAAACATTTTTTGATAATTTTATAGTGTACGCTATATACATATAACAATTTTTGTACTGGATTTTTTTTAAAGGTTTTTTCAGTAAAACCGATGTTTGTTATTTTTACTGTAAAACTTTGTCTTTTTCTGTAAAACCAATTTGGGTTTTTTACTTTAAAACTGATTTGTATTTTTCTGTGAAAAAGTTTTGTTTTTTTCCCCCTGTAAAACCGATTTGGTTGTTTTCTGTAAAACCGATTTGTTTTTTTTCTGTAAAACCAATTTGGTTTTTTTTCTGTAAAACCAATTTGGTTCTTTTCTATAAAACCGATTTGTTTTTTTTCTGTAAAAACAATTTGGTTTTTTTTCTGTAAAACCAATCATTTTTTCTATAAAACCGATTTTTTTTTTCTGTAAAACTGATTTGGATTTTTCTGTGAAAAAGATTTGTTTTTTTTCCTGTAAAACCGATTTGGTTGTTTTCTGTAAAACTGATTTGTTTTTTGTTTTTCTGTAAAACCAATTAGTTTTTTTCTGTAAAACCAATTTGGTTCTTTTCTATAAAACCGATTTGTTTTTTCTTCTTCTGTAAAAGCGATTTGTTTTTTTTCTGTAAAACCGATTTGTTTTTTTTCTGTAAAACCAATTCATTTTTTTCTTCTGTAAAACCCATTTGTTTTTTTTTCCTGTAAAACCAATTTGGGTTTTTTTTTCTGTAAAACCGATCTGGTTTTACTCATTTCGGCTCTAATCCGGATCGTCTTGGTCCCAAAAACGTCATCATCTGCATTTGTACATTTTTATTTATCACTTAATAACAGGAATTGCAATCATCAATAAGGGGAGCAATTAAATTGGCTGATTGGGCCAAAGTGTTTAAAATTGCGTATTGTTTTCAAATGATTATTTGACATTCTGCACAACACCATTCCTTGTGATCCCTTTTCCAGCCTAGCGAATCAATAGCGGCATTTCCTCTTACATCCTTTTGCGGATGCAAACCAGTACGATTACAGCTTACTATTACAAGCGGCACTCCGACACAGTGTGAACAAAGCCCATTGTAATTCTATTGGAATCAGATTCCTCTTTAACTGAGTAGAGACGTATTGATCACTGCAAAAACTACACAAGCTACCAAATGAGGAGGAGGAGGAGGAGTGAAATGGGGGTAAATAACATCTTCATCACCGCTTGTAATCTCTAGTCAGTCAGTCGTACTTAATCCACTGAAGAAGCTAAACACATTTCTGCTTTTTTTATTATAAAACATGTTGACCTTTGCCCCCAAAAGTTTGTTTTTGTAAAATACCATTTTTCAGACCCATCAATCATGAAAATATGGTCATTTTTTAGTCACTTCACCACTTTTAAAGACCAAAAATAATTATTTTGATGACATTGTTACACTGTTGGTAATCAATTAGTATCAATGAGAGCTGACATCTTCTCGGACAGCCATACAGAACCATCAGAAGAGCCATATACAGCTCCTGAGCCATACACAACCAACAAAAGAGCCACATACAGCTACCGAGCCATACGCAACCAACAAAAGAGCCACATACGGCTCCTGAGCTATACACAACCATCAAAAGAGCCACATACGGCTCCCGAGCCATACACAACCATCAAAAAGGGCCACATACGGCTCCCGAGCCATACGCAACCATCAAAAGAGCCACATACAGCTCCCGAGCCATACACAACCATCAAAACAGCCACATACGTCTCCCGAGCCATACGCAACCATCAAAAGAGCCACATACGGCTCCTGAGCTATACACAACCATCAAAAGAGCCACATACGGCTCCCGAGCCATACACAACCATCAAAAAGGGCCACATACGGCTCCCGAGCCATACGCAACCATCAAAAGAGCCACATACAGCTCCCGAGCCATACACAACCATCAAAAGAGCCACATGCGGCTCCCGAGCCATACACAACCAACAAAAGAGCCACATACGGCTCCTGTGCCAACCGCAACCAACAAAAGAGCCACATACGGCTAAAAAAAACACAACAACCGGCCAGATAAACAAAAATAGCGTCCAACCAACAAAAGGGGGCGCAGGTCGGACCCCCGATTTCCAAAAGTGAACAAAGTAACGCCAATCCGCCCAGAGTGCAACCCCCCCCCCTCCCCGCCTTACTCAACGACAGACTAAATAAATCAATTATTGAAAAGCCCCGGGAAGACGAAAAAAAAAAGTGTTTGAAGAGTCCGAGAGGTTTTTTTTTTTTTTTCTGGAGCTCACCACGTTGCATCAGGGGTGCCGTGGAGAAACGGGTAATGAAGGGCGGGAAGTTTTTCATAAAAAATATGATGGCATAAGCACTTGTGGTAAAGATGTCCATGTTTAATTTCCCAGTTCCGGCAAAAAAAGGGGGAAAGTTTTTCTAAGGGCGCCACAATAACGTCACACTCCAGCGAGCAAACAGGTCACGGCGCCTCCTTTGTGTAAGAAAAGGGACAACGGGCTGAACGACAATTCGCATAGTAATAAGTTGTGGCAAAATATTCTGCTTACTGCTGTTATTTGTAAATAAAATGATGTCACAAAGTATGTTTATGTGGACAAATCCAATTATTGGGTTAGTTCGGCCTATTGTAGTCTTAACAAATCAAATGTTGGACTTTTGGAGTACTATATGGGGATTTCCTGTTCTATGTAAAAAACTCATTGGACTGGAATACAGAGAATAATATATTTGTTGTGATTTTTATATAATTTTGATTGCCTGCTATATGACAAATTCACCATATGATTGGAACTGTGGAACGGATTAAATCCATTAAAAAACTACATAAATGTATATATACATAAATATATATATATATATATATATATATATATATATATATATATATATATATATATATATATATATATATATATATATATATATATATATATATATATATATATATATATATATATATATATATATATATATATATATATATATATATATATATATATATATATATATATATATATTTTTTTTTTTTAATCTGATTTCAATCCTCTAAAAATGATGCAATGGGACCCAATTTTTGATAGATTGGTATCTTATTTCTCATCCTAGTATTTTTTAGCCCAGGGGTGGGCAAACTTTTGGGCCCGGGGGCCATATTGACTTTAAATATTTGACAGATGGGCGGGGTCAGCACAAGATACGATACATATAAAAAAGTGCATCCGTTAACAGTACATATGAAACATAAACAGAAAAAAGGACTATTAAGTATTGACATACTCATCACATATCATTAAAGTAAAAAGTATAAAGTACAAAGTAATGTATTAAGATATATTAAAATGTAATTAAAAAAGATAGAAGGGCTGTAAAACACAAAAAAACTAATAAGAGTGGACACAGCTACTGCCACTGGCTTTCGCATGACGGCGCCATCTTGGGGTAAAAAAAATTGGACAATGTCAGTGGGCCGGATTTAAAAAGCCTAACAGGCCGTATGTGGCCCGCGGGCCGTAGTTTGCCCATCCATGTCTGTTTTAGCCATTGTTAGCTGCAAAATGGGGCACCTTGGACATCAACCAGCACCCCCAAAATGGACTACAATTGACTTTGGAGGTTCTACTGTAACAGATCTGGGAGCAGCTAGTCACAACACTGCCTCTTTTCCATTAATCTTCTCCCAGGCTATGTCCTCTGCTGCCTGACACGGGTTCGGGAGGGGCTATGCTAGGGGTCAAAGGCCATAGGAGTTCCCCTGATAGAGGGGGAGGGAGGGACCACCGAGTGGAATAGGGAAGAGCCATGTGATGAGGGGGGAGTCAGACAGGTGGACTTTAACTGTGTTTAGAATAAAAATACAATGCGAAGACAGAGGAAAAATAGGACTGAATTATGAAATAGGACTAAATTAGGTTTTTGGTGTAAAATACTGTATTTTCACGACTATAAAGTGCACTTAAGTCTTACATTTTCTCCAACATAGACAGTGCGCCTTATAATCCAGTGCGCCTTATATATGTAAAAAACAAAACCAAAAACGAAAAACCACCACTGTTGGATATTAAAAAAAACACAAACGCCTGAACTGAAACAATACTGTTAAATATGCAGATGCCATCTTAGTTTACAAAATCTTCCATCATATAGCTCCTCCCCCACAGCAAGATTTTATACAAAAAAAATCTAAAACATCAACAATGGCTGGCTCTAGAGGTGACTGTAAATTAGTGAGTGCTTCATACCTGGAAGTCAATAGCAATTACCGTATTTTCACCATTTTAAGGCGCAATTTTCTCCAAAATAGACAGTGCGCCTTATAATACAGTGCGCCTTATATATGGAAAAAATGTCATTCATTGAGGGTGCGCCTTATAATGCGGTGCGCCTTATAGTCGTGAAAATACGGTACTGCATTTTTTTCAATTTCTCCAAAATGCACATTTTGCCTACATGAGAAAATACACCCATTAATTGAACATATATTTTTAGGATTGGCATAAGAAAAGGGAGGCGGTATTATGTGGGTATTTTGACGGTATTTTGACGATCTCCCATATGTGTTGGACGTCTGCTGTGCAATGTTTTACAAGCACGTGAACCAAAACGCTGATTTATATGCCTTCTCATTATGCAAATGACAACATATGTTCAGAGTTAACTGCGCACTCCAGCGTATTTTGCGCGCCAAAAATTAAAACAAAGCAAACTATTTTTTTTTGTCAGGCGCTACGGCACTAGGTTTCAAACGCCAGGCTGGGGGGCCAGATTTGGCCCATCACATACGCTTGTGAGGTCCAGAAAGTTCATCAAAAAAATAAAATCATGTTTTTCCCTAATTGTATAGAGATGATTGAATTTTTAAATAACATTAATGCCATTAAAAAAATACAAATGTGATTCCTAAATGTCAGTGTTTTGAGGGAGGATTTAATTACAAATGTTATCGTGATGTTAACTCATTCAATATCAGCTGAACTATTTTAGTAATTCATTTCACAACTGATTTTCCACAAAAAAGATCATTTGTTTGATGCACATAAATATATATTTTTAAATTTATTTATTTATTTTATGTATGAATTTATTTTAAATTTATTTTTTTTAAATCTATTTTTTTTACTTATTTATTTATTTTAAATGTATTTTATTTATTTATTTTTTTTAAATTGACTTTTATTATTAATTTTATTATTATTTTTTAAATGTACATCAAACAAATGATCTATTTTGTGAAAATCAATTATTAAATTACTAAAATAGCATATAAATATATTTTATTTTTTAATTATTTTTTAAATACGTCAAACAAATGATCTATTTTGTGGAAAATCAATTACTAAATTACTAAAATAGCATATATATATATATATATATATATATATATATATATATATATATATATATATATATATATATATATATATATATATATATATATATATATATATATATATATATATATATATATATATATATATATATATATATATATATATATATATATATATATATATATATATATATATATATATATATATATATATATATATATATATATATATATATATATATATATATATATATATATATATATATATATATATATATATATATATATATATATATATATATATATATATATATATATATATATTATTTTTTTTATTTTTTATACCAATACTACAATTGGATGCCAAATGGGGTCCCCAAAATATTGGCCCCTAGTCCTAAAACCTGAACTCCTGTCCTGTACAAATATCATAAAAAATAAAAAATAAAAATAAAAAAATCCTCAACTCTGCCTCCCCCCTATCACACCAACAACCTAAATAACATAAAACAACTAAATCCCACTATTCCCTTTCCTACTATTGTAACATATCCTCACAAAACAACCTCCATCCCCTCCAATACAAAATAAAAACAACTCCAATTGTCATAATTAAGACAAAGAATCAGTTATTATGTTCCACATTACAAAAAATGAGCCTCATTGAGTTTATTTTTACCCGGACTAATTAGACTTACTATTTATTTATCTGCTATCTGTCTTCTTGAGGCAACAAAGCTTATTTATCAGGTGATTATGTACCCACACACACACACACCCAACACACACACACACACACACACACACACACACACACACACACACACACACACACACACACACACACACACACAAACACACACACACACACACACACACACACACACACACACACACACACACACACACATATAGTGTAGTGTGTGTGTAAAGAGTGCTGTTTCAGCAAGGTCTTCTGTTCACTCTCAAGGTGTCCTCCATGCCGGCTCTTTTCTGAAGGCCCTTTTAATGGATTGGCCTGATATACCTTCCAAATGGAGCACTTTGAGCGTTAATTCGCTTTCTGATAAAGACCCCCCCCATTCCCCCCCACACACACACCCTTCTTCCTCCCTTTTTTTTTTACCTTCCCTTTTCTATAAGTCTTATCCCTGATATGAAGTACACAAGGAAAAGGGCAGATGAGCACCAAATCCGCTCTCTATGTCTGACCGGATGGAGAAAATGGAGCAGAAAGGTGAAAAAGAATCAATTGGAACCCCCATTCATGGGTTAGTGAGGCGAGTGTATGGATGAGAATGGTCAGAGGTTGTCGCACCATCACATCCACCATATTCACCTCTGCTGTGCAGGCTTCGAAATTGGAGCCTTTTTTCTTGGGCTTTGTGGCTGACAGTTAAGGGTTATCTGTATAATCTGGCCATTGGCAGGTATAGCTGTCAAAAGTGACATTATTTGGACTTTTAAAACCAACCACACACACACATAAAACACATACACACCCAGTGTATACACACACAGTATTTTGATACAATAGGAACATAGATTTAAGACCTATATATCGTATTTTCTCGCATATAAGTAAATGTAAACTATACTCTAAGTCTAAAGTGCTTATAAAGACTATATAAAGCCACTAAATTAGGGGTGGGCATAGTTTTGGGGCGGGGAGGGGCCATATTGACTTTAAAAATTTGACAAATGGGCGGGGTTAGCACAAGATATGATACATATAAAAAAGTGCATCCGTTAACAGTACATATGAAACAAACAGAAAAAAAGACTGAAGTATTAATATACTCATTATCACTCATTATTAAAGTAAAAAGTATACAGTACAAAGTAAAATGAATGTATTAAGAAATATTAAAATGTCATTTAAAAAAGATAGAGGGGCTGTAAAACACGAAAAACAAATAAGAGTGGAGAGAGCTACTGCCACTGGCTTCCGGTGTGACGGCGCCATCTTGGAGAAAAAAAAATATTTGGACAATGTCGGCGGGCCGGATTAAAACGCCTAACGGGCCATATGTGGCCCGCGGGCCGTAGTTTGCCCATGTCTGGACTAGATGAATCAACACACAACAAAAACATAAGGTGCAGTAATAAATAACTGATTAATAGTTTAAATAACAACAAGCCCATGCCTCATAGTACAATATTCACTATGTGCTCAATATACAAACTATCGTTTTTTTTTTAAAGCAAACATGCTTCGTCTACACCAGGGGTGTCAAACATACGGCCCGCGGGCCGGATGCGGCCCGTCTGGTGGTTTGGTACGGCCCGGGGAAGAAAGTTGCATTGTATAAACAAAATATGAATTTTCTTTAAAATATGTAGTTCTTGTATTATCCGCTAGGGGCACAGTGTTTTAGTACGTGCAAACAACATGAATTGACATTTATTTATGTTCTTATGTTATTCTATTGTTTATAATATATTGTTCATAATGTAAAAGGAAAATTCTGTTAATAAACATTTTGATAATTTACTCATTCTTTGCACTAATTATTAGTATTAATGACTAATACAAAGGGAAAAAAGTGGGCTTATTGTTAGTTCTATGTCATTTTACAATGAGTTTACTGGTCAGGCCCGCTTGATGTCAAATTAAGATGTATTCGGCCCGCAGACCAAAGTTTGACAACCCTGCTCTACGCCCTGTCAATGGTTAAAAGCACACACCTCATCGCATACAACCAGAAGGAGGCGGTAGTTTCTACACATCTCATTGCAAGTAAAAGAAGTTCAAGACTAATAGAAGTTCTTTCAGAAGTTTAGCCCGTTTCATGTCTGTCTGCGTGCCTGCGTACGCGCCTGCGTAATCAACTGCTGTTGTCAGCAGACTGTAATCCCTCAGAGCTTTTTGCCGTGCGCCCGCCAATGCGTGAGCTCGTGTCCGTTTTTTTATTTCTTATTTGCGAGTTTAAAGAAAGCCGGACTCGCTGTTTACGTGCCCTTTGATAGAGACCGTTTTGGAAATGCAATTTTCACCCCCTTTTTCTGGGGATATGCGTGGACCAATGTGGGGGCTTATTAGAATATGAAAGTGTTGCGCCGCCACGCCGGGGTTAGCCTCGACCCGCCTCGGCCCGTATCCGCTCTCGCCCCGATGTGGTCTCTCTGGTGGGCTCATGAATTAGAGATGAGGGGCTGTGGTGAAGACTCGGAGAGCGACGCCAAGGGAGAACAACAGCTTACGTGGGGAAACTCGCCCCGAGAAACGGGATCGACACGCCGTCCAATAGGGGAGTTTGTCACAAATTGCTTGGAGGTTTTTTTTAGAGGTATTGGAGGTTTTTCCAATACTGATGTGGATTAGGGTACTTAGTATGAGGGTGGGTAAGTCTTCCGCGGGAGTTAGGGTTTTCTTTAGGACTTTAGGTAATATGCCAGAGGTAATCGATTACAATGGACTGGAAATCTTGGTTGCAATTGTGTGGAGAAAGTATCATTTTTTTAAGTTGTGTTGAATGGTGATGATCCTTTATCGGCAGATGTGATAATTTTAGGGGTCAAACGGCCAAGAAGAATTCTAAAGTATATTGCCAAATATACATATACAGTAGTATACTATATATTTATACTGAAAAAAACTGCAAAACCGAGCAAATATGACAACATAAGTGAAGAAATGTATGACTTTAGACTATTTTACTTTGAGAAATATTTGAAGGTAATTTGTTCACAACCTTATTTTGTGCTAAACCACTGATTTACGAAAATAAATAAAAAAATATGTATACATTTTGCTGGTAACCTCTTTTAAAGTGCTATTTTCCCCTAAAAAAATACATTTTCCACTTATCGGATTCACTCATTTTCCGTACCGCTTAACCATATCAAGAGTCGCAAAGGGGTGCCGGAGCCGAGCTAACTTTGGGTAGCCAAAAGAGGACACATTTGATATCTAAGTACTGTTTAATATCCAAGTACTGTTTAACATCTAAGTATTGTTTCATATCTAAGTACTGTTTAATATCTAAGTACTGTTTAATATCTAAGTACTATTTCATATCTAAGTACTGTTTAATATCTAAGTACTGTTTAATATCTAAGTACTGTTTAATATCTAAGTACTGTTTAATATCTAAGGACCGTTTCATATCTAAGTACTGTTTCATATCTAAGTACTGTTTCATATCTAAGTACTGTTTCATATCGAAGTACTGTTTAATATCTAAGTACTATTTAGTATCTAAGTACTGTTTGATATCTAAGTACTGTTTAATATCTAAGTACTGCTTAATATCTAAGTACTGTTTAATATCTAAGTACTGTTTAATATCTAAGTACTGTTTAATATATAAGTACATTTGACTGAAGACCAAAAGGGACCAAACGTCCGGGCGACCAAACATCCGGGCGACCAAACCTCCGGCAACCGGGGTAAATTATATCCGATCACGTGATGGTGCGTGTTTTTGCCACGCAAAAGCCTTCAGCTGTCACCCAAATATTGTTCCAGTCATCTGGAGTGGCCATTTTTCTGTCATTCCGCTAGCTCAAGAAGTATAATAGAGCTCAGAGCATCGTTGTTTACGGAAAGCACAATACCTCTTCAGCTGGGAAAAGGGAGGAGTGGGGGGAGCGCATATGCATCTGTTTTTGTTTGCATTTTATTCCAAAACATAAAATTGAATCAATCTTTTAATACGCCGCCTTGTATAAACACGGCGGAGGAACTGTTTGAATAAATATCGAGAATGAAAATGGATTTCTTCTCGTCGACTATTATCTGCGAGGTTTATTTATGAATACCCGGCCCCTGCCAAAATAGGAAAGACATAAAGGGTGGGGGGGATAGAGATAATGTATTTAGATTTTTCTTCTTATTTTCGTCGTTTTAAGTGAAAGAACAAATATTTGGATTTACATCACATTTACATTTTTATCAAAGCCAAGTCAGGGCGCGCTAAAGCCGCGCGGGTTGGCGTCGACGGTTGCCGAGGTGATGATGGAAATAACAAATGTGATTTTAACTTGAAGTCATTGAACGCCACACGAGGCTGTTAGCGGGATGCGGTTAGCGCTAGGTTAAATTAGCGATTGATAAACTGAATTAAGATTCAGACAAACTTTACATTGTTTGTAAACAATATTTTGGGATTTTCCTTGTCAGGATGTGACCTTTTATATTTTTATATTACTTATTTATGTTTTTTTCTACTGGATAAATGTACTGTGTACAATTTTGTTATACGCAGCTGTGTATGATGACAATAAAAGCTTTTGATTAATTTAATTGATTATAATTTGAATTAGAGTCTTCATTCAAATAAATGTTTTTATTTTATTGGATTTATTTTATTTTATTTTATTTTATTTTTTTTTATGAATTATGAATTATTAATTCACAATATACCATGTTTTTATATGATAATTTGGACCAACCAAATAAAACACAATAAATAAATAAAAAATATCACTTTTTCAAAATTGTATAAAAAAAAAAACAACGACAAATATGTTAAAATAAAAATCGTAAAATTGGATAAAAAATGGAGTAAATAGTAACTATAATCTAAAATAAAAAACCAACAACAATAGACTGTTGTATTTAGCTAGAAAAAAAACATACATAATATTAGTCACAGACCGAGCCAAACTATGTATTATTATTTTTTTAAACATGCGCCTTATAGTCCGCAAATACGGTAGTCATTTCCGATTCCGATTCCTACTCATCTAGGTTACAGTTCAACAATTTAAAATATGCAAATGACCAACTGAATGACACCCCTCTCAAACTCATCTCAAACTACCAGAGTTAGATTTTTTTCATTTATTTTCCCACAATTTTACGAGACAACCCTTCCGCCGGCGCCGCGAGAAAACCGGAAAATCCGAGACGACTTTCTACAATCCGCGCACGCTCGAATAAGTGTGTGTACGAGCGAATGTGTGTGTGTGTGACGGGTTTATAGGAGTCATTTATCCTGCTCAGCGGGCTAGTGTAGTGCGGAATGGTGGCCTGAGTGCCAGGCGTAGCTTATTGTTGTGTAGCCTTTATGGGCTACATTAAGTACAGCTGAGTGAGGCTGAGGGTTGGAGGATGCTGGGGAAAAAGGGGGACATACAGTACAATACCCTCAGCTCAAACATGTCATACACAGCAAGATTAACTACTTCCCGGGGTGTGTACATATACTCGGAAGGTAGGACTAGCTAGCTTCACGTGGGAATTCCGTTGAAGCAGAATATGTAACAGTAATGCTTGGAAATAACAGCAATTTGATTATTTGGAAGGGGTGTTGGGATTATTGTTTTGGAGTTTGGTGATTTTAAATTGTGTTTTGTACTTTAAAGGGGATTTGAAGGCGTTTTTAATGGATGGTATTGATGGGGGGAGATGTCAATGGTATGGACATGTGATTGTTGTCTATGTTTGTTGAGTAGAATAGGGGGTGTTTGTTTTCTAATGCAGTTTTGCGTTCATATAGAACTTAATCACAAAAGTTAAAGTCCTGAACAATTTCCATTCATGTTGCATGACAATTTGGAATAAAATGGTTGCTATTGACGGTGGTAGACATTGATTGTATGGAAATTTGACTGTTAGGCATTTGTGGGAGTTTTCTGTATTTGGGGTAAAGCTTGGTTGAAGTTGTAACAGATTGTTGTCTATGTTTGTTGAGTAGAATAAGGGATGTTTGTTTTTTAATGCAGTTTTGCGTTGTTACAGATTTTAGGTCGACAAAAGTTGGTTGTAAAATATTTTTGTCTATGGGTGTTGAGTAGAATCGTGACTGGACGTTTGGTCGCCGGTCTTTTGGTCGCCGGTCTTTTGGTCGCCGGTCAAATGTACTTTGATATTAAACAGTATTTAGATATTAAACTCTCTCTTTTAGATATTAAACTCTCTTTTAGATATTAAACTCTCTCTTTTAGATATTAAACTCTCTTTTAGATATTAAACTCTCTCTTTTAGATATTAAACTCTCTCTTTTAGAAATTAAACTCTCTCTTATAGATATTAAACTCTCTCTTATAGATATTAAACTCTCTCTTCGATATATAATCTCGAGAGCTGATTTCAACAGTAAACTCTCTGTCACCATTTGACCGGCGACCAAAAGAGACCAAAAGCCTGGCGACCAAACGTCCGAGCACCAAAAGTAGCAACCATTATATTTCCCAATGAGGAAGACAAAAGCACCTAAAAACGCAACAAAAGACAAACGCGGCAAAGACCCGATCTGAACCTAATGGCGGGACGCCGAGATGCCGCTTGTGTTAACAGCGGGACGCTTTTAAAGTAGATAAAAAGCTCGGCTAGAGGGTAACGGCGAGGGTGGGCAGGTGGTGGGGTTGCGGGATTGGTCGGGCAATCCCGATCCCTCGCTTGCTCTCTAATTGCCCCTCTAGGTGCCTGCGAGCCATGGTAAACACACACAGAGAGATGATTAATAGCCAGGGGGGGTTCAGCGCCTGGCGGAAACGGCGGACTTTGGAATCGACACGCGTGTAAAGACACGTACACACGTGTAATGTGGTGAGACGTAAGAAACACAAAGACACCAATACACAACAAAATATTTGCTCGGAGGTAAATACTGGCAAATGTACACCAATTCAGAGAGACAAAACAAACAATAGACACTCGGAAAAGTCAAAATAAACAAATGTGCTTACTTAGATGGATTTACACAAAATTCAGGGGTCTGGGATCGGTCGATTGGTCGTTGGGGTTTAGCGATAGCCACATTAGCACGTAAATATTTAGTTAGATGAGAAAATAAGTGAACTTAGTGGGTATTAGTACATATAATAAGTGATTTTTTTAAGGGAATGCTCACATTCAGATTGATTCTGCTTTAAAATGTAATGAGATACGAAAAATAAAGGTTGTGTTATTCAGAAATATTAATTTACTGATTTGTGAAGTATTTTGTTCATTTAAGGTCAAGGAAGTTGTATCTTTGGAGTTTGAAAATAAAGGATTTTAAAAGTATTTTTAGCAGACCTCTATTCGTAGAGACAAACAATGTTGGTGTAAAAAATATTTATAAATAAATAAAATATTTCTTCATACATTCCTTTTGACTTGACTTAGTATTTTATGCTATTTACTTAAATGATGAGTGATGAGTATGTTAATACTGCAGTCCTTTTTTTTCTGTTTATGTTTTATATGTACTCTTAACGGATGCACTTTTTTATATGTATCATATCTTGTGTTGACTCCACCCATCTGTCAAATTTTTAAAGTCAATATGGCCCCCAGGCCTAAAAGTTTGCCCACCCCTTGATCTATACGCACAAACTGCAACAATATCTGCTCAATCAAGCCGACAAAATATCAAAATATGCGTTGACTGTTACGTAGCAGCAATGAAAGTGGCTAACATGTGAAACTCTATAGAGATTTTTCATATGTCGGTCAGGAAGGTTCAGAGAGAAGGATCAGAGTAGTCAAGGGTGAGAGGTAAAGTTGAAGGGTGAAGTGGAAGGGTGAGGGTCAGCATGTCACGTCGGGACCCCCAGGACCACTCCTTAACAAGCCTTGATTAATCAATACTCTCTCACTTGCTCGGCAGCTTTCGGTGCTCTCGAAATAGAACCAGAAGAGAGACAAATTGTCTCTTTTATTGCCGTCTCCTGACAAATTTAGACGATTTAAAACATTGAGTGTGAAGTTTGGTCGAATCGATTAAAACATTGAAACAATCTTAGACTTTACGGTACAATGTTAATGTATTTAGTGTTAGATTTGTAATTTTATAGATTTATTTTTGCTAAAAAGTCACTGGTTTCTTGTTTTAAATAGTTTTATTTTTTTTTTTAAATTTGAGTTTAAATGTTGGAGTTTGTTTTGTTTTTGATACTTTTATCCTAGCTTGTTTTTGATTGTTTTTTTTCACTTTGTAGTACATTTTAGACTTTTACGTGTGCCCTGTGTGTGTGTGTGAGAAAAAATGTGCCATGTTGCATTTGTATTGTTTTTAATCGGTTAATTAGGGGAATTCAAAATAAAATAGCGGATAAAGAAATACATTTACTTTTTGGGGATTTCGGAAATGTAATCTTTTTCGTATCTCGAGTCACTCATTTGTTTTAAAAAATTTTGTTGGCATAGGTATGACTGTTTTCTGTATTAATATTCCCTTATAGTTTTTTTTTAAATATAATTTTACAAAAACAACACAAAAAAATATATAATGTGGGATTAAATTAATTTCAACCCTAAAACAAAAAGTCAGCACTCATGATTGCTTTCCCGGACCACAAAAAAATGATGCGACGGTCCAATTTTAGCCCGCGGGCCGCCACTTTGACACCTGTGGTCTAGCCATACTGCACGATGAGAATATTCTACCCTACTTTGTCTTTTCCATATCCTAACAAACCCCGAACATAGATTCTCAGCTGCAAGAAGTCAGATGGGCCCTTCATTTTTCATGCAAACGGTAATTTAGTGAGACTGCCTATTGATTGAGCGCCGCTTGTCTCCCAAACAATGCCACTTCAATCAGCGGCCTTGGGGGGGTAGCTGGGGGGGGGGGGGGGGGAATCGCGGCTAGCAGTGGGATGGAGAGGAGCCAGGAGGAAGGCATGCCGATACCTGCACTGACTGATTTAAGAGATGGATAAAAAGCAGATACGTCCCCCCCGCCCCTCTACTGATTAATGATGGTGGCCAGAGCGCCCCTGTACGATGCATCATGATTTAACCAGCAGACCCTCATCTAAAGATTAGCACACACACATACAGGTATGCTATATAGAAGCATATTTCTATGTAAGAATTGGGTATTTTTCAAAGTATTGATATTAAGTTGAGTATGGAGAAAGAGAAAATTAAGTGTTGGGGAATAGATGGTTGGCAGTTACTATTTTGTAGTAGGAAGTGTGGAATTTTGGGGTCTGGCTTCAAAATAAAAGGCAGACTATGTCAAATATAGACTTTGGTAGGAGTTATGATGGGGAATGTTGGTGTTATTTCATCAGATGGGCGGCCTGTGGGGTTGTTATGTATGGTGGACTCTATGCAGGTCATTTATGCTTAATGTAGAGAATTATAGGGTTTTATTTTTTAAGGATAGGCGCCACTAAGCCAGGTGTTTGGGAGTTGTGTGATTAAGTGCACTTTGTTTCATTTCCTATCTGTAATTACATTGGTTTTTCGCACCTGGACATCAAAATGTGGCTTTTTAAGGTTCAAATTAATTTTAAAATGCTCCAAAACCAACAAGTGAACAATAAGTATCCTGGAATGTCTATCAAAATCAATAGGAAATAATCCAAAATGTACTAAAAGTGACCTATAGGAACCCTAAAAAGGAGGCAAAATGTAAAAAAAAGTGATCAAAAATAAACTCATTGTCCAATTAACTCAAAAAAAGTCACTTTCAAAGTACTCACTTGAACATAAATATGGCAGACAATGAGTTGAAATTAACCTTAGAATGCCCCAAAACCAACAAGTGAAAAAGAAGCATCCTGGAAAGTCTATCAAAATCAATAGGAAAAGATCCAAAATGTAGTAAAAGTGACCCGTAAGAACCCTAAAAAGAATATTTAATTTAAAAAGTGATCTTTTTTTGTCCAATTCACCCAATCCTTTTTCACCGGGATGCCAGATTGAACGAACTTTCCAGTCAAAACAAATTGGACGTCTAGCACCAAGTAAGTCAGTTTTTTTAGGCCCCGCCCACATGAGATTTAATTGCCATTAATGTTGCCCGCATAACCAACCTAAAAGTTGTCACAATTGATATATACTTAACTTTTAACATGAAAATAATTCCACTTTAAGACCCCCCAAAAAACAATTGTTAAGTCAACATTCCCCTACATGCCCCCAACAGGCCAAAAACAATAAAAAAGCGAGTAAGGGGGGTTCTCAAGGCAGACAATGGCGGCTCAGGTTGAAGCCTGTAAAGCCAACAAAAAACACACACATACACATACACTAAGTCTCGGGTCCATTAGCTTTGCTCGCTAGAAGCTGCGTAGGAGCATGGCGGCCCCTCCCCGAGGCTGCTAAAATATTCATCAGACTCCCTGAGAGCATGTCTGCTAATAGTTATACATGGGGCAGGAAAAAGAAGCAAGAGGGAGGGGGCAGAGGACGGCGAGGAGGAAGAAGAAGAGGAAGAGGAGGAGGAGGAGAAATTGGGAAGATGAGCGATGCTCCCTGTGTGCATGTCAGCTAATAGTCAAAACATGAAGTACTCCGTGAGGGGAGGGCTGCAACAAAGAGGGAGAGGAAGAGTGGCAAGTGACAATAGGGATTGGTTAAATCACTGCCATTCTAATTGGACGGCTTGGAAAGATGGAGATTGGAGTTTGGGTGGGAGTAAAAAAATTGTCAACTTGTATGTTTTTCACATAGTTTATATATTTTATTAAAAGATCATTTTAAATTGTGTAGGTCAGATATAGGCAAACTATGGCCCGCGGGCCACATAGGGACCGTTAGGCTTTTTAATCGGGCCCGCTGACGTTGTCCAAATAATGTTTTTTTTTTAAATCATTTTAAATTTTGGGTAGGCCAGACATGGGCAAACTACGGCCCGCGGGCCACAGAGGGAACGTTAGGCTTTTTAATCCGGCCCGCCGACGTTGTCCAACTAATGTTTTTTTTAAATTATTTTAAATTATGTAGGCCAGACATGGGCAAACTACGGCCCGCGGGACACATAGGGCCCGTTAAGCTTTTTAATCCGGCCCGCCAAAGTTGTCCAAATATGTATGTATATATGTATTTTTTTTTTTACCCAAAGATGGCGCTGTCACGCGGAAGCCAGTGGCAGTAGCTCTGTCAACTCTCATTTGTTTTTGGTGTTTTACAGCCCTTCTATCTTTTTTTAAATGACATTTTAATATTTATTAACACATTCCTTTTTACTTTACTTTGTACTTTATACTCTTTACTTCATGATGAGTGATGAGTATGTTAATACTTCAGTCCTTTTTTTCTGTTTATGTTTCATATGTACTGTTAACGGATGCACTTTTTTATATGTATCGTATCTTGTGCTGACCCAGTCCATCTGTCAGTCAAAATTTTAAAGTCAAGGTGGCCCCCGGGCCCAAAAGTTTGCCCACCCCTGGTGTAGGCCATATTAACAACATTTGTACGTGAAATTTGTATTATTTTTTCATTAGTTTGGGAATTTTCACGTGATGCAAAACTCTATCAAAACACTGTTGAATTGTGCTACCCAAATAAAGTGCCTTGCCTTCCCTAAACAGCCCACAAGTAGATTCGCAAAACCCAGGGAGGTCAAAAACCAGAAAGAAAGATGACAAGAAAGCCTTACTCGATTTTTCACTACCCCAACAACTGGCATTCCCATTGATTAAAAGCCCTTCTTGTAATTGTCACGTCTCGCTCGGAAACCATCTGCGCGAACGTCTGAAAACAAAGCCATCAAGTAGTCGTCACTTCGACGGTCACCAGACATCCCGCATCAATCATACAAATATCATTAATGTACTTTTTGTATTTACCCAACACCAGTTTGCTATCCGATCTATCTTTGCATCTTACCGTTCTTTTCTGCGGTCATTAAAATGAGAAACGGCCCGATGCTATAGGAGCTGTTGAAATACCATTAAGAAATGGAGACAAATGCAGTGGGAGCTCTACCCGCCACTAGCGAGCTAGCTCCACTAAATCAGACATTGACGAATATTGCCGGGATGAGGCGTTTGGCGCCCGCGTAAAAGCGGCGAAAACGCAGACCGACGGAGAAGGCTTAAAGTAAATTGAAGGCCCTTTTGGTGGATTAATGAGTAATTATCCTAATTAAATGTTTCCTGATCGCACATCCTGATATACGAGCGATGATTACCTTCAAGAGATGATTAAATGATAGCGTAACGACGCCGTCTAATATCACGGCGAAGAATTAATGAGGGCGGCTACGGAGGAGTCGAGTGGAAATGAGGCGCCGATTGAAGATTGAATTAGTCTTGATTTAATCAGGTTCAGGCTAATTGTTAGCGCAGGTGATGGTGGGGAAAGTTTCTGGGAAGATGTACGTTGTGGTGGTAGAATGTTTGAGCCAAAATGGTGGCTTGCCATTAAAGTAAACAACGAAATACAGAACTTTTAAAATAAAGTAAGACTTTGCAACTCGTTTAAATAATCATCTAAGTGGCGAAATTGAGTTGGAAGTTTTTTTAGCTTGATTTATTTGTGTTGTCAACATTTTTGAGCTAAAATGGTGGCCTAAAATCAAGTTAAACAACAAAATAAAGCAATTTCAAAACAAACCACGACAACGCAACTTGTTGAAATAATCATCGAAGCGGCAAAATTAAGCTTGAAGATTTTTTATCTCGATGTATTTGTGTTGTCAAAAGTTTTGAGCCAAAATGGTGGCTTACCACTAAAGTAAACAATGAAATACAACACTTTCAAAACAAACCAAGACAACACAACTCATTAAAATAATCGTCAAAGCAGCATAATTGAGTTTTAAGGTTTTTTTTTCTTGATTTATTTGTGTTGTCAAAGTTTTTGAGCCAAAATGGTGGCTTGCCACCAAAGTAAACAACGAAGTATAGCACTTTCAAAACAAACCACAACAACGCAACTCGTTAAAATAATCTTTGAAGCGGCGAAACTGAGTTTAAAGATTTTTTTCTCGATTCATTTGTGTGTTATCAAAGTTTTTGAACCAAAATGGTGGCTTGCCACTAAAGTAAAGGCAACGAAATACAGAACTTTAAAAACAAACTACGACTTTGTAACTTGTTAAAAGAATCTTTAAAGCTGCGCAATTGAGTTTAAAGATTTTTTTTCGATGTACTTGTGTTGTCAAATTTTTTGAGCCAAAATGGTGGCTTGCCACCAAAGTAAACAACGAAGTACAGCACTTTCTAAACAAACCAAGACAACTAAACACATTAAAATAATCATGAGAGTGGCAAAATTGAGTTTGTAGATTTTTTTTCTCGATTTATTTGTCAAAATGTTCGAGCCCCGCCCCAATTACGTACATTTTTTGACCATTTTGATCCAAATAAGTGCAAATATTACGCATAAACGAGTAAAGGATTGTCGTCATGACAAGGTGATTGCGTTACTTAGCCTAATGAAAAGCAATCAAGGAGGCTAACCTTGCAAGTGAGGTCGATGCTCATTTAAAAGTGCATTGATTAACAGTTGTGATTATTGATCAAGCGGAGCCGCTTCGCACGCAGCTGACACATTTGATAAGTTGCGATTGCTATGCCAAGATGGAAATGCGAGCAGGCGGCCCAATCCCAAATATGTACGCTTCAATTTGCAAAACACTTTTTTTTAACCATCTTGATTAACCGGGCAGCTCAAAATCAGAACGTTGGTTGCTGGCTTTCATTGCAAAAAAACTAATTTCTACCAAAATACACATTAATAATGGCTGTTTTTTTCAGTTTTTTTGGGTCTAGGTCACTTTTTATTGACTGGACATTTTGTATGTCACTTAATGTTGAATTTGGGTTATTTTCTTGTTCATTTTGAAGCAATTGTGTTTAACTTTATTCCAGTAATGTACACATTAAGATTAATTATTCCGGTTAGCAATTATTTTCAGTTTTTTTTGGAGTGTCGCTTACTTTCTATTGACTTTTCTATGGACATTTTACGTCACTTTAAGTTGACTTTGGGGCATTTCTTGTTAATTTTGAAGGAATTACAATTATTCCAGTAATGTACACATTAAAATTAATTATTCTGGAACATTAAAATGAATGATTCCGGAATATTAAGATGAATGATTCCGGAATATTAAGATGAGTTATTCCAGAATATTAAGATTAATTATTCCAGAATATTAAAATGACTTATTCCGGAATATTAAAATGAATTATTCCGGAATATTAATATTAATTATTCCGGAATATTAAGATGAATTATTCCGGAATACTAAAATAAATTATTCTGGAATATTAAACTGAATTATTCCAGAATATTAAAATGAATTATTCCGGAATATTAAAATGAATTATTCCAGAATATTAAAATGAATTATTCAAGAATATTAAAATGAATTATTCCGGAATATTAAGATTAATTATTCCGGAATATTAAAATGAATTATTCCGGAATACCTTGCCCCCCAAAAAACAACCGCCATCAATCTAACCCTTTTGAAAAAAAAAAATTCCATACCTCTCTTTAAAAAAAGAAAAGTGGAATAACAACATACAAAACTATAAACACCCCTATTTAAAGAACACTTGTCGAAAACAGCAACTTGACCTTTCACTAACTTGCTCCAATTCAATTCCATTCCCCACACTTGCGCTTCTACTCGCGATTTGGAGCATCACCCTATTAACCGAACACCCCCTTTAGCCTCTTTTAATATTTGACTTTAGCCCCCCGTCGGCCGCGTACGCCAAGACGAAAGATAGGAAGCGGTAATATTCAATTATTGTATGCACGGCGTTCCCGTCCCGCCCCAAATTGATTTCCTTCCGAGTGAGCGGCGTGGCTTGGCGGCGACGCCGTGTTTCTTCCATCCCACGCAAATGACTCCCCCCTCATCGACTCCCCCCTTTCCGTTTTTGCCTCTACGGTTATCGGTGGCCGCCGTCGGGCCGTCTCTCCCGAGCGCCGACGTTTAATCTCTCTTTAATCTCTTTACATTGTAATGGGAAATGGTTTTGTGTTTTACTATTAGATTGGAGACGAACCACCGCGGGACTTTGGTGTTTAGGAGTGGGAGGTGTTTTCCATTCTTTCTGATTTTTTTGTTGAATTTTTTATTTATTTTTTTTGCTTGAATTATCTTGTAGAGAATTCCTATCAGCGTGGTGGGATTGTATAAACTAAAACGGGCTATTTGTACGCGGAGTGGACTCAAAGGAGAAGGGGGGGGGGGGGGGGGGGGAGCTGGTTAGGGATTAAAAATGGCGGGTATAAATAAACGGGATTTTGGGAGGATGATTTATGTGAATTGCCTTTGGATTTTGGGGTTTTTTTTTGAGTTTTTTTTGCAAAAAAAAAGGTTATCCGTCTTGACGCGTGGGTTTAAGTTGAAAGGGGGGGGGTAGGCGTCCATTTTGTTGGGACGTTTGTGTCTTTCAGTGGAATGGACTATGACAGATGTCCAATCGGTTTGACGGAAGGACTGACGGTAGGGCTGGACAATTAGACATCTAATCAACAAGTAATCGATTCCACTGGGAAGAATACGATTGTTGTTGAGTTTGAGGTGACAGCTATTTGAAAGACATTTTTGGGGGGACAATTTAAAATTGATTGGTATTTTTTTGGAGAGTAGAGCATCCTTATTTACATGACTTAACATATCCACTTGTTTAATTACAAGGAAAACAAGTTGAATACTACTTTATAGTTGAAAAAATCCATGCTGAAACTCGTAAGCGGAAGCCACTCCCCTTTCCTTCACTTGATACTAGAAGTGAAAATATTAATAATATATATATTTTTTTTTAAAGTTCATAAAAATGTGAAAATCAATTATTTAAGCCACTCCCACTTACTCTACTTACTACTATATATATATATATATATATATATATATATATATATATATATATATATATATATATATATATATATATATATATATATATATATATTATATATATATATTATATATATATATATATATATATATATATATATATATATATATATATATATATATATATATATATATATATATATATATATATATATATATATATATATATATATATATATATATATACATATACATATACATATATACACACACACATACATCTATACATATATATATATATATATACACACACACGTATACATCTATACATATATACACATACATATTTATACACATATATATACATATATATACACATGTATACATATATATACATCTATACATATGTATACATATATATACACACCTATACATATGTATACATATATATACAAATATATACACATATACACACATATACACACATACATACACATATATACACATATATACACATATATACACATATATACACATATATACACATATACACACATAAACACACGTGTATATATGTGTATATAGGGTTGACCCTACTTTTTGGTTTTCCGTTTATCGCGGCCATGTCTGGTCTACACTAATTGCGATAAGCGAGGGATTACAGTACTCCGTTTCTAAGAATAGCGGGTTTAACGGTGGAACCCATCCACTCGGCGAGGGCGTTCACGTCTCCCCACCACAGGCACACTCGGCGTCGTTCTCCCCTATTCTAATTAAAGGGACCTCTCTGCCCTGGGCGTGCGTGTGATATTGACACTTAGCTCCGTACAATAAACTTTATTGGCAAGCCCTGCTTGATTACAGCACTAAACTAGAATAACAAGGAATATGGGAGGAGGGGAACGTGGATTATGTACTAAACAGACATTAGCAGTTCAAATATCTGCTGCGTTTGCGGGACCAAAAGGTGCGGGAATTGAAGAAAAGAAATAAATATATAAAAAATGACAAGATGTGAAATACAGGAAAGGTGGGAAAGCAGTGGAGGGAGGGAGGGAGGGGTTGAGAGAGAGATATATGGGGGGGGGACAGAGGAAGGGAAGGAGGGATAGATTTCCCGTCATTAATGATCTATGGAAAATCCTGGCTCTATTTCCAGATATACTGTTAATGGTCTGCATTTAAAATCCTGTCTGTTCTGAACTTGGTTGCTGCTTGGTCGAATTTGCATCGTGTGGAGGTCAAATTTGTTTATTATTGGATGGAGTGAGGAGAAAAAGTGTCACTGTTTTGTTTTTTGGGGGGATTATGAGGCGTAAATGCTAAAGTTTGAAAAGAAAATCTAGATTTGGTTGAAAAAGAGGCGCATGTTTACTTGGCGTTGTTTTTTTTACACTAAAATAAATGCATTTGATTGGCTTGTAAGGGAGAACAACTTTTGAGGGAAATTTGATGCTATCTTAGTAGAAGAATTATGGTTTTTGGATGAGGAGTTCATTTTTTTGGGTGTAAAAAGTGCAAAGGGTTTTGATTGAATTTAATCGAAGTGTCTTTTTACATAGTAATTTTTGTTTTTTTAATCTAAATTTGAATATAGACTAAAAAATCAAAGTTTTACCTAAAATAAACAAGATGTGTGTTAGTATATTTAGTATTTTAGTAGTATATTTACTATTTATATTGTTATTTGAAGCCAGTTTTACATAGTCCACCTGGATTGGACGTCTGGTGTTGTCAATGTTGAAGAAAAACTGAATTAAGATGATACAATTAATTTTGTCAAATGTGACATTTTTTCCTTAATCAATAAGTTTTTAGGATTTTATTCTAAATGGGAATTTAAAGTGAGTTTTGGAAATTGACTTGTAAGGATGAATTTGTGACAAAAAAAAACAAAAAGTCGACTTTTTTTGGGTTCTACAATTATAAAGCATTGAATTTTTTAAAGAAAAGTTAGGGTGAAAAAAGATGGAAAAGAAAAATGGCAATTTGGGAGTTTCTTGTGCATTAACCTAAAGTACAACATTACAATATAAATTCTATTAAAATACACTCTGGAATGCTATTTTTTAACAAAAAAATAACTTATTTCAAAGCAAGCAACAAATCAGACCAAAAAGTTCTCTCAAATCATAATTTTCAAGTATCATCTTTACAAATGTTACCTAAAACACTTGAAAAAATGGCCCAAAATTTAATACATAACAAAAAACTTTGTAAAATCATTAGTCGATTAGTAGAATTTGGACAAAATTCTGTTTTTCCCCAACAACATCCTCCATAACGCCTTTTGAACCTCCTCCACTTTAAAAAAACAGACCCCAATGTATCTACCGCATTGTATGAGAGAAGAAGATGTAACAGCAACTGCCATCAAATTGCCATCTGGACTGCTAAATCAATTAAAGCTATTAGCGCAAGCAAATGTGCTGTTTAATCACTATGGCGTCGTCCTCCATACACGCCACTTTGCGAAGAAACCCAGTTAAGCGTTACATTAAAAATGCTATTCACATGTTTTAAGTATCACATCATACACTCCACACCTCCAAAAGTATGTATACGTGTAGCGTCTAAGTACTACAAAGTATAAAATGTAACATATACACAGTCCCAAGTGCAATTTGTGGGGGGTTTAAAGGAGAATGCAAAGCACCGATTTTGTTGTATTTCCAAGGGAGGTTCTTTGGGATGTAAAATTGAAGTGTCTCCGCTTCAATGGTGTCTCCGTTTAGTCTAGTTGAACTACAATGTCCCCTACTGGACAAAATAAGGACATATCTGGAGATGCGTGGAGGGAAAAAAATGGGGTTTGGGGAACAGAGAGTATCGGAATTGTAGTGTTTTGTCCTTTTTAATTAAAAAAAATAAGAAAAAAATACGAAAATAAAAATAAAAGATGGCGGTTAGCGCGGTAGTCTCGCAGTTCTGGGGTCGAGGGTTTGATACCCAAGTTGGTCCTTAGTCTATGGAATTTGCATGTATCGTCGCAGGGTTTGCGTAGGTTTTCTTGGGGTACTCCTCGAGTTTTTTCTCAAAATATAGCATGCTAGGCTAATTGTAGGCTAATTTGTTTAAGCATAGCTATGATTGGTTGTTCTTTTGTGTTCTGGGGTCGAGGGTTTGATCCCCAAGTTGGTCCTTACTCTAAGGAGTTTGCGTGTTTGCACCAGGGTTTTACGTAGGTTTTTTTGGGGTACTACCCGAGTTTCTTCCCGAAATATAGCATGCTAGGCTAATTGTAAGCTAATTTGCTTAAGCCTAGCTATGATTGGTTGTCTTTTTGTGTTCTGGGGTCGAGGGTTTGATCCCCCAGTGGGTTCTTAATCTGTTGAGTTTGCATGTTCGCCCTTGCGTAGGTTTTTCGGGGTACTACCCAAGTTTTTTTCCCAAAATATAGCATGCTAGGCTAATTGTAGGCTAATTTGCTTAAGCCTAGCTATGATTGGTTGTCCTTTTGTTGTGTTCTGGGGTCGAGGGTTTGATCCCAAAGTGGGTTCTTAATCTGTTGAGTTTGCATGTTCGCCCTTGCGTAGGTTTTTTCGGGGTACTACCCAAGTTTTTTCCCAAAATACAACATGCTAGGCTAATTGTAGGCTAATTTGCTTATTAAGCCTAGCTATGATTGGTTGCCCTTTTGTGTTCCCGTGCCCTGTGATTGGCTGGTCACCGATTTAGGGTGTCACCTGTCAGGTGCCTGTGGTTATCTGGGATAGGCTCCAGCACCCCCAGCGACCCTAAGCGGTTCAGAAAATTAAGGAATGAATGAATAATATATAGAAATCAAAAATAAGGAATATTTACTGTTGATTTGACAGGCTTTTAAATATAATTTTAAAAAGTTGGGCAATTTGGACGTCAACAAAATCTCGATTAATTTATCAATTTTGATTATAATAGATTTGATAAATGATTATTTGTTGATTTGTTGTAAATGGCTGAAATGATGTAAATATTAAAGCTCCCGAATGTTAATTGCAAATGTTGAACTAGTTTAACGATAAAAGTGCGATGATTGGACGCCTTTTTGCAAGACGACATGTATTTTTTTTTATATTAAAAGGGACGAGTGACATTTTGAAATGGAGCACGAGCGAGTAAACGCCACTTTAACGGAGGTTGAGGCGGTAAGAGGCCATCATGTGGAGGCGCAACGTGCTTTGGGGCTCACCTTGAAGAACCACTGACCCCAGCGCCTTCCTTTATTGCGTCTCCAATTAGAGGCGGGGAAGTGAAAAAGAGAGCCAGAGATGTTCGTATTTCACCACTGGACTGACTTGCTTCCATAAAGAGCACTGACCCAACGTGTGGCGTTGGCTAATCTTCCCTAGCGCTAACGTGTGTGGCTAACTTTTTCAAGATCATATTTTGCTTCTTTGGTGGTTTTGATAACATAATATTTTGTCAAAATCTCCTTATTTTTGGGAGATTTCGGATCTTTAAGGGAAGTGAAAAAGTGAATTGAATTTTTGAATTGATGCTTTTTATTGTCATTGTATAATTATATAATGATATTGAAAAAAAATAAATGTAAATATAGCAAAATAAATAATATAATTATGTAAAAAGTAGGAATAATAATAAGAGTTTACAAAATAAAACATTAATAAATGAATACATTGGATATATTGAATTAATTTTTATCAATTTTTTCATTTAAAAATCCTAAAGCACATTTTTTAACACAATATTCTGTCAAAAACTGCCTATTTTTGGAGGATTCGGACCGTTAAGGGCAGTAAAAAAGTGAATTTAATTTTTGAATTAAGGATTTTTATTGTCAGTATATAATTATATAATGATATTTAAATGTTTTAAAAATGTAAAAATAGCATCATTAATAATATAATTATAAATAATATAATAATAATTATAATAAGAGTTTACAAAATAAAAACATTAATAAATGAATACATAGGATATATTAAATTATTTTGTATCAATTTTTTAATTTAAAAATCCTAAAGCACATTTTTGGGTTTTTTTTAACACAATATTCTGTCAAAATCTGCTTATTTTTGGAGGATTCGGATCTTTAAGGGCAGCGAAAAAGGGAATATATTTTTTTAATTGAAGGCTTTTTATTGTCATAATATAATTATATAATAATATTTAAAAAATAAATAAAAGTAAATATAGCAAAATAAATAATATAATTATGTATAATATAATCATGAGTTTACTAAATCAAAACATTAATAAATTAATACATTGGATATATTGAATTATTTTTTATCAATTTTAAAGCACATTTTTGGAAAAAATGATAACCGCCTCCTAACAGGCCTAAGTAGCAAAAATAACAAAAAAAAAAATCATTTTGCTTTAGAAAACAATGGTACATAAAAGCCGAATGGTTAACTAATTACAAAAACAAATTGGTGATTAATCAAGCAAATGATTAGGCTACGCTACAATATTGATTCAAGCAAAGGAAAATCTTGTTCCCCCTCCTTTTCATTCTGGAATATTCTGACCCCAAATGCACGCCAGTCTGAACACAAACATTTAGTCTACATGAATGCAAACTAAAATCTCATGTATAAACGAATATCCTATTTTTAAAATAAAAAAATAACATTACTTATTTTCAATGTAGGTTTGTTCTTGATCTGAACCCCAAAAAACTGCCCTCCCAAAAAAAATGTGAATAATATTCCAGTGTGACTTAAATATATATTATTTTTCTATATTTTACATATTCGGGTGTAACTTATAGTCCGACAAATACAGTTATTAGACCAGGGGTGGGCAAACGTTTGGGCCCGGGGGCCACATTGACTTAAAAAAATTGACAGATGGGCGGGGTCAGCAAAAGATAGGATACATATAAAAAAGTGCATCCGTTAACAGTACATATGCAAAATAAACAGAAAAAAAGCACTAAAGTATTAACATACTCATCACTCATCATTCAAGTAAAAAGTATCAAGTACAAAGTCAAGTGAAAAGGAATGTAGTATTAAGAAATATTAAAATGTCATTTAAAAAAAAGATAGAGGGGCTGTAAAAAACGAAAAACAAATAAGAGTGGACAGTGCTACTGCCACTGGCTTCCGCGTGATGGCGCCATCTTGGGGCAACAAAAACATATCTGGACAACATCGGCGGGCCGGATTCAAGAGCCTAACGGGCTAGATGTGGCCCGCGGGCCATAGTTTGCCCAATCCTGTATTAGACTCTAGTGATAACCCCCAATAAAATTTAAGAAAAAAAATATTAGTTAAATTTGGTCCTATTTCAATGATTGACTCTCATTAAAAACAACAGTCGTCCAATTCAGTTCCACTTGCCGACCTTCCTATTCAAAATGAATAGGTTCACTTCCAACTACATTAACTAACAAAACCAATTTTTAAAAACTATATTTTTTGTCGACACCCCACTATCGATCTCACTCCGTCTTCACGCCGGCGTCAGCAATGCTTCCGATCCATCAACGCGTCGGCGGGACGGACGCGGGAGGACGGAAACGCCATGAAAAAAAAATGAGCGGACGCGTGTCAACGCCACCGAGCCGCCATTGATCCCGCCGCTCTCTTTTCCAATACGTTATGGACTTAACGTGGACTTATGCCTTCTTAAACGCGAGTGGGACCCCAGCAGCCCCCCCGCCACCGGGTCGCTTGGCACAATGCTTCAAAAGAACATTTTGTTTATATGCTCAATAACGCGAGCAAACGTCGATAAAATTATGGGATCGTTAATTTCTTATCCGCTGCTAACTTAATGCGCCGCCACGGAAGGAGTGTCTCGTATCCGATAAGGACGTTGCTTCGCCATCGCTCAGCTTTCGACGTCAATGGCGCTCACTCGATACTCGCGAGGAAAAAGGACGTGATTATCTTTACGTATTACTTTACTTCAAGTGCGATCGGAGTATGGTGGGTGCTACGTGGGCGCCCTCTAGTGGAAAGATAAAGATTTGCTTAGTGTTTATTTTAAGGTATTTATGTTGACATTCTTTTTATAATAATTACAATGTTTGTTAAAGTTAAATTAAGCGGTATTGGTGATGATAGCAAAGTTAATAGCGTAACGCATTGATTAGCGATATAATATGATATAATATTTGGATTTTTTTATAAATGGATTAAAAGAACTGGATTAAAAGCCCTGAATATTCAGTTTTTTTATAGATCTAAAATAATGTTTATTTTAGATTTTTTAAATATATTTTTAGATTTTACAAAATGATTTTTGAACTAAAAACACAGAAAAAATGGATTAAAAATACAATTATTGATTTAAAAGGGGGAAAATCATGAAATTTAATATACATCTATATTTATCATTTTAATTTGATCATAAAACAGAAAGTTGGCACTCATGATTTACTTTCCCGGGCCACACAAAATGATGTGGCGGGCCAGATTTGGCCCCCGGGCCGCCACTTTGACACCTGTGGTCCAGGGTATGTGTTGTGATAGTTAGTAAAGGAGGGGATGCAATTCATCTTAACTGGGTGGGGCTTAAAGCAATCAAAATATTTTATTTACTTCATTTACTATTTAAATATACTTTTTTTTGGAAATGAATCTTCTAACTAATTTATTAGTACTTTTTTTTTATTACTACAACCAAAACATTTCCTAAATACGCAATGACATAAAATTTTAATCTAATCTAATCTAATCCACAATTGCAAAATATTCTCTAATTGGCCCAGGTTCTGCAATTATGACATCCATGTCCTAAATGAACATAATTAATCTTTCAAAATTTCTAAATGAGACAACAATATGTGATAATTCCAATAAAAAAACTAATTTACTGCCAAAATAATATATTGCACCACATCTGGCACTTTTTTGGGGCCAATCAAGTGAATTCAGCCTTAAAAATCTCTAAAAAAAAGGGTTGAAATTAATAAAAAAAATCTATACAAGCAATAAAAAAACACGAAAAAAACACTTAATCTATTGATCCATTTTGCAACTCCTTCTCCCTTAAAAACGTGCTCAAACATGACGACAATAGCAAACTTCTTTCCCAACATGGCAACGTATGGACTGTACACACACCCAGGCTTCTTTTTACTGACTGAATATTTATTGGATGGCCCTCACTCTTTTGTTTACATGACCCACTCATGGCGTGTGTTTGTCGAGTGCTGCCGTGTCAGCAGAATGCGCTCCCAAGTATTGACCCAGGCCCGCCCGTCCATTCGTCCGTCCTCTACCACGATTGGCTCTTGTCCCTAACTTGCCTTCGTCTTTAGCTCTCTAACTCACACTTTGTTTCTTATGCTGCGTTCAGACAACATACTTTTTTTGCGATGGGTTTTAACACAAAAAAGTCAACGTAATGGTCCACGTGGAAGGGTAACGGGCTGTCTCGTGCACGTTGAGTTGATATTTGGGCGATGGCGAGGAATCGGCCGATCAAATATGTTTTCTGGTTTAAGTGACTTTAGTTGCCAGAACCAAAATCAAGTCAATTGTAGTCCAAATATTAAGAATAAAGTTTTTCATCAAAATAGTACTAGATAAAATGTGTGTTGTTACGAGATTAAAGTCGGAATGTTAAATAGGATTTCTTGTTTAAGTGACTTTAGTTGCCAGAACCAAAATCCAGTCAATTGTAGGCCAAATATTAAGAATCAAGTCTTTCATCAAAATACTGCTAGATAAAATGTATGACGTTACGAGATTGAAGTCGGAATGTTAAATATGTGTTCTCGTTTAAGTGACTTTAGTTGCCAGAACCAAAATCCAGTCAATTGTAGGCCAAATATTAAGAATCAAGTCTTTCATCAAAATACTGCTAGGTAAAATGTACTATGTTGCGAGATTAAAGTCGGAATGTTAAATATGATTTCTTGTTTAAGTGACTTTAGTTGCCAGAACCAAAATCAAGTCAACTGTAGTCCAAGGACTACAGGACTAAGTAAATGGGTAAAATATTAAGAATAGTCTCTCATCAAAATATTACAATATAAAATGTACGATGTTACGAGATTAAAGTTGGAATATTAAATATGTTTTCTCGTTTAAGTGACTTTAGTTGCCAGAACCCAAATCAAGTCAACTGTAGTCCAAACAAATGACAAAAAACAGTGACTTTAGTTGCCAGAGCCAAAATCCAGTCAACTGTAGTCCAAACAAATGACAAAAAACAGTGACTTTAGTTGCCAGAGCCAAAATCCAGTCAACTGTAGTCCAAACAAATGACAAAAAACAGTGACTTTAGTTGCCAGATCCAAAATCCAGTCAACTATAGTCCAGACAATTGACCAAAAAACTATGGGACTTAGAAAATAGGCAAAATATTACGAATCAATTCTTTCATCAAAATACTATAGATAAAATTTATGTTGTTACGAGATTAAAGTCGGAATATTTTGAGTTGATTAATAGGAGCACAAAAAATGCAAAACACAACCATCACTGTCACCATCCACATTTTCCTCACTTATAAAACAAGAAACTATTCAAGTGTGAGAGGAAAAAACAAACAAAAAAGAAAACAACTATCCCTCATTTCATTTCATAATCCAATCAATCAAAGCAAAGAAAACCTTGTCCGTCCCTCCCCTAACCAAGTAAGCCCGCATATTTCCACCCCGACATGCATAGCGCCCCCTAAAATGAAGGTGGAGGGTAGCGAGGACCCCCTCTCGGACTGGGGGGCACTCTACTGGGTGTTATTGATCGCATGGCTGTTGCACGTTGTGCTCAATCATGTGTTTCATGCGTCTAGCGTTGTCCTCTCCCACCTGGCCCATTAGATTAGGCTAATGCATTCAAGCATTGATTAGTCATTACGCTTAAATCAGCCAAAGCAATCGCCTACCTGCTTGGACTCCACTTGACCCTTGACCCCTTCCCAAAAAAAGGGAAAAGGCACATATACATGCAATTTTCAGTACGTGGCGCTCGCATATTTTTGCAAACCGCTGCTGAAAAAGAGACACTTTAGTGTTTTAATTCTTGGATCATCACTAAAAGTATAAATGTTATATATTTTTTTTATATGTGTTATATTTTTAAAATTGCAATTCATGTTCGTGACTTTTATTTGAAAAATTAATATCAATTGAATGATCTGAAATATACCAAGCAAATATTATAAATAATTATTGTATTGTCTGGACTATAAATCACATTTTTTGTTTAATACTTTGGCTGGGCCTGCGACTTGGGGCTTTTATTGAATTTTTTCATTCAACAACTTATTATGATGTATTTTTTTGGCTACAGTTATTTAAAAAATGTTAATATGTTATCTGAACAGGTGCTAATTTTTACTGTTATTCCTTATTTTACTATCAATTCATGTATAATGTTGTATAATTTATACTCCAGTGCAACTTATATACTATATTTTGACAACTATTTATTTTGTAGGTTAACTACTAATTTGGTATGTGGACTTCTACATATTTGGTATGTGAACTACTACTACTTATTTGGTAGGTGAACTACTACTACTTATTTGGTAGGTGAACTACTACTACTTATTTGGTAGGTGGACTACTACTACTTATTTGGTATGTGTACTACTACTACTTATTTAGTATGTGTACTACTACTACTTATTTAGTATGTGTACTACTACTACTTATTTAGTATGTGTACTACTACTACTTATTTAGTATGTGTACTACTACTACTTATTTAGTATGTGTACTACTACTACTTATTTAGTATGTTTACTACTACTACTTATTTAGTATGTGTACTACTACTACTTATTTAGTATGTGTACTACTACTACTTATTTAGCATGTGGACTACTACTACTTATTTAGCATGTGGACTACTACTACTTATTTAGTATGTGTACTACTACTACTTATTTAGTATGTGTACTACTACTACTTATTTAGCATGTGGACTACTACTACTTATTTAGCATGTGGACTACTACTACTTATTTAGCATGTGGACTACTACTACTTATTTAGCATGTGGACTACTACTACTTATTTAGCATTTGGACTACTACTACTTATTTAGCATGTGGACTACTACTACTTATTTAGCATGTGGACTACTACTACTTATTTAGAATGTGGTCTACTACTAATTTAGCATGTTGACTACTACTTATTTAGTATGTGGACTACTACTTATTTAGTATGTTGACTACTACTTATTTAGTATGTTGACTACCACTTATTCAGTAGGTTGATGATGTATCTTTTTGTTTGTTTGTTTGTTATTGTTATTTGTGCACTTCCCTACTTATTTACATTGTCAAGTACTTATTTATTGACTATTTGTCTGTTTCTTTGTTGTTGTTGTTATTGTGCAGTTGGCAGTGAGGCTTTAAGTCTCATTCTACTTGTCTAATGACAATAAAAACATTCCAATCAATTGAAGAGTACTATTTTCCACTGACGGCAAAGTACACAGTCGTCAAGAAAGTCACGCTTTTCTGTCTTTGAAAGGAATTAGCGCGCAGTGCCTTATTGAGTGAAGCGCAGTCTTTAAGTGAAACTGATGAGAGATGTGTGAGCAGCCAGGCCCGGCCTATAAGTATGTGGTGGAGGTCAAAGGTTAATCACTATCGATCGCCTCCGCCGTCTGCGTACGGCCACGCGGGGAGACAACGAAAAGAGAAGACGCGAGCATCCGACGGCTTGACGGACGCTAAGAAGGCTAAGGACGAGAAAATCATGTGGCATTTAATGTCTAAATAGGCACTTAAGCACCCTCGTCTTAGACAGATTGCGCGACGTGACCTTTCAGGCGGTAATGAGATATGATCTTTGTTTCCACGAGAACGCCGCTCGCTGTAACTCGTTTCAAGGGGATATATTTGGGAAAATTGGATTTTTGGTTTAAATTTAAGGCTTTGTTTTTGCTTTTGTGGGAGGGGATTTAAATAATTGCGAATATTTTGGAACTGACGTTAATTTTTAAGGGTGTGTGTATGTGTCAGTCTACCAATAATAGACAAATAAATTATTTAAACTGAAAATTTCTTAACTTTTAGTGTCATTAATAGCGTTATACTTCCATTTTAGCCAAATAGGATTGGACGTCAAGTACTGTCAAAACTAAAAAAAAAATGTAAGACTTAATTTTTTTTAAAAATGAAAAAGTTGAAAATAGTTTCATCCCCAAAACTATTCCAAATCATACTTCACTATCATGTGACTGGACGTTTTGGTCGCCGGACGTTTTGGTCGCCGGACGTTTTGGTCGCCGGACGTTTTGGTCGCCGGACGTTTTGGTCGCCGGACGTTTTGGTCGCCGGACGTTTTGGTCGCCGGACGTTTTGGTCGCCGGACGTTTTGGTCGCCGGGACGTTTTGGTCGCCCGGACGTTTGGTCGCCCGGACGTTTGGTGGCCGGACGTTTGGTGGCCGGACGTTTGGTGGCCGGACGTTTTGGTCGCCGGACGTTTGGTCGCCGGACGTTTGGTCGCCGGACGTTTGGTCCCTTTTGGTCGCCGGTCAAATGTACTTAGATATTAAACTGTACTTAGATATTAAACTGTACTTAGATATTAAACTGTACTTAGATATTAAACTGTACTTAGATATTAAACTGTACTTAGATATTAAATAGTACTTTGATATTAAACAGTACGTAGATAGTAAACAGTACTTAGATAGTAAACAGTATGTAGATAGTAAACAGTACTTAGATGTTAAACAGTACTTAGATATTAAACAGTACTTGGATATTAAACAGTACTTAGATATTAAACAGTACTTAGATATTAAACTCTCTCTTATGAATATAATTTTGAGAGCTGGTTTCAACAGTTAACTTTCTGTCACCATTTGACCATCTACCAAAATTGAACAAAAGATCGGCGACCAAAAGACTGGCAACCAAAAGACCGGCGATCAAAAGACCGGCGACCAAACCTCCAAGCACCCACTATCACGAGCAAACAAACATTCCTTCATTCCACCCAATCAAATTGTACCCCCATGTCTGTCAACGGCAGCCAACAAATAAAAAAAAAAGTTTCAAATTCAATCCCAATGTCCAAAACACACTTACATTTTGCTGAGAACCCCAAATAATGCCTCCATTTGTATCACAGGCCTCTTCCGTCACATCCCATCGGATTCGAGTTGAAATATTACACTAATATGAGCAACTATTAATAATGAGCGCCTCACCTTTTAGCCAATCACTCCTTCAGCCTCCATCTACGAGACCCCCTACCCCCCAACTGCCCCCCCCCCCTCTAATCCTATCATGCGGGCAATAAGTGTATGCACCATGAGCACATTTAATTTCTGCGGTTGGTTTTCAGCGAGCCCAGAGGTGAGCCTTAATAAGGATCAATGGCACTTTATCTGGGACAGCACCCACTTCACAGCATGCAAATTACACAAGCAAGCCTTAAAAAAAAAGAAAAAAAAGAAGGAAGGGGAAGAAGGAAAGGAAAAAAAAAAAGAAAAAGAAATGGATTTAATTAAAAAATGTAGAACCACGGGCTCTGGAAATTCAATTAAAGGATTTATGCAAAGGTTGGCTAGCTTTTTGTGTTGCAGTTCCTGCTTATATAATGAGCTTTTCATATTAAAAATCAATAGGTAATCTGGGCGAGGGGATCGCTTGCTTATGTACATTTTTTAAAATCAATTTGAAAAATAGTCCATCAGCTTCGTGTCACAACAAAGCGCCAAGGGAGGGAGGGCATGGAGGTGAGGGGTTACGTCCTATTCCAGGGGGGTCACGGAGGCCGAAAAAGGGGGGGATTGGTCACTTGGGGGTCTCCAAGAGGGGTCGAGATGGAGTCCCTTGGCAAGCCAGAGCAGAACTGATGAAAACCTGTGGCTTTGTGGGTAATTTAGGTCCCGGCCAGGTGTACTGAGACCACCACAACCAGTGGGGGACGTCTTAATGGTCTCTCTGATGGTTTGCAATTGAGACTGGAAGAAAATTTGGCTTTAAAAACATCAATAATGATGGATACTGGACTATTAAGAGTAGAAAAATAGATAGTTTTTTTGTGCTTCTGCCTTGAAGTAAAATGAGTTGAAATGCTAATGCTTTTGGAGTAGGAGGGATGGCAGAGAATGAACATTTTAGATGATGAATTAATGTGGAGGGGATTAACGTTGGTTTTTAGTCACTTCTTGTTCATTTTAGGGATTTCCAGGTCACTTTTTTAGGATTTTAGGGACTTTTTGGTTCAAAATCAAAATAAAAAGAACTGTAAATAGCATAATATGATCCTAGTGAGTATAACCGGTTGATAAATTATACATTTATAATGATAATAAAAGCATGTGTGCTAACTTCAGTCTCAGTCTGCAGAAGATCGCCACCTTGTGGACACCATGAGTGTGGCTCCAGGTTTTTTAACTAGGTCTACAATGTCTTCTGTGTCTGTCTTGCTACTGCCACCAAGAAATTTCCCAAATACAAGATGAAATAAAGGTAAAACCCAGGGGTGGGCAAACTTTTGGGCCCGGGGGCCATATTGACGTTAAAAAATTGACAGATGGGTCAGCAGAAGATACGATACATCTAAAAAAGTGCATCCGTTAACAGTACATATGAAACATAAACAGAAAAAAAGGACAAAAGTATTATTATACTCATCATTAGAGTAAAAAGTGTAAAGTACAAAGACAAGTCAAAGGAATGTAGTATTAAGAAATATTAAAATGTCATTTAAAAAAAGATAGAGGGGCTGTAAAATATGAAAAACAAATAAAAGTGGACACAGCTACTGCCACTGGCTTCCGCGTGACGGCGCCATCTTGGGGAAAAAAAAATTGGGTAACGTCGGGGGCCGGATTACAAAGCCTAGCCGTAGTTTGCCCATGTCTGGTATAACCTAACCTAACAATTCAACACACACACACACAACACCAAAACAAAATAAAAACAATTTTAGATGTCATATGCAGACTTAAAACAGCAAAATACTGCGGAACAATGAAACGGTTGTAAAAACTAGCGCAAACAAGTACAGTGTTCCCTCGGTTATCGCGGTTAATGGGGACCGGGACCACCCGCCATAAGTGAATTTCCGCCAAGTAGGGATTCCCCTTCAAACATGCTTAATTTGAATTTAATTAAAAAAAGTTGGATTTCATTTCTTTTTTTTCATTTTTTTTTTATTTTTTAAATTTTGTTTTACCCCCCTGTATACAGTACACCATATAGAATACGGGTAGAGAGAGTGAAATCCATGTTATAACAAAAATAACTGTAAAATCTGTTATTTCAATGTAATATTTGTATTATTTTTTCCCCCCAAAAAAATCTGCGAAGCTCCGAGTACGCGGTAGCTGAACCGCGAAGTAGCGAGGGAACACTGTACAAAACTTTCACCCAATGGAGTTAAAAAGTTTTTCCAATCCACACCATGGTCACTTATGTAGGGGCGAGGGGAGGGGTTTGACCACTGAGCGAATACAGTCGCAAACTGTCAGCATTTGATTGGTTCTTTATTGATCTAGACACGCTCTCCATCACATCAACTCATCCACAATAAAGCATTTACACCGTTTCCTTGCGCAACGGAGCACATAACCAAGCCTCGGGCCATCCCCACTGTACGAGTGTGTGTGTGTGTGTGTGTGTCTGTCAATGTGTGTGTGTGTATTTGTGTGTGTGTACGTTTACTTTAATGAAATGGTATCACCGTGGACAATAATCCTAGTAACAGGATTGGCCAGGAACAGTCATGTCAATAAAGTCAAATTGGATTCTATGCTTTTGCCCATCCACGCACAATCTTTTCCAGTCCAGTAACCTTCTACTATAAAAAATAAAATAAATAAATAAATAAAAATCTTATAAAAAAGCGACTAATTGACACATTGGCAGGGAAGGATTGTGTTGGAGGATTGGACTTCCATCAGGTTTTGGCAAAGGGAGTGAATAGGAAAAAAAAGGCACGTTTGAATGCAGTTGAAAAAGATGTCGTGTCATTTGGTGCAATACGGGAAAGTGAATGGTGTACTTTGATTTCATATTTGGCGCTCAAATAATATTTATATACAATTTTCAAAGTATTTCACTTGTCATTGAGAATCAGCATAAATTTAAGTATTTTCTTCTCAGATTTTTTATTTATTTATATATATATTTTTAATTATTTTTAATTTTAGTATTTATTATTTATTTTTTATTTTATTATTTATTATTATTATTATTTATTTTCATTTCATCATGTATCATGTATTATTATTGTTTATTTTAATTTTATTATTCATTATTTATTATTATTATTATTTATTTTAATTTTATTCATCATTATTTATTTTTATTTATTATTATTTATTTTTATTTATTATTAGTATTATTTATTTTTATTTATTATTATTATTATTTATTTGTATTTTATTATTTATTATTATTATGTATTTGTATTTTATTATTATGTATTATTTGTATTTATTATTTATTTTTTCTATTTTAGAATAAGAAAAGCTGTTCTTTGGCTTTTGTGACATTAAATTTAAAAAGAAATATTACCAAGTCTTTTGGTTTTGCTAAAAAAAATATCTTACATAAAAAATACATTAAATAAAATGATCATTGCTTCCCTTATTTTTTACAACAAATATAAACGGAAATATTTGCTACTATGAGTTTAAAAAAAGATAAATCAGACCATTTTGAGGTCAACAATCAAACCAATTCTTCATTTATACAATAATCAATTATTAGTCGACTTTCCGACGCAAAGCATAACTTTGATGCGCCCTAAAATGAGTTGGACAATAAACTAAAAGCATTTTACCAAATGTTTCACGTCTGGACTGGTTTGAGATTCCCACAATTCCCATTTGGTTGGAAAACCATCTCCCTGCAATAAACGTGGTTAAATCTGAGCAAAGAGCCATGGAGAAACGCCGCCTGGTCAAAAGTTCAGTTTGTGCATATGTAAAAAGGTGGCCCGGTGCCCGAGGCACAATGCCGGGGAAAATAATCACGCTAAGACGCGGGCGGGCGTGAGCGAGGTGTCCGACAGGACGCTATTACGGCGGCGGTGGCGGATGGGATCTCCGGTCACAATGGGCGCCGAGGGCCTTACGGTTAGGCTCGCGTAGATTGGACGGGTGCAGCTGCTAAGAGCCTGAGGGTACGGCGATCTTTGGGGGGCAATCAGTCCATCAACAAAATGTCACCAGGTCAGTGTGGCAACTTCTCAAAAGGTTAGCGACTCAGTCATTACGGGATCGTGAACATGGGCGCGCAATATCTTTGCTTCATTGTTCTTGCACTGAAATTCCTTAGGCTGCTAACCACTTTAGTCACTTTTCTAACTGACTGCTTATTTATGTGACCACTTATTCATGTAGACTACTCATCAACGTAGACGACTCACCTACGTTGACTACTCATCTACGTTGACTACCCATCTATGTTGACTACTTATGTTGACTACTTATCTATGTTGAATACTTATCTACGTTGACTACTATCTAAGTAGACTACTATCTAAGTAGACTACTATCTACGTAGACTACTGTCTACGTAGACTACTTATCTGCGTGGACTACTTATCTGCGTGGACTACTTATCTGCGTGGACTACTTATCTACATGGACTACTTATCTACGTTCACTACTTATCTACGTTCACTACTTATCTACGTTCACTACTTATCTACGTTGAATACTTATCTACGTTGAATACTTATCTACGTTGAATACTTATCTACGTTGAATACTTATCTACGTTGAATACTTATCTACGTTGAATACTTATTTATGGACTACTTATTTATGTGGACTACTTATTTATGTGGACTACTTATCTACATAGACTACTTATCTACATAGACTCCTTATCTATGGGGACTACTTATCTATGTGGACTACTTATCTACATAGACTCCTTATCTATGGGGACTACTTATCTATGTGGACTACTTATCTACATAGACTCCTTATCTATGTGGACTACTTATCTATGTGGACTACTTATCTATGTGGACTACTTATCTATGTGGACTACTTATCTATGTGGACTACTTATCTATGTGGACTACTTATCTATGTGGACTACTTATCTATGTGGACTACTTATCTATGTGGACTACTTATCTACGTGGACTACTTATCTATGTGGACTACTTAAGTATATGGACTACTTAAGTATGTGGACTACTTATCTATGTGGACTACTTATCTATGTGGACTACTTATCTATGTGGACTACTTATCTATGTGGACTACTTATCTATGTGGACTACTTATCTATGTGGACTACTTATCTATGTGGACTACTTATCTATGTGGACTACTTATCTATGTGGGCAACTTATCTATGTGGGCAACTTATCTATGTGGGCTACTTATGTATATGGACTACTTATGTATGTGGAATACTTATCTATGTGGACTACTTATCTATGTGGACTACTTATCTATGTGGACTACTTATCTATGTGGGCAACTTATCTATGTGGGCAACTTATCTATGTGGGCTACTTATGTATATGGACTACTTATGTATGTGGAATACTTATCTATGTCAACTACTTATCTATGTGGACTACTTATCTATGTGGACTACTTATCTATGTGCACTACTTATTTATTGATTGTTTGTTGCTGTTATTGTTGCACTACTTTAATGTGTCATGTTTGTTCTTGGTCTTTAATAACGTTATTCCAGTGCAAGATTTACTGCATTTTTTTTAAAAGTACAGTACAAAAGTATTCAGTCTACTTTCACCAAAGGACTACAGAAATCCAAGAATATTCAGTCACAAAATCCAGATAGAGGAAGACTAAGACACGATTATTAAACTGGAAAACTGCAATTTTGAAGATGTGTACCCCATATTAAAGCACTTAAGAAATAATCACTCACTATTTCCCAAACCAACAAGCATTTATATCCCCATTCCTTCCTCTTAAGTCAAAGCAAACCAATCAGCCCACCCACAACTGCTGTTTTGAAAAAAATCATACAATGCACTCCACCACCAAACCCCAAAACGAGTCAATTACGGCTCCCGTTTCCCCCAAAACTTTGCCTACCCCAGATCAAATACAACATCTCTATCTCCATCTGTCCATCAAAAAGTCAGCGTATAAATCACAGCGACAAAATCAAGAGCACAGCGATAACGCCGGCGCCTTCATCGCAAGTAAGCAGATGCAAAACAGATCATTTCATGTGGATAACGTTGGCAAAGGACACAAGGAAAAAACTCCCACTCTAAACACGGCAAATTAAAGAAACAGGGCCTTTACAGACCGTCTCTGATAAGCAGATCAAGGCACAGGGAGGAGAACATGATATTAGCGCCAGATAGTTTGCCTGATTAAAATGTCACGCGACTTTATAGATGCCTTTCCCAACTCAGCAAAACGTGATCGGCGCATCAGTTTTACTCTTTGCTAATAGACAACTTTATTTGACGTTAACTCATCCGCTGCCATCAATGACGATGGATGGTGTAAAGGTAAAAATCACCAATGGCTCCGGTTGCCAGATTATTATCTCGGCATAAAAACTGGAAAACTGTCAAACAGATGTGAAAACAGTATATAGTGCTTCACTGCTTGTCGTTTTTGCGGTAGATTTCTGTAAAAAAAATTTTTAACTCAAAATTGTGAAGGGAAAAATAAGACTATGATCTAAAAATGCCTAAAAAAATGACACAAAGTGACCCAAATGATACAAAACTGTCAAACAGATGCAAAAAACAGTATATCATGCTTCAATGCCTGTCATTTTTGGGGTAGATTTCTGTAAATCTTTTTTGAACTCAAAATTGTGAAGGGAAATATAAGACTATGATCTAAAAAAGGCTAAAAAAAATGACACAAAGTGACTCAAATGATCCAAAATTAAGGACATGTCATGGGATAGTTATTTTAGACTATGGTTGGGACATTTTTTGGGGACATAATTGCGATATGTTCCTCATTATATTGCCTATAAGACAAGGATTTGAACCTAAGTCATCATTTTTTTGGAGTCGACAGTCCTAACTGCTGAGCTAAACATTAACACAGTTAGCATAAGCAACAGAAATTGATCTAAAAATGCCTAAAAACAACACAAAGTGACCTAATGTCAACCAGAAGTGAGACAAAAATGATCCAAAATCAAGTAGGTTTCATGGAATAGTTTTTATAGTTATTTCTTCCACTCATTTTTGCAGTCGACCGTCCTAACTGCTGAGCTACTAGGTAGCACAGTTAGCATAAGCAACAGAAATTGATGTAAAAATGTCTAAAAGCAACACAAAGTGACCCAATGTCAACCAGAAGTGAGACAGAAATGATCAAAAATCAAGTAAGTGTCATGGAATAGTTATTATAGTTATTGATTCCACTCATTTTTTGCAGTCGACCGTCCTAACTGCTGAGCTAAACATTAGCACAGTTAGCATAAGCCACATAAATTGATCTAGAAATGCCTAAAAACAACACAAAGTGACCCAATGTCAACCAGAATTGAGACAGAAATGATCCAAAATCAAGGAATAGCTATTTTAGTCATTTCTTCCACTTATTTGCCATTAAATTGACAGAATTCATTTCTTAAACAGCAATATTTTGCCAACTATAAATAGAACATTATCACTGTAGATCATCTGTCAATACAAACTAAAAAAATACAAAAAAATAATTGCTATTTATAAGCCAAAAAAGAGGATTTCCACAAATTTTAATGTCTATAAACGATCCTACAAAAACTAACCATCAAATCATTAATTACACCAAAACTTAAACTACAACTACAAATTGACCTTCCACAAAAAAATGAGTTCAACACCCCTGCTATCCAAAACAAAATAACGGTGACATCACACAAAAAAACCTCAATACATAAACCCATCATCTAAAATTTCAATAAATCAAAACAGTCTTTTAAATGAGCGGCAAGTTATTTGTGTAAAAAGACACACGGGAGGTTTCCATGATTGTTTTTTAGGGCTCCACGTTCTGCTTATGTTTGCATCCCCGAACAATCTCGGCGGATCCCGAAAGTCTACGTTCGCAATTAAAGCGATAGCATCTTCATAGCCTCGCAACCAATAACGGAAATAATATCACTGTTTTATTAAACCCTTAATGTAGGAGGGTGGGTGGGGGTGTTGGGGGGGTCTTTCAGATGGGGGGAAGGAGGCTTCCAGGGGTCTTATCAAGGCCAGATTTAAATAAAAGCTAACACTCCAGCTTAAGGGTGCGCCAGAGTGTGCGTAAGAGACAAAGTCTGTGTGTGTGTCCTTTTATCAGACCCCAGTTTTAGCAAAATGGCTATGTCAGCACACCCGGAATTTTAATTACAAGCCCTACCTTTGCCCTTTGATATTTACTAATATATCTAGTAGGTTTTATTAAGAATTGTGACGTTAATTGCTGTACAAAGACGTAGTTTTACGTAGATTTGAAGACTTGATGTTCGTAGGTAGACCAAAGCAAATATTTTTAAGTTATTTTAGGTGATAATCATGAAAATAACTGTGTTTCATAGTGGTTTAATGTCAACTTTTTGACAGAAAAAGCCATAAAAATGATTCTATTTTCAAATGTTATTCTTTGAAAGCCGTACTGAGAATTTAAAAGAAATAATATGTGTAATTTTGAGTGATTTCACCACTCTTAAAGTAGAAAGTCCTTGAATTCAAGCATACAAAAGAGTCTAATGAAGAAAAATACCTAATTAGCAGTCCTAGAATTACCATCAATGCCACAATTCCAACCTGACGCTCCCATTGGTGCATTTGGGACTTCATATTTTACCTCACAAGTTAGCAGACAGCCATATGTATTCATCAAAACAGCCACATGTGGCTAGTGAGCCATAGCTTACACTACCCTCAACGTACATGGACGTCATCACATGACAATGACAGAACTATACAATCTATGTAATATATATAAACATACTATCTATTTTGACTGAGTGGAGAAAAATGAATTAACATTGACGCAGTGGAATCTGATTGGACGTTTACTGCCACGTCTGGCAAACAGACCGGGTTCGACACCCCTGATTTAGCACACGTGATCTGAGCACTGTGCGTTTACAGTAAATCAACAAAAACAAAATACACGGGATTGCTGACTAAAGAATTGCACCAAAAATGGACTGAATTTAACTCTGAAAATGGATGTTTTATATTTTTTCCATCAGTATATTGGCCTTAAAATGTTTTTTACAAAACGCAAGGGATTTCTATCCTTTCAATTTTTCGTTATTTTGTTCAAAGCACAAAATGTCCTGCAAATTCAATAAAAAAAACCTACATATAATAGAAACGCGAACTAAATCCGAAATACGTACATTATTCTCTCAGTTTCACTTACCTGTATTTTTTTGTTTGTGTCACTTACCTTTGTTGGGAATATTAACATCAATTTTCTCTAAAATTCAACTTTTTTTTTGGTCAAAATGACCCAAAATTTTAACAAAACCCGAACCATTTAGCAATAGAAAATCAATTTTTGGTTTCTATAAAAATCTATTTGCTATATACTACCATATGTTTACATTTTCTTAATCTTTCAAAAGAAATGTGTGTGTTTTCTTTCAAAATTCGGCCTATCTTAAAAACCCGTTTAGTTTCCTTAGCAAATCTGGGCCAGATTTCTACAAGGTGGCCAAAACCTCTTCTAGGTGTAGAAAAAAATATTTTGGGTCCTACCATAGACTTTGTGAAGGGTCTGGCCAGATTGAAGAAGAACGTCATGATCCACCAACTCCGGTGAATTCCCGTATACATCATATTTCCGGGGTGCAAAGCGTTGCACGTCACCCCTCGTGGAGACAGGCGGCGGTGAAGCTCGTTGCTGAACAAGATATTGCACAACTTGGCGCGGTTGTAGGCCAACATGGACCAGTAGTCTTTGCGCTGAGGCGACAAACGGGCCAAATCCACCTTCCCGCATGAGTCCATCAAGTCTGTAAACCTGGAACATGAATTAAAGCATGAGATGGGACATTGAATTTTAATAAGATTGAATTGATGTGTCTTAATTGTCAGTATTGAAGTGTAATGACATTTAAAGTCTCAGCACAAAGTGTGCAAGAACAACAACAAACAAATAAATAATCAATATCAAACAATAACTAGTACATCAATCAATAAATAAGTCATAAATAATAAATAGGTAGTCAACTATGTAAATTTGTAGGGAAGTGCACAAATAACAAAGAAACAATGGATTCACTAAATAATCAAAAAATAATAATAATAGATAAATGATCAATAAATAAGTAGCCGAAATAAGTAATAAATAAATAAGTAGTCAAAATAAATAGGTAATAAATAAAGAAGTAGTCAAAATAAATAAGTAATCCACAAAATAAGTAAAAAAATAAATAAGTAGTCAAAATAAATAGGTAATAAATCAATAAGTAGTCAGAATAAGTTGGTAATAAATAGATAGTTAGTCAAAATAAATAAGTAATAAATAGGTAGTCAAAATAAATAAGTAATAAATAAATAAGTAGTCCAAATAAATAAGTAGTCCAAATAAATGAGTAGTCAAAATAAATAAGTAGTCCAAATAAATAAGTAATAAATAAATAAGTAGTCCACAAAATAAGTAACAAATAATTAAGTAGTTAAAATTAATAAGTAATAAATAAATGAGTAGTCCACATAGATGTGGCCCACATAGATAAGTTGTCCTCATAGATACGTTGTCCACATGGATAAGTCGTCCACATAGATACGTTGTCCACATGGATAAGTTGTCCACATAGATAAGTCCACATGGATAAGAAGTCCACATGGAGAAGTAGTCAACATAGATAAGTAGTTAACATGGATAAGTAGTCAACTTTGATAAGTAGTCGACATGGATAAGTAGTCCATATAGATGAGTAGTCAACATGGATAAGTAGTCCACATAGATTAGTCCACATAGATAAGTAGTCCACATGGATAAGTAGTCCACATAGATTAGTCCACATAGATAAGTAGTCCACATGGATAAGTAGTCAACATGGATAAGTAGTCCACATAGATAAGCAGTCCACATAGATAAGTAGGCCACATAGATAAGTAGTCCACATAGATAAGTAATCCACATATATAAGTAGTCCACATAGATAAGTAGTCCACATAGATAAGTAGTCCACATAGATAAGTAGTCCACATAGATAAGTAGTTAACATGGATAAGTAGTGGACATGGATAAGTAGTCCACATAGATAAGTAGGCAACATAGAAAAGTAGTCAACATGAATAATAAGTGGTCACCTAAATAAGTAGATCCAAAGTGAATAAAGTGGGCAGCAGTAAGTGTTGATTAGGTGCAGAACTCGACTTGAGTATTCTAACAGCTCTTGGGAAGAAACAGTCCTGGAGTCTGTTTGTCTTGGCTGTTATGTTACATGATGTTCTTTAATTGCCTGCTACAAAGCTGTTCAAATCCAGATGTTTTGACACGCTCCCGCGAGCTCGGCGCCACGTCACCAGGCGCCAAAGCCCCCCTTTTTTTTGGGTGAGGCGCGCTTCCCAGATTAATCCCCGTCATTGGAAAACATCCGATCAAAATGTCAGCCGCTCTTCCGGCCGGCAACTTTACAAGGTGGCTGCCGTCTCATTGTTTACCGTGGCCTCGCTTGGCTAAATTACAACATCTGCGGGCTTTTTTCATTTCACGTGCCGCTCGACTTCATAACGACTCGCTACGCTTTGATAAATCGGTGGCCTGATGAGGCTTCCACTTCTTCTGCCTTGGAAATTGCTTGGCGCTAGTTGCTGATGTCGGGATAACTTGACAAAAAAAAAGCATTAAATGAGGTAAAAACTGTCTTAATTTCTATTCCTTTGTTCCTCCAAAAACGAACTACTAAAAAAAACAAACTGCGAAAAAAAATTATTATTTTTAGAATCACGAGCATTAAAAACAAGATTAATTTATTCATATAACTGATTTTTTTACCCATGCATTGATCAGATCCATTTAATTTTGCCCTGACAAAACATGACATTAAAATTTTAAATCTTAGGATAAATACGTTTTTCTATCCAGTATTTAACTTACATTAGTATTTTTTGTTAAAACATTTAAAATGTTATGTTTGGCAACATTATTATATTTTTATAAGAATTTATCTTCCTTTTTTGTTACTTTTTTAAAGATTTTTTTTATTAAATCATTGTTTTTAAAAAAAAATAAAATACATTTGACGGGACCAAAAATACGTAAAATCTGCATTTAACAAATACACTTCTATGTATTTTTTAAAAACTCTGTTAAAATATGTTGAACACCTATTTTTTATTTATAAAGAATGTAGATTATTTATTTTATTTCTGTTATTTTTTTTAAAAAGATTTTTTTAATTAAATCATTGTTGTTAAAAAATACATTTTACGGGACCAAAAATATGTAAAATCTGCATTTAACCATTTAAAAAAAAAACTCAGTTAAAATGTGTTGAACACTAACTAGGTAGATTTTTTTGTTAAAATTTTTTTTAAAGACATCTTTAATTAAATCATTGTTCTAAAAAAATACATTTTACGGGACCAAAAATATGTAAAATCTGCATTTAACAATTTTTTTTAAAACTCAGTTAAAATGTGTTGAACACTAACTATAAAAAAAGTAGATTTTTTTTCGTTAGAAAAAATTAAAAAGACATTTTTACTGAAATCATTGTACTTTAAACAAAAATACATTTTACGTGACCAAAAATATGTAAAATCTGCATTTAACAAATATACTTCTATGTATTTTCTAAAAAACTTACTGTCAAAATGTATTAAACACCTTTTTATCTCTAAAAAAATGTAGATTAATTAGTTAAAATCTATAAAAAATACCACTGAATCCCAATCTTTCCCTGCCATCCCTCCAAGTTGAACTTAACGGGACCCCCATCATGTCAATGGCAGCCAATAGAATTCCTTTCTCATAAAAGCCCTGGAGGCAGCAGAGGTTATTTTATATTTCATTTCAGGATATCATCACTCCTCCCTCTTATGAAGTGGATCTGATGCAGCCGGACCACCGGAGCAATCCCACCGTAAGCCCCCCGTGTCGGAAACTGATAAAACATCCGGTCATTACACCCGACTTGGCCTCTCCCCAACCCGCGGACAAGGGGCTTAGGGAATACGATATCCCCGGCGGGTCAAAGGTCAGTCAATCGACAGCAAAACAAACAAGAAGAAGAAGAGAGGACCACATCACTGAGGGTAATATCAGTCTGGAATAAGGTGGTCAAAATGGAAGATGTCAGGGGAGATATTAGTATGTATTAATGCTATTTCAACCTTTTGCAGGGTCAAATCCACCCATGTGCGCATAAGGCATTGTGCTTAGGGCGCCCTGGTCTGAGGGGCGCCCTGACAAGGGAGTTTAATTCATATTTGTATAGATTTAAGACTTTAGAGAGCAATATGAATTGGGTATCCAACTATAGAGCCTATTTTTCTTGATGTTTTTTTTATTTGACTCTTTTTTAAAGATGTTTTTGAAAGAAATTTAAGAAAAGGAGAGGGGGAAATAAAACTATGGGTTCGTACAAGAATGACTTAAAACTGCAATTAATCTAGTTGTTTAAAATCTTTTAGTTCTTTGAATTTGAATGGAAGCAATGTTATTTTTAATGAATGATATTTTATTTATTATTATTATTATTATTTTTCAACTTTTGTGGGGTATTGGCAGGGTAAATTACAGTTTTTGTTCCTGTTAATTTAGTTTTAACATTTTATTTATTTATTCCTTGAGAATAATTAGAATGTTGAAAAAAATAGCATCTATAATACTTAATTATTGTTAATTATTATTCTTATGAATTGGAATTAAAGTTGTAATTACAATCTGGTATCCAAATATGAAATGCAAACAACAAATTTTTTGGTCAAAAAAACACACTTGACCAGAAAGGGTGAACAAACTAAAGGCCGGGGGCCAAATCTGGCCCATCACATCACTTTACGTGGCCCTTACTTCTTGTTTCTTGCTAAAATCAACCAAAAATCACAGAAACTATTAAAATCACTGAAATATCATTAGCATTTTCATACGACTAAATTGTCAAACAGTTTTTAGTTATTGAATCCTTCAATTAGACTCCTCCCACTCCATCTATAGCCATTCATAGCAATAAATGAAAACCCTGTTGCCCCCTTAAAATAAGAAAAATAGCAAATATTCAAGTATAAACCGTCAACTTCAACCAAGCGGGACATTACCAATAACTGATACATCAGACTTAACGAGTGTTGTCAAACATGACAACCTCAGTCACGAGAAAAGTCATTTCCCACAACACGTTGTCACTACAAATTAAACGTATCATCAACATGATGGATGGATTCATCAACCCAAAATTTACTATACGACGTCCTTTTTCAGCCTCCCTTTTTCCAAACCATCCGTCCATCTGTCCGTCTTTTCTTAAGATCTCAGTTTTTCGCTGTCATACGGTGGACGGGCGGGCGAGCTTCGGGCTCGGCCGGCATCGATCCCACGTCTCTTTCGGTCGGACGAGCCGAGTCGAACCCGTGTGATTGATCGAAGCTCAGGAGAACATGTGCGCACTTGTTCCGGAGAATCAAACAGCCGTGCTATTATATGAATTATATGTTTTTTTTTGCGCGACGGCGCCACGCACTGGTGGACAATTGGCGAGGACATTTTTGACACCCGTTTTCACTTAAGGTCAAACTGTTATTATATCCGCTTTGGAAAGGAAGTAAACTTACTGCAAAATATCAAAAAATAATTTTTGGCAAAATAAAATGACTAAAAAAACTGATTTTACGTTTTTTTGCGCAGTGAAAAGTGGTTTGTGCATGAGGCTCGCAGTTTTGAGGTCGAGGGTTCGATCCCAAGTGGGGCCGGAACTGTATAGCGATTACATGGTCTCCCCGGGATTATTTGGGTTTTTTCCGGGTGTTCCGGTTTCCTCCCACGTCTAAAAAAAAATGCTAAGCTAACTGGCTAACAGTCTAAATTGACCCAAGCTATGATTGGTTGTTTGTATCATTGTGCCCTGTGATGACAAATAATTCAAGGTGAGGGGACACCATGAATTATTTGTCAGACTTTGACAGTCCATCGGGGGATGGGATAGGCTACAGCACCCCCCGCGGACCTTGTCAGGTAGCTTGGAAAATGAATGTATGAAAAAAAAATGTTAAAAAATGAAGTCATGTTGGCTATTAAGGACGTTTTTGTGGGTGTTTTTGTGTTACCTGTGAGACTCAGATGACACCACCAAAACGCGGGAAGGTGCGGAATGCCGGAGTATGTCCGCCAAACATTGGACCAGCAGGAAGTGGCCCAAGTGGCAGATTTGGAAAGTGGACTCCAGGCCGTCCTCGGTCAAAGACCATGGCTGAGTACACACGCCCGCGTTGCACACCAAAATGTGCAAAAGTCTGTGTAAGAAAAGATTTGGGTGAGGAATAAGAACCAAAGATGACAAATAGTCAGTCGGCAACGCTCCCATTTTTGAATAGGAAATGTAAAAATAAATAAAAAAATCCACAAAATATTACTAAATTTGAGTATAAGTTGAATTGGTGCTAGTTAATGCAACTCACCATTTTAAGTAAACCTGACACTGTTAAGTAAATAGAAGTCAAAGTTTGAAGTAAACTGCAATTAAGTAATAATAAGTCAACATTTTAAAGTTTTAATCTTGAAAATTGTTGCCAATGCTGATTTTTTTAAATTCTAAAATATAACACGAAATTATTTTTTTTATTATTATCCAGGATTCATTAATATTTTATTATTATTAAGGATTTATTATTATTTTATTATTATTAAGGATTTATTATTTTTTTTTTATTATTAAGGATTTATTATTATTTTATTATTATTAAGGATTTATTATTTTTTTTTTAATTATTATTAAGGATTTATTATTATTTTATTATTATTAAGGATTTATTATTATTATTTTATTATTATTAAGGATTTATTATTATTTTATTATTACTAAGGATTTATTTTATTTTATTATTATTAAGGATGTCTTTTTTTTTTTTTTAGGATTTTCTCTTTTTAACCGCAATTTTCAGTTAAAATTTTCCCAGTTTACCCTTTTTTAAATCCCAAATAAACTCCATTGACGTCACTCCAAAAGTCCAATTCATTTATATTAGCCAATCAAAACGGATTGGTCGCCCAAAGGCAGCTACAATGAGCAAAATAGCCTCATAAAAAACTAAAAACTCCTCACATTGGACAACAATTGGTCTCCCAGTAAACCAAACACTAACAGCAGCATTAAAATTCCCCCGGACAATTAAAAAAGAAATAAATAAAAGCCATAATTTCATCTTGCCAGTGGCTCATAAACCAACATATGCTTTGACGAAAGGCAACCAATCGGCGTAGCGTAGCTCAGAGACGGCCGGATGGGTCGGTCGGGGGCGCCGGAGCGACGCTGCCACCGACAAGTGACTCCATACACGACGGACGAGCCATCCAAAACACACCCGTCTAATTTTTCCATTTCTTCCATTAGAATTAATTAGGAGGCCAGAGGCAATTTGTGTACCCTGTGTTTAAGACTGCCTACTGGATTAATTAAAAACTGGATGCTGGAAAATTAATGTGCGAATTGTTATGCTATAATGAGCCATCCCGCGCTATTACGTCGGATTGTACAGTAGCGAGCGATCACCTTCAGGCTTCCCCAACACGCCGGCTTCATTAAAGAGCGTAAAGCTAGTCGACTTAAAGAACGCCGAGCTCAGCATATCCGCGGCGGGATGCACTTGCGGCGCCCCTTTAAAATATAATAAGGTGAGGAGATGGCGAGTGGGCCACGGACAAAGACGCCATGCATCGACTTACGAGATGTGTCAGGCGGAAAAAAAAAGTATTTTCTCGTGTATAAGTCGCATCTCTGTATAAGTCGCACCCTTAAAATTGGCTTAAAATCGTTGAATTTTACAATTTCTCTTGTATAAGCTGTCTCCGTGTATAAGTCGCACCCTTAAAATTGCCTTAAAATTAAATTTTACAATTTCTCTCGTATAAGTCGCGTCTGTGTATAAGTCGCACCCTTAAAATAGCCTTAAAATCGTTAAATTCTACAATTTATCTTGTATAAGCTGTGTCTGTGTATAAGTCGCACCCTTAAAATGGCCTTAAAATCGTTTAATTTGTCTACGGCATGGGGTTGTTCTGCCAATTGGGGGCTCATTTATACTGTAGGGACAGAATGAAATGCTTTTATTTATTTTTATTTTTATATTTTGTGCATGATTTTGGCCAATGCAGTCAAAATGGCGTGCACCATCGTTATCATGTAACCATAAAAATGCCTTAAAACCAACCTGTCAACACCCAAAAATTGACAGAACGCAACCAAGGTACAGAAAATAGCCCGGAAATTCCACCCAAATTAACAGAAAAAATTATTAAAAGATAAAATGCCTTAAAACCAACAGGCAATAACTCACCAAAGTCAACAGTCAACACCAAAAAATCAACAGAACGCAACCAAGGCACAGAAAATAGCTTGGAAATCCCACCAAAATTAATAGAAAATGTACTAAAACATAAAAGCCTTAAAACCAACAGGCAAGTAATCTGTCAACACCCAAAAATCAAAAGAATGCAACAAAGAAACAGAAAATAGCTTGGAAATTCCACCAAAATAAATATAAAAATGTACTAAAACATAAAAAAAACCTTAAAACCGACCGACAAGAAACCTGTCAACACCCAAAAATCAACAAAACGCAACAAAGGACCAGAAAAATGCCCAGAAATTCCACCAAAATTAATAGAAAAATTTACTAAAACATAAAATGCCTTAAAACCAACAGGCAGTAACCGGTCAACACCCAAAAATTAACAGAACGCAACCAGGCAACAGAAAATAACCTGGAAATTCCACCAAAATTAATAGAAAATTTTACTAAAACGGACCTGTAAATTCTTCAAAAAAAAACAAAGTAGTACTACAAAATGGACTCACTTCCTACCATTGACAACAGTATAGGTGGACAGGGTATTGGAGTACCTCCCTTTAAGACACCGCCATCCCCTTGGACCCCTTTAAGTCCCGCCCCCTGACCCGTTTCGGATCAAAAACCCCCAATCAAGCAACTGGGCTACTTCGTGCCTTTAAAGAACGTCCCATTTTGGAAAAACCCAACACCGAGTATCGAACTAACGACTCTACAATGACACCAGGATGAATGCATGGCGGGTACACAAATGCCACATGTTAATTCCGTCGCATTCCGTAAAAAATAGTATCAAGCCCACTCTGTCAACGGCGTTCTCCGTCAATTACGCTCTGAAATTGCCCCGCGTTGAACAATATCAATATCCAGGTAATTTCATTTGGAAGGACAGGCAATTAAAGCCCGAATCGGGGTCAATGGAACACAAAGCAGCGTGAAAGCCACTGACTAAAGCACTTAAAAGCAAGGGAGTGAGAAACGAGAGAAAGGGAGGAGAAAAGGGGGAGAAAAAAAAGACTGATTACATTTCACCTGTCAATGACACCATACCAAAGTATTACTGCACGTGCTGGTATTTTCTGAGCGTGTTTACGCGTGCACGTTCCGCCCGAAGACGTACACGTGGTAATAGAGTGTTGGCAGACTCCGACAGCTGCCCAGTGCCATTCACAGCTCAGAGCTCCCAGTCTCTCTACTCTGCTCCGTTCGCCTTGTGATGAGAATTAATGTACTCTGACGTCCCCCGGGAGTCCCTCCCTCGACTCGACCCCCCCGCCCCGCCTTAAGCCCCTCCCTGCTTCGATAGCGAGCGCTAATGAAGAAATACAACCTTGCCAAAATAGTGAGGTAGGCGATGTCACGGACTGAGAGGTGACATAAGAAAGAGATACTATGTGTTTAAACAAATTGGAAGGGGGGGAAATGGGGGATCGGGTATGACTTGGAGGAAAGAGTTTTTGTTGTTTTAAGACTGCATCCTTAACTTACTTTCCTAAAAATAAACAATTGTTGACAGACTTTTCAAATCAAGGAAAACTTCCTTGGCACTTTCCAGTTGAATGTTCAATATAAGCTTAACAGGCCAGTCAAGGGGTCGTAAAAGTTTTAGAAGTTCCCCCACTACTACTATTACTAGTACCACCAATACTATTACTAGTTCCAGCACTACTACTATTACTACTACCACCACCACCACTACTACCAGTACTACTACTACCATCAACACTACTACTAGTATTACTACTACGATCACCACCACTACTACCACCACCACCACCTTTACTTCTAGTACTACTACCACCACCACTACTACCATCAACACTACTACTAGTATTACTACTACGATCACCACCACTACTTCTAGCACTACTACCACCACCACCACCTTTACTTCTAGTACTACTACCACCACCACTACTACCAGTACTACTACTACCATCAACACTACTACTAGTATTACTACTACGATCACCACCACTACTTCTAGCACTACTACCACCACCACCACCTTTACTTCTAGTACTACTACCACCACCACTACTACCAGTACTACTACTACCATCAACACTACTACTAGTATTACTACTACGATCACCACCACTACTTCTAGCACTACTACCACCACCAACACCTTTACTTCTAGTACTACTACCACCACCACTACTACCAGTACTACTACTACCATCAACACTACTACTAGTATTACTACTACGATCACCACCACTACTTCTAGCACTACTACCACCACCACCACCTTTACTTCTAGTACTACTACCACCACCACCACTATTACTACTACTACCACCACCACCACCACCACTATTACTACTACCACCACCACTCCTACTATTAATATTACTAGTACTAGTACTACTAACACCACCACTACTACCACTACCATTACTACTGAAGTCCTAATATAACCTAAAGCTACTATATTATATTAGCTTATAGTAACTATAGCATAAAATACACGTTTAACCGCATTCCACACTCAGTAATCAGTATACTAGTATTAACTCACCACTACCACCACTATTACCACTACTATTACTACTACTACCATTACTCCTAAAATTCTAACCTAACCTAAAGTTACTAGTATATTAAAGTAGCTTATAGTAACTATAACATAAAATACACTCAAATCCCCCAATCAGTAGTCAGTATCCTAGTATAAACTTACACAAATCATTTTCCATCCAATCTACATGTGTTGCCATTGACTTAAAAACACTGTCAGATTGACTTTATCCAACAAATAAAAATGGATTACTTGGCTACGTCAGATGTCAAGAAGGTCAAGCCTCCAGTCTGAATTTGCCAGAACTACAATACAGACCCAAAACCCGCCATCCTGGATGGTCATAGTCTGCCTCCGGGCTGCTCGGAGCCACCACTGCTGTGCCTCTTCCCAAGGGCCCAAAAACATACCCACACACCCACCCACACACCCACAAGAGACCCATACCGCAGGTGGTGGAACAGTATTGATGACAAAATACCGTCCCCCCCAAAATAACGTCCGTCGGACACATGCTGACCACCACAGAATAAGAAGCGTCAAGTCGGCGAGGCCAATGTCAGGGGCGTGGACAAAAATACAAACGCTGACCCGACGGACCTTCCTTCCATTCCGGAACACTTTGGACGTCCTTTATTAGGATGCATGAAAATGGCGGGATAAACATTTGTGCTCGAGGGGCATATTTGGTTTTTTTTAAGGAGACAGATGGGATAGGTCATTTGTAGAAAAGGGGGGAGACCATGGATGGAAAGGGAAGACAATATTGGGTATAAGGGACCTTCATTTAAAAGGTGGTTGGTGAAATTATTGTTATTATAACTATAGAAATTGCTTTTTATTTATTTTTGATGGAGTAGAAAATGGTGTTTAGTTAAAAATGTTTTGGATGGTCATATTTCAGCTGCTAAAATTCAACCATTGATAAGAAATTGATTAAAAAAATGGCCGGTCTGATTTTAGCTGCTAAAATTCAACCATTGATAAAAATAAATTGATAAAAAAAATGGCTGTTCTCATTTTAGCTGCTAAAATAAAACCATTGATAAAAAAAATGTTAAAAAAATGGTCGTTCTCATTCTAGCGGCTAAAATACAACCATTGATTAAAAAAAATGATAAAAAAATGGTCGTTCTCATTCTAGCTGCTAAAATATAACCATTGATAAAAATAATTGATTGAAAAAATGGCCGCTCTGATTCCAGCTACTAAAATTCAACCATTGATAAAAATAAATTGATAAAAAAATGGCTGCTCTCATTACAGCTGCTAAAATTCAATCATTGATAAAAATAAATGGATAAAAAAACGACCACTCTCATTCCAGCTGCTAAAATACAACCATTGATAAAAAGAATTGATAGAAAAAATGGCTGCTCTCATTACAGCTGCTAAAATGCAACCATTGATTAAAAAAATGATTTAAAAAAATGGCCGCTCTCATGTCACTTGGCAACTTTTTCTGGGAGAAAATTCTACCTGGCTAAATTATTATTATTAATAAATAAACTGCACTTTCGACATAAAAAATCGGGAATTCTGTATTTTGCTTTAAAATGTGCCTGTAAAAATATGAATTAATTTTTTTTTTTTTGCTCCATCGAGGTGAAAAAGTAATGGAATAAAATTTTGACTATAAATAATTAAACTGGTGAAGCTACTCATTTAAGGTTGTTTGTAATATTTTTAATTTCTGATTTTATACTGAAGAGGAATAATGTTGCATTTGAATGTTAGAGGAACCAAAAACTCTTAAGTTTTGACCGTTTGCAAGGGCAAAATGGCCGATTAAAACATTTACTCTCACACAGCCAGTGAAGGTAATCAAGTGAAGCACAGGAGTGGTGATATATCGAAGGAAGGATCTTATCAACTAAAGAGAACACAAATAATCTTTGGACTCACAGATTCTTGGCTTTGAAGGCTTCTGCAAATTCCCTGACACTGCGGAAAGAAGCCAGGTCGCACATCATGGCTTCCACTCGGGCTTTGTGCTGTAGGAAAAACGAAAAAAAAAAATGTTATTAGAAAATTAGCTCCTCCATTTACTATGATTACTAATAACAAATGATTACTACTCAATAATAAAATGTGTACATGCTGCATCAAATCAATTTTGTTTGTGTTGGGACTGATAACTTAGTTTACTAATATATTTAAAATAAAAATGTTTGTTATCACACACAAGACTTGTAACTTGAAAAAAAACAGTATGTTAGGGCACTCTTAAGTCAAGGTAGAAAGTTAAGCAGCTTTAATAAAATGTGTACATGGTGCCTCAAATCAATTTTGTTTGTGTAGGGACTGATAACTTAATTTACTAATATATTTAAAATAAAATAAAAATGTTTGTTATCACACACAAGACTTGTAACTTGAAAAAAAACAGTATGTTAGGGCACTCTTAAGTCAAGGTAGAAAATTAAGCATATTTATATATTGGCCTTATAGTACAAGTTGCATTAATCCTTTTTGACTAGTTATTTCTTTTTAGTGTTTTTGTTGATTCATTTTTCTTTGTGTTTTTGTATATTCATTTTTTTCTGTTTTTTTTATTCATTTTTTTCTGTTTTTGTTTATTAATTTGTTTCTGTGTTTTGTTCATTCATTTTTTCTATGTTTTTACTTATCAATTTATTTCTGCTTTAGGTTATATTTTTTTTTTCTGTGATTTTTAAATATTTTTCCTCCAAAAGGAGCACAAAAAATGGAAGCATTGGAAGGAAGTGACTGACCAATAAGAGAAAAATGAAGTATAAAGCAAAGAAGTACAAGTACAGTTGCATTTGTTCTCTTTGTTTTGTTCATTTTTTTTAGTTTCTGTTTGTTTTTTGCCTTGTTTTTCTAATATTTTTCCTCTAAAAACTAGCACAAAAAATGGAACCATTGGAAGGATTGACTGACCCAAGAGAGCCAAAGCACTATAAAGTACCAAAGGTACCGTATTTTCACGACTATAAGGCACACTTAAAAGTCTAACATTTGCTCCAAAATAGACAGTGCGCCTTATAATCTAGTGCGCCTTATATATGGGAAAAAAAAGAAAACCAAAAACGAAAAACCACCACTGTTGGATATTAAAAAAACACAAACGCCTGAACTGAAACAATACTGTTAAATATGCAGATGCCATCTTAGTTTACAACATCTTCCATCATATAGCTCCTCCCCCACTGCAGGATTTTATACCAAAAAAATCCAAACATCAACAATGGCTGGCTCTAGAGGTGACTGTAAAGTAGTGAGTGCTTCATACCTGGAAGTCAGTAGCAATTACCGTATTTTCACGACTATAAGGCGCACTTAAAAGTCTTACATTTTCTCCAAAATAGACAGTGCGCCTTATATATGGAAAAAAAATCATTCATTAAGGGTGCGCCTTGTAATGCAGTGCACCTTACAGTCCTGATAATACGGCACTACAAAGTACCAAAGGAGTACAAGTAGTTCATCACATCTAAACCCTTTTAAAAATGATGTTGTTGTTTTTTTTATAATAATTTCCCCAAAAAATTAGCAAATCTTCACCACAGCGCCAATTTTTGCATCTCAAACACGCCACCGTCTCCCTCGACTGGCCAAAAGCGCGCATGCCGCTCGCAGCAAGGACGCTCAGTGAATCGACATGGAAGGGTTAAAGTAACCTACTGATGGAAATGTGTTTCTTCAGGCATTTTACAGGCAACTTAACCACCCTGGGATGTATTTATACGTGCAACAAACTCAATGTTGTGACTCAAGGGTAAAAAACGCGCAATCACACCATTATCTACGCCTCAACGCTTCTCTCGCCGCTTGCTCCGCTATACCATTTACATGGTTGATATTGCAACGCATTAAAGTGCTGATTGTGGCCATTATACACTGGATTAAAAGGGCACCCGCTTCCAGGATGGGCCCACGGCGGTAATCACAGGTGAGGGGAGACAACAGTTTGGCGCGAGAGGGCAAAAAAAACGGCGTGTCGAGCAATGTTACCTCTAATTTTTCGTTGGTCTGGGCAGAAATACAACCTCCCTGAGCGCACTGAGTACCAGTGTGAGCGACATCATCATTGCATAAATTGATTAGACTTATATATTTATTTATTAATTGTATTTATATATGATATATCATAATTTCCAAAATCATCTTGAACTGAAATCGACAGAAAGTGACCCAAAAATGAACAGGAATCGAACCTGGAATCCCTAAAGCAGGGGTGGCAAACAAGTTAGTCAAAATTTTAAACTATGAGAGTATAAAAAAAATCATATTTGCCAAATATTTTTTTGAATAAAATGTAATATTACCGCATTTTCACGACTATAAGGCAGACCACATTATAAGGTGCACCCTCAATGAATGACATTTTTTCCATATGTAAGGTGCAATGTATTATAAGGCGCACTGTCTATTTTGGAGAAAATTTAAGACTTTTAAGTGCGCCTTATGGTGGTGAAAATACGGTAATTGCTATTGACTTCCAGGTATGAAGCACCCATTCACTACACAGTCACCTCTAGAGCCAGCCATTGTTGATGTTTTGGATTTTTTGGTATAAAATCTTGCAGTGGGGGAGGAGCTATTTGGTGGAAGATGTTGTAAACTAAGATGGCATCTGCATATTTAACAGTATTGTTTCAGTTCAGGCGTTTGTGTTTTTTTAATAGCCGACAGTGGTGGTTTTTCGTTTTTGGTTTTCTGTTTTTTTTTCCATATATAAGGCGCACTGGATTATAAGGCGCACTGTCTATTTTGGAGAAAATTTAAGACTTTGAAGTGCACCTTATAGTCATGAAAATATATTTATTTATTATAAATATTGTATTTATATATCATATATCATAATTTCCAAAATCATCTTGAACTGAAATCGACAGAAAGTGACCCAAAAATGAACAGGAATCGAACCAGGAATCCCTAAAGCAACGGTGGCGAACAAGTTAGACACAAAATCCAAATTTTAAACTATGAGAGTATAAAAAAAATCATATTTGGCAAATATTTTTTGGGATAAAATGTATTATTAGTTTTTTTTAATGGGCCTTAATGAATTTGAGAGAAACCGGGCGAGGATGAAGATGGACGCAGGTTCGAAGAAGGTCAGATCTCGCGGCGCCGGGATCGTTAAGAGGTCAGTGTGAGAAATGGAGAGATTGAAGTTTCCGGCAAAAAAGGGGGTGTTGAAGCCGAGCCCGCTGGAGTAAATCCAACATGGAGAAGGTGAGCGACCTGGCCCCGCCCTCCCCTTTCCTGTAGATTGAAGTCTAGCGAAGAAAATAAAGTTTATTGCCTGGAAAGAAGGGGGAAGGGAGGGCATGTAAAAAGCATTAAAGCCATGGAGGTGAACAATTAGACAGATGGCCAGGTTTTTGGAGGGTGGGGGGGTTGGAAAGAAGCTTGGAGAATGCAATCTTTTGGATTTTTTATGAGGAGCTTGACAACTTCTGGCCTCTTGAAGGGCGAAGGGACGGTAGTGGAAGCGCTGAATGGGCAGGATTGACTTACGTAAGGGAGGGATGGATGTATATGTGGGTGGAGTGACAAGTGGGGGGAGGGGAGTAGTTGTAGGTGGGGTTTTATTGTGGGGTGTTGCGAAAAGATGATCAGAAATGATGGGTGGAAGGGGTGAGGAAAGAGGGGTTTGGTTTCTGTCGGTTATTGATACAGTGGAATTGATTTGGGAGTTTGCTTTAATGCCGGTGACTACATAGAGTTGAGAATACCAAAGAAATGTTGTGGGTTCAATAATGGAAACATAGTCACTATCTAAGGGGGTTTTCATACCTGGGTTGTTTGGAGGAAAGCTGAAAAGTTGGCAATGTGAGGGTGTTTTGGGGTAAATAGGGTTTGTTTAGCGTTACAAGCTGTGGTAGGCTAAAGTGAATCTGAGATTCTATGATGGGAGCAATGTTCCCTGCAAATTTTCGTTGGTTTGGGCAGAAAGACAACATCTCTGAGGGCACTGAGTACCAGTGTGAGTGACATCATCATTGCTCGCCATGGGCACACCAGTATTATACTTGGCATAAGTAGGTGCATGTCAATGTTACCTCTAATTTTTTCATGTAATACATGCTGTAAAACACAAAAAATGTCAATGTTTCCTCTAATTTTTAACGTAAAACATGCTGTAAAACACAAAAATGTCAATGTTTCCTCTAATTTTCCATGTTAAACATGCTGTAAAACACAAAAAATGTCAATGTTTCCTCTAATTTTTAACGTAAAACATGCTGTAAAACACAAAAATGTCAATGTTTCCTCTAATTTTTCATGTTAAACATGCTGTAAAACACAAAAAATGTCAATGTTTCCTCTCATTTTTCATGTAAAACATGCTGTAAAACATGAAAAACATAAGAATGGACAGAGCTACTACCACTGGCTGCCGCGCAAACGGCGCCATCATGGGGTAAGGGTTAAAAAAAGTTTGGATTTTGTTTACTGCGTGCAATATGATTGCTGCTGCACAGAGAAGACGAGAGTAGTGCACAATTGTGCAATACTATATTGATATACTTGACAACATGCAACCTATGTTGGAAAATAAGCCTGAAATATCGATACAGTTTACATGTTTAGCACTAGAAAGCTTTTGTATGTGTGGCTTTTATAAAAAAAATCCTGGGATACACAAAAAAAAATGTCATCTGAAAAGCCACAAAAAGCACAAAAAGATAACTATGGACTTTCATGATGTGCCTAAGCTAAGCTAAATGCTAAATATTGCTCAACTGACACAGACAAACCACTTTTGACACCAAAATAAACCCCAAAAAAATCAACCAAATCAACACCAACAACTTTCCTCCATTGCTTATTTTTCTTTGTGTTTCTTAGTCTAAAAAATCTCCCAAAAACATCATAAAAAAACAGTCAAATCCCCCCAAAAACATGAAATGAACTAGCTACAGTCCCCAATTAAATATCCCTTCCCCCACAAATCCACCATCAATGTCAATGGACTCCCATTTTTGACCTGCAACTAATATTTCCCAGGATCGCAATTGGGGATTGCCGCAGTAGGCGAGTACCCGCCGGGGTGGGGGGTGTTCTCTCGCCAAGAATGACACGGTGGTCACCGCTGAGTAGATAGACGGATGGCGTCAGGAAAAGGGGGAAGGACTGCAAAAAACTAATACAATTATAACTGGGGCTCTCCAATCCAATAAATTGAAGAGGTATTAGAGGAAGGGGGAGACCCGTCCTGTTCAATAAGACACAGGAGCACTCTAGTAACTCTTGGAAAACAGGCTGGCACACTTAGTTGACCTCTTAAATAGCACGCCAGCCAACCCTAATGGACGCAAGCAAGTGGAACCGCCAAATAATACAGTGCCTTAATGCACTCGCCTCAATCTCATCGCCTAATCCTCCTTGGCCACTCCCCCCCGCCTACTTTATTTAACCCCGGTTTCCATCTCGCGTCAACCTTTGGAGATCACCTATGGAGGGGCAACACTTAAGATATCAAAGGCAGAAGCCCTTGGTCAAAAAATCTCAATCAAGAAATTCCATATTTAACGCATTATAGAGGGCAGAGAGAGTATTTCTGTTTTTATGAAAAAAAAGCTGCAAATAAATTGCTTAAATAATGTATTTTACAGAAATAAACTTGGTTAACCGATGCAATAAATTGTGCTACTGTATTTTCACGACTATAAGGCGCACTTAAAAGTCTTACATTTTCTGCAAAATAGACAGTGCGCCTTATAATATAGTGCGCCTTATATATGGAAAAACAGAAAACCAAAAGACGAAAAACCACCACTGTCGGATATTAAAAAAACACAAACGCCTGAACTGAGACAATACTGTTAGATATGCAGATGCCGTCTTAGTTTACAACATCTTCCATCGTATAGCTCCTCCCACACTGCAAGATTGTATACAAAAAAAATCCAAAACATCAACAATGGCTGGCTCCAGAGGTGACTGTGTAGTGAGTGCTTCATACCTGTAAGTCAATAGCAATTACCGTATTTTCACCACTATAAGGCACACTAAAAAGTCTTAAATTTTCTCCAAAATAGACAGTGCGCCTTATAATACAGTGCGCCTTATATATGGAAAAAATGTCATTCATTGAGGGTGCGCCTTATAATGGGGTGCGCCTTATAGTCGGGAAAATACGGTATTTTACGTGTATTTACTTTTTTTTGTTTCAATAGTGTCAAAATATTCAGTTTATTTATATATTTGTGCATTATAGTTTTGGATCATTTTATTACCTTAACATTATTTTTAAAAAATGTTCTTTTTATTACCTGAAGAAAAATACATGATTTGGCGCAATTTTGATCCAATTTATGATCGGTTACATCCATAATAAACAATAAAATATTAAATTTACACATCTATTAGGATCTGACAACCGTTTCTGACCACCCAAAAAAAAATTCAACTCTCTACGTGGCACGGTTTGGACAAACGTAGCAAGAGAATCTTAACATACACCCATAAATCACGTTTTATAAGGATTATAGACCACAAAAAAACAGTCACTACCTAAAAACTTAAAATTAAACCAAACAAAATTTAGTTTTTCTTTCTTAAACTTTAGGATATACTTTACCATGCTAGCTAACTAGCTAAATTTAAGCGTTTAATCATTCGGGAAAGTGTTACACCCACATAGAAAGTAAAAAAGTGGGGGGAATGACAGCGTGTGAAAAGGGCACCTTATAAAAGCAATTAGAGAAACGACTTTGAGCCCCTCTCTTCCTGCTCCGTAGATTAGCGGGGCGAGGGGGGCGGGGTTTAAAAAAAATAGGGGACTCGGAGGGAGTTACGGCGCCTGAATCTCCCCTGACCTTGTCGGCCAAACGCCACGCTAAAGTGGTCATCAGCGCTTAAGACTGTGTTTTATCATGAATGTGTATTTTTAGCCCCAAAAAAAGACAAGAGAAGGTGAGGGAAGCCATTTTTCATGCTGTCAAAAAGAGGACTTTTTGCATGAATTTTAGTCTACTGGGGAGAAATGGTTCTTTTGGAAGTTTTTATAGTTCTGATAAATTGCTTATGTCATGATATCCGATTGAAAAAAAGTGTGTGTAAACTAAGGATTAATGTTGAAGTATTTTTTTATGTATTGGAAATAACCTGTTAAGATTTGCAGTAGCTTTTTGATGAAAAGAGCCATAAACAATTGATATTTTCAAACGTTATTCCTTGAGAGCCATACTCAGAATTTAAAAGTAAAAATACAAAGAGCCATATACACCCATTAAAAGAGCCAAATATGGCTTCCGAGCCATAGGTTCCCTACCCCTAAAGTAAGGGAAGGAGATATAAAGAATTATTTATTAATTTGAATTATTCAGCAAATTCAACTATGGTTGAAGAGGAAATTTTGGGATATTTGGGAAATTGAGAAAAAATGGGAGACCTTATATTAAAAAAAATAATCGTAATAATATGATTCTCTTTTTGAAAATAAAATACTGCAGAATTTTAGTTTTGGGTGAAAGGAAAATACCATTTTTGGAAGAAAAGTTTTCAACTTTTCACTTATCCAAGGAATTATTCCATGCACAATTAAAAAAAAATATGACTGTAACCAATCAATAAAAACCGTAAAACGACCCCCCAAAAATTTTAACTTATCATTTAATTCAAAAAGGGGAAAACCCCTAGCAATTGAGCTTGTAGGTCAAGCTAGCATCGTCCGCTAACAGGAAAGGAAGCACTTTTGGCTAGATGCCTTGACGGAGGTCTGGAAAAACCCACCTCCATACATACGACACTCAATTGCCTAACACAGATTGATGCACGTGACAAACACACACAAACACACACATAGCAATTAATAATAGTCAAGTCTCTGGTGAGGAAAAGAAAAAGTGCCCCATCAGCACACACAAGCAGAATATGCAATTTCCTTCAGTTAAGACTGTATTAAATTGATTTCTTCTTTCTCCGACGGCACCTAAACCCACCACCACCCTCCCCTACTTGTCGTCCCGCCCCCCTGGTCTTAATGAAAGCGGGATAATCTACAGGTTTTTTTTTTCTGCCTCCCCTAAAATCAAGTTACAAATCAAGGCCAAGATACGGCAAAGGTGAAGGAAGGACGCAGGGCGATTTTACAGATGAAGAAGCGTGGAGGGTCAGACTCGGACGTGCTGATGCCGATAGAAAAAGAATTAAATAAATAAATGATTAAAAGTCGGGCATCTCTGGGGCAGCCCTTACAATGTGTAGTAAGGATAGTACACATTGAAGGACCTAATGACAGTGACAATGTTCACAATAAGCCTTCTAAATGTCAATGGATTTGGCAAATTTAGCTTGAATATAATAACATTTTGATATATAATTATTATTTTCATGTATAGAAATTTGTATTAAAGTAAATGACATAAAACTATAATAATGATAAGATCATAAAAAGACTGTATTAAAGTAAATGACATAAAAACAATACTAATGATAAGATGATAATATGACTGTATTAAAGTAAATGACATAAAAACCATAATAATAAGATATTAATATGACTGTATTAAAGTAAATGACATAAAAACTATATTAATAAGATATTAATATGACTGTATTAAAGTAAATGAAATAAAAACTATACTGTCATACATTCCTAATTATGTACATGTCAATTATTTTTGCTTTAAAGCAGGGATGACGAAAACATGGCTCTCGAGCCGCATGTGGCTCCAAGCCAAAATGAATGTTGCAGCTTTTTGCTTCTTAACATATTTTGTATACAGTATTTTGTTTCTATTATTATTATTCTCTATCCTAATTCAAATAAAAGGCCCAATAAAAAAAAACTAATCACACATTTTATTCAAAAAATAATTTGGCAAATATGATTTTTTTATACTCTCATAGTTTACAATTTTGACTCTTGTTGGCCACCCCTGCTTTAGGGATTCCTGGTTCGATTCCTGTTCATTTTTGGGTCACTTTCTGTTGATTTCAGTTCAAAATTATTTTGGAAATATGATATATAATAAATAAATACATAAGTCTGGCCCTATTGATTTGCAAGTGACTCTCTGTTTATTTTAAATTTTGGGGGACATCAATAAGGAATATGTTTATAGTTTTTTTAACCAAAGTATTTAAAAAGAAAGCCCTATAAAAGGTTTAAGTTCACTATTCCAACCACAACACTTTGTCGTTAGCCCGAAGCATTTAAAGAGGAAAAAAAAAAGTATTGTATATTAACACTTAATGATGATGGATTTTTTTTTTTTTTTTTAACGCCGATGCATTCATGCGCAAGCAGAATCTTAAAATTATAGCCGGTGGAGGTAGGATTCATTTAAGTATTTTATATCCCACTGCAACATTTAATTTAGTGTACAACAATGCATTATAGTTTTATATACTCATTCACTTTTATATTTATTTTAATGACTTTTTGAAAATAATAAGAGCTGTCCATGGAGAAGTGTTCACTTTGTTTTAGATTTGTTCAACTTGACTTTTTATTACTTTTCAAATTGGGTTTTTGGATCGATCAAGCGCATGGTTGACAAATGGAGGCTCGCGAGCCTCATGAGGCTCTTTTTGATGGGGTTAAGTATTATTTTAAAGAACATACAATGTGTGGTTGGCCTTTTTTAAGGAGGTTTGTAGTGATTTCCTTTCTAAGAACTTGGAATGTGTTCCTTTGACTTTGGGAATCGAACCCGGAAATGTCGCCTTCCAGACAGTTGGCCGAAAAACTTTTTGGTATAATTATGGGGAGAATCCAGAAAGATGAAATAACCTTATCTAGATAAGTAGATGCAATACAAAGTGCCAAAAATGAAGGGAGAATAGATATAAATTAGGCTTTGGCTATAATATTACATATTTATATTGTATATGTTAATTATTTGTAATGTCCCTTTAAATAAAAAACATAATCAAACTCAAGTCAAGTAAAAGAGAGGTCCAAACTATTTTTTTCTTCCAAAAACAAACAGTCATGTTGAGAAAAGGTCACTTTTTGAAAATATTTGAACCAAAACTACAAGCTCAAGAGCCAAGATGGCGTCCTACGGGTTACAGTTTCCATTGTCCATGTTAAAGTTCAACTCAAACATTATTGTGAATGGCAGTTTGTATACACGGCGCCCTGTGATTAGCTTGCGACCAATCAGAATGTCATTTATGTATATTTCAATGAGAAAAAGTTGATATTAAACGCAACTATTTAAAGTTCCAAAAAAGTAGAATAACTTTGAGTACTTCATTTCCATTTCCTTTCCCTTTTCTACAACTCTCCCTCCGTTCTTCACTTTTCTATCTCAAACTACAGCTTATCGGTCTATCTATAGTTAAAAGAATTAAAATTCTGTATCACGCCGCCATCTTGTGCCTTCATTCCCACGAGCAAAAAGATAAAAAGACCCCAACTACTATATTTCTAGGCTAAACTATTGTGACACTAGTAACTGGTAAGCAGTTTATAAGGTTGCCAAACAAAAGAGCTTTTAATCAAAACGCTCAGCAGTGCCTGCGGATGTGACTACATTTCATCAAAAGGCCTTTTTATACACTTTTATACACTTATAATACATCAAAGGCATCTATGTTTCTTAATTGCCTCGATCTTTTTCTTACTCAATGAAGTTATGCTTATGTTTTCATAAAGATGAGACAAAAAAAATGGGGCTTTTGTGCAAGCCATTCGGCACAGTTGAGTCGATCATCGTTGTGTGTTCTAGACAAGAGATGTATACACATATGTAAATGATTTTTTTCTGTAATTTAGCAGCCCCCGCAGTCACCGAGACGTCGACATTGTTCCCGGAGAAATTAAAACAAGCGCTTTAGAACAAGTAATTATCACGTGATTGCCGCAACTTGAAAAGAAGGCGTTATTTGGAGAGCCTGGTTTTATCGCTGACGGTCTAAAACGCAGATTTTGATGCTTTAAAGCAAGGTTGTCAGACTTTCGCGGGCCGTTTTAACGTCAACTTGATTTCATGCAGTCAGGCCGGACCATTTTAGATATAATATTTAGATTTTTATTTTATAAATGGATTAAAAGAACCGGATTAAAAGCTCTGAATATTGACTTTTTTATATAGATCTAAAACATTGTTTATTTTAGTTTTTTTAAATATATTTTTAGATTTTACAAAATGATTTTTGAACTAAAAACACAGAAAAAAATGATTAAAAATGACAATTATTGATTTAAAAGGGGAAAAATCAGGAAATTTAATGTACATCTGTGCTCTTCATTTTAATTTGATGCTAAAAAAGAAGGTCGTCACTCATGATTTACTTTCCCTGACCGCACAAAATGATGTGGCGGGCCAGATTTGGCCCCCGGGCCGCCACTTTGACACCTTGTTGGAAAGAGCATGGGAAGGCAGGCAGGAGAGAATTGCAGCTACATTTACTTCAATGATGAGTGATGAGTATGTTAATACTACCATTTATGTCCTTTTTTTCTGTTTATGTTTCATACGTACTGTTAACGGATGCACTTTTTTATATGTATCCTATCTTGTGCTGACCCGGCCCATCTGTCAAATTTTTTAAAGTCAATATGGCCCCCGGGCCCAAAACTTTGCCCACCCGTGATCTATACTTTTAATAGTTTTGCAAAATCTCTAAAAACTTTAAGACACAATTAAAAAAATATACTAAAAACCACAAACTAATGCATAAATGTCTCTAATCTGACCCAGTTAAAATGCCCCAGCAAGAACATGAAGTAGCTTTCACCACATCATTCCAAGATTTGAATAATAATATTCTGATCATGTGCGACCAGTCCCCTGTCACCCGATAATAGCCATTAAAAAAACGGGGCAAACAACATTAAGAATGCACCAAGTGACCTCAAGGTCCAGGTTCAGCCAGCTATAGATGGTCGATGAAGACGTGGCCTACCGGTGAAGAAATGACGCCTTGTAAACAAATTGAGTTAATTCTAATTCATGCAGTCTGATTCAATTTTCCCAGCTTCCAAGAGTCCTTGGCGAAGGGACCGAGGGAGCGGAACTAAGAAGGCTTGGCCAGGAAAACCTGGATATGGACAAACACCTTGTCCTCAGTCTGTCCCAAAGCGCTTTCTTCCTACCGTCCCTTCGTTCTTGGCTGAACTAAAAGTGTAACTATATTAAAAATGCTGATCATCCCACGAGACTGACGGCAAATTCTCCCTTCTTAATGTAATCAAGTCGTAGGAATGGAGTTGAGGTGAGCCGGCTATCCAACATGATTATGATTCCTTTTTTTTTTAGCTGAGACTAAGTGACAGCATGCCGACCTGGATTATATAAACGGATATTGAAGAACTGATAACTGAACGAGAGGAACCAATTACCGACCTAGAAAATGAGTTCAAAAACTTAGCGATTCCAATGAAGGATGGCGGGATGATTGGATCTTAAAAATATCTCAGATGGCATTACTGAAGGAGCAAAGGTCATATTCTCGACCTGGAAAATCGGTGCTCGGACATTTGGTCGCCGGTCTTATGGTGACAGAGTTTGCTGTTGAAACCAGCTATAAAAATTTTATACATGAGTTTAAAATCTAAGAGAGAGAAAGTTTAATATCTAAGAGAGAGAGTTTAATATCTAAGAAAGAGAGTTTAATATCTAAGAGAGAGAGTGTTTAATATCTAAGAGAGGTTAATATCTAAGAAAGAGAGTTTAATATCTAAAAGAGAGAGTTTAATATCTAAGAGAGATTTTAATATCTAAGTACTGCTTAATATCTAAGAGAAAGTTTAATATCCAAGTACTGTTAAATATCTAAGTACATTTGACCGGCGACCAAACGTCCGGGGACCAAACATCCGGCGACCAAACGTCCGCGGCGACCAAACGTCCGCGGCGACCAAACGCCCACGGCGACCAAACGTCCGCGGCAACCAAACGTCCGCGGCGACCAAACGTCCGCGGCGACCAAACGTCCGCGGCGACCAAACGTCCGCGGCGACCAAACGTCCGCGGCGACCAAACGTCCGGGCGACCAAACGTCCGGGCGACCAAACGTCCGCGGCGACCAAACGTCCGCGGCGACCAAACGTCCGCGGCGACCAAACGTCCGGCCACGGAAAAATCTGAGGGAAAAAAAACCTAGTTTCATTGAGTCTGTGTTCTCCATAATTTGATCAAGACGGAGAAGCAAAAGTTTGCACCCCTCTATCGTCGTATTAGCAGGAAACAACAGGCCCTCTCCTCATTAAGTTATAGATATAAATGCTCCAAAGCATGAAATTACCCCCGAGCCTCCCTCTCCAAATAACCTGGTTTGCAAACAAATGATCCGAGCACAAGCAGTAAAAGGCAGATTATTAAAATAATAGCAGGGATTTAAATTTGCATCCACTGAAGACTTCAGCAAAGGACTTGGCAATTACTCTTCCCCTGACTCTTCCCACCTCGACCCACCTTGTTTTTCGTGTTTTACAGGCCCTCTATCTTTTTTTTAAATGACATTTGAATATTTCTTAATACTACATTCAATTTTACTTGACTTTGTACTTTATAATTTTGACTTTAATGATGAGTGATGAGTATGTTAATACTTTAGTCCTTTTTTCTGTTTATCTTTCATATGTACTGTTAACGGATGCACTTTTTTATATGTATCATATTTTGTGCTGACCCCGCCCCCATCTGTTAAATTTTTCAAGTCAATGTGGCCCCCGGGCCCAAATGTTTGCCCACCCCTGGGTTAGACAAAGGGCAGATTCAGACCAGGAATCGTCTGTCCACAGTTTTCTAGTTTCTCTAGTCTGCACCAAAATACAATGGACACTTCCTTTTCACATTCCGATTCTCAAGAGTCCAAAAACTCTCCCAACAAACTTATGCAAAGATGAATACACCCTATAAATCAAGATCCAAACTTTGAGGAGCCGTAACCAAGTAAAGAGTTTAAAAACAAACCACGAGTAACTATGTTCAAAATATCGCAAAATCTGGACGAATCCAAGTTAAAAATACTTATGAAGCCCAAACCAAGTCAAGACTTAAAAGTCAACAACAACTTCCACGTTATTTACCCTATGGATGGCTGTTGATGTACCTGAACGCCTGACAATGACAACCGCAAAAAGAGACAAGCAGCAGAGACGGTCCGTAAAAAGGAGGCCAAACAAATCCCCCAAGTGACGGTATTGAACGTGGCAGAATAGCGCAGGTGTCTACATTGGTTTTAGATACATAACCTTGCCTCATTAAGCTAGAAAGGAGGCGGACTTGAACTTGTAACCTTCGGCAAGAACGTTTCATCTGGCGCCAGATGATGGCGAGCTGACACATGCCGCCATTGCGACCACTCTAATATGTAACAAAGCCACAACCGCAAAGTGTGATTTGCAGAAAGCAAATAGTCCACCCGAGACTTGCCTCTAGTTAGCACGTTTCTTACGCCTGACGCTTTGTAGCCATGTTATTACACCGGCCTCCTGATATAGTGATTCAACCAGCATGTGCTCCCTACCTTGTTAAGACCAGAAAGAAATACAGACAAAAGTACTCAAGTAGAAATTCACATATGACTGTATAAAACAGAAAATCCTCTTTACAGGGAAAATATTTGATTGCCATTGACCACCAATCACTGCCAGCCTCCCAGTCAAAATGAATTGTAATATAAATAATGAATAATAATAATTAAATATTACAAAAAATATATTAAGTATTCACTCATATTTTGGTTGTTATTGGAGTGTATTGATGTTTTTCTTCATTTATATTAATTTTAATGGACAATTTCTTAAGTGATCAGTTAACTTATTCATGAAAATGCCTTATTAATATAAATAATACGTGTTCAGTTATCAGATCAAATTAGAATTCACGCATGTGGCAAAAACTCATACGCATACCTGTCAACCTCAACCAATCACTTCCCTTTATTAATGATTGCAATTCCCCTTTTAAGTGATAATAAAGTACAAATGCAATGTAATTTACATAAAAAAGGCACACTTAAGAGTCTAAAATGTTCCCTAAAGTGGACGGAGCGCCCAAGTGGGTGGGGTCAACACAAGATACGATACATATAAAAAAGTGCATCCGTTAACAGTACAAATGAAACATAAACAGAAAAAAAAGGACTCAAGTATTAACATACTCATCACTCATCATTAAAGTCAAAAGTATGAAGTACAAGGTCAATTCAAATCTTGGGGAGAAAAAAAACATTATTTGGACAATGTCGGCGGGCCGGATTAAAAGGCCTAGCGGGCGGGATGTGGCCCACGAGCTTAGATATGAAACAGTACTTAGATATGAAACAGTACTTTGATATGAAACAGTACTTTGATATGAAACAGTACTTAGATATGAAACAGTACTTAGATATGAAACAGTACTTAGATTTGAAACAGTACTTAGATTTGAAACAGTACTTAGATATGAAACAGTACTTAGATATGAAACAGTACTTAGATATGAAACAGTACTTAGATATTAAACAATACTTAGATATTAAACAGTACTTAGATATGAAACAGTACTTAGATATTAAACAATACTTAGATATGAAACAGTACTTAGATATGAAACAGTACTTAGATATTAAACAGTACTTAGATATTAAACAGTACTTAGATATTAAACAGTACTTAGATATTAAACAGTACTTAGATATTAAACTCTCTCACTCATGAATATAATTTTGAGAGCTGGCTTCAACAGTAAACTATCTGTCACCATTTGACCGACGACCAAAATGGACCAAAAGACCTTCGACCAAAAGACCGGCGACCAAAAGACCGGCGACCAAAAGACCGGCGACCAAAAGACCGGCGACCAAAAGACCGGCGACCAAAAGACCGGCGACCAAAAGACCGGCGACCAAAAGACCGGCGACCAAAAGACCGGCGACCAAAAGACCGGCGACCAAAAGACCGGCGACCAAAAGACCGGCGACCAAAAGACCGGCGACCAAAAGACCGGCGACCAAAAGACCGGCGACCAAAAGACCTGCGACCAAAAGACCGGCGACCAAAAGACCTGCGACCAAGCGTCCGCGTACCCATTCACCTCAAGCACTCCCTTCCACAACTGCACCATGTGTTCGTAAAAAAAGACGTAAAAAGCAAACTTTGCCAGCAAAGAAAGATGCGTCAGGTGAGCAGATGAAAAGCAGCCCCCTCAACAAAGGAGGACAAACGGAGACACTCTGGAAAACTCCAAAGCTGACTTTCAGCTATCAGAATCAAATATCGGTGTCGAGGTAGAAAAAAAAAATGTAGCGCAAGGCTACATTAATCAAAGTGTTCACCTAGTGGGCAGCCATATGGCAGATCAGCACGCTGACGGAGTAAACTTGCTGATCCTCTGTAACGGAGTGCAATTAATTGCGTTGGCCGTATTCATCTTTCGCTCACACACACTTGACGGAAAGCTAGTTTGAAAAAGGAGAACAGAGGAAGGGCTTGTTATGACTCTTTACACTTGCTCGCTTCTTCCAGTCGCTTTGAAGACGTGGAATCAAACCGTCGTGATGAATGAGGTGGATTGCAGGTATCTCCCGTGGCGATGGCGCCCTAAAAAAACGCTCCATCGGGAGAGACGCTAGTTGAATGGGAGGGCGTTTTTGTTTGGATGGAGTTGACTTGGGGGTCCAGACTCTTGAAAATTGAGATTCCCTGTGGTCTTTGTGTCTTTTTAAGTTTTCTTTCAGATGTAGTGGGATGGGGATTAGTAATAGTTTTACCCTTGTTTGAGCAACGGGGGGTCGTCTGATTAACAAGGGGTTTTTGAGCAAATCGGAAAATGTTGGAGTATTGCCCTGAAAAGTTGTGATGAGTGGGAATAGATGCGTTTAAAAAGCTATAGAAAGGCATTTTGGTCATTAGTTGTATGTTTTATAACTAGAAAAGGAATGTAAGACAAAGTATAAGGCAGTATACTGTAGATATTTAGGGAAAAAATAATGTTTTGGGGGGGAAAACTTTATTTAAAAAAAGAAAAAAGAAAAAAAGTGTCATTACTTGTATGTTTTATATCTAGAAAAGGAAGGTAAGCCAAAGTATAAGTCAGTATACTGCAAATATTAAGGATGAAAAAAAGTTTTTGAGGGAAACATTTTGTAAAAAAATTAAAATGTCATTATTTGTATGTTTTATAATACAAAAGCAATGTAATCTAAAGTATAAATCAGTATACTGCACATATTTTGGATATATAAAGTTTTTGGGGGCAACATTATTTTGTAAAAAAGAATAGATAATTGAAATGACATTACGTGTATGTTTTATAATTAAAATAGCAATTTAATCCATAGTATAAGTCAGTATACTGCAAATATTTAGGGGAAAAAAGTGTTTTGGGGGAACATTATTTTGTAAAAAAAAGAAATAATAATAATAATAAAATACACTGTTGACTGGAGTATTTTGAAATGTAACAACATTCTCTATTTCAAATGTGATATTTGAAATGTGTTAAGGAAAATCATCCCTTTATGAGGAGATAAAACTTCCACGGAATACTTTGTTTTTACTATAATGAAATCTCAACTAAAACAACAATACAATTTAATAAATCATGTCTTTGTGACACTATTTCGGCCTCCAGTTTACGAATAATCACGACCAAACTTAATTCACCTGACATAATTTTTTTGCCTCTCTCAAATCCACCAATCAAACTCCTCCAAATTCCTCCCAAAATAAAAAATCACAAAACCATCTACCAACAAAAATGAATACACCACCTTCTAACTGACCCCATTGTGTCATCCAGTCTACGACCCCATCCCTTAACAACACCTAACCTACAATTCTAATAACCTCCACCCCAATAATAATCTTACTCCCCCAGCTAAACAGCAAAAAGACCTGCGCTGCTTTGATGCAAAATGAGCAAGTCCCAAGACTCTTAACAGCAGCTCATCGCCATTAACCGCGGCCGTAAAACTGACTCCTGCAAATGAGTTGTGGCTGTCCATCTCACCAACACAAACACACCACATTTGCCATCTCACCTCGTACAAAACACACACAAACACAAACACATACTTTATCCCAAAGGCCTAGTCACCATATTACCTCAACCAATATCATAAATGAATGGCAAACCTTCATTAGGGGGAGCATAAGCCCCTCCACCACCAGCCATGTAATCAGGGCGCCGGATTGGTTCTCATTGGGACATTTCTTTACAAGCCAAAAGGGGCTTACTTAATGAGGAAGGTGAGCCAGTCTCCATTTCCTGTCTAGCCAGGTCTGCAGTTCCTGTATTTGGGCCCTATTATCATCAGCAGGCTTTCTTAATGAGCTCAATTCATCTTGGGCACTCACGCATGTGTGGACACGCAACTCGCTAAAATATCCAAAGAGACAAAAGCAGTGGAATTAATGATGCTAAATAAACATACCAAGACTCTTGTATTGGGCTATGGATGAATATGTCCTGAACTGAAGAGAAATTTGAATGATCTATGTATATTTTAACTGATTGCAAGTAGAAAATACCAGATGTCCTGAAAATTAAGTCACTAAAAACAATAAAAAATTAAAAAATAACTATCTGGAACTACGACTGATGCAAGTGGAACCAAGCTAACACATACCAGGTGCAGCCAAAACAACTACATTAAGCTAAACTAAAATAAGTTAAGTTAAGCTAAACTAAACTAAAATAAGATAAGATCAGATAAACTAAGCTAAGCTAAAATAAGTTAAGCCAAGATAAGATAAGCTCTGCTAAAATAAGATAAGCTAAATTAAACTCAGATAAAATGAAATAAACTAGGCTAATATAAGATAAGCTAAAATAAACTAACTAATATAAGCTGAGCTAAGATAAGATAAATTAAGCTAAGTTAAAATGAAACAAACTAAGATAAGATAAACTAAGCTAAAATAAGATCAGCTAAAATAAGATGAGCTAAGATAAGATATATTAGGCTAAGATCAAATGAAATAAACTAAGATAAGATAAGATAAACTAAGCTAAAATAAGATGAGCTAAAATGAGCTGAGCTAAAATAAGATGAGCTAAAATAAGATGAGCTAAAATAAGCTGAGCTAAAATATGGTGAGCTAAGATAAGCTAAAATAAGATAAGATCAGCTAAGGTAGCAAGACCATCGGGTAGACTGGTTGAACCCTCTAAATGACTCCTAGCAATGATTGGCTGGCTGTCTTTTTTAGGCCTACGATTGGCTGGCAACCAATCCAGTTTGCCACCCCCAAGTCTGCGATAGGCTCCAGCACCCCCCCAAGGCTCTTTCAAACATAACTAATTCAGAAATATATTAAAATAACAAACATTTAAGTAATTCTACTCATATCCAGACCAACAAAACATTTGAAATAATACATCAACCCATTACTACATTGACTTCAACTGACACCCATCTTTCCAACTCTCCCCACTCCAACCCAATTGGACATTCAAATCCACCCACTCCAATCCCTCCATCACACCCAAAGGCCTATTTGACATCAACCTGGAACCCCATCGTACCCCCGCAGTTCTCCGCCTTGCTCTCCACACGTCAGAAACACTAAGCTTTACTACGCGTATCCATCAGCGTGGCAGGTCAGGATTTGCGGCAAGTGGACTCGCAACCTGACCGACCCCCCCCCCATTGGCCACCTCCCATCTTCCTGTCTCTTCCTCCATTACCCATCTTGGCTCCTTTCTTAGCCATTCATTCAAGGCAGGGAAGATTTGGTTACCTAAATTAATGAAGCAAGCTTAAGTGGAGGATGAATCCAAATGTTCACGCGGCCACGTAAATTCACACGGGCTCATCATTCAAAATGTGAGCGCGAGGTTTTATTTGGCTTAATTCATCACGGCGGTGTGTGAATAGTCAGCAGGAAGGATTGGGTTTAATGGCCGTTGCCGTGGAAGTTTAACTCCAAGTTCAACAAACCAAAGCCAATCAAAAATGTCATTTATACAAGCCCACAAGTTCGTCAAGCTTAATGCTAACAAATTAAATCTATAGGTGTGGTGATATAGTAGCGAGTAACATAACGGCTATATGAGTGCAGGGATTTCAGGTAAAATTACATTTAAAATATTATTGGACAGTCATTTACACTAATTGCAGATTAATGAATGTATTAAATCTCATTAGATCTCATTATAATGACAATAAAGGCATTTCATTTGGGAAAGTCATAATTAATTATTGGGCACAAGCCATTTGATTATTTACATTTTTTTGATTATGTTCCATAGAGTAAACATTGAATGCTTTTATTGTCATTATATATGAATAATGAGATTTAAAGCTTCACCATGAGTTGCACAAATAACAACAAAAAAACAACAAATTAACAAATAATCATAAATAAAATAATCAAAAAATTATTAGTCAACCTAAAGATGAGTTACATTCAAAAATAAATAAGTGCACAATTAGCAACAACAAATAAATAAATAAATAAATAATCAATAAATAAGGGAAAACAAATAGATTAGATAACTTTATTTTTGTTCGTTTTGAATTTATTTATTTTTAATTAATTATTTAAATTATTTAATTTAATTAAACTTAAAAAATAAGTAAGCAAGTTCATAAATAACAACAAAAAAACAGAAATAATCAATAAATAAGGCACCTATAAATAGATTAAATTAGATAACTTTATTTTAGTTATTTTTTAATTCATGTATTTTTTTTAAATGAAATGTAGTTTTTTAAATCAATGTAATCATTTCATTTAGTCATAGTAATTGATATAATATTTGGTTACCATAAAAAATAGTAAGGAAGTCCACAAATAATAACAAATAAATAAATAATCAATAAATAACAATACTTTTTATATGACTTATTTATGTTTTTACTGGGAAAACGCACTTTTATATGACTTATTTATGTTTTTACTGGAAAAACGCACTTTGTGGAGTAGCAGCCATTTATAATGACATTAAATGCTTTTAATTTGCTTTATATTTTTGAAAAGAATTAATGGAATTAGTATTGTCTCAGATATGAAAGAATGCTGCAATTTATTAGCCCGGTCAAACACCAAAATTAAATTTTTATCTGAAAAGTACAAGCCAAAATTGAACATGTACGACTGTACTGGATGTCAACCTAAAGCGAAAGCAACACTCGTCCAATCTGCAAGTCAAATGCCAGCAGAGAGAGAGAGAGATAATCATTGATATGCGACTGCAGAGAATGAAACTAATAAAAAGGCAGTGTATCAAAGTACACCGCCACAACTCTACCCTTCACTAAATGAATCCATACTTGATTTATGGACCTGTATGAAGTAAAAAAAAAAAAATCAAAAAATAAATAAAAAACCTTGTTTTTAATCTACCGCTGCCTAAATCTGCCTCTCTAATGAAATGTAGACCTGAGTATGCGTAAATGTGTGTATTTATATGTGTGTGTCTTTGATAATGATGTATGGGGGGCCAGGGTGGGACTCTTTGAGCATGAATTTTCTGGCTGATAAATATGCGCGGGGGTGATGAAGCTGTAAACAGGTGTTAAGTTCGTGTCAAAGCACATACAAGCACGTGTAGGTGTCAAGATATTTACATAGTGGAAGACAAACAGGGTTGTTTGTCTGTTACTCAGGTTTGTGTACATAAGGAGACCGATTTTTTTTTGCTGTTTAGGGTAACGCTAAGCAACTACAACAGTTATTTCGTATGGACGTGAATGTGTGGAGACACTTGGACTCATTAGGGATGTCTTTCTTATCTATGAGTAGTCTTTGAGGGCGATGAAATGTGACGTGAGGGCATGGCGAGATTCGGCTGTCAAAGATGCTAATCTAGCTAGAAAGTGCTATTTATGTTGTATTGATTGTTTATTTATTCTTTGTTTGTTTGTTGTTATAGGTGCATTTTACTACTTATTTATGCGTGACCGGATGTTTGGTCTCCGGTCTTTTGGTTGCTGGTCAAATTTACTTGAATATCAAATAGTACTTGGATAGTAAACAGTACTTGGATAGTAAACAGTACTTGGATAGTAAACAGTACTTGGATAGTAAACAGTACTTGGATGGTAAACAGTACTTGGATGGTAAACAGTACTTGGATGGTAAACAGTTCTTGGATAGTAAACAGTACTTGGATATTAAACAGTACTTGGATATTAAACAGTACTTGGATATTAAACAGTACTTGGATATTAAACAGTACTTGGATATTAAACAGTACTTGGATATTAAACAGTACTTGGATATTAAACAGTACTTGGATATTAAACAGTACTTAGATATTAAACAGTACTTAGATATTAAACTCTCTCTCATGTTTAGTCTATTTTGGGGTAGTTAGACAAGTCTTTATTACTTTTTTGTTGATTATTTATTTGTCTGTTTGTTTGTTGTTATTTGGGCACTTTGTAGGAAAGCTTTAAATCTCATTATTTTTGTATAATGGCAAAGAAAGCATTGAATTCAATGTAGTTCAATTAAAAAAAATGTACAAAATGGGACGCAGGATGGAAAGATTGTGGAATTATTTCAAAAGAACTACGATCACCCGGTACCCAAACAATCCAAAATTAGTTCTGCAACAGAAACCAACAAAAAAACTGCAAAAATTATGAAAGAGCTCAAGTTAGCCACCAAAACAAAAACAACAAACCGAGTGACTAAACATTTTAAAATGTCAACCACTTAAAAAATACAATACAAACAATTCAAATCATCAACTTCAGGCCAAAAAAATATCCTTTACCACCCCTACTCCCTCCCACTTTTAATACATTGACCAAATATCAATTAAAAATCTAAATTAAATCCACAAAAAAGCTGCATACTCTCCTCTAACTAAAGTTCCTAAAACAACACTCCCACTAAAAGCTCCGCCCCAATTAGCACCACCACATTTCCAACCCTCATCCAATAAAGAAACATCTAAATTTCCCTTTTAGCCTGTTTGTTACTTTACCCATATTAAAGCACCATCCATCCATCTCTCTATACTCAGCACTTCTAAGACTTCAATAAAAAAGAACTAAAAAAAAACATCCTCCCCTGACAGCGGGATCCGGCACCCCCGCCCTCGAGCCCAACCTTCAGAGGTTGAGGGACGAGAACCCGTCAGGTTGAAACAACAAAAGAGGTGCTGCCTTACACATCCTTCCTCAACCTGTTCCCCTTCGATGGCGGCGGCGGCGACATCATTTAAATCATTTAAATGGTCCCCGACGTGACCCGCGGCCAGTGACCCGTCGCCGCGGAAGGCCGAAGACAAACGCTTACGCCGGCACAAAACGCCACCCCCATAACTACGTGATTTATTTAAAATTATTCCTCGTAGTTCAGTGGATAGTTCACGGCTGGTCCGGGCAATTAAGAAAAGAGGGACACGCCTCTTTGGGAAAAGCCAGAGAGGAAACGGGCGCTAGCGCGAGTTAAACGGCGAAGGAATGCAAAGGCAGGCAAGTTTAGGATTCATTCGGGTTAGCTTCTTCATCTCCCTGGTCACTTTATTAGCAGAGTGGGGAGAGTGATGTGTGTCCCGTGGCTAGCTAGGCAAAATGCATAATTAAGTATTTAAATATGAAAGAAGAAAAAAAATAGTATAGCCAGTGTATGCTCTACATGGCGGCTCACTAAAGTGTAGCCAAGTCTCATACTGTAATATTTGTTTTATTCATTTACCTTAAAAAAATGATATGTATATACATTAATATTTGTTTTATTCATTTACCTTAAAAAAATGATATGTATATACATTAATATTGCATTATTGTTACATTAACCCATTTAGCATGATAGAAATATTATTATACTATTTTTAGACTAAACTCTCACTTCAGAAATTTTCACTTAAGTTGTGATTTGTAAAAAAATTATATGCATATGTATTAATATTGTATTATTGTTACATTAAGGCATTTAGCATGATAGAAATATTATTATACTATTTTTAGACTAAACTCACTTCAGAAACTTTCACTTAAGTTGTGATTTGTAAAAAAAATGATATGCATATGTATTAATATTGTATTATTGTTACATATTTACCATTATTGAAATATTATTATACTATTTTTAGACTAAACTCGCATTTCTGAAACTTAAGTTGCAATTTGTTTACAGTGTTGAGAAATGGCAACCAAAAAAACACAAATGTCCCAATTTTCGCCCCATTTCATTTACCTTTTTTTCCCTAAAAATGTTGATTTTTTTTTTTGGTCTGATTAATCATGTAAAAATATGAGTCATTTCATTAAAAACAGAAATTTTGGTTGGAATTCTGTGTTTTTTTGGGATAGTTTTTGGTAAAAAAAAAAGAATTCCTTCCCAAGTTTCTGCTTTCAAAGGAATGACTCACATATTTTTAATGAAAAATAAGGAAAAAAATCCTATATTTGAGCAAAAAAAAGGTAAATGAATGAAACAAATAATAGATATTTAAAATTTGAAGGGGCGAAAATTGGGACCTTTGTGGACTCTTTTGTTGCCGTTTCTCAACACTGCTCACAAATCGCAACTTAAGTGAAAGTTTCTGAAGTGCGAGTTCATTCTAAAAATTGTAAATAAAAAAAATCTATAATGGTAAAACTATAACAATAATACAATTTCAATACACATGCATATCATTTTTAACAATAAATAAATGTATAAATGCCCCAAAAGATATTTCAAAATGAATTAAAATGAATTTAAAAACAAATAAAGACTGAAAATACATCCCTAATAGGTCCCAAATAATTGACTGATTTTTTTTAAAGGTCCTCGAAGGCAACATGGATTGGACATTTTACCCTGTCAAAAATAACCAATGATCTTAAAATGAACTTTAAAAAGAGTAAAATTAAACATTTAAAATAAACTCCAATATAATCCTTAACCAAAAAAAAACCTATGTATTGCACACGAGTCCATAAACATCAAGAACCAAATATTTCCATTCTAAACACACTCCCAAGGCTTTCCAAATAATCCCACAAACACCATTATAAAACCACATAAAGTCCCCTTAGTACTCTATTACAGCAAATCCCATCATGGCTCTTGTTTTTCCGCTTTGGCTGACATCCAAAGAGCTTTTCAAATTCCAATTTACATATAGCAAATTCCATCTATTCCTCTCTTGTATTGGCCGTGAACGGGTTGATATAGATTGTAAGGTCGGTGATGAGATGACGTTTTTTTAACTCAACAGACAGACACAAAACGCCAAGCAAAATGCAAACAAATAACGAAGAAGGTAAAAAGACGGATAAAAAAAGCTTTCTCCGGAGAAGCTGACGCGTACAACTTCGACGAGACGTCGCGCTAGTTGACACGTCCTGGAAATTAGGAAGGGGAGGTGACAACGAAGCGGCAGAAACACGGGTAAAACGCCCCAATGTAGCCTAAGGGGCTTTTACCAAAAAATAAGGATGATTTTCTACTGGATTGAAGGGAACTGATGTATCAGCAAAAGGAGATATAATACTTTTATGGTGTGAGATTACCATAAACAAAGTGATATTATATTGTTCTCATTCTGTTGGGGTCTCCAGAGTCTGGGTAAATGCAGGGAAATTTATAGAAGAGGTTGTTAAACTACGCAATGAAATTGTATAGTATTCTCTATCTGCTATGTTATATTATTTTTAAAAGTAGTGGGATTAGGTGTACCTATAGATTTGAATCAAAACATGCCTAAGGTGCTTATTTTTTGTTCCTAGCCAAGTTGAAATGAACTACGACCACTCGTTACGTGAACAAAATGTGATGTTTTACTGTTTGTTTTAGATAGCTAGAGTAAGTATATGAAAATTTGCAATTAATCAATTCATAATTAGAGAAACCAAGACTAAAAACAGGTACCTTGGATCAATGCAAACTCCTCCTCTACTATCCAAGATTCATTCTGATTGGTCCACAATTAACAGAGTAGTCGTTGCCGTCCTCACAGCAACAAAAACAACAATAACAACAAAATAAGTGACATTTCGAAGCCCAAATGTTAACGTCAAAGTGAAGCTGTGTATACTAAATGCAAAATTACATTAAAAAATATACTAAAGACATTACCTATTAGCACAAGGATGTCAGACTCGAGTTGGTTCACAGGCTGCATTAAGGTCAACTTGATTTCATGTGGGCCGGACCATTTTAGATATAATATTTACATTTTTTTTGTATAAATGGATTAAAAGAACTGGATTAAAATCTCTGAATATTCAGTTTTTTATAGATCTAAACCAACATTTACTTTAGCTTTTTTTAATATATTTTTAGATTTTACAAAATTATTTTTTAACTAAAAACAGAAAAAAATGATTAAAAAATGACAATTATTGATTTAAAAGTTGGAAAATAAGGAAATATAATATACATATATATCTATCATTTTAATTTGATCCTAAAACAGAAAGTCAGCACTCATGATTTACTTTCTCGGACCACACAAAACGATGCGGCGGGCCAGATTTGGCCCCCGGGCCGCCACTTTGACACCAGTGACCTAGTACTTGTTAAAAAAGGTATACTTATATTCCAACAGTTTAAAAAAAGATAATCAAATGTTCCATTACATATTGCAATGAAAGTAGACTGACAAAATAACATAATATTCCATTAAACTACAAAATACGAACCAAAAACTTCAAATTACTTATTTCAGCATCATTTAACAGTCAATCTTTAACCTTTATATGGTGGACGTATCAATGTAACCTGTTTTTGCTATTAGAAAAACCACAAAACACCTAAACAAGGTTAAATAATCCCTAAAAAAACAATTCGTAAAGCAAACCCAAGTTAAGTAACAGCTCACAAATCCCCCAAAAAAGGTGGACCTGTATTTTTTATGACTTATTTCTCAGAACGGCAACAAAAAGTTTATCCTTTATGGTAGTGGGCCCAAAGGGGGGGACGCCAACGAGCAACCAGGTCAGCAATTCCTACGTGTCACTTCCCGTCGGCCTCAGCTGGAAGAGAATGGCGTGGGCACGCTGGCCGGCGGGCGGGCGGGCGGGGGTAACGCGGCCTGTCAGGCTGCCTGCCACCCGAGGTTACGCAACGTGGGGCAAATGGACATATACAGGCAAGTACAACTACCCAACACACACACACACATTCATGAGTGTGCGTTTGGTTTCAAGGGAGAGTAAGGGTGACACCACCTTGGCTTTTAAAGGCCGCTCACTCAGTTCTCATTGGACGGCATGGATGGACGTAGACGTCTTTTTTATTTCAATGGGGAGGCGTGACAGACGTTACTTGTGATTATTGGGAATGAGATGGGAGGAGGGGGGATTCGAGATTCTGTTTGTTGGATGGAATTATAAAAATTATCTAATTAGTAATCAATGAACAGAAGTAAAACTTTTAAATTAAATTAAAGATATGGATCATTTTGTATTATGTCTATGGGAGAAATTTTGACGGTAGAAATTATAAAAATTATAAGGACTGAAGAAGTTTTTTTAAGAAAAAACTTTTTGTTAATGCTGTAGCTGAGAAACTAACAATTTTAAAAAATCAACTAAGACTAAACTCAAAAAACATCAGCAATTAATCAATTCATACATTAATTTGAGATTTTGTTGTTGTTGTGAGCTAATGAAAAAATAGGAAAGACGGGAACAATTATCAAAATAAGCACCTGTTAATGTAATATTAAGAGTTTTCTCATCAACAGTTGAGTGGCAGGCCCATCCAAACTATGAAAAACTAACTTATGAGGGTAGTTTGTTACTGCAGAAACAGTTTTTGAGTCAAAATATTTCGTTTTTAGGTTATATATTACCAACTACTCCAAGTCTGTTACCGTATGAATTGCCTGATATCATACCTATCAACCTTGGCCAATTGCTCTCCTTATTAATGATTGCAATTCCCCTTATTAAGCGATAAAAATAAAAACAAACATACAAATGTTAAGTACTACAAACTCATATCAAAGTCTAAAATTTTCTCCAAAGTGGACGGGGTTCCCACTCAGTATGCACTAAATTCAAGATTCTGTAATTGTCACTGTATGATGCTGATATATTTTGACTGTCTGGGTACATTGCTTGCTGACACACTATATTTAGATAGTGAAAAATGGGCATGAAAACATTAGCAGTTGACTATGACGTTTTCATCTGCTACCAGTGACCGAGACGATCCGGATTAGAGCCGAAATGGCTAAAACCAGATCGGTTTTACAAAAAAAAACACTTAAAAAAAAAAATTCCCCTACAAAAGTTGTGTTACAGCCTACACCATTTAAAATGACCAAATACAGGAAAAACGTACAAGTTGCCAGATATGTGAATGACCTGATATCCACCTTTCTGGCCCATATTTCATGTTGCTGCTTAACATTACGCACACCGGACACCACATTAACAATAACTGCACACCCGCATACCAAAAAAAAGCAAAGCAATCAGCGAGCAACTTACTAATTACCGCCTTTACAAAGCAACTCATTAGCATGTGTTGTGTAGCATCGAGAAAAGGGAGGGGGAGGGTGGTGTTGTGGTACGCATTTTAGAATCAAAAATGAAAATAAATTGCAAATCGCGCATGTGTTTTTCATGCCGAGGGGCCGACGTGACCCCCCCGGGGGAGTCTATTACAACCCTCCGAGGGGAGAACGTAGAGTCAAAGATAAGCAGAATTTTACGGGCCATCAGGAAAACTAAATCTCCCACACTGGGGCAACGCGTCGGCACTTAACCGGGAAGTTAACCCGGCCAAAGACTGTGAGTGGAATGGCTGAGGAGTCGTGGGAAGGGGCGAGATGGGGGGCGGGGCTTGTGTGGGGGGTCCAGGGGCCAAGCGCTACTGAACAATGTCAAGTTTTTGTATCCACAAAGCGGCTACCTGACGCTAATGGTGTCAGGTGGGTCATTTGTGAGGGGCTTAATGAGAGATGGGCTGGGAGAGTCGTTTATAAAATGGACACTGCTAATTAAACATTTTAAATACACGTAATAAGCTAGTCGCAATTAAGACAATGACGGGAAGGCAGTTTAAAGAGAGATAAAATGTGATGTGTTGGGGATAATTTAGCATTTTTTTGCATGAACTGTATCAAGTAGTAGTGTATTTTTACATCTTTTGTCGTACCTTTGGTTTATATGTTCATTTATCCTCACGGGGGTTACGGGACGGCCAATCAAAGGGCAAAAGGAGACAAAGGACAACCAATTGTAGCTAAGATTCGGCAATTTAGAGCGTCCAACCAGCCTACCATTGGATTGGAGTGGATACTTTATTCATCCCGTATTCGGGATATTTTGGTGTCACAGTAGCAAGAGGGTGAGAATACAGACACAGAAAAAGACATTTTAGACATAAATAGATAGTTAATAAGTAAGTTAATAAATAAATAAATACAGGAATAAATATATAAATAACTAAGCGTGTTGCTGAAATATATATATATACATATACAGTACATACATATACACATACATATATATACATATACACATATATATATATATATATATATATATATATATATATATATATATATATATATATATATATATATATATATATATATATATATATATATATATATATATATATATATATATATATATATATATATATATATATATATACGCACATGTACACATACATATATATGTGTATATATATGTACATACATACATACATATATATATATATATATATATATATATATATATATATATATATATATATATATATATATATATATATATATATATATATATATATATATATATATATATATATATATATATATATATATATATATATATATATATATATATATATATATATATATATATATATATATATATATATATATATATATATATATATATATATACATACATATATATATACATATATATATATACATACATACATATATACATACATACATACATACACATATATATATATATATATATATATATATATATATATATATATATATATATATATATATATATATATATATATATATATATATATATATATATATATATATATATATATATATATATATATATATATATATATATATATATATATATATATATATATATATATATATATATATATATATATATATATATATATATATATATATATGTGTGCATATATATGTACATACACATACATATATATAAGCACATATACATATATACATATACATAGATGTACATGTACCATGCATGTATGTTTTTGGGGAAGCCATAGAACCCCCAAAAAACCCACACATGCCTGGGTGAATATGCAAACTACACAGGAACTTCACTGCTAACCATGCAATATATATTGTATATCCTACTTTGTAATACTTTATATAATAATGTAATATATACCGACTACCACAAACAAATACTCCGTCCACTCTTGTTCATTTTGTGTTAAAGTTATCCAAATAATAATAATGAAGTACAACATTTGTCATTATGAAAACGAGCATCACAGCTAAATATATTTACTCACAACAAACAACAACAAACATTTTATTGTTGTATTCCTCCACTGCATCTATGTTAGTCATTTCAAAAATGCAACAGTACAAAAAAAACTTCCCTCACTTTCTATCCATGATATCATATTCAATCCTCTTTAAACGAAACAATCTTCCAAATCAAAACAAAAGCCAAGGCCTTGGACTCCCCATTCAAGTACTATAACCTTTCTTTTTTTTTTCCATTCTACAGTAACAGTTCCCGGCATAGCGCAACCCTTACGACTGGGAAGGATACGACCTCTGACCCCTCTCTTCCTAACAGCCACTGGCTGTTCTGACCTAGCCATTATCTCACCGTGAACCTCCATTATTATTCCCACTGTCAGAACACGGCGCTACACCGCACCGCTCAACGGCGCCGGCGCCCCGCGCGGACCTAAAAAAAAAAAAAAAAAATCCGGCAGCTCAGAGTAATGGTTTAAAGCATTGTAGTTAAAGGTGAAAGGTCGCGTACAATCGGGACGGCAGTTCCACTCCCGACAGTCGGAGCGGAACTCGGGAGGGACACCTGGAAGTAGATAGGGCGACCTTTTGTACGTGGCCACCCCAAAATATCCCCTCTTATCACCACGACCTCCGCGCCAGAGCATGGGAAGGCGAACTAGTGCCATCCATCATCTTAAAAGATTCATTCTTCTTCTCTATTCTTCTACCGCGTCTATTAATAATGTCAGCGGGGTTTGGGAAAAGATTGATTCGGATATTTTTGACTTTTATCCGTTGGCTTTTCAATGGGTGAGGAGGTGGGAAAAAATGTGACAGAAGTGGCTTTATTTTGAGGGAATTTGGAGTGTTAATTGATAGGGTTGGGCTCAAGGCTGCCCCCTAAAGGAAGATTTTGTCATAGGATTTGTTTATTTTACTTGTTTTTGTCCAAATAGTTAAAGATAAAAAAAATATGCGGATAAGTGAATGAGAAAGGGGTGTTTTTCCAGGTGTGTTAAAAACGTCTCCGAGATATTTAGAGAATAAGCCGGGTGGTCGTAGTTAATTTGGACTTGTTGTTATTGATTGTTTGGTTGCTGCTATTGAGAAAAAAAAGTTGTCTTATTTAAATGAATGGAAATGTGAATGTACTTTATATTTTATACTTTAATGATGAGTGATGAGTATGTTAATACTTTAGTACAAATGTTCTGTTTCTGTTTCATATGTACTGTTAACGGATGCACTTTTTTGGATGTATCATATCTTGTGCTGACCCCGCCCATCTGTCAAATGTTTAAAGTCAAAAGTTTGCCCACCCCTGTGCTATCAATTTATCTGAAATTTCATAAAACTGCAACCTGACATCAGATGACCACATTCAATCCAGTTTACAATGTTAAACTAACACAAAAAAATCCACCCAAAACTAATTCCTTCATTCTCCACTTATTCCACCCAAAAAAAAACACACACACATGGGCTAGTCAACTTAGAAACTTCACAACTTTTGACTGACAATACAGCAAAAAAATAAATAAAAATGTCATCGTCCCATACTAAATTTCATTGAATGCACCACAGTACTTGAATCCAAGTACCGTATTTTCACGACTATAAGGCGCACTTAAAAGTCTTCAATTTTCTCCAAAATAGACAGTGCGCCTTACATATGGAAAAAAACAAAACCGAAAAACCACCACTGTCGGATATTTAAAAAAACACAAACGCCTGAACTGAAACAATACTGTTAAATACGCAGATGCCATCTTAGTTTACAAAATCTTGCATCATATAGCTCCTCCCCCACTGCAAGATTTTATACCAAAAAATCCAAAAGATCAACAATGGCTGGCACTAGAGGTGACTGTAAAGTAGTGAGTGAGTGCTTCATACCTGGAAGTCAATAGCAATTACCCTATTTTCACCACTATAAGGCACACTTAAAAGTCTTAATTTTTTTCCAAAATAGACAGTGCGCCTTATAATACAGTGCGCCTTATAATGTGGCAAGTTTTTTGCTGCATTCTTCAATGGCCTTTCACACACACAATATTGATAGCCTCGGGGGCATCCTTCAATTAGGATGTGTTGAGTTAAAAAATCTTCCTCCCTCCATTCTCACCCTCCTCTTTCTTGCACTCTCTGTAATCAAGCCAGTGCCTAATGGCTTCTTCTTTCTGCTCCAGCGGCCACATTTCGCTTGTTTATTTTCCCGCGCTCGTAAATCTACGGAGGAGTCACAAGCGCCGCGATATTAAAGCAATAATCTGGGGTAATTATCAGATGCTCCCCGCGCATCCTCATCCGAGAGAAGTCGGAAAGCCCGTTTAAATAAATCTCCGGAATAAAATTATTGACTTACGACCTGGAGTGTGCGTGTTGGGATGGAGCGTGTGATACGGGAAAATGCTTGATGTCATTTAAGCAACAGTTATGGAAACTATACATGGTTTTTTTCCAGTCTTATGTTGTGATCTGTTTAACCCTTTATGTATGTACTTGACAAGACACTAACCGAAAGTTTTACGGATGGACTTACCCATTCCTCGCGTATGACGCTCGCCGCCTTGTTGCCCCGTGACAAGTTTCTGCAGGCCAGGATGACGCGGGCGCCATGCAGCGCGAATGACCTGGCCGTCTCAAAGCCTAAGACATGAAAGCAGAAGCCAAACATCAGATTTGATTTCAAAAGGGCGACCAGCAATGTTCCCTCTAAGCTGCATGCGCGATTGTGCACTACTCTCGTCTTCTCTGCGCAGCAGCAATCATATGGCACGCAGTAAATAAAATCCAAACTTGGTATTTTTTTTATTTTTTACCCCTTTCCCCATGATGGTGCCGTTTACGCGGCAGCCAGTGGCAGTAGCTCTGTCCACTCTTATGTTTTTTGTGTTTTACAGCATGTTTTACATGAAAAATTAGAGGGAAAGTTGACATTTTCGTGTTTTACAGCATGTTTACATGAAAAATTAGAGGGAATATTGACTTTTTGTGTTTTACAGCGTGTTTTAAATGAAAAATTAGAGGGAACACTGACATTTTTCTGTTTTACAGCATGTTTACATGTAACATTAGAGGGAATATTGACTTTTTGGTGTTTTACAGCATGTTTTACATGAAAAATTAGAGGGAAAGTTGACATTTTCGTGTTTTAAAGCATGATTTACATGAAAAATTAGGGGGAACATTAACATTTTTCAGTTTTACACCATTTTTTAAATGAAAAATTAGAGGGAACATTGACATTTTCGTGTTTTACAGCATGTTTTACATGAAAAATTTGAGGGAAAGTTGACATTTTTCCGTTTTACAGCATGTTTACATGAATGAGAGGTAACATTGACATGCACCTGCTTATACTGGTGTGCCCATAGCGAGCAATGATGATGTCGCTCACACTGGTACTCAGGGAGGTTGTCTTTCTACCCAGACCAATGAAAAATTTGAGGGAACATAGGCGACCAGATAAGTGGCGATTTTCCCAAATTGGCCCCAACATCGGAGGAGGAGGAAGAAGAAGGGCCGATCGGTAAGAATGGCTATCAAATTTTCATGTCATTTATTTCCGCCGTTGAGCTAGTGGAGCTAATCATTTCTCTCAGAAATGATGACACTGATTGAATTATTGTGGTTCTGCTCTATTTCCTCTCGCCCAACCAGATAAAAAGTTAAGGACGTGGCTTAGGGGCGGGCTTGGAAGGTATCGCCCCACTTGTTAAGAAGACCCAACATGGGATGGGTGGGCGGGGTTAGTCGCTGGATGGCTGGGTTATTAATTAGGTGGGCAATTACGCCTTGATGGGGGTAATTATGACAAACGGGGCTAATGACGGTGGGAGTCAAACGGACAATCGAGCGGAAAAGACAACCTTTGGCGCGGCGACTGGCGGCATCAAAGGGTAGCCGATAAGAGGCGGGTTTGGAAAGGGAACGCCGTCGCTTGATAGCGCCACGGGTTATCTGTCCGAGACGGCGCGGCGAGGCTTCGGATGAAGCGCTCGCTGGCGATAAAAGTGACAGAAAAATATATAGATATAAAGCAGAAAGTTCATTTCTAAATGATTTGTCTAAATGGGTCATTGCTGAGATGTGTTGTGTTCATTTACGTCGTTTTTTCTCATTTCTGTCAACATTTACGGCAAGTCTACGTAAGGCAAGGGTGTCAAAGTGGCGGCCCGTGGGCCAAATCTGGTCCGCCGCATTATTTTGTGTGGCACGGGGAAGTAAAAACTTTGTTTTATTAAATTAAAATGAAGAGTATAGATGTATATTAAATTTCCTGATTTTTCCCTTTTTAGATCAATAATTATCATTTTTTTAATCATTTTTTCTGTGTTTTTAGTTCAAAAATAATTTTGTAAAATCTAAAAATATATATAAAAAAACCTAAAATAAACATTTTTTAGATCTATACAAAACTCAATATTCAGGGATTTTAATCCAGTTCTTTTAATCCATCTATAGAAAAAAAATCTAAATATTATATGTGTATTATATTCTGTGTTTTTAGTTAAAAAATAATTTTGTAAAAATCTAAAAACAAATATAGAAAAAAAAACTAAAATAAACATTGTTTTAGATCTATAAAAAACTGAATATTCAGGGCTTTTAATCCAGTTTTTTTAAATCATTTTTAAAAAAAAAAAATCTAATATCTAAAATGGTCCGGCCCACATGACAACAGACAAATAAATCATTAATCAATAAAAAATGAATAAATAAGCAGTCCATATTTCCTAAAAAAAAATCCCTTAAATTGCATTAAACATAAATTCACCCTTCAGAAATCATAAAATGGACACAGTAGCTGGTAAATAATAACCCAAACCCCCCACCAACCCCCCCATAACCTCACTTGTTGTGTGTACACACCATGAAAAAGAAATTAGGCAGCCCCAGTGTTTTCCATAATAGAGAACAAATTAGAATATGGCAGCAACAACGGGCCACGTCACCACCAGCGTGTATTTGCGCTGACGAATAACCGGGCCTCGACATTAATTGTGAAATAACAAGAGAGCGAGCGGCGCCCGAAACCGAGTCGGACGGCGAGAGCGGCGATCCGACGCGTTGCCGGTCGAGCGTACAACAACGGGCGCCTGTTTCGCCATTGTACTCTGATGACGGAACATGACGGGGGGGTCACGCGGGTGCTTTTTGCAATGTTTGGGTCGCCCAAAGCTGTTTTACAATATATACCTGTGGAATGACACTACAGGTTATAACTAATTCAAGTAATGGAAATTTGGATGACTATTTCACTGCTATGTTAGCTCAGTAAAGAAGGATTTTTTTAAAAGGTTTTTTTTTCAGATTATGACCCCTAAAAACACTCAAAGTAGATTTTTCCCCAATTATTTGACTCACTGTTTGCCAATGAGAGGGATAGACGATTTAGGTATTTAAACTGGGAGGACAGACTTAGTGGTGACAGACATCCAGTCCACTAGGGGGTGTTCTGCTTGAGTTTGTAGCTCTTTCCTACTGTAAATACAGTAATGAATTGTTTTTATTTCTAATCTGCAGTCACATTTATTCTCTCCTATGCCGTCAATGACTACAAAAGAAGCAAGAAGCCTGAAAAATGCCCCAAAACCAACAGAAACTCACCTGGAAATGGCCAAAAATCAAAAGAAAGTCACCTGCAAATGGCCGGAAATCAACAGAAAGTGACTAATACACAGAAAGTAGCCGAGGATTTCCCACAAAATCAAGAAAAAAGTATCTAAAATTCAGACAAAGTGACCTGTAAGTACCTTAATATGACAAATGTCTATAAATTGACTCAACACCTGCCCTTGACAACAATGGAGGTCCAATTTGCTTAAACTGGCTACGAATGCTCATGTTCCAACATACGTAAATTTACCTTTTGGGCCGAAAATAAACATGAATATGGCTCGCAAACCAAACTGAGTACGACACCCCTGATCTAGCTCATACTTCAAATTAATCACAGTCAGAGTCAATCTAAAACCGGTCTACTCAACAACTCACCCAATAAACACAATCCTACAAAAACTCACCTGTTGCCAGGTAGAATTCACGGCCACATTAAAACAAAAGCAACAGCAATGCTAAAACCATTTCATGTAAAAAAAAATATATATATATACCCAATACATACACAATAAAATTTCCCAAATACAGAATGAAAAAAATAATCTAATCTAATCTTTAATTTCACCATCTAGATCACTCCCTATTCCTTCCAAAACAAACCCAAACAGAACCAACAGTCAAATCTACTAGCGCTAAGCTAACACGCCAAACTTACCAGCTCGCCAATCAGAAAATAAAAGAGCACCACTCCTCCCAAAAACTATCTTTTACTATGATACATAAAAAAAATGATGTAAAATATCCATTAAGCAACGAATGCTCTTCATGGTACATTACGATGGTGGACCCTTCATATACTGCAACACCCCCCCTTCCCAATAATGAGTGTGATTTAGTGATTTCACGCTTTGTTTGTCCGCCCTAGCCCGCCACCACCGCCCCGAAACCCCCCCGGTACACAGGTGTATTGGCTCAGTGTAATGAGATCATTACCAGCCTCGTCAGTGAACGGCTTTATTTGGCAAACCGTCGTCGCCGCGCGGTTGTTGCTAGCGTTAGCGCTTGTTCTTGGTCTGCATCCAAAGAGGCATTTAACTAAAATAAACTCTGTAGTACAATTGGACAAACACAAGTCAATTGAGATCATTACAAAGACCTGCGGGTAAACGTGTCGAGTTCCCGTAAGCCCGCCCGCCGTCCTCGCCAAACGGCGTTTGGAGAATAACGCGCGGGTTGACGACATGCTGGAAAGAATCACTTAGAAAATGAATTAGCGTCATTTTGGATAGTAAAACTGTTGCGTAGGGAATTGGTGTTATGGATGTGTGACACTTTATGAGACGGTTTATTTGGCCATTTTCCCTGGACTGTGATTTTTAATTTTCTGCAATCCACTTTTACGTGGTAAAATTTTCAGACCTTTACATTAGAAAAAAATTTTTAATGATGTCGAGGAAATTGACGCGGTTGTGGCGTGATGGGTGAAAGTGGGTGAGATTTATACAGATTTTTTTGGTGAATTGTTGATGCCAGACGCTCCCGGTTTAAATGAATTGGAGGGCAATAGTGGCAAATGATTTTAAAAGGATTAATAACGGAGCATTTTGGGGAGGACGGCATTGTACCAAGTGTCCATTTTTGGGAAAATAGTGATTAGAGCAGGGGTGGGCAAACTTTTGGGCTCGGGGGCCACATTGACTTGAAAAATTTGAGGGATGGGCCGGGGTCAGCACAAGATAGGATACATATAAAAAAGTGCATCCGTTAGCAGTACATACGAAACATAAACTGAAAAAAGGACTAAAGTATTAACATACTCATCAATAATCATTCAAGTGAGTAAAATGTATAAAGTACAAAGTCAAGTAAAAAGGAATGTAGTATTAAGAAATATTAAAATTTAATTTAAAAAAAGATAGAGGGGCTGTAAAACACCAAAAACAAATAAGAGTGGACAGAGCTACTGCCACTGGCTTCCGTGTGACGGCGCCATCTTGGGGAAAAAATAAATAAATATTTGGACAACGTCGGCGGGCCGGATTAAAAAGCCTAACGGGCCATATATGGCCCACGGGCTTTAGTTTGCCGATATCTGGATTAGAGGGACATTTTAATAGAGAAAATAGCTAAGTTAAAAACATCGGTATTATTCTGACCTCTGTGACCTTTGACCCTCACTGACCTCCATATCCCCGAACTTACAAATTTGACTCATCATACTTTTTGGTTCATAAAACAAACCCAGTGACACAAGAAAACAAATAATACAAATATAAACCACATTTGATTATGAAAAATACACCAAAACACTCATTAGCCTTTAAAAAAAAATAACATCAATAAACCACACTGCATTATAAACCACAAAACTCCAAGTACATGATAAAAAATGGCGACATTTAGCCCAAAAAATGACAGTAAACAGTCTCATTAAATGTCCTTTTCTGACCTCTGACCTCAGTACAACCAAATGTAATCTAACCCTTCCATTCCACACTAAAAACTTTTCCATTCAGGTTTAATAACGTCCAATTATTTCAACCAAAAACACAAAATCCACAACCTCCAACTTCAGTAGGTTTCCCCTACTAGCGTTTGTTAAAAACTCTCCAGTTTAAGACTTTTAAAATCCCATTTAATCTCCCCCATTAGTGGGTGAGGAGGACGATGTCACCCCAAAAGTGGGATGTATGGTTGGCAATTAGCGCCCAAGGTTGAGCTGTTCCGGGCCAGAGCGCTGAAGTGCTTCTATTACCCCTTTGCCGTCCCCTACCGTCTCCATAATACCCCCCATTCTCTCACTCTGACCCTCCGTGTCAACCTCTCCAAGATAAAAACGACACAATCGGTCATGGTGGGCTCGTATTCGCACCCGCACACACACACGCTCACAATTGAGAACCTTCAATGATCCGAATATTGCGGTTTGCCCGTCAGAATTCACAACCTCGGACCCCAAAAAAGACGCGTTTTGTTCAGTGCTTTTATCTCTATTACTTTTTATAACCTGAACGTCCTTTTCATCAAGCTGCCAAAACCATTTTGGTGGGAAATAGACTTTTTCCAAGCTATTTTTGTCGCGCTTTTTATAACATAAGTATTCCTATTATACTTAAATGTAATATGTAAACTCAAACTTGTCAATGGATCTTATCAAAACCTGAATAATTGTTGTTGTTTTTGTTAATTAAGTTATTTTTTTCTACAACAATTTCTTTATTCTATCTTTTCTGCTGCCCCAAATTCCTCAATAAAAAAATATATATAAGCAACCACAGTACAAAATAATACACAATAAAAACTCCCATGTGGCACATTAAAACTGTTTCAGGATTAAAAAACAGTCAGATTTTTCCATTTTTTCTACGAAAATTTTGATCATATTATGTATACTTTAGGGACAAAAGAACGCAAATAAGAAATTAAGCAAAGTCGAGCATGCACTCCATCACACAAAATTCACCAAAAAAGTGTATTTCTGTCTCGAAACTTGCATAATTTAACAAACCCAGCAAAACTACAAAAATTGCGATTTCCATTACAACTCAGCATCCAACAATTCCCCCAAAAACACCAAATGGGACCCCAATCAACACCCCTGTAAACCTCTCTCTCAAAACTTGCATAATTTAACAAACCCAGCAAAACTACAAAAAATGGTGACTTCCACTACAACTCAGCATTCAAAAATTTCCCCCAAAACACCAAATCGGACCCCAATCGACACCCCTGTTCTGACCTCTCTCTCAAAACTTGCATAATTTAACTAAACCAGCAAAACTCCCAAAAAATGGCGACTTCCACTACAACTCAGTGTCCGAAAATTCCCCAAAAAACATCCAAACGTCCCCACAGATCCAAAAACTAGAAAAAAATGGCGATTTCTATTACAACTTCATAATATTCCAATATTTACTAGTGTTTTGAAAAATCAAGCGTCCGAAAATTCCCCCCAAAAAACATCCAAACATTCCCCCAAATCCAATAAAACCGCTGTAAATAAACTGCAAGTGTCACCTAAACCACTCAAAAATGCTCTTGTACCCACAAAATAAGACAAATACACGCACGTCACTTTTTAGCCGGCAACATCTTTTTTCCGTGGACTCCCCCCCATGAATAATGCACCCCCCACCCCCCCCTATTTTCCCGGCGCTGCGCTTTAACGCACGGCCGCGCCACTCTTTGAGGGGGGTCCTTATTCATAAACAGCGGCGCGGTAAATACCGCAGCTTTGCAGGCAATTTAATGGCAGTTGTGCTTAACAAATCTGCCTCAATCTAATGATCAGCCACAAAGCCTGGTTGAGGTTTTTTTTTTTTTTTTTTTTTTTAATTTGCGTGCTGAAGTTCCCCGCGGCGCCGCCACTCACTGAATATGCTTATGGATCGGATCTCTCCATCCAAAGAGAGAAGAGAACGGCAGCCTTGACGCTTAATCCCCAGCCCTTTTCACGTAAATAGACAACAGTGTTAGTCTTTTATAAAGGTGGGCAGACACGGAGAACATTATGGTGCAAATCTGCTTTTTATACCCTAGTTTTACAGTTTTAACATCAAAATCGGGTGGTGGATCGGGCATTTACGAGTTCTGTTATCTATATTTTCACGTGGATGGAAATGAAATACTTTTGCCTGAGTAAAGTATAAAAGTATTCCGAAAAAAGGTATTTTTGGTCATTTTTAATCAGGCATATTTTGGACAGCTCTTTAAAATAGGAAAGTTAAGTGAGGATTGAATTGAAATGTGGTAAGTGTAAATGTGTGGAAATAAACTGTTGGGAAAAATATATATGATGAGTATATGTAACTGAATTGTACTTAGTAGATGTATATTGTTATATAATAGTATAGGAGTGTTTTAAAATTAGCAACTTGTGAGAATTGGGAAAGGCTTGACAGTGCTCGTCTGTGAATGTCAAGTTTGTAAACTTTTGTACTGCCAAACAATCGCCAGCAGAGGGCAGGGATGTGTAATTTTCTTCAAATCTACTCAGTCAGTTTATGTTATGTTTCTTTTCCTCAAATGAAGCAAACCCATTTTATGGAAAACACTACTTTGACTTTTTTGGACTATATATCTTATAAAATGATGAAATTTTTCTTAAGCATAACCTTAACAGAAGTAATATTTAAAAAAACTTTGATCATGCAAGAATATATCTTATTTTTAGGATGGACCACAATTTGAAGTGACTTTTCTCCTAAAAATATCTCTATTAACTATTGTCAAACTTTATTTTATTCAAGATAGACAATCTAACTTAATAATTTATCACCCCATGGGCAAACTACGGCCCGCGGGCCACATACGGCCCGGTAAGCTTTTTAATCAGGCCCGCCGACTTTGTCCCAAAAAAATGTTGTTTTTTTTCTCCAAGATAACGCCATCACGCGGAAGCTAGTAGCAGTAGCTGTGTCCACTCTTTTTTGTTTTTGTGTTTTACAGCCCCTCTATCTTTTTTTAAATGACATTTGAATATTTCTTAATACATTCCTTTTGACTTAACTTTGTACTTTATACTTTTTACTTTAATGATAAGTGATGAGTATGTTAATACTTTAATCCTTTTTTTCTGTTTATGTTTCATATGTACTGTTAACGGATGCACTTTTTTATATCATATCGTATCTTGTGCTGACCCCGCCCATCTGTCACATTTTTAAAGTCAATATTGCCCCGGGCCCAAAACTTTGCCCACCCCTGATCTAAACTTACACTTTTAGCCAGACTATGGTCTTTTTTTTAAAGAAAACTGTCCCATTGATTTGATAGGAGGAGAATTAGGATTTGATCAGGAGCCCGTAATGGGGATGGATAAGGGGGCTTCGGGGCCCTGGGTCAAACCCACTTAGAAATCGTTTGAGTCTATAAAAAGGAAGAGAACCTTTGTAGGCGTACAAGAGAGCGAAAAGAAAACAAAGTGAGATCATTCATTTCCATTATCACGATTAAAAACACCATTTAGCTTTGTAGTGCTTTTTAATTTACACGGGAAAGTGCAGTGAGGAAGACTAATGCGGGGCGGAATCCGCCATCGCCGAATTAGCCCCCGCTTCAAGGCCGACCGCAAAAACCCGACATTCCACGCATAAATAAACGTCTACGTCTTTTTTCCCCCGTTTTTTTCTTAAACTAAATTAAAGATGTGAAAATGTAAATGTGCTAATTAAATAATATCCTTCCTTTCCTAATAAAAACGTCACGTTAACCCCCATGTGGAGAAATACGTAGTGAAGAAAATGTAAATAGCCTTGACACTTGGATTAAAACAGTATTGATGCCATTAAAATGCTAAGTGGGTCCAGCCAATTGGCATAACCACATTTCAGTGGCGAGATGTCAAAAGGAGCACACAAGTAGAAGCAATTACTATAAGAGTATTGTTAATTACGAGGTACTGCATATTTAATATGCGCTGGAGTAAAACAAAGGTTACGTTAATAGGGGTATAATAAGTATTTAAAATGTCGCCTTTCTCTTAAGCAGCACCATGTTTGATAAATCTCGGGAGGAAAACGAAGGGGAAAAAAAGCTATTTCTTGCTTTTATTCAGAAAAGATTAAAAGTACGCAAAAAAAGAGGTTTGACGCGGACTCGGCTTCTCATTAGGATGTTTTTAAAAGCAAAAAAAGTGGGCATTTGTGGAGCAATATAGATGGTTTTAAAGGCTTAGCGGCGGTGGGAAGTGTGGGGCTTTTGTGCCCTCTTGTGGTGTTAAATAGTATTGCAATTGATCGTGGTGATTTAGAAACAAGTTGTACGCTTTGGGGTTGAAAATGTAGAAAATGTATGTGTTGTTACAAGTCGCTCAAAGGCAAAATGGATTGGTCGCTTACCAGGGGTAGGGAAACTATGGCTCAGGAGCCGTATGTGGCTCTTTAGATTGGTGTCTATGGCTCTCTGCCTTTTTAAAATCATATTTTTATTTCATTAGACTCTTCTGAATGCATTCTCTCATTGATACACATTGATTATCAACAATGAAATAATATTTTCAAGAGAATTCAGACTTTTTTTTACTTTCAAAGTGCTGAAATGAATAATAAATGCTCACATTTTCATGTATTTTTACTTTTAAATTCTGAATATGGCTCTCAAGGAATGAAAATATAAATTGTTTATGGCTCTCTTCATCAATAAAGGTTCCCGACTCATGGATTAAATAAAGGTTAGCATGAAACGGGACTGGCTAATTAGCAATAACAGATCATGTTAAAATGACACATTTGCATAAGACTGTACGTTATTATTTTTTTCCCAGAATCCATTTTGTTCGCATATGGTCGGAAAAAAAAAAATCTAGTATGGAGAGGCAATTAAATTGAGGGGCTCTATTGTTCCTTGGGGGTCCCAAGACAGCTGTAAATCTCCTACAGTGCCCCATCTCATAATGTACATCCAGCAATTAGACAGAGCCGCAACACTTCTTTAGCACAAAGCGTTTGAATCTAAAGACAATTAAGCATTTTATGTTGATTTGATTTCCCCGGAGCTGTCGTTATCCGTCTTGTAAAAATGTACATCGTTGGAAACGGGGGAGACGGTGAGCGACCTCCGTTTTTTCCGACTTTAATTTAGACTCGAGTGTGGGAATGCATGGCTTTGGAGAGGTTTTTTATATGGACTTAGTGACAATTTTGCCGAAGGCGCTAGCCGCATTTGTTGCAGTTAACAATGACATCCAATTCCGTTCGGTTATTGAACTTCAATACAGTCGTGTTCGGCATTACGGGGGTGATTTGTTGGGTCCGTGTCTTACATTTTGGAGGCTAATGTTGATGAATGTTGGCTGGTAGGGAGTACTTTTAGATATTGTTAGACTGCACTGACACCTAGTGGTGCTTACAAAAAACACAATGCCAATTGACAAAATTCTATTTAACGTGTTAGCACAGGGGAGGGCAAACTTTTGGGCCCGGGGGCCACATTGACTCTAAAAATTTGACAGATGGGCGGGGTCAGCAGAAGATACGATACATATAAAAAAAGTGCATCCGTTAACAGTACATATGAAATATAAACAGAAAAAAAAGACAAAAGTATTAACAAACTCATCACGCATCATTAAAGTAATTTTCTGATGTTAGGACAACTATCGGACGATTATTCGTCTGTTAATTATACAACGACAAGATAAACTATAAAAATCGCACTGGCATGACTCACATTTTTGGGAGGTAGATTTTTAAAAAAAAATAGAAACCGAGAACAAACATACGTAAAAGTAGCCAAATTGTAAATAAAAGTACATCTTATAGTTCAGAGAATACGGATTGTAATTTGGGTCAATACTCATTCAAGTCAAAAATATTACCACAAATATGCAGTTGACTATTAAAAAAAGTCTTGTAATATTTGCTTAGATTAGATTAATTTATCTTAATTCAGTTTAAAAATTACCTTGCATTCAAATAACATAACTCACCTTTAGTAGTCACGTGTTTGAAAATCAACTCAAAAATTGCTATTACTTATTTTTGTGTGCACTGTATTACCTATTGGTATTTTTTAAAGTTAAATTGACAGTAAAATGAACTCACCAATTCCAGAGTTTCCGCCAGTAATCAGGACGACTTTGTCGGAAAGATCTCGACCTTGCAGGATTTCCAGAGCCGACGAATTACCGTCGTAGCGTTTTGGCTTCACCATCACATCATCCACGGTAAACACTTGGCGTGGATCAAAATAAGTGGATCTCTTATTGATGTGACTGGAAATAGAGCAAAAAACATCTATTAATTCTACAGTTTAGGAAAAACAAACTGATTTGCATCCTTCAAATCTACTTACTCAACATAAACTATTCGGCCTTGTTCGTTAGTTTCTTCCTCCCAACCGTATGGCAAATCTGTTGGGGAAAAAACAATATGAATGACGCTTTCAGCGGGATATTATGAATAAAAACGTTAATCCTGTAACGTGAGTGAAGAAAAATATGAAATTTGAATAAAACCTCCAGCACAGCGTTTCTTTTTTCCCGATTTTGGGTGTTCCCACTGTGTCCTCATTTCATCATGACTTGAAACACACAAAAAGATGCTAAAATTAGTATATATTCATTACATTATATATAATTATTCATTCATCTTCTGTACAGATGATTGCACCCGAGATTGGTCGCCACTCAGGGAGAGACAAACAACCGTCGGCACTAACAACACCAGAAATCGAGCGTACACCTGCCCGCATTGGAATCAATTGGAGGCGGCTACAAATATATTCATTTTGAAGTATAAATATTTATAGCATCAAATCAATCAAAGTAAACTACAGCATGTGCATCGTCATTCTAGTATTTATACAGACTCATGTCCATCCGATAGACAAAAGTAACAATTTAAAATTGCAGATCATTATAACACGTGCGGTGACAGTGAATCAAGATCACCTGAGAGTTCACTTACTTTGCATAGTAAACCCATCCATCCTTAGTCGATCTTTCTTCCCAACCCGGGGGTAATTCGTCTTCGCTGTCGGTATCGTCCATACCGGCGTATTTAAGGGCTGCCATTCCCTTAAATCGAAATGGATGCACAAAAACACAAAAGTAATAATAGCGATAGAAACTGCATGCACAACACAACCAGCGTCTTGTCGAGTTGATTGTCGGGAATCACATCACTTCCGGCATATCATCGTGACGTCATCAGAGGGGGCTGATGGGAAAAAGAGTTCATAGAAACAAATATGCTACGCTACGCCGTTACCATTACATTTTAATGTTTTTTATTTTTATTTTGAGGCAAAAATATTTTACATGTAGATTTTAAAAATGTATCAATAAAAATAAAGAAACCCACATTTGTTATTTATTCCTTTTTATTAATTAATTTAATGTAGCAGCAGGATTACAGATACAAACTGAAGAGAGTATACAAATGTCCAGACCAAGGCAAAGTACATTTTAATAATTCAAATGACTGACAACACATTAAGGGGGGGTTGACCAATATCCCTAAACATAGGGTTGTAAGGCTAAATATTTACTACACGCACACGCGACTGCGGGAGGAAAAGCAAATGAGAGCAAACTCCTTATGAGTACATGACGAAGCAATTGGCAATGAACAGTAACTTTTTTTTTTTAGCGATTCACAGCAACAACGGAGTAAATGCGAAGTAGCACGGCAACACAAAAAAAACACTCTTGTAAGGAAACAATTGCCATTATTCCGTCCCTTTAAAAAAAAAAACATTCCTCAATTCAATCTCATGAGGCATCCAGAAAAATCAATGATATCATGCAATGGTTGTTAAAAAAAAAACAGAATTAGCACATAAACATAACCAGTGTGGGCTGTAGTTTCCAAACAAAAACAAAAAAAAAACGGGATTGATAAACACAGGAAAGTAAACAGCAGAAACCATTTTTTTTTCTTTAGAATTGAAGGCACACAAAGTTTTTGTTAAAAGCGCCGTCATTGAAATTCAACATACCCCTGCAGTAAATTTCACATTTAAATCTACAGGACAAAAGTGTGTGTCAAAGTTTTTGTGTGCTTTCTTTTTCCTTTCTTTTCAGTCAAACATTTTTTCTTCTTCAGGACCGACAGTGACCCCCACAAAAATACCCCCCCCCCCCAAAAAAAATGGACAAATGTTCACGTTTTGCCACAAAAACCTTCACTGCAAATTGGTCTAATGTGCACACAGCATGAGGTAAAACAATTACATTCATGAAACTGAAGCCCCAGCGCTCTCTTCTTTAAAATGTGCTCTTTAGCTCCCCCTAGAGTCTGGAGGAATGGAATGCTTGGAAACGAGTGTGCGCTAGCTAACCTGGCCTACTGTCACTGACTGGAGTAAAAGAAATAAACAAAAAAAACATTAAAATAACGCCAACAAACGTTTCCAGATTCACCCATTCGCTGCCATCGACTGTGATAGATCACTCGCCGACCTCCCGGTTCGAAATAGATTGGACATTTATCACCGTCGATGGCAGTGAAACTTAGCTCACTGCCAGCCCTGATGCTACGCTAACACCTTTTGTTTTCGTTTTTTTTACATTACAAAAATACTCTACATTTTGATACATGGATACAAAAGTCTAAAAAAGATAATTTACTTGAAAATGGATCACACACTGACGGGACTAGATGAAAAATGTAAACAAATGAGCGAGACATTTTTGCTTTTTTTTGTGTTGTTTTTTGGAGATATGCTTAAGTACGGACAGCAGTATTATGATGATGTTTTTGAATGTTATTAAAAGTACCATATATATTTTTACTTGACTGTAAGAGCTGCAAGTAGAAATGAGTAAACATGATGACAAATGATGGAGGGGTGACTAAAAAATAAATATATTAAACAAAAAAAAAAAGACAAATAGGAGCTTTGGTTTGACCGCTGCCTAAAAAAAAAACAACAACCAGATAAACGGACAAAATGTTACTTTAGAGAAAAAGAAAATGGACGCCTCGGTCCTCATTGTAGTTACCCTTGACAAAATGTCGGAAAAAAAGTGTGCCCGCTTACTTTTAAAAACGTCGACTAACACAAAAAAGTCAACAGTACGAACAGAGAACGCGACGTGACGAAACTTCATTTTAATAAAGTGTTACATCTGAGTGTAAAAAAAATGGAAAAAATTGGATTAAAATGACAAAAACTGCACGGAAATGGCCGATACATATGTACACGATGGACTCAGAGTTTTTGCAGTATTAGGGCCACACACAAGGAAAATTTTAATTAAAAAAAAATCAATTTACTGCAAAAAATGCAGTTATTTTTAAAAATCATTTTTAAAAATTAATTATTTACTTTTAAATTGTATTAATTGAAGTCTTTAAAAATAGAATCATGTAAATAAATACATGTTATGCTAAAAAATAGTTATGAGCAGTAACTATAAAAAATATGTTGTTTGTAATTTTAAAAATTAAATATTTTTTTGCCAATTAGTGAAAAAAAATTGAGTTTAATTTTTTTCAAAACTTTATTGAATTATTTTAATATAATATGGCAACTTAATTGATCTTTTTTCCTTACTGCGTGTCCCTAATACGCTTTTTTTTACAGTAAAAATGAATTTTTACTTTCAAATCACGTAATACTAAATTGGCCTGAAAGTCATAATAATCTTGAAGATGCCCTGTTTTTGCCTAAAATGATGATTCATATTTTTTACACGCCTTAATAAATTTTATGTAATGGGTGGACGCAAGGATTAGCTGGTTACACAGAAGAGGTTATAAAGTGCTTGAGATAAAATGTCTATAAAACCACACAACACTCACATGTGTAAAGTTTCTACCCACATTGAAATTGAAAACCCCCCAATTTTTTTTTTAAAAGCGGATACGACAAACTTCATGGTTGTTTGGAGGCCTTCACGCCGATAAATCTGTCACAGTATTTCCACCTGGGCTTAATCTCATTCTGGAGTGATGACATTTAGACAATGAAAACCCAAAAAGTGCCTGAAAACACTTAAAACTATTACAGTGAACCCTATACCAAATCTCCATTTAGTGGGCGTGGCTAACCTCTTGGCAAGGTTCCATTCCATTTTACTCATAAATTGTACTTCTAGCTTATAACTACTAAATTGTCTTCAAAAATTTAGCTTTCTGGGCCTGTCTGCCAAATTGTCTTCAAAAAATTTAGCTTTCTGTGTCTGTATACCAAGTTTCAATGTTTTTTTACATTGAAAAATGATCTTTTAATCAATTTTAACTTGAAAAAAGTGCAATGACTACCCACAAAAAACGGGGGTTCACTGTAATAGTTTGTGGATATTCAATTCCCAAATTCCTCCTCTCAAATGGCACATTCTCATAAGAGCATTTCCCAATGTGATTCATTTTTTAAAAAGCGAGCGACATTGAGTGCCCTCCCACCCCAAAAAAAATGAGATTTAAACCCCAACATTTTTCCGCCATCGGACTTTTTAACTCTTACCCGTTCGTTGCACGTGAAGTACCCCCAACTTCTGACATTCTTCCTTCCAGTTTCACCGTTAGAAAACCAGTTGGTTTACACGCCCCCCCTCTCGTAGGCCCACAATTTTTAAAACACTCTGGACGACAAAACACTGCATTTTAATGGCTAAAGCGGTTATTACAGGCCTCTCTGATCCTGCAAGAGGGGTAATAACAAAAGGCAGACCATCAATTCAAGGACAATGGATATACAAAGGCTATAATTTATGATAAATAGTTAATAAAAGTGAGTTACATCATTTCAGGAGGGAGCTGGTTGGTTCCATGGTAAAAGGATGGGGGGCATTTTAATTCTTAAATATACTTATTTTTTGTTTTTTTTTAAGTTTTGCGGCATTGGCACAAAACACCATGTGGTGAAAAAAGTCGGGTGGACTTTGGGAGTACATGGCTACCTCCATTATGTTTGTGGGTCACTGCTTCTGGAGGCTTTCCAGTAGGTCCTCAATTTTGCCCATGTCGGATGCCGCTGATATGGAGCCCTGGATTGTGTTTTGTAAGCTGCTCTGAATTTGGAGATTGGTGTGCATGGGGGTGGGTAGGTTACCCTCGACGTTAGCCTGTAAAGTGGGTTGTAGGGTGGTCACCTGACTGTTGGCCTGCATGGCGTTCTGCATGGCGTTCTCCAATGTGGACTGCATTTGCGCCTGTAGGCTGCCGTGAATGGAGGACGACACCTGGCTCATGGACGGCTCCATGAGGGGCTGCATGTGACCTGGGTTTGGGGTTTGGTTGGGAACTGGGAGGTTGGAGGTGGAGGAGTTGAGCAGCTGTGGAGTGTCTAGGGGAGGAGTAAGAAATGGCAAGTTGTCAAATAGAATGTTAAAGTTGCTTTATTGCCCTGGGGGGTACTTTAAATTGGACTTTGCTGAGGCAGAACCCAAGAGAAATTATATTATGAAAACAAAAAGCTCATGTTCGATGAAGTGTGTCTGGAAAAGTTTGCAGAAATTGAACAACTTTCTCAGGTAAAATGAATTGAACATGTATGACTGTCAATGGCACTGTGGTGTGATCTTTAAAATGGGATTCATTGGCACTTAATGGAAGCCAAGATAGAGGAACTAAAGAAGAATGTGTGGATGCGCAATGGTACGTCCTAAAAACCCGATAGTCGGATGTTTTTGACAAAAAAAGCCTAACTTTTGGCCTAAAAGCCACATCAATTAAATCTATACACCCAAAAAATGGATTTATTCCATTACAGTCCGCCCTAAAATACAAATTACAGCTGTTTAATTGGTATTACAAGACCAAAAAAGATGTGACGAAAAACTTCTATTTCACTCTTATCAGTAAAAAAAGACCTCCAGTTTTCATTTTTTTTAAAAAGTCGAGTGAGTTTGATACTGAATCCCATTAAAAAAAAGATACAGTTCCAAAAACCCCAACCATTAAGACACACCATCCCCCTTCGCTATGAAATCCAATGAAAGATAGAACACTTGAACGCAACTCACCATTCTGGATGCCAAACACAAACAGGTTGGCCGGTCCTCGTTGGGCCACGTTTTCATTCACATTTGTCTGGAAAAGCTGCTCTGGGGGTTGCTGGCCGGGGCTGTCAACTCCACCCACCGACCCTTGGACCACAAATATGGTTGTACCGGGTGCTCCGGCCTGGTTGTTTAATTCCGGCGACCCCAGAGTACTTTGTAGGCTGGATAGGGAAGCCGGGGGCAGAAACAACTCCACGGGTTGACTGTTTTGGACGGTTGAAGAACTTGTACCCACTTGCATGGGTTGCTGTTCCTGGAAAATGCCTTGGGGTTGGTTTTGAGCCGACGTGGAGCCGCTACCTAAGGAACTCTGATCCTGGAAGGACATTGGCTCGGTCGCCTCGGGTTGAGAGAGTCCAACGTTGATGCCGCCAATTGGGGCCGTCCCTTGGGTCTGGGTGCTGAAAAGCATGGTCTGGGGATTTAGATCGGCGGTGCAGAGGAGTAAACCGGTCGGTTGTGGCTGGGAGAGTGGATTCTGGGGGACTGGGTTAGCTTGCGAATGGTTGTTTAAGCTTTGGAACAAAGAGTTCTGTTGGCTCATGGAGAGTTGTGGCGACTGTTGTTGGTTTTGTTGTGGCGATTGCTGTTGCTCCATGGGGGTACCCTGCTGCTGGATTTGGGAAAGCTGGCTTTGAGGCTGGTTATGGAACATGGCCACATCCTGGGGTTGGCTGGTTGACGTCTCCATGGTGGATATGAATGCCAATTGTGGTTGTTGTTGGGACTGAGGGTTGGGCGAGAGGTATAGGGTGGAGCCGGCGGATTGCTGTTCCGCGTTCAAGGCAGTTAGAGTATTCTGGAGTAGGGCGGCTTGGACCTGTTGTTGGGAACCCTGGGTTTCGGCGATGGCTCTGGGGGACTGGAAGAGCTGTTGTGGGGGTGACGTGTGGGAAGGAGGTTGTGTGGGGAAGCTGGTTTGGATGGTGAGGATCTCGCCGGGTTCCTGGAGGAGGGAGACCGGTTGCTGTACTTGGGGGTTGGAATGGATTTGAGGTTGGAGAAGCTCGGCTTGAAGTTGCTGTTGTAGGTTCTCCAAGACTTGCTGTTCCTGCAACTGTTGTTGTTGAAGGTTGCTTAGCGCTTGGTTTTGTTGTTGTTGAAGTTGATGCTGCTGTAAATTGCTGAGAATTTGATTTTGTTGTTGATCCTGAAGCTGGATGTTGTTCAGGACTTGTTGTTGATTCTGCTGCAACTGCTGTTGTTGAATATTTTCCAAAAGTTGTTGTTGTTGTTGCTGTACTTGCTGTTGGTCTTGCGGCTGTAATATGAGTTGTTGTTGCATTTGTAGTTGTTGTTGCTGAAGATGTTGTTGCTGTTGCTGTTGAAGGTTACCCAAGATTTGCTGTTGTTGCATTTGTTGTTGCTGCTGTTGAAACTGTTGCATCTGTTGTTGTTGCTGCTGTTGCTGGATTTGTAGTTGTTGCTGTGGTAACAGGGAATTGTCCGCGGCTCCCAATCTAAGGCTGTTCATGTTCTCCTGGACATGCTGTTGGAGGGAGTCTGCCGAGGAAGCTTGGCTGTACAGTACAGTGTTCAATTGCTGCTGTTGCTGGGCCACGGCGGCCTCGATAACCTGTTGCAGGGCGTTGTTAACTCCGGCCTGGAGGTCCCTTACCGTTATTTCCAAGTGGGCGACTCCTTCTTGGGCAAACAAGGGAACCTGGGACTGTTGCGTTTGGGGCTGAGAACTCGCTGCGATTTGAGGCATGGCTACAACAACAACCGCGTTATTGTCATTGGCCAGATTTTCCTGAGGGTCTCTGAGAAACTGCTGGGGGACCTCTGGTGTCACGGGGGGGATTGTCGGATCTCCCGACATTGGGAAAGACGCCGTTGGTGCAATGTCCTGCTTTAGGATTGAGTTGAGAGACTCTAGGGTGGGAAAAACGGGAGGTGCTTGGGGTAGCTCAACGTCCTCGGGTTGGAGGGGCATTGAGTTTTGAAATGACTCCCCACTTGAATGAGGGGCGGAGCTTAGCTCCAGCGTCTGCTGGACCGACACAATCGGGCTGGGTGATTGCTATGGGATGGAAAAATGTGTATTAGGAAAGAAATTGGATTTAGTGTCTTTCAGTTGCAATTGAATCTCACCTTGAAGACATTTGTGGACTGTGGATTGCTTGACACTTCCATGGGTGTGTCTTCTTGCCTTTTGATGGGCTGACCAGAGTAGTCAGTTTGGTCAGAAGACACAGATTGGATCTGACTGTCATATAAACATGTCGTGAAGGAAGGTTCCTCGGTTTTTACTTTTTGAACATCTGTTGTATCTGCTGAAGAGGAGTATGTGGGAGAAATATAACTTAAAGATACTTAAAATAAAAATACCGTATTTTCACGACTATAAGCCGCACTTAAGTCTTGAATTTTCTCCAAAATAGACAGACAGTGCGCCTTATAATCCAGTGTGCCTTATATATGGAAAGAACTAAAAACCAAAAAGGAAAAACCACCACTGTCAGATATTAAAAAAACACAAACGCCTAAACTGAAACAATACTGTTAAATATGCAGATGCCATCTTAGGTTACAAAATCTTCCATCATATAGCTTCTCCCCCACTGCAAGATTTTATACAAAAAAATCCAAAACATCAACAATGGCTGGCTCTAGAGGTGACTGTAAAGTAGTGAGTGCTTCATACCTGGAAGTCAATAGCAATTACCGTATTTTCCCGACTATAAGGCGCAATTAAAAGTCTTAAATTTTCTCCAAAATAGGCAGCTTATTATACAGTGCGCCTTATATATGGAAAAGATGTCATTCATTGAGGGTGCGCCTTATAGTCGTGAAAATACGGTAATAAAAATAATCTATATCCAAACAACACCTTAATGACAATAATGTGTCAAAGACACGACTTTTTGGAAACTTTGTTTTTTTTGAATAATATCAGTGGTTGTCAAATCTTTTAAAATCTTCAAAACAATTGACTGGGTTCAAATTACCTGTGTCAGGAGTGTAGGTGAAAGTTTGGGCTTCGTGCGATTTGCCAGCATTGGTCATGACAAAAATTCCCACGGAAACAGGGGAGGTGATTGATTGGTTGTGGAACGGAGGAACTGTTACGATCAAATGGTTCTGCAAAAAATAGGGACATAAATATTAGCCATAATTGCATTTCAACAATGTATGAGATCCGATCTGCAAACAATGTATTCGTAGGTACCTGATGGAAAAGATCCATGTCAATAGTAGCTTCAGCTTGCCAGGAATTATCATCTAAAAAACATGAAAAAAATAATGATTATATTCCTTTATTAGTCAAAAATTCACATTGACTTGCGACGACGATGTTACGCACCTGCGATATTCTCTTGAAAAACAACTTTGGTTCCTTTGAGGAAGTTCTTTCCGATAATAAAAACTTCCTCTCCTCCTTTTACTGAGCAGCAATGGAGAGATTTCTTCAGGATCTCTGGTACTCCCGCAGGCTGAGCTGGTAAGCAGGAAAAAAACACAAAATAAAACTGTACCTATCACCTTTAGGGAAGAGACCGATCGTCCAAGTTTAACGTAATTCAAGCAAAAAATGAATACCGTATTTTCACGACTATAAGGTGCACCGCATTATAAGGCGCACCCTCAATGAATGACATTTTTTCCATATATAAGGTGCACTGTATTATAAGGCGCACTGTCTATTTTGGAGAAAATGTAAGACTTAAGTGCGCCTTATAGTGGTGAAAATACGGTAATTGCCATTGACTTCCAGGTATGAAGCACTCACTACTTTACAGTCACCTCTAGAGCCAGCCATTGTTGATGTTTTGGATTATTTTGTATAAAATCTTGCAGTGGGGGAGGAGCTATATGATGGAAGATGTTGTAAACTAAGATGTTTGATCTGCATATTTAACAGTATTGTTTCAGTTCAGGCGTTTGTGTTTTTTTTAATATCCGACAGTGGTGGTTTTTCGTTTTCTATTTTTTTCCATATATAAGGCGCACTGGATTATAAGGCGCGCTGTCTATTTTGAAGAAAATTTCAGTCTTTTAAGTGCACCTTATAGTCATGAAAATACGGTACTCACTGCAAAGAATGGGCGATGACAGAACTTGGAGGGTAAAGTGTGATCCGTCCGTCTGGGGGACATTGACCCGAAAGGCCAGGCGAGCCCGGGTACTTTTCTTTTTGGATCCCGGCACACCGATCCGTGCCTCCACATCGGCGTTTCGAAGCTTCAAAATTCCTACACAGTCCACCCTATACAAATGACAAGGCAGAATTAATTTTATGAACACAATTTGCCTATGGATGAAAAATAAATGTAGTCTTACGCGAGTGTCATGTCATTGCTGGGCTCCAGGGGGATTTCGATAACAATTGTACCCTCAATGTCCACTTCTGTACAAGCGGTGGTGTTGCGACCAGTCACTCTGCATGCCTGGTAGAAACCATGAGGCTTCACTCGGCCCGTGTCATTTGCTACAAAAACCTGTAGCACAACTGGCTCACTGATACCTTCAAGCTAAGGAGAAAAAAGCAAATAATCCAGTAAAAAATATATAAAAATAAATAAATAAACAGTTCACATAGTTCAGGGGTCAGGAACCATTTTGACAAAGAGAGCCATAAATAATTCACATTTTTTAAAATATTCTTTGAGAGCCATACTCAAAATGTAAAAGTAAAAAATACACTAAAATGTGTGCTTTTAGTAGTAATGTCACCCTTTTAAAGTACAAATTAAGATGCATGCAGAAGATATATGATGCACCTATCAAAAGAGCCACATATGGCTCTCGGGAACATAGGTTCCCCACCCCTGACATAGATTAATAATACACTCGGCATGTGGTTACACCAGGCATGAGCAAACTACGGCCCGCGGGCCAAATCTGGCCCGCCGACTTTGTCCAAATAATGTATTTTCCCCCCAAGATGGCGCGGTCACGCAGAAGCCAGTGGCAGTAGCTCTGTCCACTCTTATGTTTTTTTTGTGTTTTACAGCCCCCTCTATCTTTTTTTTAAATGACATATTAATATTTCTTAATACATTCCTTTTGACTGTACTTTGTACTTTACACTCTTTACTTTAATGATGAGTGATGAGTATGTTAATACTTGAGACCTTTTTTTCTGTTTCTGTTTTATATGTACTGTTAACGGATGCACTTTTTTATATGTATCCTATCTTGTGCTGACCCGGCCCATCTGCCAAATTTTTAAAGTCAATATGGCCCCCGGGCCCAAAAGTTTGCCCAACCCCCTGGGTTGCACAGATATATATGAGGCACTTTTGTATTATTTTTTAATTCAGACAACCAGGAAGGTTCCAAAAGCACTTGTTTTTTTCCCAGTGAATTCTTAATTTAGATGCAAAAGACTAAAACACGCTTGAAAAAACAGTCCTTCTTTTCTTACATAACTAGAGAAGCGCGTTAATCTGAAGGCCTTTTGGCAGGCTATAGGTCAGAACTGTGTGTTATGCCAATTTACTTGCCTTCCGGGATTTAATAGCGTAGGGGAACAAATGACCTCATTTTTAAAATTAGGCGGAGTCAGCACAAACCTAACTGAGGAAAATGGCCGTCCGTGTTGTGTTTGAATGAAATGTGTAACATTCTGATACCAATGAGCAGCTAGCTTAAGCTACTAGCTGTTTGTCCAAACCTTGATAGTCGGGAATCCCTGCTGAGTGCGGTCTTTGACGGAACCTCGGCTACCTTCGGTCAGATATCGGGCTCTGTGCTGGGTCTCGGGCTGCACCAGTATCTTTAACTCCTTCCCGTTACTTCTTTGAGGGTACTGAGCAGATAGCGACCCCGTCGTAGTTGCTGTACCCGAATCGAGAGAGCTGCAACGGGAAAGTACACAAAAAATAAATTGGGCGAACCATTGATCTTCATGTATGGTAAGTGGAATAACTTGGACTTAAAAAGATCTATTTTTGACCAATTAAATGTCATTCCAACTCATTTAAATGAGTCATGAGCTTGGTTACAGAACTAATTCACCTCAAAATGAATGTCCCAATGAACCAAGGGTACGGCTTATATGCGCACAAATTAGACTTGATGCTCAAATAAATGACTGAACCAAGGGGACGGCTTATATGTGCATAAATTGGACTTGACATGCACCACCAGCAATGATTTTTCTTAAAAATTTCCCTTCTAAGTAACACATTTGTACTACCTATTAAAACCATGAGACTGGAGGTAAAAATTGTGAATCAGGGGGCGGCATATATGCGAAAAATTGTAAAATTCAACATTTTAAGGGTATTTTAAGGGTGTGGCTTATAAACAGAGGCGGCTTATATGCGAGAAATTGTAAAATTCAACAATTATAAGGCAATTTTAAGGGTGCAGCTTATACATAGAGGCGGCTAATATGGGAGAAATTGTAAAGTTCAACAATTTTAAGGGTGCGGCTTATACGAGGAGGCGGCTTATATGCGAGAAATTGTAAAATTCAACAATTTTCAGGCAATTTTAAGTATGCGACTTATACATAAAGGCGGCTAATACGCGAGAAATTGTAAAATTAAACAATTTTAAGGGTGCGACTTATATGCGGAGGCGGCTTATATGTGAGAAAATACAGTATTTCAAGATTGGCTTACCTGGTCATGTGGCTAGTTTTATCTGGACCCAGCTGAGACAGAACAAAGTGAGGCGCTTTGGCACTGTCGGCATCAAACACGTCCATGCTGTCCTCCGGGGGAGCCGGTTTAGGCCCCGGTCGTTGGCGGGGGGTTCGTTTCCTGGATTTTCGGGGCACCTCCGTGTTGTCGTTGTAGGAGAAAGAACTGACCAGACTGAAGTTGGACACCGAGTCGTCGGCCCACATGCTACTGCTATGCTCGGAATCCGGACCTGGGGCGCTGGCGGCGGGGGGTTCCTCCAGGCAGGACATCTGACTGTCATCAAACAGGTCCTCAGGGGGCGGGGATATGCTTAATACGGGTCTCCGCTTGGATGGTGTGTTCTGGGGTTGCTGAACTCCCAGTCCGGGGTCCGCCGTGACGGGGGTCGGGGCGGCGTTGGGCCTGTTGGAAGCCGACGCCGCTCCGGGCTCCATGACTTGCACTTCCGGCGTTGTGGCGGGGTCTCCTCCGGCCAGGTGGTGGTGCTGTTGGGGGGCCTTGAGGTGCTCGGAGGCCGGGCTGGTGGTTGAAGCGGAGTTGGGGGCTCCCATGACCAGGGAGGAGGACGTGGAAGGGCTGGAGGTGGAAGACGTGGCATCTACGGCAGCATAAGAGAAGTAAGTTAGCCAAGATGGTGGACACGGAGCAGGCTAGCAGTCCCACTCAAGCAGCTGAATTTGTGCAGGCTTTGAATTGATTGTTTTTATAATTTTTTTCCCTTCTTCCCAACTGTAATTTCTAGAATATTATGGGTCCTATACCCTCACTGTGCATGCGAGAGCGGTCAAGCATTGATCACAAATTCAGAAGTTAAAGTTGAGAAGGGTTTAATTCACTATGGGTTTCCCCCACTTATGTTTTGATTCCTACAAAACAAAAAACAAACAAAAAAAAACCCTTTCGCCCCCCCAGAAATTAAGGTGACAAAACTGACATGCTTCGTTTACCAAAAAACAAAAGCAAGCTACAAAATTCGTACATACACATTGCCAGAAAGAAACTTTAAAAGAAAGTCTGGTCCAAACTTTCCTCTATAGAGCCCAATTTGTAAGCTTCTAATAATGTGTGGAGTCAAATTATTATTATTTGTTTTGTTTTTGTTTTTGCCAGGGTTGCTAAGGGATTTGGTTATCTTACATTTTTTTGTGCAATGTGCATTCAGTAGTCAAAAGTATTTTGCGCATGCCAATTGGAAGATTTTGTTGGGACTGAGCGTAGCCATAAGAGACAGAATAAACAAGCCTCTGACCTATGGAGCAGTGAACTGCAGACCATTTTATATGCAGACACTCCCTGCCTCAGAGGGAACTTCCTGCAATAAAAATGAGACAGCCAATGAGCAACAAGAGAGCTGATCATTCAAGATTCTGTCAATCAGTAAATTGGATAACTTCAAATTGTGAAAGGGAGAAAGAGAGAACACTGCTTTTGGGATCTTTTCAAGCAGTCATTAGGGTTCCTGGTCCTCAGTGGGACTTTACAGCATCTCATGCTTCCGATCAGCACTGTTTCGGGTTAGGATAGACAAAAAAAGATTCATTAACAGTGCAGCTGTCTCCATAAAAAATAAATTTAAAAAATTGAAAACCGCTGTAGAGCAATTTGTATTGAAGATACAATTCCAGATTAAAATTATTCCCATTTGTGGTAGATGGTAGCTCACATGTGGTGAACTACTATCCAAGATTAGACCACTTCAATTAAATTTGTTCAGTCCAATTGATTAGGCAACTTTACTCAAAATGTCCACTTGTTATAAGCATAATATTTCAATTTTACTGACTTAAAAAGCAGAATTTTTAGAGATTTCAGAAGCGAAAACCACGTAGTTATGATTTTTGTTTAAGTTGTTTGACCTTTTCCTAAAAAATATACATATATATATATAAGACTACTACTCACTACAAAAAAACCCATTCATAAACGTGTATATGTATGGTGGTAACTAGAAGAATAGCACATTGGCACAAACTACATTTTGTTCATATTAAAGCCTGAAAGAACGAGTATTTGAGGCAATTGCCATGTAAAAACCTGATGTTTATTTTTAAATGCCCAAGAAAGCCAAGTGACAAAAAAAAGACATCAAGCGCAAGCATTATTTGGAGAGGGCGTGCAGCAAAAAAGTGAGTGGAATGACATACAAAGTGTGTTAAGATCCTAAGTTAAGATCTAAGTACTGTTTAATATCTAAGTACTGTTTAATATCCAAGTACTGTTTAATATCCAAGTACTGTTTAATATCCAAGTACTGTTTAATATCCAAGTACTGTTTAATATCCAAGTACTGTTTAATATCCAAGTACTGTTTAATATCCAAGTACTGTTCAATATCCAAGTACTGTTTAATATTCAAGTACTGTTTAATATCTAAGTGCTGTTTAATATGCAAGTACTGTTTAATATCCAAGTACTGTTTAATATCCAAGTACTGTTTAATATTCAAGTACTGTTTAATATCTAAGTGCTGTTTAATATCTAAGTACTGTTTAATATCCAAGTACTGTTTAATATCTAAGTACTGTTTAATATCTAAGTACATTTGACCAGCGACCAAAAGAACGGCGACTAAACGTCCGGTCACGCCGAAAACCTGGACAGATTTGTATGTGAAAAAAATAATATTTACTCAGAAGGACGAGGAGAAGAATGGTACATGAGCAGTACCGGAGAACCAAATTCTACTAATTTTAAAGAATATCTTGACATCAGAGTTCTCAGTATTTAATTTCATGATCAAGTTTCTAACCTAAATTATTCAAACAGAAAAATATGATCAAGTTTCTAACTTAATTTATTCAATCAAAAAATATGATCAAGTTTCTAACGTATTTATTCAATTAAAAAATGATCAAGTTTCTAACCTAATTTATTCAAACAAAAAAAATATGATAAAGTTTATAACCTAATTTATTCAACCAAAAAATAACCCCTTTATATTGAAACTAATTAAACCCCCACTCTTCTAAATCAATTTTTGTTGTAAATTAGAATTTTACCAAAAACATAATACAGTTGATTAAAAAGCAGCCCCAGAATTTAAAATTACTAATTTCTGGGGAAATTATGATTAATAAATCACTAAAAAATATATAAGATTTTTTTGCCGTTAGCATCCAAAATTACCGAGCTACATTAGCCTCCTAGCATTTAGCAAAACACATTTATGGTCGATAAACTCCAACAAAATATGTCTGCTGCTAATTGCTCCACTAATGTAGGAAGGAGTAAAACATGTAATGCATTTAAAAAATAGTTAAAATATATAAAATATTAATGCTTTTTGAGTAAGTTCAATCAGACAATACTTTTTGGTTAAGGTGAAGCTCACATTTGTCTCCCATTTAAACAGTTTTTGCACTTAGATGAGGGCAATGTGCTGAAAAAACACTTTTTAATAAGCAATGTCTTAAAAAAATAAAATTTAAAAAAAGATATGACTTAACAACATAAAAACAGGCGGTACAATGTAACGACCTCGTCTGGAACATTGCAATCAGCGCTTTGTTTCATGTGGGAATTACATAATAGGAACATTTTCAGACTACATTACACTTAATCATTTTGAGGTCTATTGTGTGCTTTTTTTGGCCCTGCCAAATAAAAGGATGTTTTAAGAGACTAAAAGTGCTTGAATAGGAATGAAAATTAGCATTACCAGCTAACACTTGTCTGGTAATATCATGGAATAACTCATTTTTATTCAATCCTTTCCCAATTCAATTAAGGGGTGCTGTATTCATAGTCTTGGGTCACACTCCCGACAAAATATGACCCAGCTGTGGTTCCTAACGAGTCAGCTGGAACGATATTAAGTCAATTAGTTAAAAAACAGGCCTACCAATGTTAAAAATGCAAATTTCCCATTCATTTTAGTTGTCGTCCATTCATTAAAGCGACATGCACACACACACACATCCTATAGTAGCCATGTTGTTAAAAATAAGCTCCCAGACACAAAGTGAGCCATGCCTACTAAGTTTGCAAATTGTGCCAAACAGGAGACGTAAAACCAGAGCGCTAATCAGTTTACCAACTACGGAGGGGAGCTTTAAATGCATCTTACGCTCACAGATTAGCTTGTCTGAGAAAGCGGTGAAAGGGTGAAGTCACCATTCCAATGCCTATTTTTTTGGCGTATTCTCCCAGTGTTATTAGGAAGAACAATATGGGCCAACAGCCATTGAATCTGATCCCAGATCGTGGCTTTTTTTGGGCAGATTTGAGTGGCTCACCTGAAGCCAAGGCTGTAGACGGAGGAGGAGGCCCCGCCTCTCCCCCACTTTTCTGACTCATGGCGGTTGGCTCGGTCTGGGTGGACGACTGCTGGAGCTGGAGTTCTTTGGGGAGGAGGTCATATACGGATTCTGAAATCAAAGAGCAAGAGGATATGGCGTGTTTGAAAAAAATAAAGGAAACAAAATATGTATGCCACAGTGACTGACTGACTGACTGGCTGGCTGTAATGGAGCGCTTAAGGATTGCAAAGCTGAAATCACTAATCCTTTATAGGGCATTCGTTTAACTCATTGGCTGCCATCGACGGGGCTATGTAGCCAATCCATTTTGGCTCGGAGGGTTGGCAGATTCCCGGGGAAAATGGATTGGTCGGGTTGTAATGTCAGTGGCATTGGGGAAAATAAATTAAAAAGTATAAAAAAAAATGTAACAGAATCAACATTTGAGTAAATAAAAAAATTGCAACAAAAATCAACATTTGAGTAAATAAAAAATTGTAACAAATTAACATTTGAGTAAATAAAAAACTGTCACAAAATCAATATTTAAGTAAATAAAAAATTGTAACAAAATCAACATTTGGAGTAAATACAAATTGTAACAAAATCAACATTTGAGTAAATAAAAAAATTAACAAAATCAACGTTTGAGTAAATAAAAAATTTAACAAAATCAACGTTTGGGTATATATAAAAAATTGTATCAAAATCGGCATTTGAGTAGATAAAAATTTTAACAAAAACAACGTTTGGGTATATAAAAAAATTGTATCAAAATCGGCATTTGAGTAGATAAAAATTGTAACAAAATCAACATTTGAGTAAATAAAAAAATGTAACAAAACCAACATTTGAGGCCAGTTCTCTCAGTTTAAATGATTTGTCGATAACAGGAAAGATCATAGGCTCCAAGACTTGAACACACTTAATTTTTCATGAAGAGTTCAGGGATTTTGATGAATTAGTAATACATGTCTTCAAGGCACAGACAAGTGAGACTAACATTTTTGCTTGATATAGTCGTACCTCTACTTGCAAATGCTTCTAGGTTCGAAATTTTCAAGTTACGAAATCCCTCTGAATGTAAATGCGTTTTCTGTATCCGTTATTTTCTTTGGAAATTATCCAGGTAACATTATTACTAAAATTATTGGAGTGAATGAAATGAATAAACAGGCCCTGTGATTAATCTAAAAACAGAAGAGAAGAAAGTGGCGTGCGGTTGGCGGATATTGCATGGCAATACAACTAGCCGCAACCCACTTACGTGCATCGCTACGCTATTGGAGCAGAAGGAAAGATTAAAAGCGACGACTTCTTGGCACAGCTTTTCTGTTCTAAATGGCAAGATGAGGAGATTTTTACTCAAAAGGCTGAGTTTACTTGAATTCATTATTTAAAGTTGTTTAGATGTGTTTATATACATGCTTGTGTGCTAACGTTAGCTTCTTCCTTATTGTACTTTGCTACTGCACGAATAGAACACGTTTTTGCATGCTTGTTATTTATGTAATTACATTAAGAAATAATTTTCTTGTAATTTTCTTACTTTTTTTGTTTAATTCTCGCATCTTTCATACAAAATTGGGACACTGATCATTTTTAAAGGGTTAATTTCTTTTAAGGAACGTGGAATGAATTACGGTATTTACATATAAAGTACTGTTCTGCTTACGAAATAGTCAAGTTACAAAAAAAACTTCTTAGGACACGTTTTTGGATGCTTGTTATTCATGTAATAACAATAATAAATCTTTTCTTGTAGTTTTCTTATTTTTTTTGTTTATTTCTCGTATCTTTCATACAAAATTGGGACAATGATCATTTTTAAAGGGTTAAGTTATTTTAAGGGACGTGGAATGAATTACGGTATTTACATATAAAGTACTCTTCTGCTTACGAAATATTCAAATTCCAAAAAAACTTCTAACTTCTTAATTAACCAATTAATTTCATAAGTAGAGGTATACGTACTAACATTGAGTGACATAACCTGAATCTTTGTTCTACTTCAAGGTTTTTAAATTATTTTTTTTTTAATTATCTAGCAAATTCTTCCCTTGTTAGCATTAGCAATTCCAACAAAACTGTGATTCTACAAGTTCTTTCCAATAACACATTAAAACAAATTCTCCTGGTGAAAGTGTAAAAAAGCAAATGACATTGAAAGCAATTATCCATCAGTATAGTGGTTTAGTGAGGTGAACCCCATAGAGACATTCCTGGATACTTGATCTCAATGTTAATTCCTAGAAACCTATTACCAAGCAGTGCAGCGCCCCCTGGAATAATCCCTGCTCCATGGCCTACATAGGTGATTAGGTATTCTGGTTGCTAGGAGAAAGAAGTGTATTAAAACCTTGGCATGGCTTTTTCAGCTGTGCATCAGCTGCGCCAGGCATTTATCGTGGTCACCCGACACTGGCCAATGACTGAGCGCCAACCGGTAGAATGTTGAAAGTGACAGGACACATGATATTCCGTGACATCAGCAGACCAGTCGATTGACGGACACGCTAACGTTTAGCTTGGCTCGAACAAAAGATTGTAGAGAAAACTTCTATCTCGTGCATCAAGTTTATCTCAAGATAATTCCGACTAAAATTAAAGAGGCCTGAGAGTTGCAATTTCGTGTCCTGGGGGATTTGAAGTTATTACCGGCAGGATATTGCAGTTCTAGACGAAATGGCATCAGAGTTATGAAGTTTTAAGTGCCAAATTTTCAGCAACACAACAAAAATGAGGTTATTGAAGGTAGAGAGGGCGAAAAAGCAAGTATGGTTTCAGTGGAATGTGATTTTTTTAGAGTGTATTTGAAGTGCCAATCACAAAGCCTAAGTTCACTGGGGTTAAAAAAATGTAAAGTATCGTATTTTGACACCGATAAAAGAGAGTTGCGGGTGTATTTTGTGTTTTGGCAATAGAAAAGGCGCTTTGTTTCAATGGACGTGATGCAATGGTTTTGCTAGCATGAAACATGTTAGCATGCATGCTAATTTATGTTTTTGTAAAAGGCAACAAGAGCAAAACTGAGTTAATTTTGTTTATTGACGTCATGTGTATTCACGAAAAAAGTCAAAGTATTCAAACATCTACAAAGCTGTCAAAGTTAGCCCATACACAAGGCGCACCAAATCATTGGGCACCGCGGTCATTTTCGAGAAAATTTTAGACTATTTTTGGTATGAAAATACAGTAGTTTTGTTGCAGTACCAAAATGTAGTCCAGCTAAAATAGCCCTTTCGTTAAAGCGCCTTGTGAATTTATGGTTTTGCCTTCAGAGCGCATTTTAATCTGAAACAATCCAGATACATTAATGGAATATTTGCCGTGCATGATGCAATTAGGACAATGGAAATCCCCATTTACCAAATTTGTCCTGTTGCCTCTGACCTATATTACAAGTTCGTTGAGGAAACCAGTATAAACGACATGTGATATGATGTGTCAACACTGGATTAAGCCATGTCATTGCAATGGTTCCATTGGAGTACAAAAGTACTTAAGAATACTCAATTGCATCAGCCAAGAAACATAAAAACTTGCAGTTTGGCCATCGTTGGTGTCACTCAACTTATTAATCGTTAAATCACTTCAAATTCGCAATATCTCAACAATACTGTTAGCAAAAAGTACCTGTCAATAAAAATGCTAACATCTCAGCCATATTTTTACCATTAAACAAATCAGTAACAATATAAATTGGGCTTTTTGGGGGATATTGATTTTGTTTCCTGCTTCTGCATTAGTTTTTTTCCTGTTATTTGTACCAATTTAAGTGAAGGGACGTTTATAGTAGCAAAGGCAAGGTAGACAAAGTAACATTAGATAAATTATATTAGCTCATATCAGAAGCATGTGTAGCTGATATTGCGCATGCTTAACTAAAAGCTTTTGTCAAGTGACAAGGTCACTGGTCCATTTTTATTTTTTGCAGCTGGCTTTGTGGTTAATACGAAGGGGGCAGAAGAATTAAACTATTCGGGAAGACAATGTTTTGGGTGTACATAGAAAAATACATCTCTATTGTTGTAGTGAATGTTCCATTCGAAATCAAAGCAGCTTTTTTTAAAGATAAATGCCTGTTATGGCTAATTTGCTAAATATTATCATCATTAATTTTTATGCAATTTATATTCTTACCGTATTTTCAAGACTATAAGGCGCACTTAGAAGTCTTAAATTTTCTCCGAAATAGACAGTGCGCCTTATAATCCAGTGCGCCTTATATATGGAAAAAACTGAAAACCAGAAACGAAAAACCACCACTGTTGGATATCAAAAAAAACACAAACGCCTGAACTGAAACAATACTGTTCAATATGCAGATGCCATCTTAGTTTACAAAATCTTCCATGATATTGCTCCTCCCCCACTGCAAGACTGTATACAAAAAAATCCAAAACATCAACAATGGCTGGCTCTAGAGGTGACTGTAAAGTAGTGAGTGCTTCATAGCTGGAAGTCAATAGCAATAACCGTATTTTCACCACTATAAGGCGCACTTAAGTCTGAAATTTTCTCCAAAATAGACAGTGCGCCTTATAATGCGGTGCGCCTTATAGTCGTGAAAATACGGTATTCAAACTTAGCACAGGACACAAAACATTAAAGACAAAGTCTTGACTAAAGCTATTTTTACAAGCATATAGTGACAGGTTTATAGGCAGATTTTGTTTAGTTTTGCTGAAGTTTATATTCCTAACAAATAGTTTAAATAAAGTATTTTTAGATAAGTAAACGTACACATGCTTTTTTAGTTATGATGTTGGACATATGTTTTACTTTAAGGTTTGTTTTAATACTGCCAGAATAGTCTGTATACCTACAAATTACTGCATTATACTTATGGATCATTTTGTTACCTTGACTCATTACTGCTATAGTAAAACATTTTTTTACCCAATTCTAATCGTCTAAAATCAATTTCCGATAAAATTCCAAGCTAATTACTTTCTGATTCGAGACAACTCTAATTTAAATAAACCATGACATATTTTTGACAATATATTACAAGTCTAAATCAAGTCAAAGTGTTACTGGTCAATGAACACAGCATGCTGATGGACAACCATCCCAAAATGTTGACCCCAAGAGCAGTTTTTATTTGTGTTGTGTTTAAGCCCCCATGGTCTTTCCGCTCATTAAACAGCACTCTCCTGCATGACTGTTTCGCACACATTTGCAGCTAAAAATAGAGCGAACGTGCAAATTTAAAGTCAAATGGATGATGGGGTGACCTGCAGGTAATTGGCTTCTAAAGTACTTTGTTCGGAAGCATGTCAGTTTTATTCACAGAAGGGAAAAAAAGTGTTAATTTCTAATATTATCAATCCAATTTGCTACCATCTATAAACAGACATAACCCTGAAAAGCGTAGTTTTTTGCTGTGAAAACCTAAGTACAGTGTTCCCTCGCTTATCGCGGTTAATGGGTACCGGGACCACCCGCGATAAGTGAATTTCCGCGAAGTAGGGGTGCCCCTTCAAAAATGCTTAAAGAAAGGTGTAACACGTGCACAAAAACATCATAGTAGTCCGGATGGAGGATCTTCTGCAGTTTTTTTGCACGTAAGAAACATCGTTATTGGCAGTTGTGAACATTTTTGGGCGGCGAAGATGCGCCTGGAAACAGCCACGATGTCATCAATGCCATTCCTGAACTCTCACCATGTTATTGACCATTTTTGGCCTTTTTTGATGCAATTACTAATTCTTATTGAATATTTTGTTTCCACCTCTTGTAAAATGATGTGATTTATGATTTTAATTTAATATCTTTATATTTTTTATTTATGTTTTCCTGAAAAAAATCTGCGAAGCTCTGAGTCCGCGATAGCTGAAGCGCGAAATAGCGAGGGAACACTGTATACAGGTCCCAAAATCTGTCCAAAAAATCCTTGTAGGACTAGCAATTTTTCCCCAATTGTTTTACTGACATTTTTTTAACATACAGTCCTATGAAGTGGTAATGTTGAACCCAATCAAAGGTCCCTTTAATCATTGCCTCCATTTAGCTATGCTACATCAATAAAGCGCTCACAGAGTGGCTTTCAGTAGCTCCAAAGAAACCATTACTAGAGCTTTGTTTTCACTGAAATGAGCACAAACAAGCAGTAGGCTTTTTTTTATCACGAGTCGTAAACTGCAATTGCAATGCTCACCTCGCCAAGCTATGAAGGTCAACAGTATATCAGCAAGTTTTTGGAGTATCATTTTAATACTGATATGAAGAAATTGTTGCATTTCAATTGATTCAAAGTAAAAAGTTTTAGTCTAATAGGGAGGTAGGAAGTCCCCTGGTCTGTTTTGTGTTTCGTCAAAGACAAGAATGTGTATAAATGTTATTATTTGATAAGGATATGGAGCTTCAAAAGCACTTATTTAGGCCTAGATTTCACAAGAATTGCTACTTCAGCTTGAATGACAAAAAAAGCTTCACAAATACTGTATTTTCTCGGAAATACACCGTATTTGTCACTAAAAAATGACTTGAGGGTACGGCTTATATGCGCATAATTTAGACTAGCATGACATTGTGTGTAATTGGGTCATTTATTTCCAAATAGAGAAAGGATAAACAGATAAAACGCTAAATAAAATTTATTTTGAAGTTTTTGAATGAAAAAAAATGTATATTGCATAAAATGGGAAAAAAACTAACACAAAAGTAACACATTTGTACTCCCTATTAAAACCATGAATATGGAGGTGAAATTGGGAATCAGGGGGCGGCTTATACGCGAGAAATTGAAAAAAAATCTATGATTTTAAGGCAATTTTAAGGCTGCGGCTTATACGCGAGAAATTGAAAAAAATCAACGATTTTAAGGCAATTTTAAGGGTGCGACTTATATGTGGGTGGCTTATATGCGAGAAAATACCCATTATACACAACCTGATTACTCAAATTATTTTAAAAATACTCTGTAATTACACGCTTAGTGAAATAATTTGTGGTAGCTTTTTGGTCAATGACATGGTTGTGGCAGTAAAGTTGACTTTAGCCTGTTTTTGTTATTTCACACCATGTTGTGCCGTGTTAACGGTGCAAGACATAAACAGGCGGCAACTGTGGTATGACCGCTGCCATATCTATTACTGTGTAAATAAGAATGGTAGTTTGTGTTGACATACCTCCCGTTAAAGAATGCTGGACGCCTATATAAAATTCGCACGGTGGGCCAAGCGGCACTCTGTTTTACTTTTACGAGCTCTGTGTAAATAAGATAGGGAGAGTTTTTGTAGGTACTATTCCGGGAAATTAGGAAATACACATTTTAAAAAGTCTTTTTGTTCATCCGACAATCAGCATTATGACATTCGTAGGTGTGTTTTTTTTAAAAGTCGAAACAGAAAGAAATTTTAAGAAATAACATGGGCGGTCGAAGGTAAAACCTATTAAAAATGGTCGTGAAATTTTTACATGAAATTGGGAGTTGATAAAGAGCTTTTAAAACATGAGTTTTACCACTATGTACATTCATTAATTTTGATATTAAAAAGGAAAATAGCAATTGTAATAAGACTGGAAAGACACAATAGGTCAGACAGTAAAAAAGTAAAGGTTATGATTAGTTTAATTTCTTGACATCCAATCAAAATGTGCCATGTTGATTCTAACAAATAATTAGCAACTGAAAAGTAAGGTGACGGTAATAGCGGGAGACTTTTTTGAGACGGGATTGGCTAAATTTAATTAAAATGTCCATTTCAATCATCGCACACTTACTATACTAACAAAGAAAAAAACAAAATGGTTGTTTTTAAATCTAGCTGTACAACATAATGGAAAAAAATATTTAGCTAACATGGCAATATGCCCTTCACAAAAAAAAACAAGCTATAATATAATTAGCATTGGATGGTACATGTCTGGCTTGGTAATTCTGGAATAACTTAAGCAACAAAGAATGGAATCTTACCATATAAAATATTGCGGGACATCACAAGTCACCCGGAGCGGTGTAAAAACCAAGGGTTCAACTTTTATCTTGTACGACAGTTCAGAAAATTTAAATAGACGAAAGTAGAACTACTAGCTAACGTTTCTCTCCATTTTCTATCTCCCGACAATGAATTCTTCACCAAAAATTGTCAACCATTTCAGCAATTTTAAACACTACCAGACCACAAACACCCCAACGCTTAATGTTCCAAGGGTACAGTGAGAAAAAGCACCCTGAAATCTGGCACAAAGCTCCTAGAGTTGACCACAATAGCTTTGTGGAGTGAATTGTGCTTAGCTTCTTCAAAAGGTGATAAAGAACCCTCTCCGAAATTAAACACCACAGCTGTCAGGACTCTTGTCCACAGCATTTAAGGAGCTTCGGCTGGAATTATTGGTGGCATTTGGGGAGGCCGGGTGTCCTTGGCAACAGTCTCTTTGGGTGTCAAGGAGATACTGACCAGCGCTTTTGTGAAATCAGACCATGTGACGTGAACGCTTCAAATGTGAGTGGAAAGGCTTCACAAAAACAAAAAAAACACACAAGCTGGTCAAGCCACCAACCTAGAACTGCTTATCTCAGATCCAAACAACCCTTTGCCAAATCTCCAAGACACATATGCGATTGTACGTGGAACCTAACTGACCATTTACTAAGAAAACACATTTGTGTATATTCATGTTGACAGAAAACAACAGTGCTACTGCCCTTTATTGTTGTTTTTAACCCATTTGGTTAAGTGCAACCAAATACAGCAAAAGTTCCCCAACAATTAATTTAGTACTGCAACTAATTTTCTGTCAATTAAATGTCACATGAAATTTAAAGAGAAAGCATAATACACTATCTGCTTTAGCTATTTGTACCAATATAAAAGAGAAAAGTAGCATAAAATAAAGCAAATATATGGCAGAGACTGTTTGCAATTCACACCCACTTTGATTGTGCATTTTGGGAACAAAGTCTATACCCTTTGTTTTCAGCAGAAGATTTCCCATGCTAGTAATTACTACAAATGCCAATAGGTATGCTAGTAATTACTACAAATGCCAATAGGTATGTTTATGTGCACGGTGAGAGACAAATACAATGTAGTTCTCAGCCTACTCCAACTTTGTTGTTATCGGGTCCAAATGTCAACAGTGTAAATCTGTCAATTATAAAAATCCAAACAATTATTGAATAAATGATGTATGTCATTCAATCTCTAGGGAGGATAAAATGCAAGAAAGTATTTTCTCAAAAGAACCACAAAAGAAGTATTTTTATGCAAACACAAGGATGTTATTCATTTATTTTAACAAGCCATATAGGTTATTCCCATGGATTCAGAGGCTTTTTATGACATATTTACATATCACAATTCGTATCAACGTTCTCGCTAGGTCACGCCCATTGCAACATGATTTGATACAAATCTAGAAATGTCAGTTTAACTGATTTGTTATTAACAAAGACCTCATTATACTTTTGTTAGTAGGATTCGTAATAAAGACCATCACACGTAAATTAGCCATTTACTTTCCCGCCTGGAAACAGCGGGGCGTGTTTTACCTGGGTGAAGCAGCCAATCATATTGCAGGGGGCGGGTCTTGTCTAGAACTCTAGTGGGATTCTTAATAACGCCGATTTGGGGCGTCGTTATTGGAAATGCAAGGCGTTTCAATGAGACAATAAACACAGAGCACACATTTCACCCCCGTAGACGTGACCAGGCGAATGTTAAGCCCAAAAGTAGCCACCAACTTGCAAATTAATTGGCGGCTAACCAAATCAGCTCATTGGCTAACTAGCTAACGCGAGAAAAGCTAACCCGTTGCTAGCTAGCAGCTTAACGGGGCAGCTAACGGCAGGGGGGGGCGGGCATTCCATGTGATTAAAACCAGGGTTAAATCTATTAAGCGTCCCGTTTATTTTATCGAGACTCACCTTTTGAGTATAAAGATTTGGGGGAATTGAGGTCGAAGTCCGAGCTAAGGAGGGAGACAAAATCAGAGGGCATCGCAGCGCTTCATCGAGGGGAGGGGAAGCGGACACTCTTCGGCAGAAAGCAAGTCGTCTTTCCACGGCCAGTTAATTGCGCGTCCAAGGTGGTGGAATGAGACGGAATATGGCATGGAAAAAAATACAACACGGGTCAAAATTAAGTTTTGATACAAAAGACCGTTAACTATCACGTCTCATCACGTTGCGAGCCTGTGTCTGTTGAGGGGAGACGCATACACGCACACTAACAGTAGAGGTCGGCCCACGTCCTGGTTCTGCCCCCTCAGTTGCACATGCGCATTGGAGATGAAAACCAAGCATCACTGTTGTACACCAACCGGGTTGTAGTCGCCGGAACACGTGACATGCATACTGACGGCCATGTTGGAAGGGTCAAGTTTCCTAATAAAAGCATCACATTCATGCACTCCACTTTTTTTTAAATGGTGTTTAATAAAGTTACTGTGTAGTAATTGTTATTTGTGAAGAATTTCAGTCAGTCAGAATTCATGGAATGTTCATATTTAAAGCAATATATATTATTTATAAAGAAAAATATTTCTCCATTAACTTAATTGAATCAAATTGGATGCCTATCGCCGTCAATGGCAGCTATTGAGTTAAAATGGTAAGTTACAATTTACTCCGACCTGTCAATCTTCGTCCTAGCCTGAACAACAAATCCTCCACGTTCAAACCGTCATCTTTCGTCTTGAGAGCGATGGCAGCGACCACCAGGGCCATCATGGCTGTCAGACCCCAAATGCGATACTTTGCTCCCGTGTCGGGGTCCACAAAGTCAAAAGACAGCCATGATGGCGTCTCCAGCGCAACGGAGGTTCCGACAAACAATTCCAGCGGGGCGGTGAACACGGCGCTGACTTCATCTGGGTTGGGACGAGCCTGAAAAGACTCTGGGATGAAGCCCACCACTGGAGTTACCAGAAGACCATGCTGGTAGGAAAAAAATCATAAATGTACCTTTTTATATTTACGTGCCAGATTGCTACGATAATGGATATGTATTTTTTTTGCTTACCTTGGAGATGATAGGCTGTAGTGTGCAGATGACATGAACGTCACCCGGAGGTAAACCGATCTCCTCGTGAGCCTCTCTCAACGCGGTTTGAATCACGGTTTTGTCGCCAGGGTCACGCTTGCCGCCGGGAAAACACACTTCGCCCGCACTCGTCCTGAGCTACACACCAAAATAGTAAGGAAGCATGTATTTACTTTACAAAGGAGATTAAATAGTTAAGTTATACTCAATTTTTGTCAAAAATATATATAAAATGTCAAACTTTTCATTAAATAACATTACCCAAGTGGAAAAAAAATACACATTACTCTCATAACACTCTAAAATACCTTGTTTATTTTGATTTAGTGAATATATTTTGGTAAAATTGAAGATTTTTTTTTTTAATATACAACTTGTCTTGCGTTACATTTTCCCATATTATTCCTTCCACTTGCATCAGAGATGAATATTCCCAAATATACTTTAACCCTGTAAAATTCTGACTTTATTCTTGCTTGGAAAATATCTGAATTTCAATAAATACAATTATCTCATAGCATCGTAATGCTTAAATATGTATTATTTTTGTAAATTTCTACGCCATAATTAAATCTTGTATATCATAGCTGTAATGCAATTTACCTGTTCCGAGCGCTTTGTCAGCAGTGTATGTAGTTTGCCATTTTTCACGAAAAGAGAGACCAAAACAGCAGCTTGTGGTAAATCGGCCACTTGCGGTTGTTCATGTCGTTTTCTGACGTCGAATGGCTCGAAAGCAGCCATCGTTTCCTCCTTGATGTCCATGCTAAGTCAACAGGTGAGTTTAACGTCAACTTTCCACTGACTGTAGTCTTAAACGCTTCCGTATTGATGTCACTTCACCCATTAAGCTTTAAAATATAACAGCAGTTAAACAATTGATTAAAATTATTATAAGAGCAGTAAAACAATCGACTTAGAAAGCAAACGTACGTATTTGAGTATCAACAAGACGATGAAGTACGTGAGATGCAGAGCGGATGACTTGCTGGCACCACAGCGCCTCTAGCATTGGAGGACTATACTGCAGTTCTCAGTGTTAAATAGGTAATTACAACAACTTCCAATTCTTACCTTAAAAGGCCTAGATTTTGTGCAAAAAAACGTTTTAACCAAATGTCATTTTATGTATTCACTGGAATTATTATTTTTTTAATCCCAAAATAACTGATGATTCAACACCAGCCATTCCAGTTGAAATAAATTCCACATCCATCACCGTCAATAGCAGCTTTTCAAATTAATACAAATCACAACGAAACCAGATTGTGTTCAACTGAATTGTATTGCAGCTGCGTGACCATCATCAAAGTGCCATTCGCCAAATAAAACTTAAAAACAGTACATGAACAAGTCCATCCATGAGTAGGACTCCACAGTACAATGACATCATTAAATAAATCTACTACAGAGTGGATGTGCAAACTAAAAAAAGGCTCTTTTCCACTCTTTGTTTCAACATAAATAAGCCTGAGTCAGCAAATGATTACATTCTCTTTGTGGAGCTCACCTGGACTGGTACAACTTTGAAACCTCGATAAATAAATCCTACACGCAAATTAGCCACCATTCCAAATGTTTTTTTGCACATTTTGCAGACTTTTCGTGTAGAAAAATAAAGAAAAGAGGATGCTCGTCACAGTGGTCCCAGTCATCGGCATCCCACTCACGTCACACTTTGTACTTTTCCTTGCCTTCGTCATTCAAGATGCAAATGTGCTGGAAAATAAAAGATATGACATGATGATTCATTTTTTTTTTTGATGAGGTATTTGCAGTGGTTCTAGACTCACGCTGAGGTCTCGGAAGTATTCGTTGTAGTCCAACGCGTAGCCCACCAGGAAAGCATCGGGTACTTCGAAACCGATATCTGGGAAATCAAAATGCACGTGTGGGCCGGGACCATTTTAGATATAATATTTAAACTTTTTTTATTTTTTATAAATGGATTATAAGAACTGGATTAAAATTCTTGAATCATCAGTTTTTTTATATAGATCTAAAACAATGTTTATTTTAGCTTTTTTATACATTTTTAGATTTTACACAATGATTTTTGAACTAAAAACACAAAAATAGATTAAAAATGACAATTATTGATTTAAAAGGGAAAAATCAGGAAATTTTATATACATTCTATACTCTCCATTTTAATTTGATCCTAAAACAGAAAGTCAGCACTCATAATTTACTTTCCCGGGCCGCACAAAATGATGTGGCGGGCCAGATTTGGCCCGCGGGCCACATCTTTGACACATGTGGTTTAAAGCCTCTAAAATAAATGTAATATAGTGGAGTCAAATGTTTTGAGACATATTCCCATCCAACTACATGGTGAAGTGTCTCAAAACTTATGATCAAGGGAGTCGCCATCTAAATTATACGTTTAACATTCTTTAAAACTCATATCTTCAAATATTAAACATGTCCTAGCTGAGTTTTAACCAGTGACTTAAAAAATCTTTAAAATAAATAAAAATCAAACAAAAAAAATTGCCTGCTGCCAACCTGCCAACTCAAAAATGATTGGACGCCCATTACTGTCTACAACACTGAAACAATCATTATACGAAAACACACTGACGTCCTTAAAGGGACAATCTGGAGATTATCTAGGCTAAAATGTTACATAACACCAAGTGCGAGGATTTTTTCCTGAAATTAATGTTAATCCTAAACACGCCTTTATTAGATAAAAGCCTTTTTATTTCTTTCTGAGAAATAGATAGTGATGTAAAGTCTAGATTAAATGTCCACATGTACTCACAATCTGGTCGATAGCCTGAACTCCTGGGGGTCCTTTTAACCAGAAGGCTGAAAAACAGGAAGGAAAATAAAAATACCACTCTATAAGAAATATGGATCATAGTTGACACCCATTGAAATCACATACCGCATTTTCAGGACTATAAGTCGCCATTTTTGCATAATTTGGCTCTATTTTTTTTTAAATTCTAGTCAAAATATATTCATGTTTACATCTGAAACTAACCTTGTTATTTGAAAATGTACATTACATAAAATATTTTCTCAACGGCTGCCATTGACGGCAAAAGACGTCCAATTTATTCCCTCCAGATTGGACGTTTAGCACCGTAAATTGGACATTTATTCAGCCAATATGAGCTCTTTTAAAAATAACTTTTCTCATTTGAGGTTCTGAAGGAGGCGGCTCCACACATTAAGGAAGAAAATTCTATTTTTAACACTCGTCAGAGGAATCCTACAAAGCTTCAAACACACTTGGTGGCCACTCTCTCCGAGTAGAGATTAACGCTTAAGCCGCTACACGCTAAATGTGCAAGTGTCCATTAGTATCGACGTTGCCTTTTTGGAAGCAAGCCTGCTGCTGTCTGGCCGGATGTGGATGGATCTTCTTACCCAGGTTGGTGGGCCACATTTATGCCAACTAGATCTCAAGTGGGCGGGACTTGTTTTGTTTTGCCGTTTGGAGCCAATTCCCGTTGATTTGTGGGTGTTTTATGTGATAGTTCCTGCTGATTTTTGGAGATTTTTCAAGGTTTTGGCCAATCACATATTGTGATATTAAGATTATGTAAAGCACAGGTGTCCAAGTGGCGGCCCGGGGGCCAAATCTGGCCCGCCGCATCATTTTGTGTGGCCCGGGAAAGCAAATCATGAGTTTTGTTTACTTTTTTTTGTTTACTTTAAGGTTTCAAAATAGTCTTTTTATCTATAAACTTTTGCATTATACATAAGGATAATCTTGTTCTCTTAACATATTAACTGCCTTAGCAAAACAAAAATATTTTAAAAAATACTGTCTTTTTTTTACCTAATTTTGAGGTGAAAAGACAATTTGGCCCAATTACTGATACAAATCTAATCATTGTTCGGGGATATTCTTAGTTTTGGGGTTCCTTCTTACCTGACCACTTTAACCATCTTGGGCCTGTTCTCATTGAGAAGGGAAAGCAGCGTTTGCATGGTACGTCCCGTCTCCACAATGTCCTTTTGGGGTAAAAAAAACAGATTTAGGACCTTGATTTTTGTCTCCATGGTCTGAGACGAGCTTACCTCAACTATCAAAACATGCTGCGGGGAAGAATAATTGGTAAGATGTCTGATTAAGTGTATTTTAAAGAAGGATAAAAGACAAAGTCACGAAAATAACGAGAAAAACCGACCTTGCCTGAGAGACTGGAGAGCTCATCGCCTCCGATGACTTTAACGTTATTGGTTGATTTGTCATTCTGAACGTAAAACAGAGGTTATACTATTATGGGAAGCCATATTTTGACTCCTAATCCTCCCAAAGGAGCTAATAAGCTTCACTTTTTAAAGTCAGACTTCGAAAGTACATAAATTATCTCATCGATGGACCGATTGCGAACTTACGCAATAACTCTTCACCCGGATAAAATCCACTGTCAATGGCACAGACTTATCACTGATCTGGTTCAGCGTCTTAATGTAGTCTAGCAGGTCTGCGAAGAAATTGTAACCGCCCTTCAGAACGCAAAGGGCGACGATATGGTGGCCCCCCATGTCCCGCACGATGTCGCGGGCCAAGCGTTCGGTCCTGGGGAGGGAGGAGCCAAAGTCAAAATGTCATGAGATGTTACCGGAAAAAATCTTCTAAGTTGCTCACCGGTCCATAATGAGTCCATGTGGGATGATCACCTTTTCCAAATCCTTCTCGTAATGTTTGGGGATGCAAAAAAGATCCAAGTCGTAGCCTTTCTCGTCATCGTCGATCTGAAAAAATGATTTATGATTTTTTTATGTGGGAAAACCATACTTCAATGAAAAACAAATAAGAGTCTGCAATTTTGAAACCCTGCAAATACATTTAGGAAAAAATATCATAATTTACATTGAAAATGGCTAACATTACATGATTAAAAGGAGTCAATATTGCCATGCCTAATTATTCATAGTTCTATTTTCAATGTTAATCGTGTTTAACTCTTTAAAGCCGAAATCACAAAAAACAAATTCTTTAATGTACCTGGAACGCATCCCGTTGTACAATCAAAGAAATACAATGCATGTCTATATACAATGACAATAAAGCTTTCAATTCAATTAAATACAATACAAATTATACATCCGTTTTTAATCTGGGTGAAGAAAAAAAAACATGTATCAAACATTATATTTTTGTTTATATCGGGTTAAGCCATTCGTCGTTGAATAATCACGTGAGAAATATTCCAAACAAATGACTAAAACTAAATCCCGTCGTCGCCTTTTCTCCGTCCCGCCTTATAAAATCCCAACCCAAGTGGCAGTACGTGAACGCGCCTTAGCAACGACCTAGTCCTAGCTACTCAACCACCTGTTTCGCCCTTCACGGTCACAAAAATAGCAATAAAAAACAATTATTAGCCGTACATTTATTAAAAAAAAATGCATAAATATACATTAAATTCAGTACGCTGGTGACAGCAACGACGCCTCCCCGCACCCCCACAAGTTCATTAGTGGGGTCGTGTTGGTGCGGCACTCGGGCGGTGGCCTCACCTGAAGATACGACGCCATGTCCGGACTGCTGTTGTTGTTGTTTATTCGGTCCCACGCCGTTTTGTCTCAGAGAAGCGGGGGAGTCATGTCGTCTGCTCGGCGTGGACGCCTCCGCCTCCGTCGGGATGGAGAAGAAGAGAAGAGTGTCGACGGGTGCGGTGAATGTAAGCCTCTTACGTCAAGATCCACTTTCGGGGAGGGCGCTAATGATAATTATCTGATTTGGACGACGCCGGAGTCCGGGGAGAGGTGGATGGCCGCCCGGGGGCTGCTCCGCTAACTGATGCCGGCCAGCTGTGCTGGAAGAGGTGGCTTCTAAAATGAGAAAGGCTGGCTGGAAGTGACGCAGTTTAAAGCGCCCTTCTCCGGCTTTAACTCATCGTCATCATCTTTCTTTTTTCATGACTCGCTTCAAACTAAAAGGCAACTGGCACAGGTGATAATTAGTGCTTGGAATATGCCATTCTAAATGCTTTTTTTTTTTTTTAATTCTCAAATAAAAGTTCTCTAAAAGCCTTGCAATGTGTTTTAACATTATAGTACATACAATGAAATTCAATTTTAGAAAATTACTAATAATATATTAAAAGCAATAAAATGATGAGAATGTATGACTTCCTCCCATGAAAATTATGATTTAAAAAAAATCAATAATATGCATTTTTTACTATGTAGGTTTATTTTTGGGGGGGATTAATGCTGTTATCAATAATGATTACATCACAAACCATTGAAAAATAATTAAAATTATAGTGAAGCCTGAAATTTGACTATTTTATAATAGTGACTCAACAATTTATGGAGTAGGCTAGAATGAGTCAGTCATTTTAAACAGTTTGGGTATGGGGATTAACAAAAAAAATCAATGACATTAAAAAAATAATAAGGACCTATGAGTTTGAGAGGATTACCTATTTCACCTAGGGAAGAAAAAAGACATTTTTCAATGGGCATTTCATCTTTTGACAAAAAAAAAATGGACATCGATTTCTGTCAATGGCATTTAATGACAGTGTATCAATATCCCAACCCATGCATGAACCTGAGCAAATACCAAAATCCAGATTAATTTGAAGTTGACTCCAATTTAATATGTGAAAGCATCTTATAAAAAGAGCCAGGCGTGTTTCCGAAAAGCCAATAAACAAGCTATTTTCAGAACACAAAAGAAACCGACACCGTCATCCAGAAAAGTCTTTATACTCGTATCATAGCGGCGTGTCTCTCTGTCAACACCTAAGAAAGTCCTGGCCTTCTTTGCACTCATTTCTTCTTCTTCTCGTCCTTCTTGGCGCCATCCGTTTTGTCCTTATCCTCTTTCTTCTCTTTGTCGTCCTTTTTCTCCTTCTTGCCTTCATCCTTTTCCTGACCTTCCTTCTTCTCGGCGTCCCGGTTGGAAATCTTGTTGTTGATTAAGTTGTGTAGGGCCACCACGGAGCGGATGAGCGACGCCAGGTAGACCACTAGCATCTGGTCGTTGGTCTTCAGGTAGAAGGCCTTGGTGAACTCCTGAAAGCAAAAAAAAAGAATTACCGTATTTTCACGACTATAAGGTGCACTGCATTATAAGGCGCACCCTCAATGAATGACATTTTTCCATATATTAGGCGCACTGTATCATAAGGCGCACTGTCTGTCTATTTTAGAGAAAATTTAAGACTTTTAAGTGCGCCTTATAGTGGTGAAAATACGGTAATTGCTATTGACTTCCAGGTATGAAGCACTCACTCACTACTTTACAGTCACCTCTAGAGCCAGCCATTGTTGCTGTTTTGGATTTTTTTGGTATTAAATCTTGCAGTGGGGGAGGAGCTATATGATGGAAGATTTTGTAAACTAAGATGGCATCTGCATATTTAACAGTATTGTTTCAGTTCAGGCGTTTGTGTTTTTTTTAATATCTGACAGTGGTGCTTTTTCTTTTTTGGTTTTCTGTTTTTTCCATATATAAGGCGCACTAGATTATAAGGCGCACTGTCTATTTTGGAGAAAATTTAAGACTTCTAAGTGCGCCTTATAGTCGTGAAAATACGGTAGGTTTAAAAAAAAAAGCATGGAGTGGGATAAGCACAACTCGGGATTGATTCTTACCAACAAGTTGACGTCGGGCAGCAAGTTGAAGACATCCTGCAGCTGGTAGATGATTTGATGGTTGATGGGAAGCTTACCGGCGGTCACCCTTTCCAGGTAGGCACGGATCTCTAGCAGCTTGGAGTTGAGACCCTTCAGGCCGTGAACTTGATTGGTGATGCGCTGTGACAGCGTCCCCACTGTGGTGTCCTTGATGTCTCTGTTGGGATTAGCTGGGATTGACGTGGTGGCCTTTACTAAACGAGGCCAGGATGTTGGTCCTACCTGAGGAGGTGCTCCACTCCGACTTCCTCGGCTTCTTCGGCTCCGATCTCGCTGGTCACGTGCTCGAATGTTTTGGATGTCGGCGTGCCGTCCTGATAACAAATGTCCAATATGCCATTAATTGTGTTAATTGATCCTCAAAATGGGCATTTTTGTAAGTTTATTGCATTTTTCTTTGGTGAAACTAACTTTAAAACCAATTTTGAGATGAATAGTCAGTAAAACAAATCGAATAAAATAACAGTATTTTTCGAATAAATACCTTTTTTTGTTTGTAAAATTATTTGAAATATTTTATAAGCATTATAAAAATGGAGGACATGTTTTCCATTTGTCTCAAAAATAATGATTCATTCTGTCTTGTTCAAATAAATTGCGACGTTTATAACCATCAATATTATTCAGTGGATTAAGAAGATCATTATTTTATTAATATAGAAGCATGGTAATTACTACCTTTCAATTGAGTTTTATACAAAATGCAATTAATCACAGTTAATAATCTCACACGATTAACATTAACTATTAAAGCGATTTTTAGGTTTTATGAGGTTTCATTTCTAAAAATTAACCCTTTCTGCACAAATTTAGGATTTTTTTTTTTTTAATCCCAATGGATGATCATCATTTTCCAGTCATTCCAGAAAGGACCACCCGAGTTCTGGCAAATTTCAATATCAAAACAAGCGTCAGAACATGGCTTTGACTTACGTCGTGTATTTCTTCCACGGAGATGTACGCTTCTGTGGGAAGGCCCAGATCTTTGGGCTTCACGTCAATAATAACCAACACCTAGGACAGGAAGGGAAAAAGTGAAGCTGACAACAAAACCGAAGCCAATCAATAAAATAAACCGGCATCCTTACCGAATTGGTACAGTACTGTTTGATAAGCTCGTTGATGGCGATGTCGTTCTTATGCAACTTAGGTCCCGTGTGATACCATCCCACAATTCTTTCTCTGGCTGAAACAGAAAAACGTACATGTTATTTACATTCCAAATCCACCCGGAACATTATTTACTCCTGTTTTTGGTGTAAATAAACAATTGGACGGTCCATGACGGCTCAAATCTTACCATTGACTTTTTTAAACATGCCATACATGTTTTCCAAGTAGTCGTGGTCCAGGAACCATACGGAATCGTCCCTGTCATCTTCGTCAAACGGCACTGCGCATAAACATTGACAAGTTTATTCCATTGTAACATTATTTCCTGTGAAAAAGTGTCAAGACTCACCTGCAAAACTGTTTGAAACGTCAAGAACTTTCTTCTGCCAAGAGCCCAAAAGGACACCCACTACTCGTTTCTGATTGCCGACTTTCCCTATTCTGCGGGAGTCAAGTTTAACAAAAGGATTAATGACATTTTCCGCTGATTCTAGTTGAAAATTAAACAATAAAAAACGCTATACTAACGTATCCTCGTCTTAGGACTTGTAAATATCCGATTTTTAAAGAAATACATGTTTAAAGGTATAATTACTGATGCCGTGTTAGTAGCAAATGTAAGCTAACTATGCTAGCCTCGCATCCATTCATTTTCAACGGCGCTCTGACTCAGCACAGCTAACATTAGCTTAGCACAACACGCGCGTTATATTTTCTATCATTTTGGGTTAAAATACGCACACAAAACACACCTGTTGAAATGGTCGACCACACTGAGCAATACTAAAGGGTGAACGACGACATTTTCTACCGCTGGCTCCGGCATTTTAATGTTGTGACAGACACCCTCCACAAGCAACTTAACAACAACCTATGCTATTTTGCACTACCGCTGACAGACGACGTCACTTCCGCTGGTAAGTGACGTCACTTCTGTTTCCATTGGCAACCTGAGCACGCCGGAGACACATGAAATGGTTTCGATTTTTGCCTTTGAAATCCTGCCTTTGTGTTTACCTTTGAAGAAATATTGGGATTTACAACATTGTTTATTTTGCAGGCAAAAGTTGAGGAATCTCTCCAGAGAGTGGAAGCTCATTCCAGTGTGATTGGAACCATAGTTGCCAATGCAGAAGGTAAGGGTGGTCAGGGCACTTATTTAACTCATTTGCTATAATGGACGGCGATAGACGTCCAATCCATATACACGTGGACAGCACATTTTGCGACATGTCAACACAACACCATGCGTTAATATTGTTTGCCAAAAATAATGGAAATTTATCCAATAATATCAAAAAGGCATCCCAGTTCGATCAACTTTCGAAAACTCCAAGGCTGCAAAGTACGCGGGGCTCCTTCGCCACCTCACCTTGATGGCCACCGGCACGGTGAGAGACGTTGACCCTCAGAATGACCTCACCGTCCTCCGCATTGGCACCAAGAACCAGGAGATCATGATTGCACCGGGTAATAAGCTTAAAATAAGATTCATAATGATAAATCACATCAACAGTTGATCAGTGTTTTTTTTCTTATCTTGTATGTCCTCAGAAAGTGATTCTCTTGTGATTGTCCTCCAGAGAAATGATGGCTGACAGGTGCCTTTTCATGCCTTACACATCCCTGATAAAAAATTCAGAAATTCACTCATGCAAAATCCAACAAATTCAGCAAGTTTCTGCTGCATTTGTAATGTTTCAGAACTGCTTTCTGGTCCAGAAACCATATGCTAGATTTCTTAGCTTTTTTATTTGTGGTGAAATCAATGATTTCTCAATTAATCCTAATAAATGAACAACTAATGCATTTTAAACCACCTGGAGGGAGGTTTCGAGTTTGTTGTGGTTCTTTTTTTAAAAAATATCATGTTTTTGTACGAATTAAAGTGCCGTTTTCTTCAAAAAATAATAACTGGCTATCATAAACAACAATAGACAACCAATTCATTTTGATTGACAGCATCGTTCAATTTGATGTTTACCACCGCCAATGAGAGTGAATTAGTTAAGATTATAAAATATTTTACGTGTGTTTTAGCCTACAAGTCGATAATAAATCAAGTTAATTAGAATGCGTCCTTGTATAACGATGATAATTAAATAAAGGATCGCTAGTGAATAGAACTAAACAACTACAAAAATGGACGACCTGAAAGTTAAAGCTATGCTAACGCAATTATTGTAGTAACGCGGTAGAAAAACGTCGGAATGAGATACGTTTGGGGATTCTAAGCGTCATAATGATAGCAATATTTAAAAAAAATGACGTCATAAAGTATTTTGACGTTTCGCTCCTTACCTTTGCAGCGAGAATAGTTAGCAAACACTTAGCATTAGCAAACATTTACTTCCGGGATTTCAGTCACTTGGTTACACAAGATGGTAAAAAAAAACATTATAACCCGTTTTTCCTTGTATTGTTTCTTGCTACTATCGCGCCAAGTGTTTTGTTTTTAATTAGTTATTGCTTATTAATATACCGTTTATTTATGTTTACAGGCTGAAGTTGAGGAAACACTCACAAGAATTGAAGCCCACGGGAGTGTGGTTGGAACCATAATTGCTAATGCAGATGGTAATCTATACGGATAATTTCCATATTTTTAAGTGACTATACTGTATATATACTTTAATTTTACCTGTTAGTGTAACTACTTCACATTATTGGTCTTTGCTTAGGTCTGTGGCTTTGATATTTACATTCTCCACCTTACTTGTGTATGGGTTTTCTATTGGTAGCATGTCTTCCATGTGTAAATAAATGTGTGTGTGTCAGTATTTTGTCATCCAATATAGAATATAGCACTAAATGGAGCAGGTGTGGGCAAACTGGGGCCCGCGGGCCACATATGGTCCATTTGGGCTTTATAATCCGGCCCACTGACGTTGTCCAAATAATGTTTTTTTTCTTCCCAAGATGGCGCCCCCACGCGGAAGCCGTTGGCAGTAGCTCTGTCCACTCTTATTTGTTTTCTGTGTTTTACAGTCCTTATATATTTTTTCAAATGACATTTTGATATTTCTTCGTACATTCCTTTTTACCTTACTTTGTACTTTTTACTTTAATGATGAGTGATGAGTATGTTAATACTTTAGTCCTTTTTTTCTGTTTATGTTTCATATGTACTGTTAACGGATGCACTTTTTTATCGTATCTTGTGCTGACACAGCCTAATTTTCAAATTTTTAAAGTCAATGTGGCTCAAAAGTTTGCCCACCCCTGATCTAGCTATAACTAGAACAAAAACTAAAATTGTTTGGTTGTTTTTCTGTCTTTTCATCCATTTCCAAGGTATTCCCGTCCGATCGACATTCGATATTTCTAAAGCCGGCAAGTATGCGGAGGTTCTTCGCCACCTGACCACCATGGCCAGGAGCACCGTGAGAGACGTTGACCCCCAGAATGACCTTATCGTGATGCGCATCAGCACAAAGAATCAAGAAATTATGATTGCACCAGGTAGAACATTACTCATACTCACAAGTCTACTTCCAATTTGGAGAAACTCATTTTTTTTAAACAATTTCTTTTGGCAGAAAACTCCTATCTTCTGATTCTGGTCCAGCAAAAAGTTGAGAAATACACCCGCGCCTGACCATCAGAATTGTTGGTGGGGTTTTTTTGGAACATGGTAATTTATGAGAAATAGTGTTCCCCAAATAAAAGTATATTTTAAATTCATTGGGTTGATTCAAACATGGTCAAATGTTTGTTTTTTGGGTTTTTTTTTTGGACTTGGCTGCCATCCTGCCCAATTAAAATAGATTGGACGTTTATAGTAGTCAACAGCAAAGGATAATCTGAAAAAAAAATATTTATTAGTAACAAAAATCCACCTTTGTTCATGTATTTAAACCAGTTTAGCATTGAGTGACATTTTAAACAATACCTGGTTCTTCCACAAGATGGCAGAGTTTACAAAAGTAATCCACTTTAATTTGTTGTTTTTTTTTTTTTTAATTTTTACTCATTTTCAAATTTAAAATTGAGGATTTATTTGTGTTCATTTAAAAAAAATTGAGATTCTAGATTTAATCAGTAAAAAATCATCCCAAAACTCCTAAATCAAATCAATGCAATCATAAAACAACATTTCAATGCAAATTTATTATTTTAATGTACAGCAATACGTTAATAAATAATTTACTGCAGCTTTACAGTCTCCCTGCCACAAAAAAACATTATTTCAGAACATTTTCAAACAAAATAGGCAGTATTTCCTACATGTATCTATTACTTCAGATTAAAAGCGAATAATTAAAACATTTCAATTAAAAATAATTAAAATCTGGATCCAAAAAAAATGATGCAGAAAAGTTTCCTCAAGGCATCTAAAAAGTAGTCCTGGTTGTCATGACAACCAACCTCCCCATAACTAAACATTTATGCAATAACACCCTATTTTTAAACCTGACCAGCAGTGTTTTCAATGGCTTTTTTTAGTTTTTCCTCTTTTTCGCGGGTGAAATAAAACCACAAAAAACTTGGAAAATTCTTCATCTATCACAAGCACCAGTGTAAAACTTAGGGAGTAAAAAAAATGAACAAAAAAGGCCAAAAAACGTATTGTTTAAGTGCAAAGCCGGCAGTGTTTAGACGCCTGGCGTCGTGAGGTCACCTGTTGCCATGCCCTCCTCTACCCCAGTGCATGCTGGGTAGTGTCAGGCACCTCCTGAAGTGCTCCAGCTGGGCGTGGAGCCTTTCACGCTCCTCTCGCACTCGTTGTTTTTGACTCACCAGCTCCTGGAGGAGGTGACGGGTTGTTATTGGTTGAACTGTTTTTTTGAGTGGTCGCCATTGGCGTCCAATCACATTTTGGTTGGCTTACCGTCATGGTGAGAGAAAGTTGCTCCGCGGTTCGGCTAAGGTGAATGTTTTGCGCTTCTAATCTTTTGCATTGACTGTGTAGAACTTGCCTCTCCACGCTTCGTTCTGTAGGAGGAAAATGGTGGAAATTTAGCTAAAAAAATTAAAAAAATGGATGTAGAATATAACAAAAGCAAAGGAAAAATACATTTTGCTATGTGTAATGTTTCAAAATAGCTTAATGGCTTATCCCAAATAAAAAATATAAACAAAATTAAGTAAGATGATGCAAGAGATCAACATAAAATGAAAGTATTGATTTTAAATGAAAAAAAGTTCAGTAATCCCTCAAATATCGCGGTTAATGTAGACCAGACATGGCTGTGATTATTGAAAAATTGCAAAGTAGGGTCACACCTTTTTAAACATTTTTTAAGTATTATTTTCTTCAGTGCTGAAAGTAAAATGGAAGCATTGATTTTAAAGGAAAAAAAAGTACAGTAATCCCTCAAATATTGCGTTTAATGTAGACCAAACATGGCCGTGATTATCGAAATATTGCGAAGTAAACTCACAACTTTTTATCATTTTTTAAATGATTTTTTTCTTCAGTGTTGAGTCCGAGTAGCAAAAATGGCTTCCGCTTATGAGTTTCAGTGTGGATTAATTAATAGCAGTAGAAAATCGTGAAGTAGTGAATTTGCGCTAATTGAGGGATTACTGTATACTATAGTATAGATTTTGGGGGGGAAAAGACAGTTTCTATTAAAACTCACCATCCACGTAATCATGATAGGCTTGGAAAATGGCTTCGATGCCCTTCCACTTCCTGGGCGGTTCTTCGTCTTCCTCGTCTTCGTCTTCTTCGTCATCCGCGTCTTCCTCGGTCGCTCGATGGCGGGGCCGGAAGCCATTGACCAGCTGAGAGGTGACGTTCGCTCCACTCGTTTTCAGCGGCGAGAAGTCGCGAGGGGCTGCGCTTTCAGTCTTGCTTGAGTTGGAGGCTGCACAAAAATCAAAAATAAAGATAAGAATGAAAGTAACACAAAGAGGGCGCCCTGCTAAACACTTTTTGGTTCAATTATGCTACGATAGACGATTGTGTTGTTGTTATTTGTGCACTTTGCATCTCATTATACTTGTATAATGACAATTAAAGCATGCAATTTAATTATTAAAAGAACATTTCTTTTATGAAAGAGCAAAAAATACATTAAAAATGAAAATGTAATTTTGGAATTAAAAAATGTAAACAAACAGTGATAGAAATTACAAATATGAATAACTATTCTTAAAATAATAGAATGTTCCTATTTACACAGTACATATTCTATTTATTTTACATAATGAGGACTATTTTAAAATATTTGCCAAAAAAATAGCTCTAAAAATTAAAAATATGACTGAATTTATACTTAAAATAATAGAAAAATCCTATTTATATAGTACATATTCTATTTATTTTTCATAATGAGGACTATTTTAAAATATTTGTCAGAAAAACAGTGATAAAAATAAAAATATGAATGACTTTATACTTAAAATAATAGAAAAATCCTATTTATATAGTACAGATTCTACTTATTTTTCATAATGAGGACTATTTTAAAATGTTTGCCAAAAAAACAGCGATAAAAATTAAAAATATGACTGAATTTACACTTAAAATAATAGAAAATTTCTATTTATATAGTACGTATTCTATTTATTTTTTCCTAATATGGGCTATTATATACGTAAAAATTTGCCGTTATCTCATTGGCTGACAAGAAGAAGAAAAAAATGACAACTGTAAGGTTAACAATTTGCTAACATTTGACCTTCTGACCTTTGTGATGTGTTGACTGCAGAACGGCTTGGTGGAAGTGCTGAGCAAAGGCCTCGGGTGTGAATCTCTCCCAGGGACGCACGCCAACGCCACCGCCACCGGGCTCCTTTTTCACGTGACCGTTGTGGACCACTGGCGGCTTTTTGTCGGGGGTTTTGTCGCGGCGGGGTGCCAAAGGCGGGGGCGGTGGGCGGAGACAGTCGCTGTTGTGAGTGGCTTTGCGCAAACAGGGAGGGGAGGGGCTAGGAGAGGGATTGCCGTTTGATTGACAAGAAGGCGGGCTGGACCGGGACTCTGTTGACAGTCAGAAAAAAAGTGGGAGGGGTTTAAAGACGGCCAGGTTAGCGTGCTATTATTTTGTGGGTGTTTTTTGGGGGGGGTGGAGTCAAAATGTTTTGTTGTTTTGAATAAGTCGGACAAAAATATTCGTTAGTTAGGTAATGTGAAAGTAAAAGGTAAGGTCATGAAAAATGGTTGTTAAAATTATTTAGATTAATTACATATATTTTATCACAAACTGCGGATATTACACAATATTCACTTTTTGGGTCTTTTTGAAATTTTAAAAATATAAGAGAGCATTGGCTGTGTTCCCCTTTTAGAATTTGAGTTAGATTTTATATAGAAAAATATATTGTAAATAAATTAGTAGTTTTTTTTTAGTTGGAAAAATACTAAAAAAAAATCCATTAAGAGGCATTTTGAATTTGAATAATGTCTATAAAAGGTTCATCTAAAATCATTTTTAGTTGATAATCCATTAGTTTTGGATTTTTCAAAGATTTATAGTTTGTTATGGTTTGTTTTTAATTTTATTTTGCCAATTTCAGATTTTTAAATCAAAAAAATATAGGTTATCAAATAAAAGAAGTATTTTTTAAAGTAAAAAATGAACTTAAGAAATAAATATAAGGAGTTTTGAACAGATTAGGACATTTTTTTGTTCAACAATATCTCTAAATGACAAATTAGTCTCATCAACTAACCTAATTTTTCAACAATTGTTGATTAAGATTAAAATAAAGACAATATCGACTCATAAAAGTCATGAAATTGAAGATTACAGTGTTTTTTACCGTTTGAGGAGGCGGTGGGACTGCCGTTTCGACAGGGCGGCACGGCGCCGTAACGGATGGTGTCCAACGTCACTGTCTTCTTCTCGATGGCCTTCAGCAGGTCTTCTGTCTTCTCCTTGTCTAGCCGAGGCAGCAGGCAAGACGTTGGAATGAGACTTGCAACCACGGGAATCCGACCCCAAAGTTCATTTACCTTTGCGTTGCCGTGCGCTGACATGCGAGAGCTTGAAGGCCCGTAGGAAGTCCTTTTTTTCCTGCAGCCCGGGGGTGCCGTCCATCTGCTCGGCGGTGTACGGCGTCCTCAGCGAAGGGGGGGACTTCTTCTGCCCGCGCGTGGCTTCCGGTGGCGGCGGTGATGGCGAGGTGCTGCGCTCCCTCATCATCCGCCTCCGCTTTCGCCGTTTGCACTGCAGCAGTTGGTCGCGTTGGGCTAGCGTCACCAGGCCGCACGTGCCCAGAAACGACACTTTCTGTGGGGGAAAGCGAAAAAGAACATCAAACAAGGACAAAACGCCATGGTGTCCAATCACATCTAGATTTGTCAATAGTATTAAAACATGAGCCTTTAAAGTCTTTAAACTGATGGCGAGAAAGAAAAATGAAGCTAGCTAGCTAGATAGCTACATAGATGGATAGCTAGATAGATAGATGGCTAGCAAGATGGATGGCTAGCAAGATGGATAGCTAGCAAGATGGATAGCTAGCTAAAGTCTTCCCTCGACTATCTTGACTTCACTTATCACAAATTCACTTGTTTGCATTTTTTGTGCTATTAATGAATTTATCTATTTTTATAGTTCATTAAAAAGTATATATATTATTATTTTTCGATTATCGCGGCCATGTCTGGTCTACATTAACCACGTTATTCGAGGGAACACTGTAAATGGATAGCTAGATATAGCAGGCATTGCTAGCTAGCTAGAGCTAGCATTTCTAGCTAGCTAGAGCTAGCATTTCTAGCTAGCTAGAGCTGGCATTTCTATCTAACTAGCAAGAGCTATGATTTCTAGCCAGCTAGAGCAAGCATTGCTAGCTAGCTAGAGCTAGCATTGCAAGCTACAGCTAGCATTGCTAGTTAGCTAGAACCTTAGCTAAATTAGAAAAAAAACAAAATACATTCAATAACAAAATAAAAAATAATAATTGGCATCAATTTCAATAAAGATAATAAACAAATAAAAATGTATCTGCTGACTGTTTTCCAACCATGGCTCCAAAATCAGAAGCTAAAAGTACCTCAGAGGACGTGTTGAGCTTGAGTGGCGGTTGCTCCATCACCCTCCTCAGGTGGGCCCTCACCTCTTCTTGGTCGCTTTCGTCATATGAATCGTTCAGGTCGTAGTAATAACCTTGGGACGAGATGGGAGAACAACATGGTGGTCATTCACTCTCTTCCCTCACCCACCTGGCGTCCCTCCCCCCCTCCCTCACCTCCTTGTCTTGCCTCCCGTCTCCTCTTCTCCTCCAAATCCAGCTTGCTGAGGAGTTTCCGATGCTGCCGCAAGGCTTCGTCATACACAGCGGCGGGGGGCTTCCGCCGCTCCCCGCCAGCCCCGGGGTCCGACAGCGGGACGTCGAACCTGGGCCGGGGGGCGTCGGCCCGCCGCCTCCGGAGAAGCTCCTCCTCCTCCTCCGGCGTGGAGCGTCTCTCCGTGGATCCTAGTGGTCTTCCGACTCCTTCCGGGTGGGGGCGCTCGGTCCTGGTCAGGCCGGGAGGGGGGCGAATGGGCGGGGCGGGCTTTCGGCGATCCGCCAAAGACGCCGGGTTCCACAGGGCGGGCGTCGGCGCTTTCGGGGAGATGAGAGGGGGCGGGGCACCCAGGGACGGGGCCGACTCCAGGAATCCTTGCTTTGGAGGAGCTAGTCTGTTTTTCAAAAAAGAAACTGCCTTATATTCGCAAAACTGGCCTCCATTTTGGATCAATGCTAGATTTTTTTAGGGGTTATTCATTATCAAATATGAATAAATGACGGAATATTAATAATAATAAGTCATTTTAATAATAATAATAACCTATTGTCTTTGATCCAGGCCTCCTCACTGGCCCTTGGATTTGCTCCATGGAGGGGGGCCACGGCGTGATGCTTCCCCAGGTGAGAGGGCACCAAGCTGGGCATGGGATGTGGCACGCTGCCCCTGGAGGGGTGGAGGCTTAAGGGTAGAGGCTTGTGTGTCGAGAAAGATAGGGCTTCGGGTTCCTTGGCTTTATCTGGGGATACAGCAACAATAGATACTATCAGCAAAATGATTTGACAAAAAAATAAAAATAATGTTTCATGTTTTTTATATATAAAAAATAAACTAATGATGAATTAAATCAGCTATATACTCTTGTAAGGCCCTCGAACATGACTATAGAGTGGATTTTGTTCCCTAGAATTTAACATTTGCCAATGACAGACGTCCAATTCCCATTGACGGCGCTAGACGACCAATCCATTTTGACGAGCGCCGTCAATGGCGGCCAATCAGTGCGCAGAATGATGAACTAATGATTTTTTTTCATGTAAAACATGCTGTAAAACACAAAAAAACATAAGAGTGGACAGAGCTACTGCCAATGGCTGCCACATAAACAGTGCCATTATTGTGAAAAGTGTAAAAAAATAAAAAAATAGTTTGGCTTTTATTTACTGCTCGCCATATGATTGCTGCTGCGCAGAGAAGACGCAGCTTAGAGGGATCATTGACCAATCATTGCGCAGAATGATGGACTGATGATTTTTTTTCTCGTGATGTTTTTCCACACGTGATATGGTGCTCTATAAATACATTTGACGAGTAGCATATACCATGTCGCTCGTCCTCCGACCTCCCGGGCGGCCCCTCGGCCAGGTACCCGCGGCCCTCGACCGCCCTGGCCATCTGCCGCTGTCGTTCCCTCAGCCTCTCCTTCTGTCTGTCCATCTCCTCTTCTCTCTCACGTTGGCGAAATTCGTTCTCCATCTGCAGCCTGCGGGGGAGGTTGAGAAGCGTGAGAGGGCGGGGCTTCGCACCGACGAGGGATGCGGCGCCGGGGCCGTTACGGAGTGCGTCCGCTCCCTCCGTCGCACGGCGGGGGAAATCGTCCGTACGCGGCGTGACTGAGCGAGAACAGATGAACGCTTAATGGGAAACGGCGGGGGAAAGTGGGGGGGGGGGGGGGGGAGTGCATGATGGTACCTAACGGTGCACGTTAAGAGGGGGAGGGGCTTAGAAGGGGCGCAGGAGCTATTACGGAAGAAGATGACAAACAGCGTTGTGTGTAAAGAATTCCCCGGAGTAGCCAGCTGCACTGTTGTTTTGTCAAAAAAAGGAAGGAAGCCTTATAAGCAAGTACTTGGCGAGAAAGAGCTATTTTATTTTTTTATTTTTTTGGGGGCTATTCATTTCTATGTGGAGATAATTGGCTCATTTATTTATTGGAAAATGTTCACAAGTAATGAATTGGACGAACCATTTTTTGGGGTGGGGGGTTATTTCTATTATTTTAAATAGTAAAATGGGGTGCTGGAGCATATCCCAGCTGACTCCTAGCACTGAATCAATGGAATTTGTATTTTTTTATTCATGCATTTTCTGAACCACTTTATCCTCACTAGGCTCGCAGGGGGTGCTGAAGCCTATCCCAGCTGACTTCTAGCTCTGAATCAGTGGAATTTGTATTTTTTTTTTATTCATGCATTTTCTGAACCACTTTATCCTCACTAGGTACGCAAGGGGTGCTGGAGCCTATCCCAGTTGACTCCTAGCTCTGAATCAGTGGAAATAATATTATTTTAAATATTAATTCATTCATTTTCTGAACCACTTTATCCTCACTAGGTACGCAAGGGGTGCTGGAGCCTATCCCAGTTGACTCCTAGCTATGAATCAGTGGAAATTATATTATTTTAAATATTCATTCATTCATTTTCTGAACCACTTTATCCTCACTAGGCTTGCGAGGGGTGTTGGAGCCTATCCCAGCTGACTCCAAGCCCTTAATCAGGTGGAATTGTATTATTTTAAATATTCATTCATTCATTCATTCATTCATTCATTCATTTTCTGAACCGTTTTATCATCCACACAGGTGGACCGATCTGGATTCGAACCCAAGACCCCTCAGCTGTGAGGCCGAACCAGGTTGTATATTAATTCGAAATAAAATAGCATTCTCAATATGAATAATAAGTGAAAAAGTGAATAAAAATGAAAATAAATTAATAAATTTTAAAAAGCCTTGCCTCTCGGCTAGCGCGCCGTGGTTGAGCTCTCCGGGGTAATGAGCGCCGGGCAGGTGCAAATGGAGGCCTGAAGGATGCAAAGGGGGGAAGGCAGCAGCGCCCCCACCAGGCAGGGAGTAAAACTGCGACCTCAACGCGGACAGACACAAGGATTCTTCCATTCTAATGACGAGACGGGATAAAAATAAAGACTCAATCAGCATTTGATACAGTACGTATGAGCTATAAAGTCAGGTGGAACCGGATTAGACCGCATAAAATGATACCTGGGTAAAGAGAGGGGGTGGTGCAAGAAGGCGGGATGGTAGTAGGCAGCGGCCACCGAGGGGTCAAGGCCCAGAGGCGCCGAGGTCAACCGGAGGTCGTCCGGGGTGGCGAAGGGACGCAGTGCTCGTAGGTAATCCTCGGGGATGCTGCCCGAGGGGAGCATCTGGCCAGGTAAACTGCACAACACACACACACACACTTAGTTTCATTCATTTCATTACTCATAATTGCAGTTTAAATTAAAACTGTACAAATGTATGTGATTACCGTATTTTCACGACTATAAGGCGCACCGCATTATTAGGCGTCAATGAATGACACATTTTAATGTTTTTCCATATATAAAGCACATCTGGGGATACAGCAACAATAGATAGTATCAGCAAAATGATTTTTTATTCTTTTTAATAAATAATTTGTCATTTTTTATACATAAAAAATAAAGTAATCAATTAAATCAGTATTTTCACGACTATAAGGCGCACTTAAAAGTCTGAAAATTTCTCCAAAATAGACAGAACGCTTTATAATCCAGAGTTTTTTTTTGCCAATTTCCCAAATACGGGATGAAATAAAATTTGAATCTAATCTAATCTAATCTAGAATAAATAGCGGTCATCCTCATCTGAGTTTCTGCATTCTGGGGTCCTGCATGTGGACTTTTTGTGTTTAGCTCCAGTATTTTAACTAGGTCTACAATGTCTTCTGTGTCTGTCTTGCTTGAAATTCCCCAAATACGGATGAAATAAAATCCTAATCCCATCTAAATTAAATAATGATCATCCTCCGCTGAGGTTCTGTATTCTGGGGTCCTGCATGTGGACTTTCTGTGTTTGGCTCCAGTTTTTTAACTAGCTCTACAATGTCTTCTGTGTCTGTCTTGCTTGAAACTTCCCAAATACGGGATGAAATAAAATCCTAATCCAATCTAAATTAAATAATGATCATCCTCCGCTGAGGTTCTGTATTCTGGGGTCCTGCATGTGGACTTTCTATGTTTGGCTCCAGTTTTTTTTAACTAGCTCTACAATGTCTTCTGTGTCTGTCTTGCTTGAAATTCCCCAAAAACGGGATGAAATAAAATCCTAATCTAATCTACACACAAATATTGGTCATCCTCACCTGAGATTCTGCATTCTGGGGTCCTGCATGAGCGGACTCGGGGCGAGTCCAAAGGGATGAGGCAGCGGCGTCCTCTTCTCTTGCGTCGGGCGTCCTCCGAACCTGGGGACGCTCTGCTCTACCTAAACGAGGACAGCACGCAAAAAAAACTCAGCGTTAAACGTTCCTGAGCCACTCTGTACACCAAAACAAATCCTCGACGGCGCCGACTTTGAATGTCCTTTTCACGTATTTGAATGCGGCGCCCCATGCAAAAGACAAGCAAATGAGACCGGTTTTATTTCCTTTTGCCGACGCCCTCCAAATGCAAAGTCGGCGGCGACCAATCTCCGCCCGGCAACATTGGAAAAGAGAGAGGAGAGCTGGCCTTTAGTCTCTTCCTTTTTTCCTTTCAATTCTACTCGCCGCCTCCCTCCTGTTATGCCCGGCAGGTTGAATAGAAGACCACCCCCCCCCTCCCTCGGAACCCCCCTTAGCGCCCCAAAGCACCCCCCCCCCCCCCCCCAGCCACTGAGGAGACTTTGTGAAGGCGGAGAAAGGCGGCTCTGATCCGTAGGGGGGGTTTAGCCTTTTTGTATTGTCTAGGGAGGGGGGGCTCGTCCACAAGTAAACATCTTGAGATACACACAAGGCCCTCTTCATGTCTCGGTGCCTGGCGGACAGGCGGCGGATCATTTCGCGCTCAATGGCGGCCATATTGACGGCCATGGGCGTCTAATTCTGTCAAACCTCTCACTCAAAAGGGATTGGATGTCTAGAGCCAATGTTATCATTCAGTTCATGTTCATTTAGAAAAGTAAATGTAAAATAGTATTGGTTTGAATGCTGGTGTATTTTAATACATGTATTGGTCTAAAGTGGTTATTTTCTTTATATGTACATTAATTAATTCAATTACAATGGATTAATTAATGAAGATAATTCAGTTAACATTGTTTGGAGGACTATTCATTTTTAACGTGTATTTGTTTATTATGTATAAATATTTTTTATAATTATGTATATTTGTATTTATTTTATAATTATGTATATTTGTATTTATTTTATAATTATGTATATTTTATTTATTTTATAGTGATGTATATTGTCATTTATTTTCTAAGTATGTATATTTTTATTTATTGTATAATTATGTATATTTGTATTTATTTTATAATTATGTAATTTTTTATTTATTTTATATTCATGTATATTTTTATTTATTATATATTTATGTATATTTTATTTATTTTTTAATTATGTATATTTTAATTTTTGTTATTTATATCATTTAATGATATTTTGTAATTGTTTATACTATCTACTACTTTATTCATTCCTTTATTTTTTTAACATTATTTATTGGACATATTCAATTATATAAATGAATACTTTAACATTTAGATTTTAAATATTTACTTATAAAATTGTTTTATTCCATTAGATATTATTTTACATGTTTTAGTTGTTTTTAAAATACTTTTTAACAACTACAGTAAAATTATGTTATCATTTTAGTGATAAATTAATATCATTTAATTGGTCATATTTGAAATAGTCATTTTAATATTGCATTTTTTCTTATTTTAATTCATTGTAATGTGTTTTCTCCCCAATATTATTCAATACATTAATTTCTAAAATTTTTACACGTTTTTTTTCAGCGACCATTCCTTTGGACTGGTCGCACATCTCTGGTTATCAGCAAGATAAATTACTTTGGGTCGACTTACCTGTCGTCCGTCGGCCCTCCACGAACCGTTACTGGTCTTGCTGGGCGCGATAGCCACCACTGGGGGCGTGGTGGGGATGGGGGCGTGGCCTCGAGCCTGGACGGAGGCGGGCCCTAGCGACGCCCGCTTTGGGGTGCCGACCGGCGATCCGCGGCTGGTGACGGGCGAAGACACGGGTGACGACTCGGCGCTGAAGGCCAAACCTGGAAGAAAAAAAAAAAGAACACATTTCATTGGTTAATAGGCCTCTCGCTGTGATTGGACGTCGGTGGCAAACTTACCTCTAGGGTCCTCGGCCTGTTTAGCCAATTTGCGCAAGGCGGCGGCGAATCCGGAGTTGGCAGACTGTCCGGCGAGTGTGCTCCCATTGGTCAGAGGGCTGAGGGGGCTGACAGTGGCGGTGCTGCGGGTCGCCGTGGAGACCATTCCTAATGACGCCGACTTGGTGGACTCATGGCTCATGCCTGATAAAACACATATGGGATGCACATTGTAGCATTTTAGGATCATTTCAATACTACTATCAAGTATGAAGGTTTTCCTCCAGTGGGAATGTTTTTGGGATGTTCAATTCATTTTTTGTCCCGCTTATCCTCACGAGGTTCGCAGGGGTGCTAGAGCCTATCCCAGGGGTAGGCAAACTTTTGGGCCCGGGGGCCATATTGACTTTAAAAATGTGACAGATGGGCGGGGTCAGCACAAGATAGGATACATATAAAAAAGTGCATCCGTTAACAGTACATATGAAACATAAACAGGAAAAAAGGATGAAAGTATTAACATACTCATCACTCATCATTAAAGTAAAAAGTATAAAGTATAAAGTCAAGTCAAAAGGAATGTATTAAGAAATATTAAAATGTCATTTAAGAAAAGATAAAACACCAAAAACAAATAGGAGTGGACAGAGCTACTGCCACTGGCTTTCGCATGACGCCGCCATCTTGGGGAAAAAAAATACATTATTTGGACAACATCGGCGGGCCAGATTAAAAAGCCTAACAGGCCCGTATGTGGCCCACGGGCCGTAGTTTGCCCATCCCAACCAGAAAGCTTAAAAAGACAAACCTGCCAAATTGGGCCATTTTCTGGCAATACTATCCAAAGCAGTAAATCAAGGTTGCCAGGTTGAGAGAAAATAAGCACTTTTCTATCCGTTATTGCAACATGATGTCACGCTAGGACCCAAAACAAATGTCCCTCCGGCCAATTAGGCAGATCTTGAACCCAGAATCTATTGATTAGCAAGCGGGCCCACTCAGTGGAGGAAGACAACCTTTGTCCCAACCCCCCCAAGCCCTTCCCCAAGCCCCTCCTTTAACCCGCTCACTGACCCACTAATGTTAATTACAGCTGGAATTAGCCAGCCCCCCCCCCCCCCCCCCACCACCACCACTCCACTAACCCCGCCCTCCCCTCCGCCCCCCACGCTCGCCGGGTACCGCCATGACCTCATTACGAGCGCACGCGAGGAATAAACACTCGTAAAAATGGCGTTTAGTTTTGTTAAAGCGGCGGCTGTTAAAAAATACATTTTTTAAAAATGGCAAACAGGTTGCTATGCTAATTAAGACATTTCATTAGTATTAATATTTTTTATTTGTTTTTACAAATGGGTTTATGTGGGCTTTCGTTTTAATTTATTATATATATCATATATATATTTTGTAGAATTTTTTAGGGAGATTTTATCATTCAAAATGATAAAAAATGGGTCTTATAGATTCAATTATGTTGTAATTTTAACTCATTTAGTGTTTGAAATCATTTTTTGTCCGTTTTTGTCTTTTTTGTCCACCAAAACATAAAAATGTCCGTTTTCGGATGATGTGACATAATAAATATCATATAATAAATCAATTCTTCATATCATTAACTGCTCTAAAAGCTAAATATCATATAATAAATCAACTATTCTTACTATTAACTACTCTAAAAGCTATGCTAATTCCATTTAGCCTATCAATGGCTTTTTACATGAATTGTTAGCATTAGCTAAGCAGATTGAACATTTAAAAATAGTCTTTTAATTACATTTTTTAACTCAATAACAAGCAAAACAAAAGACAATTTGCTCTTTTCAAAATTATTAAGTGATATGATAAAGCCTCATTTCAAAAAATGTATTTAAATTGCTAAATCATGGCATTATAACCCTATTTTCTCTAAAAATCTACTGACATTGCCAAATAATGTTATATTACAGTAAATAACAACACAGCTAAGTAATGCTACTTCCATTAGGTAGCATACTATACATACTACTCCTTTTTATCCTCACTATTCACTTCACTCTGTCCCCTTAAAAACCTTATTCTTTCGCATCAGTCCATCCATTCCGTCCCTCCCATCCAAAACAAATGGGACGTCCATCACCGTCAAAGGCGACCCATCATTAAAAAGCACTCTTTTTTTCTCATTTCTCGTTGGACAAAAGCCAATAAGAACGGCACGCCACTTGCTATTTTGGCTTCTTTCTGTCTGTGGCCACAATCTCGCTGACGGATTCCCTTGATAGTCCACAATCACACACACACACACACACACACACACACTTATACACACAGACACACACACACACACACACATTTGATAGTAACATGCATGTGTGCATAATTGAAAGACGCAAAGACTCACCCTCCTGCTCACTCTTGCGCTCGTCGTCGTTTATCCACTCTCTCTCTCTTTCCCTCCTTCTCTCTCTCTTTCTCTCTCAGCCTTGCAGCTGCCATGTGGTCACGTGATCTCTTTTTTTCATCTCCTCCTCCCCTCCATCCACTAGCATCCCCCTTTTCCTCCCCCTTTTCCTCCCCTTCTTCCTCCCTCGTTGTGGAGTGTCACTCAATCCATCTTTCCACTTCTCTCTTTTCCTGAAAGTGCGCCTGTCATCCTTCCTTCCTTCCTCCCTCCCCTTTGTCTTCCTTTTTCTCTCTCCTCCTTTTCTTTTTTTCATCCCTCCTCCCACTTTGGCTGCCCTTTCTTCCTTTTCTTCCTTTTCTTTCTTCATCCAGGAGAAAAAAAAAACAAGAAAGGAAGGAAGGAAGCATCCTGTCTTATTCATTATTCCTTCCTTCCTTCCTTCTTTAGACCCTTTGTTCATCCCTCGTTCCTACCTCCCCCCTCCCTCTCTCTCTCCTGTCATTCCTTCCTCCATCCCTCCTTCACCACTTCCATTTCTTCCTTCCCTTTTTCCTCCTTTTTTCCTCCTTTTCTCCTCCTTCATTTCTCCCAAGTGTGTTTAAAAGCACCATCCATCCATCACTGTCTCTCTTGCTCTCTCTCTCTCTCTTTTTCTCTCTCTTTTTCTCTCTCATTTTGGGACCGAGACGAGAAGGAGTAGACGCAGTTGTCGGCTACCGCCGGTGACCTTTAACCCCTCCCCTTTGACCTTTGACAAGGAGGTTAGCTAACATTTCGGGGGGGAATAAAAACAGAAAAAGTCAAGCTACCCATAAGTTAGTTTTTCTTGTTTTAAAGGGGCATTAAGTCAATAATTGACAGGAGTCGCGTTCTTATTGGATGGAATGGCGCAGTGTTTCAAAACTTTTGACAGTGGATTTCCTTATGTCAGGGGTGTCAGACTTGGGTTGGTTCGCGGGCCGCTTTAACGTCAACTTGATTTCACATGGGCCGGACCATTTTTAGGTATAATATTTAGATTATTTGGTTATAAATGGATTAAAAGAACTGGATTAAAAGCCCTGAATATTCAGTTTTCTCATAGGTCTAAAACAATGTTTATTTTAGCTTTTAAAATATATTTTTAGATTTTACAAAATGATTTTTGAACTAAAAACACAGAAAAATGGATTAAAAAATGACAATTATCGATTTAAAAGGGGGAAAATTCAGGGAATTTAATATACATTTTTTTCAATAAATCGATTAAAATAACTGTATTAAAAGCCCTGAATATTCACTTTTTTTGTATTTACAAAACAATGTTTATTTTAGCTTTTTTTAGATATATTTTTAGATTTACAAAATGATGTTTTAACTAAAAACTCATAACATTGAAAAAAATGTCAATTATTGATTTAAAAGCGGCAAAATCAGGAAATGTATTATACATCTATACTCTTCCTTTTAATTTGATCCTAAAACAGAAAGTCAGCACTCATAATTTACTTTCCCGGGCCACACAAATTCATACAGCGGGCCACATTTGGTCCCCAGGCCGCCACTTTGACACCAGTGCCTATCTCATTCAAACCAAGGCCCAAATAAAACAAAATAAAAAATCTTATTTCCAAACCAGCCCATTCATCAACTCAGTTAGCTAACCTAGCTAATCATCTGTTGCGTCCCCAAACACAGTCGCTCATGGCTAGCTCCGCCCATTCAAAGCTGATTGGTTGTCCACGCTGGTACGCAAACTATTACAGTCCATACATGGTAGCCAAGAGAACAATAGCAGAGCTCAGCATGGTGTCGTAGAGTTGAAAATGTTGTGTCAGTCCTTCTTCTTCTTTCCCAAAAGGACGCTCGCCCGACAGGGGAACAAAAAGGGGGTGCATAACCCGCATCAGCCTTATTAAGAGCAGCCTGCGTTTGTGTTCAGGGAGAGGTGATTAGGGTGGAGGAGGAGGAGGAGGAGAAAGAGGAAGAGGAGGAGGAGGGAGGTTGCCACTCCAGAGGCATCAGCGCGGTGGAAAAGTGTGTGTGTGCGTGCCAGGTTTGAAATCCATTAACCTTGTCTCTTATACAATATTCCCTCGATTTCCGCGCTTAATCCGTCCCATAACCACCCGTATTTAGTGAATTTCTGTAGTAGTACGAGCCATAAATATACACTATAGCATATAAGTAATATTGGGATTTAAAAAAAAACTTCCAAGTCTATTATTAGTCCCTTTGCCAATGTATAACTTGTTACATATACTAGTGCTATCAAATGTAATGAATGTACTGTATATTGGACTTCGTGATGTATTTTATGACTGGGCTTAACTAAACTATATGCTATTGTGTAATAATTTATATCCCATTTTAAATGAAACAGATTAAAAAAGTCAACAATTATTTTAATTTAAGACAAAAAACAAAAATACTATATATAGTGTATTTGTTTTTTGTCTTAAACAAAAATAATTGTTGACATTTTTAATAAATAAAATCATAAGCAAATGTTGGTGACTAAAATATATATATATTTTTTTATGTATATATATATATATATAGATAGATATATATGTATAGATATATATATTTAGATATATATATATACTTTGAAAAGTCAATAATTACTTTATTTTAAGACAAAAAATAAATATACTATATATATAATAAAATAATTTTTTTTTTACTTTTTTAATCAATAAAATCCTAGAAAAAAATGTTGTTGACTAAAATATATATATATTTTATGTATATCTTTATAATGGTATTTTGTCTTAATCTAAAATAATTATTGACTTTTTAAAGTATATATATATATATATATATATATATATATATATATATATATATATATATATATATATATATATATATATATATATATATGTATATATATATATATATAAATACACATAAAAATATATAAATATATATTTTAGTCAACATTTTTTTATTTATGAGCAATGGTGAGAAAAGCTAAATTAAAAAAAATATAGTCAAAAAAAAATCACAAAAAAATTGCATGTAAAATGAAGCCCTAGTGGAACAATTGAGATATTACACATAAAAAAACACTGAATTGTTCCTCAGGGCTCAATCTCAGATCCCCTATCAATCAATAAAAGTACTATATTTTCTCTAAATAAACACTCCGCCTCCTCCAACCCAACAGACACCCACAACTTCTCCCCGTACACATCAAAAACGAGTAAAAGTAGCCAAATATATCCCAACATCTTAAAGTAGCCCGTAATGGCGGTCGGTCCGAGCGCCGTCGGGGGCAGTTAACACTTTACGACCATCCATAAACAACGCGCTGCTCTCCAAACGGTCCCGTAAGTGCACATAAATGTCCGAAGAAAAGCTAAAAAAAAAAACAAAAAAAACGCAGGGGTAAAGGTGATCTTCCTTTCCACGGGCCAATCAGCTGACTCGGTGGACTTTACGCAGGGTGAATACATGCGTGGCCCCCCCTAGGGGGGGCAAACAGCCAGCGCGCATTTGTGCCGCTGGGATAAATGGAGCAGAAAAAGCAGCCAGTGTAAGAAGCAACACCTCCAGCGAAAGCAGACAATTAGGACGCCGAACCACTGAGTCGTGGATCTACGGGTTCCGGTTATGGTCAGAAAATTTTCCAACTGGGAGAACTGGGGTTCAATCGGGGCCGGTTTTTGCTATGGGCAATGTGGGAGAGTGCCTAGGGTGCCATTCATTTAAAGGGCGCATGAGATGTTTCTGGTAATTATTATGCTAGTTGTCAAGACTGTTATCCTTCAAGGCCAAGTCAAATTAGCGGTATGGACAGTCATAATTTTCGGAGGGGTGCCCCCTAGTGGGGAAACTTTTGGGCCCGGGGGCCACATTGACTTTAAAAATTTGACAGATGGGTCCCGGGTCAGCACAAGATATGATACAGATAAAAAAGTGCATCCGTTAACAGTACATATGAAACATAAACTGGAAAAAAAGGGCTAAAGTATTGACATACTCATTACTCATCATTAAAGTAAAACGTATAAAGTACAAAGTAAAGTCAAAAGGAATGTATTATGAAATATTAAAATGTCATTTAAAAAAAGATGGAGGGGCTGTAAAATACGAAAAACAAATAAGAGTGGACAGAGCTACTGCCATTGGGGCCATCTTGGGATATTCTTTTAAAAAAACATTATTTAGACAACGTCAATGGGCCGGATTAAAAAGCCTAGCGGGCCGTATGTGGCCCGCGGGCCGTAGTTTGCCCATTCCTCCCCTTGTGTTAAAAATGTGTATAAATTTGGATTTTGATTTCGAACTGAAACACATTTCTGAAAACCAGCTGACTTCGGGGACTAGACGGAAGACACCATGAATCAGCCAATCACAGGACACAAAGGACAACCAATCATAGCTAAGGGGCAATTTAGCATATAATTAGCCTAGCATGCATATTTTTAGAATGTAGGAGGAAACTAAAGTACACAGAGAAAACCCACATAAGCCCAAGTAGAAGATACAAACACTACACAATAAGGACCAACTTGGGATCGAACCCACGACCACAGAAATGCAAGCCGATAAGAGCTAACCACTACTCCAACGTGCCACCAGGTGAAAAATGGGGATACTGATTTATTTGTTGGTTTCTTGTTGTTTTAATTTTGATGATAATGTCTAAATATTTAAATTTATGGGGTGATTGAAATGTAGGCATGGAAAAGAGAGGGTGCCGTAGACAAGTCTTGCTCTCGTGTGTCAACATGAGAAGATGGAGGATGATTAAAGTGATTGGAGGTTGACTGGGTAACCCTTGCAGAGCAGCTGGTGCACGGACGCTCATATGGCGCATGTGTGCAGGCTCGCTCGCGAACGCTCGGCTGGCCGGTGGCGTCCGCCTGTTTGACGCCGACAATACAACAGCGGCTGTTAAAAGTCCCGGGGGGTGCCGGCGAGCGTCTCGTCCGGAGACGGAGAAAGGCACGCTTTCTTATTCCAAGATAAACAAATCATGATTAAATTATGGTTAAATTAGGCTGGAATTTAATTTTTTTACAATTATTTAGGGGTATTTTATTCAAGTATTTATGTGTAATTATTGTACAAAAAAGCTATCTTTTAACGTCTTTCCTCAAAGTAAAATGAAGGAAGATGTACTGCTGCAATTGATTACTGCCTTTAAAATTAAATTACATAAAAAGCAAACACTAAACAACAGATTATTTTTTCTACGTTTTTTTATAAATAAAGTTTTTTATTGAATAAGTGGTTTTGTCATTATAGTTATTTTTAAGATTTTAACGTATCAACTCAAAATAGTCTCTTAATTTGGTAATACACTAGTTGTCAATTACTCAATGAATCTAACACATAACTGGGCAAACTACGGCCCGCGGGCCACATATGGCCCCTTAGGCTTTTTAATCCGGCCCCCCGACGTTGTCCAAATAGTTTTTTTTCTTCTTGACTTTGTACTTTATACTTTTTACTTTAATGATGAGCGATGAGTATGTTAATACTATAGTCCTTTTTTCTGTTTATGTTTCATATGTACTGTTAACGGATGCACTTTTTTATATGTATCCTATCTTGTGCTGACCCCGGCCATCTGTCAAATTTTGCCCACCCCTGCTCTAACATCATTTTGGCGAACCCATCCATCCACCTGGCGAGGCGCGTGTTTGACATCCGTTAAATGACGTGTACCACCAACGGCAGTATTTGTTTATTCAGCAACAGGCCCAACAGGAAAGATAACGAACATGGAGCGGAAGCAGCCCAACACAAAACGTCAACAAACATCCGCCATGAAAATTCTCCAATGGGATGTTCTCAACCATGATTTCACAATAAAAGCCAGCTCATAGTCACCTTTGTGCATTTTGTCCACTCAAAAATGACAACAACAACAAAAAGATACATCAACTTATTTCTTTTATGAAGTGTATAGTTTCTTTCTACCAAAAAAATGACATGTTGTAGTAAACATTATTCAAGCCACTTCCTGTTGTGGTACTTGCATACTTCAGTGTACTTGAATATGCTCGTACTCATCATTTTTTTTTGTCTTCACATGAATTTTCAGCATGAAGTAACTCAGAAATACTCAAAAAACATGAGGAAATAAACCAAAATACCCCAAAATTGAAGAATAAAGACTACATCACCCAGAAATAACACAAAATTGACCAGAATTGACATGAAAATCAAGTAAAACCAGCAATAAACCCAAAATCCCTCAACCTAACCTGGCAACGAACCAAAAATAACAGGAAATGACCCAATATAAACAGGAAGTGACCCAACAATGACCCAAAATGAACCTGTAAACGCCTTAAAATCAGAAAAAATGTCCATTTCACTTACATAATGCACTTAAATTCATTTTAATGAACATTTAAATCATTTACCAACCTTTTTATACACAATACCATTTTTTAAACCAAAAACCAATTATTAAAAGAGACTTATTCTCCTAAAAAACGTCAACTTTTGAATTGCTATCCACTTTAATGGCAATTATCCCTTAAAAGAATCCATCTTTTAAAAAAAATCACTCAAAATTAAAAGTAAAAATAACCTTTAACCCAAAAATACACCCAAAATTTTGATCTAATCATCAAAAACAACAACAAAAAAGCATCCATCTTACCACAAACAAAATCCCTTTCAAGCCATCCACAATGAAAAAAAAACTCTACCCTGAAAATCTCCCAAAAAAAAAACCTTAAAGTCACGGTCACAAAAATGCACCAAAAAACGTCCGACTCACCGGCTGGAACGACGCGGAGACAAAAGCACCAGCGTTAGCCCATCTTGACAAAACACAGCGGCTCGCTCGCTCCGATGACGGAAGGACAACGGAGACAGAGACGGCGGAGGAAGGAAAGAGGGAGGACACAAAAAGAGAGAGAGAGAGAGAGAGAGAGAGAGAGGGTGGGGAAGCCAACACCTGCTCCACTCACGCTCCCAGGGGGGAACCACGGATGGATGGAGAGAGGAGGGAAGATATCAACCCCCCCCCCCCCCCCCTCCCACCCTTGGTCCAGTCCAGTCCCCACCCCCCAAAAAGCTAGCAAACATTACTGCCGATAGCTCACAAGACACTGGAGACATCATAAGACAATCTGAGACGTATTGACAGGCAAAGCCAGAAAGTACAACAGATTTTTGTGGCCAAATTGGACGTCCATTGCCGTCATTTTCATTTTTTTCCCTTTGATTTCAACATTTATTCATTATTTTGGGAATTAAAATATTCATTTTCAATTTTTCTATAAAGCTGGCTAAGCCAAATGATGAAAAAAGTGTGACTTATAGTCCGGAAAATACGCCAGGTCTAGTATTTTAATTTTGCTATGCAATTTTTTGTTTTAATGACCCGAAAATAGCCATTTGCAATATATACAATTGATTAATTTATTTGATTACAATAATATTGTCTAATTCCATGAATGACAACTAGCCAAGTCGGAGCTTCTGCCATCTAGTGGCCAAGCATTAAAGTCTCCCCAAGCAAACATCGAAAAAAAAGTGCACATTATAGTCCGGAAAATACACCACACATTTTTAATTACCCCCAAATAGCCATTTCCAATATATACCATGGGGTAAAATATTATTATCCCATTACATGAACGACAACACCCCAAATCGAAGCTTCTGCCCCCTAGTGGCCAGGCATGCAAATCCATTGCCCTCAGTGGCGCGTCATTGTCCAAAAAAAATCATTCATTTCCAATATTTCCATAAACCAGGCCAAGCCAAACGATGAAAAAAGTGCACATTATAGTCCAGAAAATACACCAAGTCTAATATTCTAATCATGCCACGCCTTTTTATTTCAATTACCCCAAAACAGCCATTTCCAATATATATAATGCAGTTAAATATTACTATTACCCCATTCCATGAACAACAACACACCAATTCCAGCTTCTGCCATCTAGTGGCCAAGCATTAAAACCCCCTCCTCTCTTATTTCCCACGGCACCACCCCGAACATTTGCCAGCTCCTTTTTGCCACGTCTCCACATTCCCCTTAATTACCCGCCACAAAAGCTGGAGGCGCTGGAAGGAGGCGGCAAAACAAGGGCTCTCCTCCATTCTCTCTTCCAACCCACACATAAAAAAAAATAAAAAAAACCTCAAGAGGGAGTGGGGGGGCCTTGGCGTAGCCCACCCGACATGATTTATGGTCTTCCCGCAAACTGGCGGCCTCTCCGAGGTGGGCAGTGTCTCACCTCCATCCTCTGTGAGTGGCGCAAATTCGGGCGAGTGATGGATCGTTCACGTCGCCCGGGTCGATGTCCGGCGCACGGTGGCGTGTATTGTTGGGGGGGGGGGAGGGGCTTTGGGGGCTGTCCAACCCCCTCCACTATGTAAAAGAGGGCAATGGCACACAGACTATTATGAAGCGTGGCAGTAATAGTAGTCGCCGGGCAGGATAGAGGAGAGAGCCTCAGGAGAGCCGCTCATTAGCCTATTCCTCCCTCATAAAGGCTTCTATCCGTCACCCTCGCGCACGACCTGTCAGGTGAGCTTAAGCTGACAGTTGGCTCGATAAAATGGGGAGAGGTGGTTTATGGGAAGGAGGTGGGTTTTGAAATAGGTAAGGTGGGTGAGAGGTTGTGGGGTGATCTATATGGGGGTATCTCGACTTAGAAAATTTGGCAGAAAAGGGAGAAATTATTTTTTAAATTATTATGGAGTGGTAGATGAGAAACGTGCATGTAAACACATAAGCTAACGACTTTATATTATTTTATATTTAGTTGTTAGTGCAGGGGTGGGCAAATTTCTGGGCCCAGGGGCTACATTTACTTTAAAAATGTGACAGATGGGCGGGGTCAGCACAAGATACGATACATATAAAAAAGTGCATCCGTTAACAATACATATGAAACAAAAACAGAAAAAAAGGACTAAAGTATTAACATACTCATCACTCATCATTAAAGTAAAAAGTATAAAGTACAAAGTCAAGTAAAAAGGAATGTATTAAGAAATATTAAAATGTCATTTAAAAAAAAGATAGAGGGACTGTAAAACACCAAAAACAAATAAGAGTGGACACAGCTACTACCACTGGCTTCCGCGTGACAGCGCCATCTTGGAAAAAAAATATTTGAACAACGTCGGCGGGCCGGATTAAAAGGCCTAGCGGGCCATATGTGGCCCGCGGGCCATAGTTTGTGGATTAGACGCACTGCAAGATAACGCTAGAATGATTTCCTGACCCGTGCATGGACCACTTCTGTATGTCCATATCATGATATAACCTTAACGGCAATATATAATCATTACCGTGACCCTCATATCAGCTCGCGAGTCCATGCCACTGTACTACAAAATACGCACAAATAGAAAGTCTGTGTGTCATAGTTGTAACAGCCTACAATACATAACACACACACACACACACACACACACACACACACACACGTAAAGAAGCACTAATCCTGTTTATTAGCGGCACCCTCCATCTCCGCACTTTCCCATTTGCGTCTTATCCGGCCGGCGCTCATTTTCTCCCTCTCTGGTGATCCGCCGCCTTTGCGCAAACAACAAGCGGCACACATGTGTGCTTGTGTGTGTGTATGTGTGTGTGTGTGTGGGTGTGTGTGTGTACGTTGCACTTTTGCCGCCTCCACCACGGAGAGAATTACCTTCCCTTTGTTAGTGTGAAAGGGTCGCTGCCTCTACCATCTGTGCAGCGTGCTCGTTTGGCTCAGCGAGTTCTACCAAGACAACACACCTTTCAGTGGCATTTTTTTAAGGCTCTTTTATCAACCTGTCTATGATGAATAAACCCTCACCTCAGAAACTCACACTGCCAAAAAAATGCCACTCGACAAGTTATGTTTTGGAATCAAAATCAGGCAAATGTAGGTCGTCATTTTCAAGCTAATCATCTGTTCATTCATTTTCTATAGCGGTTATCCTCAAAAAGGGTTGCGGGGGGTGCTGGAGACTATCCCAAGACTACACCCGAGAACAACAGGGCGCGAGAAGACAAGGGACAACCAATCATAGCTAGGGTTAGGCCATTTTAGGAAAGTGGAGTACCTGGAGTAAACAAAAGCCCACCTGGGATTGATCCCTCGACCCCCAAACTGCGAAGCAGACAGCGTAACCACTTCACCACCGTCCCAACCCAATCCATTCCCCCAATAAAGCAAGTCCACTGATTCCTCTCAGTCCTGACTCCGCCTCTTTCTCCAGATGGGCGTCAAAGAGGAGCAGCTTGCTGTGGTCAGGCCAATTATTTCCATAATTATGATCTCCCACTTAACCACATGATCCCTTACCTGGGCGCAGGCAATTAAAGGCAGGATCATTATGCAAATTATGCAAATGTGAGCAGAAGCGGAACGAAGCGCGGGCAAAGGCGGAACCCCTTGCCAGAGTGAAACCCGCTACTCGCCACAGAAGGTGGCGGCGACGTGGGCCAGGGATGGGCCTCTGCTTAATTTGACAAACTGTTGGAAAATAGGCCACGCCTACTTTTCCTGGTTTACAGTTGCGAGAATTAGTATTGAAAAAAACGGGGGGCTTTCAATATACAGGGAATGTCTACTTACAAAATTAACTGTTTCCACAAATTGTTTTGTCACTTTTCCCTTTTTTAATTATTATTTGAAAGGTGAAAAATAATGTATAAAAATACTATTTAAAAATGTTAATTTTTTGCTTTTAGAAATGTAAAAGATACAAAATAATCAAGATTTTTTTGTGTACATAAAACAGTATTTTTCACCTAATTATAATATTTATAACTATCATTAATTATTTTGAAATGACAAAAAATATTCAAACTACAAAAAAATTACAAAAAAAAATATACACTGAAAATAAAAGCTAATATTTCCTCGTGTCTTCCTCCGTAATTTACAAAAAAACAGAATTATTATTTTTTAATTCATCCTTTATTAGTAACCCAGCATTTTTCAATCCAGATTAGCCATCTAGCGTCATCAATGCTACCAAAACCGCTACACTATATCCACATATTTCTATTTTTAGTCCATTTTCCAGTGTTACTGGGGACTGATTTCCCAGCATCAAATGTGAGCTTTTATTGGTCTCATCCCACCGCCATCTGCTTGTTTTCTCGCACTATGCAGCAGTTTTTTTCCCTTTTTTTTTTAAAAGCGTGTAAGCACGTTTGCGACAGCCCATCTAGCACAAACGGGCCAATCGGAGTTCTCACCTCGGGTCAAAATCTGCCGGCATTTACCCTACCGTCTTTGGCGCCGACGTAGCGCTCGCTCGCTACCTGTAATTGGATGTAAACAATGCGCCGTGCGCACGTGTGTCATTAGCGCCGACCCCTAAGTGAATCCCACTGCTAATTAAGAGCTCATTAGCTGAGCCAACCCGGCTTTTTTGGCCAATTAGGCTAAGACGGCGCTTTGTGTTATGTTTTGTTTTTTGTTTTTTTAACCATTTTGGATATCTCTCGAGTTTAATGTCTAAGTTCTGTTTAATATCTATGTACTGTTGAAAACAGTAGATATTTAGATATTAGACTCTCTCTCATGAATATAATTTTGAGTACTGTTTAATATCTAAGTACTGTGGAAAACAGTAGTTATTTAGATATTAAACTCTCATGAATATACTTTTGAGAGCTGGTTTCAACAGTACTTAGATATTAAACAGTACTTAGATATTAAACAGTACTCAGATTTTAAATAGTAATTAGATATTAAACAGTACTTAGATATTAAACTCTCTCTCATGAATATAATTTTGAGAGCTGGTTTCAACAGTAAACTCTGTCACCAAAAGACCAGCGACCAAACGTCTGGCGACCAAACGTCCGCCGACCAAACGTTTGCCGACCAAACGTCCGCCGACCAAACTTCCGCCGACCAAACGTCCGCCGACCAAACTTCCGCCGACCAAACTTCCGCCGACCAAACTTCCGCCGACCAAACTTCCGGCGACCAAACGTCCGGGCGACCAAACGTCCGGGCGACCAAACGTCCGGGCGATCAAACGTCCGGGCGACCAAACGTCCGGGCGACCAAACGTCCGGGCGACCAAACGTCCGGGCGACCAAACGTCCGGGCGACCAAAGGTCCGGGCGACCAAATGTCCGGGCGACCAAATCTTCGGGCGACCAAATGTCCGGGCGACCAAATGTCCGGGCGACCAAACGTCCGGTGACCAAACGTTTGGCGACCAAACGTCCGGCCATCAAACGTCCGAGCACAGACTAACCAAGAGTGCTTGTTTTTTTTCCCCATTGGCCACAAAGCTCTCAACTTTGACATTACGACTTGACAAAATGGACTCGGTTCCAAAAATGGCTATTTTCTGGAGTCCGGCCGTCGTAGCGGAAGAGCGTTTGTGGCTCGAGAGCCTCGGGCAAAGTGGGTGTCGCCTTCGAGTGTGTGTGTGTGTGTGTGTGTGGGTGACACGGGCCATAAATCAGACGCGGCAGTGTCCTTGCAGCGCTAACACATATCATAGAAATCAATACGGAGGTCAAGTTGAGCAGGGCCAGCCGCCGCCTGAATACGCCACAAAAGCCAATAAAGATGAGCTGTCGGCAACAACCCAGACAACAGCCACACAGATAAAAATAACACACACACAAACACATGCACACAACAATAGAGAAAAATAGCATTCCATTCCAATCAAAAGCAGTACTAGTCAAAAAGTAAACATCATCCCCATTCAATTCCACTCCCAATCAAATTTAGTCCCACATTTTACTTTCAATTGATAATTAGCTACAATAATAGATCACCCGGATTTTGTCATAAAGGGCAAACTGCTCAATACCAATATATATTTATATATATTTTTAAGTCTAATGCTAATCTTCCACACGTCTTCATAGAAATAAACATCAAATCCATTAAAACTGTCAGCGAATCAATGTCATCAACAGCCGTAAAAAAAAGCGGGCGATATCCAATAAAGGCGCCAAGAATGTGTCTGAGAATGTTTTATGGTGCGATTTCTCCCCTCGCAAGAGGAAACAATGAGAAAGCTGGGCGTAATCACGGCGCTTCAATCATTTATGACAGCAGATGTATAATTCAAAAAGCAGCATGAAAGATTGACAAGGCATTGTACATTGTTTAATCTGCCCCCCCGTCTGCCCACCACGGCGGCGGGCGGGGGGGCTAATCATCAACAAAAGCGCTCCATTTACAAGGCGACGAAACACTCGGAATTTTCTCATTGGCCCGACTTGAAAGTACGTGAAAAAAGAACTTGACTTGACGTGGATTGGTCGCCTAACATCAGCATCTATGGAGTTTGTGAGCAGGGCGCACGTTTATAGTCTAGAAATTGCCATTTATTCATTTTTTACTACGTTTATCTTCACAAGGATGGCGGGGGTGCCGGAGCCTTTCATATATGTACAGGCGGTAGGCTTGGGTACACCCGGGATTGGTCGCCTAACATCAGCATTCATGGAGTTTGTGAGCAGGGCGCACGTTTATAGTCTAGAAATTGCCATTTATTCATTTTCCACTGCATTTATCCTCACAAAAGTGGCGGGGGTGCCGGAGCCTTTCACCTATGTACAGGCGGTAGGCTGGGGTACACCCGGAATTGGTCGCCAGCCAATCAGAGGTCGTAACTGGACAAACCATTGACACACAGTGAGTAATTCGCTAAAATGCAAATATTCTGGGGAATATCCAAGAAGAAACTGAAATACCCAGAGAAAACCCACACAAACTCCACACAGTAAAGTGACAACCCAGCAAGAATTGAACCTTCGACCTCAGAACTGCAAGGCGCAGAAGTAGCTAACAACTTATCCACCTAGCGACCGAATCAATATAAAAAAATTGTCAACAAAAGTATCTTGCTAACAAAACTTGCTAACGGTAAGCTAGTACACAATAACATGAGCAAGTTCATTCATTCACCATGTTCGCAGGGGGTGCCGAAGCCTATCCCAGCCAACAACAAACACCAAATCAGCCAATCACAGAGCACAAGAAGACGGACAGCCATTTACGCTCAAAGTCAAAGCTAGTTTAGTCTACAATTAGCCTAGCATGCATAATTTTGGAAACATGGGAGAAAACTGGAGTACCCGTAGAAACCCCACACAAGCCCCAGTAGGACACACAAACTCCACAGAGCAATTGAACCCTCAACCACACGCATTTCATCTCAAAAGAACCCGAAATCGTTCATACGGGAAGTAAAACGTGGACTTACCCGGCAGGTAAAAGTGCGGCGACTTCAATCCAAACATGCCTCGGCGTGGGCTCGGCGTGGGTCATCCGGCCCTCCGAGGGGTCAAAGGTCACCCTCCGTCTCCGTCTCTTACCAACCTGCCACGAGCAGAAGGAGGACAATCAATGGGACAGCAGAAACGGGAGCCGTCTTCCTTCCTTCCTTTCGAGAACGGACGCCAAAAGCTTGCTTCTGCCTTCTTTGTAATCCCCTCCTCTCCTCTCCTCTTCTCTCCTTCTCTCCTATTGGCCAGCACTTTTTGTCTGGTGGTCGCCGTATATATTCCGTCTTTCGTCTCCTCGGTCCCGCCGGCGACTGCCGGGCTCGATGGAGGGTGAGGAGAAAGGAGAGAGGGAGGCGGTGGGGAGGAGAAAGGAGGAGGAGAATGACAAGATGGAGTAGTGAGGGGAGAGAGATGAATGAGTGTGTGTGTGTGTATGTGTGTGTGTGTGTGCGGTCGGCTGAAAGGAAGAGGAAGCCAGGAAGGGTGTTGATGCACTTCTCATTATCGCTAGATTGGACTCGTGCCTGAGTGACAGCTGATTCATCATGGCAGCCTGAAAAAGTCTGCCTTCTCTTTTCTTAACCCTGACTATACACAGGGGGGCTCGGACGTTTGGTCGTCGGTGTTTTGGTCCCTTTTGGTCGCAGGTCAAATGGTGACAAGGATTTTACTGTTGAAAACAGCTCTGAAAATTAAATTCATGAGAGTTTAATATCTAAGAGAAAGAGTTTAGTATCTAAGTACTGTTTAATATCTAAGTACTGTTTAATGTCTAAGTACTGTTTCATATCTAAGTACTGTTTAATATCGAAGTACTGTTTAACATCTAAGTACTGTTTAATATCAAAGTACTCTTTAATATCTGAATACTGTTTAATATCTAAGTACTTTTTAATATCTAAGTACTTTTTAATATCTAAGTACTTTTTAATATCTAAGTACTTTTTAATATCTAAGTACTTTTTAATATCTAAGTACTGTTTAATATCTGAGTACTTTTTAATATCTAAGTACTGTTTAATATCTGAGTACTGTTTAATATCGAAGTACTGTTCAATATCGAAGTACTGTTTAATATCGAAGTACTGTTTAATATCTAAGTACTGTTTAATATCTAAGTACTGTTTCATGTCGAAGTACATTTGACCGGCGACCAAAAGACCGGCGACCAAACGTCCGGTCACAATGCACAGAATCATCAAATACTTTCTTTGAATATCAATTTGGAAATCAGTGATACCTCAACTTACAACATTTTTAGGTTACCGGACACTTTGACAGGCGTATTTTGAAAAAAATCTCCAATTGTCAATGCATTTTCTGTATTTGTTCTTTTATTTTGAAAATGTCACGATAGTATTGCATTCTGCTTGACAATCTGTCTACAGGCTTATATGCGAGAAATTGTCAAATAAACCTCCCCCAGTGGCGCCTTGTGACGCCGCGTCTGATGTCGATAAAATGGAGTCCCATTGGCGTGAGATGGGATCAGAGCTCCGAGTGGACTCTAATTGACTGAAAGCCCGACTAATTGGATGTGTCATAGCGTATGGGGCCTGCCTGTCCAATCAATGGCGGCATGTCTGTCTGACTGTGTGCCTGCCACAAAAAAAAACAGAAAAAAAGAGTACGAAAATCATGTGCATGTCATTAAATAAACTCCCTTTTCGTCCTTTTGAGAATGATAAGTCGTTATGGTAGCAGTTCCGGTATAGTTAGTTGGACAACAATGGCCGCCTGTGGCGAGGAGATAAGTCAAAAAGGCGGAAATGGTCAAAAAGAGGATAGACTTGTGGTGAGGACTTGCTAAAAGTAGTATTCACACTCTCTACTATTTGTACTCATAATTCCCCAAGTTATAGCATAATTGTTTTTTTCAAAGTACCCATTTGAGCCTCTTGTAGTGGATTTTTAACAATTATTTCTATTTTTTTTATCAGAAAAGACTGCAAATAGTAAATATAACCTGTTTCAACCTTTTTTTATTTAAAAAGGGAAAAAAGTAATTATTGCGTTTTTAAAACTGTTTATTTTTAGTGAGAAATAAAAAGGAAAATATTTTAGATATGATGTTTAGATATTTAATAAAATAGCGGATTAAAAGAACTGGATCAAAAAGCCAAAATTTTATGTTTTTTTTTTCTGTTTATTTATACTTTTTTTCTAAACATTGTTTAATCATTTGTTTTTTTCATTTTAAAAGGAAACAAAATATTTTTAAATTATGTTCAATTCTAAAGTGGAAAACTGAAAATATTGTCATACATTTATTTTTAGATTAAAAAAAAAAGTTTTTGAAATAAAAACGAAACAAAACCAAAACATACAATTTTAAATTAAAAATGGTGGATTTAAATAGGGCATAAACAGGAAATATTTAATCGTAAAACAGAAAATCGACACATTATTTACTTTTTTCGGGCCGCACATCATGCTGCGGCGGGCCATATTCGGCCCCCGGACCTCCACTTTGACACCCATCCCCTTTTCATTGACAAACTTAATCTTTAAAACAATATTTTTCTACTCGTCTAACAAACAAAAAGTGAAAGTCCTGTGATTTTTCTCTTTTGAAAGCATCCCTTAGGAGAATAAAAAAAACGTTGACACCCCCCCATTATAAATCACCCCCCTGGCCACCTCTAAAAGAGAGAAGAAACGACACCCCGGTCCCCGCGGCAACCCGGGGGTGCCGCCATCAGCCCTCATAAACATTTCCTTCCCCACAGAAAGACGCGTCCCCCCCCCCCCCCCCCCGCCAAGCGCTGACAGGCAACCTCGAAGGGAAGACAAACGGCGAATGATGACGAGAAAACGACGGAGTCTATACGCCGTTGACCCCCCCCCCCCCCAGGAGTGGGCCTCATTACCTTAGCCAGTCACTCTCGTTGGGGGCGCCGCTCTGTTACTACTTGCTTCATATATTTGTCATTCTGGATGTCGGAGAGGAAGAAGACGTTCAAAGAGACGCCGCTCGGAAAAGATTAAAAGACGGAGAGGAGGGGGCGTGGGGGGGGGGGGGTATACTGCCTTACATCAAAAATAATTGTCAGACGAGGTCATTGGTGCATGATTTTTTTTCCCTACTCACAATTTAGTATCGTTTTTTGATGATAAAACAAGACTGGATTGTTATTACAGTAATCCCTCGATTATTGTGGTTAATGTAGACCAAAGATGGCCGTCATTATCGGAAAAGTTGAATAACCCCTACTAAAATAAATAAAAAATATTATATTTGTTTTACTTTAGTGGTGAGTCAAAGCCATTTTAATGAATTTACCCAAAAAATGTAATTAAAAAAAGAAATTTTCCTCAGAAAAAAATCAGTGATGTCGTAGAGCCGCGATATTTGAGGGATTACTGTATTATCGCGGTTAATCGAAAAAGTAGGGTCACCTCTATTAAAATAAATAATAATTATTTTCTTTTTTTTACTTCAGGCATTTTGATGAACATACAAAAATATTTAAAAAAAAACAAATTTACCACAGAAAAAAATCTGTGATGTCGCAAAACCGTGATATTTGAGGGATTACTGTATAATAACAGTAATACCTTGACATAAGAGTGCCCCAAAATACAATAAATTTGAGATACGAGCAAATATTTGCCTCGGGATACGCGACAAATTTTGAGATACGAGTAAATATTTGCCTCTGGATATGAGACAAATTTTGAGATACGAGTAAATATTTGCCTCAAGATATGAGACAAATTTTGAGATACGAGTATACCTAGTGAGAGGCTGCTCATGATAACAGCGCACTGCCTATCTCACCACATCTCCCTCACATAAAGATATCTACGAGCACTGGGCGGAGCATTGCATTTTTAGTATTGAAAATCATATTTGTAACTCAATTAGTAAATGGTTAAATATAACCAATAAAACTGTTTTTCTAAGTAATATTTTATTTTTAGTGTTTTTTTTTCCAGAGGATGGGAACAAATGAATTAGTATTTACTAGTTCGTTTCAACGGGAAACGTTGATTTGAGATAAGATGTTGGTTTCCCAAGCTATTATTGTACTCCATCATCATTTCCCATTGATTGACAGACCGGAAAGGTCAAAGTGAATGCGACCCCTGACTGCGCCGATGAAGACGTGTCCCAATACTTTTGTCGGCGTGCGCAAGGCCCGATTGATTCACTGATGACAAACAGGGGCCGGTTATAAATAGCCACGGGTGGCCCCTCACCATCAATCTGACTCTTCTTGGGATACAAAGCCAAGATAGCACTCAGCACTTTAATAGCGCCGTAACTCAATTTGCCAGTAAATAAAATACATTTTCCTCTTCTTCTAGAAAGACGGACGATTGACAAAAGTCCAACACTTCCCATCTGTCAAAATATATCGACCATTATTTGATTTATTTTAAGATTATTTCACATTTTCCCCCCTGTAATAACTAAAAATATTTTCACCAATCACAATTATAGTCAAAATTGTATCGTATTGGTCGGACTATAAGTCGCACGAAACCAAATAATGCAAAATGAAGAGGAAATTATTGTATGTATAAGTTGTAGTGGAGTATAAGTTGCATATTAGGGAGGCCATTTTTTGATTGGATTAGAAACCAAGATGGAAAAATAGTTCAATAGAGAAGAAGAGGCTAAATAGGCACATGTTAATGTAAAGTTTATAGTTTTTGGGGCAACTATACCCTTTAAAAAATACTTGAAATGGTCAGAAATTTTAAAAAAACTTAATTTTTCGAGGGCAATTCAATTTTGGTTCAGAAACTGAGAACAAAGATACTTTAAAGTAAACATTGTTGAATGTAGAACAATGGGCTAAAATGGCACAAGTTAATGTAATATTTATGCAGTATTTTGCTAAAAAAAAAAACAAAGAGGCTTTTAATGGCCAAAGAAAAAAATAAAAACATAAGTCACACTTGAGAAATACTCGCACCAAACTATGAAAAAAAGTGCGCCTTATAGTCCAGAAAATACATCTGAAAAGCATGTCAAAATCACAGATTGGAGCTTCTTTAAAACAAATGTCTAAATGCTTCATCCATTTTGAATACAATCCATATTTCCATATTTCGGGTCTTTGAGGCGTTGAGCTCAAGTATTATTTTGAAAGGAACGTCAAGATATGACCATTTCCATGTTCTTGATCATCAGACACGCATTACCTGGGGGTGGTGGAGGGGGTCGGGGGGTCTCCACACACACTTCCACCCCCCCCCCCCCCCCCCCACCCCTCGCCATATAGGACTTCACCCCACATGCTCATCTCAATTAATCACCCAGCAAAACAGATGTCAGGAACAAAGGGAAGATCTGCCGGCCTGTGGCGTTTCAAAAAAGAAAAGAAAAGAAAAAATGGAGGGGTGGGGGGGGGGGGGGGTGGGGGGGGGTGGAGGTGGATGGATGGGTTTCAAGGAAGAAACAAGCATGATGGAGAAGGAGGAGGAGGAGGAGGAGGAGAAGGAGGGAAGATGGATGGGGATGGAAAAGATGAAAGACAGCAGGCGGAGGATGTCAGGATGGGAGGAGTAGCGCAAATGAGGAAGGATAGCAAGAAAAGGGAAAAAAAACTGCAAAAAAAAAAGAAAAAATGACTGCCTCATAGAACTCAATCACATTCACACTGTCATGACTTCTGGTTTGACTCCTTTTTTGCAGTAAAAAGAAAAAAAATGAAGAAAAATTAATACACCAATATTAATTATGGTAGATATGCATATAAAAGTTAAAAAAATATGTAAAAAATAAAAAATAAAAGCAGATATGGTTGATCTATCACGACGGAATCAAGGCAGATTGATATCATTTTTTTCATTGAATTATTATAAATCTTCTAAAAAATATATTTAAAATATGCCCATACAAAAAAGAGAAAAAAAAATGAAGCAGAGCGGAAAAAAATAGCAGAAGAAAATGCTTTAAAAATGACTTTAACATGAAAGACAGTTGCTAAAAGTAGGAAGAATGTGAAAACAAAATGACGACAATTGTCAATATTGTGATGTCACGTACTGATGACATCACAAGAAAGGGCCGGTCCATCTGGGATACTCCCATTTCATTGGTTAAAACAGAACCAGCAGTGATTTGCCACTTCCTGGAAAAACACTAACTTTTGTTTACATTTTTCTCCATTATTATACATTACAAAAAAATGAATTCCATCGTTTTTGACTTTTCTATCTTTTTTTAATTCTCTTGTCTGTACTTTTAGCTAACTTTTGGCTTTATGGCAGACAACTACTCAATTGTGGCAAAACATGTCTTTTTAGCATCGTGTTTCTCCCAACTTGACAAAAACATTCCAAAAAAATAGTTTGAAAAGAGGAACTCAAAAAACGACAAGAAAAGAAAAGAGCCTTCCTCCAGCAGATAAAAGAGCGCCACCCCCCCCAAAAAAAACTCATCACCAACGACGACGGGCGCCGAAATAGAGCGAAGATTGAAAACCTGCCAAGATAAAGACAAAAGCCCGCATTTGAAGCCTCATTTTTTTGGGGGGTGGGGGGGCCCATGATTTTCTCACAAAACAAACGGCGGCCTTGACAGCTCGCGGCCGTTTTCCACGCCTCGCCGTCATCTTTTATTCACAAATGCAGATTTGATGGCTTTTCACAAGCCCGACCGTTTGGAGAAAATTTCAGACTTTTAAGTGTGCCTTATAGTGGTGAAAATACGGCAATTGCTATTGACTTACAGGTATGAAGCACTCATTCACTACACAGTCACCTCTAGAGCCAGCCATTGTTGATGTTTTGGATTTTTTTGGCATAAAATCTTGCAGTGGGGGAGGAGCTATATGATGGAAGGTGTTGTAAACTAAGATGACATCTGCATATTTAACAGTATTGTTTCCCATGCAGGGGTTTCTGTTTTTACCATATATAAGGCCCACTGGATTATAAGGCGCACTGTCTATTTTGGAGAAAATTTAAGACTTTTTAAGTGCGCCTTATAGTCGTGAAAATACGGTACTCTTACATTAGCAAAAGGGAGGCCAGTTCGTCCAATGAAGTTTACTGCGGCGCTAATGTCGCTAAAAGCTAAATAGTGATCCCAAAAAATATCCTTACAATGACATTAAGAACCAAGACTTACCATGAAATTGTTGAATTTCCAAACATGTTGCTCCTCTGACATTTTGACGCTTCCCCCTTGGATAAAAAAAGACAAAAAAGAATGATTTGCTTTTGCTTTTCTAGTCTTAATCATGTTAGCTGACTTGTACAGTTCAAAGCGACTTGCAAAAAGTGTCATTTCTGCTTCTGTCATGTTTCTTACACACTCACACACATTCCAAATTGTCGCTCACAACACACTCGCCCGTCGTTTGGGGGCGTCAAGTCGCGTTTCCACCTTGCAGGCACGCAAATCTCACTCCACTTTTCACCCGTCACTCGCAGCGTTCTACCGCGTCAACTTGTGTTTTCACCTCGGTGTGTGTCGCACGCGTGGTAGCACGCAAAGAGGCCGGCTTAACTTAACGCCGTGTGACACACTAGCTGATCCGGGAGCATCCCGTCGCAGATGAGGAGATCTGCCAGGGATGAGAGGTATTCTTTTAAAAGGATGCACACAAAGATTGTCTCTTTAAATTGCAGATAGGCCATGTGAACCTTGGATGGCATGGATTATACTAGTATGGTGTTAAAAAAATATGATGTATCGGACTGTTTAGAGGCGGCATAGTGAAAGAGTGGGCATCACGTATGGCTCGCAGATTTGAGATTGGAAGTTCAATCCCTGCTGGAGTTTTCAGTTTATTTATTTTGTAGTTTTTTTGTTTTGTTATTGTTAATGTTAACTGTTTTTATTTATTTTATTTTTTGTTTTGTTATTGTTAACTATTATTGTTTAGTTTTTTTTGTTATTGTTAATGTTAACTATTTTTCTTGATTTTATTTTTTGTTTTTTTTTTATTGTTAATGTTAACTATTTTTATTTTATTATTCTCATTTATTTTATTATTATCATTTATTTTATTATTCTCATTTATTTTATTATTCTCATTTATTTTATTATTCTCATTTATTTTGTTATTCTCAATTATTTTATTATTATCATTTATTTTATTATTATCATTTATTTTATTATTCTCATTAATTTTGTTGTTGATGATTTATGTTTGTTTGTTTTGTTTTTATTAATGTTAACTACCTTTATTTATTTTATTACTATTATTTATTTAGTTGTTTGCTTGTTGATTATTTATATTTGGTTGTTTTGTTATTGTTACTGTTAACTACTTTTATTTATTTTAATATTATCATTAGTTTATTGTATCATTATTGATGATTTATTTGTTTGTTTTTGTTGTTTTTGTCCCCAATCCCTTATGTTTTGACTACTTATGTTGCCTTAAATCTCATTTTACTTGTATAATGACAATAAAATTCATTTGTGTGCGTGGGTTTTCCTCAGATATTCCGGTTTCCTCCCACATCCCAAAAACATGCTAGGCTAACTGTCCGCCAACTTATCCCTAGGTTCGAGTGTGCGTTTTTTAGTCTCTGCCCTGTGATTGGCTGTCAACCAATTTAATGGTGCGTCCCTCGCCTAGTGCCCAAAGAGCAGGCGACACTACCATGGCAACGTATAGAAGCCGAAATCTGATTGGTCCCAGTGATTTTTAATTAGAGTTAAAGTAGTGAATGTAGGTCAGAGCTTGTAATATTGTTTCAGCCATCATTGATTTTAGTGCAGTCAAGCTAAAAGGCCAACGGGTTATAACGGTGTGGTGAGCTGTTATCGGAGATGTGCTGAGAGTGGGCTAATTGGAGTTAATTGGCCATCTGCCTGGGCTCGGGTCATTAGCGCACACACACAAGTAGTCCAGCCACAGGGGAAACACATCACTCATTTTTCTCTTCTCCTTGTTTATCACAAACGTTTTGCTATCCTCAGAAAAAGTGAAAATGACGAAAAAATATAGCCAAACAAGTGATGTTGCTCATAAAGTGTTCCCTGAGTTTCATTTTACTTACAGTGCTTTTGTAGAGGACCAGGAGAGCGTTGTTTTCGAACCCATTGAAGAGCACTGGATGTTGCTGTTAGTGGCTGCTCGGATTGGTGCTTCCCTCTGGCGGACACAAAGGAGAACTGCAATTAGAGGACATCAATTATTAGATAATTTAGCGTTAGGAAAACAATTTAGTAATTCCCTAGTTTCTATTCGCATTAATAACAATGTAATTACTGGTTGAGTTAATACATAACATCGCGTTCCCCCATGAGTCTGTCTTCTTCGTTTGTTATTCCAGGTAGTTTCATAAACCCATACTTACATACTGCCTCTACGTTTAGTTTTGGTACATCAACACACTGATGCTGTTTTTACCCTGTTGCAATACGCCACAAAATACATTCGCAATTAACTCATAACTCCATGTTTTCCCCGCTAAAATAAAAATATGCATTCATATTATGCATTCGTCATGAGCAATTTACATGAACAACCCACCGTGAGAGTGTAGCATCCCTTTCCTCCACTCGGTGTCGCTAGCTAAGCAGCTAGTCTAGCTTCAAGCTAACCAACTCTAGTCAATAGAGGTCCGGGCCGGCTAATGGAGATGCCCCCGGAGCTCGCACAGTTCCGGCAGCCCTCGACGCCAAAAACAGGACTTTTCATATATTTCTACTAGAGGAAACGCGTGTTTGGGGCAGCGATGAACCGGACTACAGGGTACACCGTTCGAGGAAGATTCGTGGGACACTTAGCCACCGAATGCTAAGTGGCTTAGCAGTGTTAGCTTCCCTAGCCGGCTGGCTTAATATTACCCGCCCGGCTCTAGGAGTCATTTTCTGGGTTTTTTTCATACTCAAAAGTGAACTTCAGGAGAGTAAAATGGACTGGTTTACATCGAAATCCAGTGAGGAACGCTAACATTTAGTACGGGCTAGCTAGCTAGCTAACAAACGCAGCTTTGTTTCTTACCCCCCACCACCACCCGCACCCCCAGCCCGACCTCCCCTTCCTCTTGCCTCTCCTCCTCATCCTCACCCCCCGTCATGGAGACTCACATTTCGTGCCTTTTCCCGGAGATCCTAGCCATCATCTTCAGCTACCTGGACGTGAAGGACAAGGGGCGTGTGGCACAGGTGTGCACAGCATGGAGGGATGCATCTTACCACAAGTCGGTGTGGCGAGGCGTGGAAGCCAAGTTACATCTTCGGCGGGCCAACCCGTCACTCTTCCCCAGTTTACAGTCACGGGGTATCAAGAAGGTCCAGATCCTGAGCCTAAGACGTAGCCTGAGCTACGTGATCCAAGGCATGCCTCGCATTGAGAACCTCAACCTGTGCGGCTGCTTCAACTTGACGGACAACGGTTTAGGCCACGCCTTCGTGCAGGACCTGCCATCACTGCGGGTTCTCAACCTAAGCCTGTGCAAACAGATCGGCGACGCCAGCTTGGGGCGCATCGCCCGCCATCTTAAGGGCCTGGAGGTCCTGGAACTAGGCGGCTGCAGCAACATCAGCAACGCAGGGCTCCTCCTAGTGGCCTGGGGTCTACAGCGCCTCAAAAGCCTCAACCTACGCAGCTGCCGCCACGTTTCGGACGTGGGTATCGGGCACCTAGCCGGCGTCACCCACGGCACGGCCAAAGGTTGCCTGGCGCTAGAGAAGCTAACGCTCCAGGATTGCCAGAAACTCAGCGACCTATCCCTCAAACACGTGGCTAAGGGTCTCGGCGGCCTTCAGGTTCTCAACCTCAGCTTCTGCGGCGGGATATCCGACGCCGGCATGGTCCACCTGGCGCGGATGAGTCGCCTAGGCAGCCTCAATTTGCGTTCCTGCGACAATATCAGCGACACCGGCGTCATGCATCTGGCGGCGGGCTCGCCACGACTATGGGGTCTGGACTTGTCCTTCTGCGATAAAATCGGAGACCAGAGTTTAGCCCACGTGGCACAGGGTTTAGACCGACTACGCTCGCTGTCGTTGTGTTCGTGTCGGGTTAGCGACGACGGCGTGGACCGAATGGTGCGGCAGATGCATCGGCTGACTACGCTAAATATCGGGCAATGCGTGCGGATTACCGACAAGGGGTTGGAGCTCATCGCCGAACATTTGACGCAATTGACGGGAATCGACCTATACGGTTGTACCAAAATCACCAAAAGGGGGTTGGAGAGGATCACGCGCCTGCCGTGCCTTAAAGTGCTTAACCTGGGTTTGTGGCAGATGACGGATGGCGACCGTGTCCGCTAAAAAACAAAAAATGGACGCCCACAGAAGCCATTTTGCTGGTAAATCCAGATTAGAAATATTGCGAAACTAAAAAAATTTTTTTTTTTTTGGGGGGGTAACAGTTTAAACAAATATTTATTTTAATTAAAAAATAAACTATTTTTATAATGAAACAAAATACCAATGTATTTAGGGTTGTTCCCATAAGTGTTGACAGGAATTATGACCAAAATTTGCTATGATAAACCCATTTTTTTAACAGTTATTTGAACCTAGAGTCTTAGAAAAGGAATCAAAATGGGCCGCTTTTTTTAGATAATAGCAATGCCTTTAGCCCGATGGCCCGCCAGGCTTTTAAAGTCAATCTAAAAATACTCATTTGCCTCGCGATTAAAAACGTTCAGGGTTCGAATCCCGTTACTTGCCTTCCTGAATGGATTCGTGTGGTATTTTTAACAGGTTCTTTACACATTCCTAAATGCTCGATTTGAGCGGTCGCTCGTGTCAATGATGGACCGGCGACCAATCCCAACTCAGCTGAAGCGACTCAATCACGCGTACGCTCGTTTGGCTACCTCTCGACAACACAGCAGTGCCTATAACTCGAGATATAAATCATAACTTGGCATATTTTTGCAACTTTAGCACCATTTTGATCAAAAATTCATGATAGGTAGGAATTTTCATACTTAAAACCGGCGTAGATGCTGGAATTTTTAATTTTTTTGTTGGTTTTTAAAGCAATATTTTTCGGGGGATGGAATATTTTTGTACTTCAAATTGAAGTTATTGATAAATGTGTAGAAGAAGACAAGACGAGGAATTTTCTCTTGCGATTGACGCCCAACGAGGTTTTTATGCAACAACAATGACAAACTGAAATTTGGTGGAATTTTCCCAGGATTTGTTTTAAGAGGACATAACAGTAATTTAAGATGTTTTATATTCATAACGTAGTGATATTTATGAATAAAGATGGTAAATATGTTTTACTTGCAACTATTGTGTTTTCTGGGGGTGGGTTTTTAGGTGATTTGTTCACAGAAGTGGTCGTCCAATCATTTAAAAAAAAATAAATGGTAAAGATCAGTAATTGTGATTATTTTTAATTGAAATTGATGAGGCAAAATTTAAGTTTTTCAATTAAAAAGCAGTAAACAATTTTTTAAATACATTTTAACTTCTACTGATTGAAACTGATTTTTTTTGTTATTTTTTCAACCTAAAAATTGAATTTTAGTATTTTTCATGAATATATTTTTCTAAAATATGTTAAACATTTACATATTTTCTGATTAATTAAATTTAAAGCAGCCCTGTGACCTTTATTACAGATTCAAATAAATAAAAAAATAAAAATTTGGAAGAAATAAATCCCAGAACTCAAAACTAAATAAAAATCCCTAAATTTGCCCTAAAAACAACCCATAACATATTAAAAAAACAAATAAAATTGGCAAAAAAAGGCTTATAATTTATTTATTTACATACATACAAAACCCAAACAACTCACAAACATGGCCACGTTAGTTTTGTTTTCGCACCAAAACACATTTTGTTGACGAATGCCAAAACGACGGAATTCCTCTGAATAATAATATAAAAATTTGACCCAAAAAATGAAATCCTGATGCGACGAAAACCAGACGTTAAGGCAAATGTGAGGACGGACACGGACGGGCCAACCAGACTTTTACGCCACCTTCCAATTCGCCAATCACACCCCCAAAAAAAAAATCACATGACCGTGACCTCCCAAAAAAATCCAACCAAAATCTATAAAAAATAAGATATGACACAAATATGTCTGTGGCCTGGGGATTGTGTGCCAATATTGAACATATAGCCACACACTTAACACTTATACATACGTATCTATGCATTATATTCATATATTTCTGCAGAACTCACACACTCACATTTTGTCTTTCCGACAAAAGTAGACAACAGCACTGTGTTTTTTTTTTTTTACATTTTTTTTCCGTCCTATTTGAAAATCCCCCAAAAATAACGGAACGCCAAAAGTGACTTTTGCGGTGTCTATCATTGACGGCCATAAACGTCCAATCAATTTTAACCCAATCCAAATGAATTAAGCGTCCCATCCAATCACGTCGCTACGATTTACGGACATCCAATCCAAGAAATGTTCTTTCATTGGCTCCCACTTTAAAAGGATTGGATGTCCATTAATGACAAACGCATTAAAATTCATAGTAGAGGGATGATAAGAGATAAACGATTGGACACCGTCAATACGCCAATAAAAAATGGACGACATGGCCCACCCACTGGATTACTTGGATTGTGTCTCACAGCACGTGTTAAATATGACGTTATTTACAAAAAGTTCATTAAAAAAAGTCCTGAAGAGATCACAGAACAAAATTAGGGAGCCATTATCGCGTGCTTCATGTTTTTTTTTCACTTTTTAGCCAAGTCAGTCGCTTTAAAACGTTTTTTTACGGAGTTGAGAACTTTGGATTGACGCCCCATAAATCACACAACATTGGAGGATGGACCAGGAGAGCCCAAATTTAATAAAGTAATAAGAAATTCTATGGAGAATTTCATTGTGTCAATATCACAATATATATTCATTCAATTTGTATTTGGAGGACATCCATGTGTTTACGTTTTTATATTATTGAGTTAGAATGTAATCACGTACTTCTATTTTAAAATTTCTGAAAAAAATCCATATATAAGGCGCACTGTCTATTTTGGAGAAAATTTAAGACTTTTAAGTGCGCCTTATAGTCGTGAAAATACGGTATATATTTTTAATTTTTTAAATATTTTTTTCCTCAATGACCTTTGACCCTTTCTCTTATTAAACTATTGCTTAAGCTAGTGCTGATCCAATTTATTTTTAGCTACTAATTTATATTTCTTTTTGCCATTTTTTTATGCCAAAAAATGCATTAAAACATCTATATTTTAACTAATTTGGTAGTCGGGCAATTTTTCCGCATTTATCAATTTAAATGTGTACTTATTTCATTTCAATCTGTGCAAAAGTCAAATCCAAAATATTTTTTCTAAATTTAAACCAAAAAACTAAAAGAAATAAGCAAAAAAAGTACTAAAAAAGTTAAATATTAGCTCAAAAACGTTTTTTTTTTTGGATTCAAATGTGTCCCTCCTGGTCCTCCACCACAATAACAAATTCATACATCATGCCTCATTAGCACCAATAGAGAAGAAACACCCATCTCAGGCTAGGTCCGTTACTCAAGCACCCCCACACAATCAACCCCAACCTTTGCATGCTCCAAGGCCACTAGAACGCTCTAAAAAAAAACAAAAAAAAACAAAACAAAACAACATTGCATACCTCATAACAAGTGGACGCCATGTGCAAAACCATTAATAGATTACCAATAATATTTTTTTAAATGCTCTTATTGCCCTTTTCTCTCTCATTTTTACATTAAAGGGGCCATCTTTGTTTTTAACCATTTTATACAGAAATACAATGCCTGCCATTAACGCCAAAAAAAAACGTCCAATCAGATTTGACGTCTATTCCCGTCAATGGCAGTGAGTGAGTCAAACAACTTTTAAATAGTGAGGGGCAAAAAAAAGCATAAAATAACTCATTTAAAAAGGATTGAAGACCTTTTTTTTGTTGTTTACCCTGAGCCAGAAAAGCCCGACCAAGTTTATAATCCCGAAAATCGGTGGTTTTCGGTTGAAACTATTTTCCCAGCGGGGAAGGAATTTGGAGGCTGGCGATCGGTCTCCATGGCAACCGCAAAACCCAGTGCTTTCCTGTCCCGTGTGAAACCCCCAAAAAAGCCCTTTTTTTTCTTACCAAAAAGACCGAGGCCTGAACTAGAAGTGTGCTTTTTTTTTTTTTAGAGGAAAACCTGCAGTAAACTTCCAGATTTTGTGCTCACGTGGATCCAAAAACAGTGGAACGTCTAAAAAAGGTCATTTTTTGGTATTTTCCCGAATATAAGACGACCCTCTTTTTCAAGAAAACCTTTTTGAACTCTAAATTCAATTTTTAGACAGAAAGTAATGACAAAACTAGATCTGAAACAAAAAAAATATAACAATATATTCAAGATAAATTCAAATAAGTAGTTATTTTGCCTCATTAAAATCATGCAAAAACTGTCTACCATATTTTAATATCTGAACATTAAAATATTTCAATTTAAGATCACATAACTGATGTTTTTATTTAAAATGTAAATGAACAAAATATTCAAGAGAAAATAATAAATCATTATTTTGCTTCATTTTGGGATTTTGATGTTTTATCACAGTAAATAACTGCATTAACCCTCAAAGTGTTCAGTATATTTATTTTAAAGATATTTGGCACCACCTGGCGTTGTAAATGGGTATAACATCCAGACAACCCACTTTTTCAATCTAATTAGAATGGAGAAAAAAAACATTGTCTTATATTCGGGCCAATATGCTATTCAAGATGTATTTTTTTTACCCAAACCTTGGAAATACTCGGATTAAAATGTACTTTAGAGTTTTCTACAATGCTAAACCAGAGTTTTTTTTCAGTTTTTATTACATTTGCCAACATTTTAAACTTATGTAGCGGTCCTATACATTGCTATTTTCATATGGTAATATATTATTTCTATCTATCCCTCAATTTTAGTTTAAAATTGATCATTTGTTCATATATAAAAGCATATTTTACCTTAGACGTTCCACGTTTTGTCCATTAAAAGTGTGTCAGTGCAAAATAGTTTGATTGACAATTGTGCTGTCCTCTTAACGAGGGAGCTAACGCATTTGGTTTGGTTTGGGGGGGCGATAAACGGACTAACTATGGAAACGGGGCAGGAAAGCACCCCCGGCGAACGCTCGGAAAAAACCTGGACTCCTCTGGCACGTCAGCAAGACTCCTCCAGGGCGTTGACCACCTGCTCCAAGATGTCCGGGCAGCAGTCGGCGATCTGTTGCAGGACGCAGTTGGCGTACTCCTGCAAGTCGCCACTCTCCTTTTCACAGAGTTCCAGTTCTTTCTCCAACTGGACAGTGGAAAGAAGATTGTCGGCAATATATCCATGACAATGTGCTCTTTTTATCTCTCATAAGCAACTTATTTATGGATTTTTACAGGCTAACAAGCTTTGTGCTAGCTCAGACATGGGCAAACTACGGCCCGCGGGCCACATTCGGCCCGCTAGGCTTTTTAATCCGGCCCGCCGACGTTGTCCAAATAATGTTTTGTTGTTTTTTCCCCCCTAGATGGCGCCGTCACATGGAAGCCAGTGGCAGCAGCTATGTCCACTCTTCTTTGTTTTTGGTGTTTTACAGCCCCTCTATCTTTTTTTTTAAATGACATTTTAATATTTCTTAATATATTCCTTTGTACTTTACTTTGTACTTTATACTTTTTACTTTAACGACGAGTTATGAGTATGTTAATACTTTAGTCATTTTTTCCTGTTTATGTTTCATATGTACTGTTAACGGATGCACTTTTTTATTTGTATCGTATCTTGTGCTGACCCCACCCTTCTGTCACATTTTTAAAGACATTGTGGCCCCCGGGGCGCAAAAGTTTGCCCACCCCCCTGTGCTAGCTTGTAGCGATTGTAGCGGCCATGTCTGCTCTACATTAACCGTGATATCTGAGGGATTACTGTATATGTTAAGTACTTCTGGGATGATAGGAGAGAGAAATTTGACTACATTTGGGTCACTAAAAAGGAAGAATGAGGTCAAAAAGTGTCAATTTTGTATCGGGTGCGATGCTTGTTGTACCTGTTCCGCCGTCATCTTCAGGAGCTCGTCCTCCCAGTCGTCCGGGTCGCTGTGGTGGTAGTGGGCGGGCGGGGTGAGTTGGCTGAGAATGCTCGGGTCGCGGTCGTGGCACAGGTCGGTCAGGTGGGCGATGTAAAGCTTCAGCTTGCTGCGGTTCTGGCACAGGGCTACCACGGGGGCTATCATCATCTGGAGACCACAGGGGGGGGAAGGATGTCAGAAAGATGGATTGTCACCATGGGAATGGCGGCATGGTCGTTTATAGGGGGCAGAACACTTTTACCAAAAGAGATTTTTTTTTAATTAGATTTTTATTTTTATTTTTTTTAGGGTACCATGACTAAAGTTTTTATTTTAATTAAGAAAATGCATTGTTTTGGAATAAAATGTTTGCATACTTTGCTATATATTTTGAAGTATTTTTGTGTACCCTGCCATTTATATAGAGCACACTTTTGATGGGATTTTCCTTTGACTTTCCGTTTATTTTAACTTATTTTATCTTAGGGAGTGACAGTAAGAAGGAGGTATCGTGACGACTAAATTTTTCACGTCTACTTACGTGAAAGCCAATTCTTGGCATACAGGTAGAGATAAAAATAAAAATATCACTCTAAAATGTCTTATTTTTTAACGCGAAAAATAATACCAGCATGATTAACACAATACAAATATACATTTTAGTTTTCTGTGTCAATTCCAATGCAAAAAGTGAAGTGCTCTGCCACCATAACAAGTAAGAAGGCTCAATTTGAAAAAAAAACATGCAAATCATGATATTTCACATCATTTCTATATACAGTGCTCCCTCGCTATTTCGCGCTTCAGCTATCGCGGACTCAGAGCTTCGCAGATTTTTTTCAGGAATTTTTTTTTTAAAAATATAAAGATATTAATATAAAATGATAAATTACATCATTTTACAAGAGGTGGAAACAAAATATTCAATAAGAATTAGTAATTGCATCAAAGAAATGGTCAATAACATGGTGAGAGTTCAGGAATGATGTCATGGCTGCTTATATGGCGAACTTCACCGCCCAAAAAAAAACAATGTTCACAACTCCCAATAACGATATTTCTCACGTGCAAAAAAACTGCAGAAGATCCTCCATCCGGACTACTATGATGTTTTTGCTTGGTGGTACTTTTGTGCACCTGTTATACGTTTCTTTAAGCATTTTTGAAGAGGCACGCCTACTTCGCGGAAATGCACTTATTCAGGGGGTCCCGGTCCCCATTAACCGCGATAACCGAGGGAACACTGTACTCATCTCATGCATGCAGACATATTTAAATCATAAAAAAACAGCCAACATGAATATGAGCACCAACACTGAGGGAAAGAAAATCTTTGGACAGATGACCACCACCCAAATGACAAAAAAAATGATACAAAACAAGCAAAAAGATGCAACTTGGCAAATGACAAATGATGAGATGGTGTTTTTCTTCTTTTATATAGAAACGCTCACCCTTTATAAGAAAATGGCAGAAATTGAGAGAGAAAGAAAGAAAGGGGCGGGCACAACATTTGCTATGCCCAAATACCCTCCTCATCGTCCTGTTAGGCCGTAAAATAAGCCAGACGCAGCGTAAAAATAGGAACATTTGGTTAGCTTGTATTAGCATCCAATAATTACCGTATTTTCTCGCATATAAGCCGTATTTGCCGCCCAAAAAAAATGGCTGAATCGAGGGTACGGCTTATATGCGCATAAATTAAGACTTGAATAGAGAAAAGATAAACAGATAAAAACAAAACAGATTTTATTTTGACGTCTATGAATGAAATTTAAGGAAAAAAAATATGTATTTTGCATAAAACGTGAAAAAACTCGCTGCTATGAATATGAAGGTTAAAATTGTGAAGGGGTGGGGGGGCTTATATGAGAGAAATTGTCAAATTTAACGATTTTAAGGCAATTTTAAGGGTGTGGCTAATATGCGGGAAAATACGGTAATCCTACATCATCAGAAAAGGAGTTCATTCATTGTGGTTAGCATTAATGGCGTTAGCGCTAAAACGTTAGCATTGACAGCTAGTCATCCCAATTGAAATGAACTGGACGGCTATTGGTGTCAATGTTAAGCGGTGGGTTAAGAAGGAGAAAAATAGGATTTTGTTGTTATTAGAAGTTGTTCGCTCTACCTGGTCTGGGGAGGGCTTGTGGTTGGTGTGGTCGGGGGCCGTTTTCAGGTGTTCGTCCTCGTAGTTGTCGGCCATCAGTTTCATGCGGTTTTGAGTCTGGAGGAGAAAAATGTGATTATTTTGGTATTTTCTTCAATGGCACTGAAAATACAAAGATTTGTGAGCAAAAAAAAAAACCAATTGTTTCCATTATTTGGTTAAATTTAGCTGAGATTTTCCATTTGAATAAGAATTAAGCGTCCTGACAACCTTCAGCAGTGGACAGATAATTTCTTTAAAATGAGTCATATCTGCCAGCCTTTTAAATTGTGTGTTTTGTGAAAATGTGAAGTATTTTGCTTGGTTTTTGAGGAGAATTTTGTGTTTTGATTTTGTTTCTCTTACTTGCTGCTTTAACTGTTGCACCAATCGATCTTTTTCTCTCTTCAACAAGGACACTTCATCCTGTGTCTTCTTCTTCTTAGACGACGACAACTCCAACAGGGCGATGTTGGCGTCCTTTTCACTGATTGCGGCTAACAGTGCCTCCTGTCTGTCGGGGTAGGAATTGAAATAAGAGCACAAAATTGAGTTGAACCTCTAAAAAAATAAAAATACAGGAACGGAATTTTTTTATCTATTGTGTAATATTCATTATTGAATTTAGTGGTTAGCGCGTCAGCCTCACAGCTCTGGGGTCCTGGGTTCAAACCCAGGTCATATCCACCTGTGTGGAGTTTACACCCCCCCCCCCCCCCCCCCCGGGCTTGTGTGGGTTTTCTCTGGGTACTCCAGTTTCCTCCCACATTCCAAAAACATGCATGATAGCCTAACAAGACACTCTAAATTGCCCCAGCTGTGATTGGTTGTCCATCTCAGCATGCCTTACAATTAGCTGACCACCAATTCAGGGCTCCAGCACCCCCTGCAACCCTAATGATGATAAAGCAGTTCAGAAAATGAGTTAAGTAGTTTGTTTAGAATTATTTTTACCCTTATTTCGTATTTTTGTATTCACAGAAGTTTTTATTTTCCATTGTATTTCTTTTATTTTGCCAAACTACCGTATTTTCACGACTATAAGGCACACTGCATTATAAAGCGCACCCTCAATGAATGACATTTTTTTCCATATATAAGGCGCACTGTATTATAAGGCGCACTGTCTATTTTGGAAAAAATTTAAGACTTTGAAGTGCGCCTTATAGTGGTGAAAATACGGTAATTGCTATTGACTTCCATGTATGAAGCACTCACTCACTACACAGTCACCTATAGAGCCAGCCATTGTTGATGTTTTGGATTTTATTTTGTATAAAATCTTGCAGTGGGGGAGGAGCTATATGATGGAAGATGTTGTAAACTAAGATGGCATCTGCATATTTAACAGTATTGTTTCAGTTCAGGCATTTGTGTTTTTTTAATATCCGTTTTTTTTTTCCATAAGGCGCACTGTATTATAAGGCACACTGTCTATTTTGGAGAAAATGTAAGACTTTTAAGTGCGCCTTATAGTCGTGAAAATACGGTATCTTTTATTTTCTTGACTAATCCACTTACTTCATCTCCAGCACCTCCTCCAAGTGCTTCCTACGCTCTGCTCGCAGTGTAGTGAGATGAGCCTCTTTCTCACATAAAGACTGCTGGGTGGACGACAACTTGGCCCGCATGGACTCCAACTCCTGTTTAACCTTCTCCATAGCCCCTAGAAGCTCCTCCATCTTGAAATATAAACAACAAAATAATCCAAAGTCATTTTTTTACCATTAAAAGCTCGGATAAAACACAGAAACAACCGATTTATCGCGGGGAAGGCGGGTGACATAACATTCAGTGATGGTATAAGTTGTATTTACCTGGTATTTGCTACTTTTGTACACACACAACAATTAGGTACACTAGCAC